>NC_139143.1:87862757-88490257 GCF_964270905.1 Leucopleurus acutus | reverse complement strand
TAACCACTGTGCCACCAGGGAAGTCCCAGAGCTACTCTCTTTTTATACTTTCCTTGGAGTGGGGTCAACAGTTGCAACACTTGGTTTCATGGGGCTTTTTGCTGGTTTTACAAGAAGTTTAGGAAACATGTTACAACAGCAAACAAAATAATTAGTGTACTGACTAAACTTGTGAGCAGGTTGTTTCTTGGTTTCATTGTGAATGGGTGACTCAAAGCTCAGATGAAATTCTTCTGCCATATTTATTTTGCCTTTGTTATTTTAAATGTTTGAATGACAACTATATTGAAATACCTGTAGTGTTCTCACACAGTTCTGTGGGTTCTTCTTTTCTTTTGACTTATATATCCTAAGTGCCTACTCATTAAAAAAAATTTTTTAATACTAAGTCAACTTTAGTGAGGCATAAAGTACAAACAATAAGATGGACCCATTTTAGCTGCTCAGTCCACGGAGTTCTGACAAATCTATACATGTGTAACCATCATACCAGTCAAGATATAGAACAGTTCAATGTCCCCCAAAAGTTCCCTCACACAGTTTTGCAGTTTATTCCTCACCCTTCCCTCATCCCTGCTCCTGGAAACCACTGATTTGTTTTTTGTTATTAGGGATTAGTTCTGCCTGTTCTAGAATATCATATAAATGTTAGTATATAATATGAATTCTTCTGTTCTTGGCTTCTTTCAGCATAATGTTTCTGCTATTCCTTCATGTTGTTACAGACTCCTTTTCACTGTTTAATAATATTCCATTGATTGAATATTCTACAATTATTTATTCATTCATTGATGGACGTTTGGGTTGTTTTTAGTTTGGAACTATTGTGAGCAAAAACACTATGAACACTTATGTATAAGTCATTTTGCAGGCAATGTTTGCATTTCTCTTTGGTAAATACCTAGGAGTGAAACTGCTGTGTCACTTGGTAAGTATACGTTTAATTTTATAAGAAATTGTCATTTTATACTCTTAACAGCAATGTATGAGTTCATGTTGTTCCACAACCTTACCAAAACTTAGCACTATCAGTATTTTTAATTTTAGTCATTCAAGTGGGTAAAATGGGTTTTAGAAAAAGAGTCATGTATTTGGAAATTAAAACACATATTTCTGAATAAATCACAGATCAAACAAGAAATAATAGAAATCATTTACAAATGAGTTATAGTGAAAATACTACATATCACAACTTTGTAGATGCTGATAAAACAGTACTTAGAAGGAAATGAGTATTTATAATTATATTAGAAAAGAAGAATGGCTAAAAATTAATGAGGTCCACTTAAGAAGTTAGAAAAATAACAACAAAGTAATTTCAAAGAAAACAGAAGCAAGAGAGGAAACAATGAAACTAATGAAATAGAAAAGAAAGGTATGATAGAGAGGCTCACAAAACCAAAAGTGCAAATTAAAACAAGATAGCATATTCTATCCTTTACAATGGCAAAAGTAAAATGTCTAATTATACCAAATATTGCCATAGACCAAAAGAAACTCTTCACTTGTTGGGAATGTAAATTGGAATACCAATTTGGAGAGCAATCTAGCAATAGCCACTAACACTTATGATATATATACATGTCATATATCCTCATGATTCCACTCTTATGTATGTACACCTAGAAAAGCCTTTCAGATGTACACGAAAAGCATATAGAAGTATGCCCACTGTAGTATTATTTGCAGTAACAAAAAAGTTGGAAAAAATCTAAATACGCTTTGTCAGGAAAATAGATAAATAAATTGTGATAGAGCCAGACAAAGGAATATTGTAGAGCAGTCAAAACGAATAAATCTCGAACACATAACTAATGTTGCACACAAAAATATAGATGCAGGAAGATTTGTGCAGCATGATGCTATTTACATAAAGTTTTAAAACATACAAAATAAATGATATGGATTGTTATGGCCAAATTATATGCAATACAAATAGAAACACGTACATGGGAATGATGAGTATTAAATTCAGTATAGTGGTTACCTCTGGGGAGGCAGGAAACATAATGGGGTTAGAGAGAGCTAAACAGAAAGTTTCGACTGTACTTGTAACGTTTGATAGACACATATACACTATTGACACTATGCATAAAACAGACAACTAATGAGAACCTACTGTATAGCACAGGGAACTCTACTCAGTGCTCTGTGGTGCCCTAAATGGGAAGGAAATCCAAAAAAGAGGGGATATATGTATACGTATAGCTGATTCACTTTGCTATACAGTAGAAACTAACACAACATTGTAAAGCAACTGTACTCCAATAAAAATTAATTTAAAAAAACCCCAGAAACTACATGCAGCAACTATGCCAAAAGGTTAGCATTTCAAAAAGCAGCCATTCGCCTTCATACTTTTCTGAATGTCTGAAATATTTCTTAAAAAGTCCTGAAAAACCTTTGATAACAAACACCTGTGAAAATAGTTTGTTATTGAGTATAAAGACAGGCACTGTCATTAATTTGATCTCCACCTTCCAAATCCGCTCTACCCTTAAACAAATCAAGGAGTCTGGGGTGGGGACAATATGTGTGTGGTGATGTAGGGTGAGAGAGAAAGTTAACATCTGCCAGGAATTATACATCATATTATTTAAATATCCCTATTATAGACATTAAAAAGGGGGTTCAGAGAGCTTCAGTAACTTGCCCAGTGTGTCACTACAAGAAGAGATCACAGTGAGATTCAAACTGTTATCTGGCTTCAAAGCTCATACTCTTTCCACTACTGCCCTGATAGTAAAAAATAACTCTTCTTGGAGGTGTCATTAAGATATGACCTAACTCTGTAGTCCAGGATGCAAGCAGCACAAATACTACAGCTTCTCATCAAGTCACACATGAGTATAGATCTAGGCAAGGAAGTGGTACTAGTGGCAACTTTTTAGAGAAGGAAATATAACATGAGGAGTTTGAGTTATATAATAATTTGCCTAACTTCTCTTTATCATTTATGCCACGGGCCATTTAGAACTTTTGTCTCTCCCTGGAAACTCTGGAGGTGACACCAATTTTACAAATAGATTCCTCAAGACCATTAACCTATATAGAGGTCTGTTTGCTTCCTTCCTATTACGAGTTGAATGTACACCTGTTGTTGGTAGCCTAAAAACTTGAGAGTTTAACAAATACAAATATGTACTCAAATATGCTTCCAAAATTACTAGGATAAGTGAAAACACAAAAGATTCTCTGTCCTAGTTTAGGCTTTGGCTTTTTACCTCTAAGATAAGGGACAATGAATGGGTCAGGTACAACTTTTGTTTGTATTCAGTGAGCCAAGATTCATGTAGTCAGTTCCTTTGGCCCTTATTCGGAAATTGGTTCCTCCATAGCCCCCTTTCCTTTATTGTTATTATTGATTTTAGTTTCCTGGGAAACAAAACCTACCTCTAATTAGAGAATGAGGCCACATTCCAAAGCTGCAGATTCCATTCTTCTCCCTCGACTCTTCCCTGGACTGTTTTGGACCCTCTGTAACATGATGTCTGATGGTCGAAAACTGTCCTTTTCTCCCAGCCTTGGCAGAAAGCCAGTGCCTAAAGCTATGAACTCCAGCTTTTATCTTCCATCTGCAGGGTGATTCAATCCCAAGCAAAGTAACAACTAAAGATGTGGAAACATGCACCTCAGAGGCAGCTGTGGGAATCAGACTGGATCTGCACTCGGGCCTGCTAGGAATAAGAGACCACTGACTTTGGCATTGGCATGGAAACCTCTGCCAAGCACACACATAAGCAGGCGATCCCTCTCCCTCTCCCTCCCACTCTCTCTCTCTCACTCACACACACACACATGCGCACGTGCACACACACACCTTTCAGAGGAGAGGCTCTGTAAAATTCCCCACATATGGCAAACATATTGTAGGGGAAGCACCATGACTAGAGGCCGGTGGGAAAGAAAGAAAAAGAAAATAATGAGAAAAATCTTCAGTAAGTCTAAATCGTTCCAGTCAGACCGCTGAGAAAGAATGCAAAGGACTGGAGATAAAAATTATTGGTAAAATCAGCATTATAACATAGCTAAACTCTTTCCCTATTTCAAATAATTACTAGAACTTACTCTGGTGTCCAACAATGGCACCTGGGGAACTAGTCTTTATATTTATCTGTAAGTACTTTGCTTAACACAATGGATATACATGAAAAGAGCCCTTACATAATATAAAAAATATTTTTCTCTAACTCACAATTTCAAAAATTCTTCATTTTACTTGGAAATAATTGTCTGTGAGGAGACGTAGTTATAACTAATTTTAACTGGTATTGGCTCCTAACACTTTAATTATTTTCTAAATTCCTATCATATTCAGTGATCAACTAAATGCTTAAATGTACTGCAAAATTCCCAATATAAAGAAATTAACAAAAAAAACCTTGTTAAAATTACACAAATAACCTCTAATTTATGTTTTATAAGTTAATAATTGATTTATCAAATTTTCTCAAAATAAAACCAGAAGAGGGGCTTCCTTGGTGGCACAGTGGTTAGGAATCTGCCTGCCAATGCAGGGGACACAGGTTTGAGCCCTGGTCCGGGAAGATTCCACATGCCATGGAGCAACTAAGCCCATGCACCTAGAGCCCGTGCTCCGCAACAAGAGAAGCCACTGCAATGAGAAGCCCACGCACCGCAACAAAGAGTAGCCCCTGCTCGCCGCAACTAGAGAAAGCCCACGCGCAGCAACGAAGACCCAACGCAGCCAAAAATAAATGAATAAAATAAATATATAAAAACAAACAAACAAACAAAAAACCCAGAAGAAAATACTCTAACTTCTGCTTTAAAGAATTATTGGTAAAAGTTAATCAGATCATTTGAACACAAAATAACCTGTGATAAAAAGTGGTGGAGTGGAAGAAACACTGACTTGATGTTCTCAGCGGCCTCATGCTTGAAGGGCTTTCTAGAAACTGAGTTTAAATTTTTACCTTCAGGGTAGGAGAGAGGTGCTGATGTATTTTAAGTAGAAAGATGACCGTGGCTACAATGTGGGGAATGGACCATCGATTTGTGAGACTGAAGCAGGAGTGAGAGGGTAATTTAGTAGTCCAGGGTCTTCAGGTCAGCTCTGGCTCTGCACTGCCCCTCTGCCATCAGCTCCTGAGGCAAAGGCATGGTGGGAGACCGAAAAATATTCTCTCCCCATGAGTACAGATCTTCCTCAACTTACAATGGGGTTACGTCTTGATAAACACATGGTTAAGCTGAAAATATTCTAAGTTGAAAATGCATATAATACACCTAACCTACCGAACATCATAGCTTCACCGTGCTCAGAACACTTACATTAGCCCTATAGTTGGGCAAAATCATCCAGCACAAAGCCTATATTATAATAAAGTATTGAATATCTCATGTAATTTATTGAATACTGTACTGAAAGTGAAAAACAGAATGGTTGTAAGTGTCTCGGTTGTTTACCTTGGTGATCTCGCGGCTGACCTGGAGCTGCAGTTCCCTGCTGCTGCCCAGTACCACAAGAGAATATCATACTACATATTGCCAGCCTGGAAAAAGATCAACAGCCAAAATTCAAAGTACAGCTTCTACTGAATGCTTATTGCTTTCAAACCATCATAAGTTGAACCACTGTAAGTCAGAAACTGTCTATATAGCTTCTAAAAGTAGTGTCTTAGGAAGAAAAAAGAGTCCTGGATTTGCCACCTACAAGCTGTTATGACCTCAGGTAGCTAATTAAGAAGATATTATTAAGCATTTACTAAGTACCAGGCACCTCTCAGAGATTTTCTGATTACTTAATCTCTTTATACCTTAATTTATTCATCTGTGAGAAAACAGTAATGCCTAACTCATGCACTGCTTTGAAGATTAAAAGAGAGGTCATATACATGAAACGGCTGGTAAATCTTCCACGTTTAAAGATGCTCTATTTTCTTTTCAATCCCCCTCTACTGAAAACTCCACAGATTGATAAAGACAGTTGTTAATTAATTGGCTTTTGGATAGCAAGACATAAAATACAAACACCATGATGATTCTTTCACCTACTAGAACATGGCAAATATGGGGCCAGGTCTTTAAAATAATCATTGTTTCAAGGCGACTAGCTTAGTTAATATACTTCTACTTGAGAATGGTCCTAAGAAGCAAAAGCCAATACATGCCTTCACAGTTTCAAGATAAAGCATCAGGAAGAACTTCCCATCATCCTCCATGAACCGCTTGAAGCTTTACAGCATTCTACAGGAATTGATATTAGGCACTCCTTTCTAGGCACTCCGTAGGCACTAAGTAAGCATCGTTTCTCGTCAAACTATTATAAATGGTGACAAGCAACTATGTAGGATGGCAGTTTATAGCCATTAAACACCAGCTAACACAGATTAGTGAAAAGAGGAAGCACAAAAAATTAAGGTTTATTTTTATGTCCAAAAGAGCTAATTTTATAGCAAATAAATGAAAACCTGATTAACATATCAAAGGCATGAAAAAAGTGGGAGCGTACAAATGAACTTATCTACAAAACAGAGACAGACTCACAGACACAGAGAACAGACTTGTGGTTGCCAATGGGGAAGGGGAGTGGGGGAGGGATGGAGTGAGAGTTTGGGATTAGCAGATGCAAACTAGTATATATAGAATGCATAAACAACAAGGTGCTATGGTACAGCACAGGGAACTATATTCAATATTTATGTAATAAACCATAATGGAAAAGAATATAAAAAAGAATGTATATATATGTATAAATGAATCACTTTGCTGTACAGCAGATATTAACACAACACTGTAAATCAACTATACTTCAATTAAAAAAATACATACCACATCAGGAAAAAAAAAAAAAGAAAAAAGTGGGAGCATAAAAACCAAAGTTTAAAATTTTTTTTAAGTGCAGAAGGATTAACTTTCCAGGAAATAAAACTTGATCAACAAATCAAAAGGCATGAAATAAAAAGAGACTTTAAGATCCATAATCAAATGTGATGCATAGACCTTGGTTGGATCATCATTCCAACAAGACAACATTTTGGAAGACATTTTGGAAGAATCAGCATAATTTGAACATGGACTGGGTATTAGAAGATAATATGGAATTATCATTAACTTGTTAGGTGTGATGACAGTATTGTGGTTATGTAAGAAAATTTCCTTAGTTTATAGAGAGGCATGCTGAAATATTTAGGGCATGAAATGTCATGATGTGTGGTATCTGCTATAAAATACTTCAACAAAGAAAACAACATTGGCGAGACAAATCACAAAATGTGAGTAAATGATGGGGGTAGAGTGTACTCTTCTCTCTACTCTTCTGCATATATTTAAAGTTTTCTTTATTAAATATTTTAAAAAGGAAAGAAAATCTGATAAAATATCCAGTCCATCCACTGAGTTGTAATAAGGTTGGTTGCCCGAGTTAAAGAAGGAAATGGCCCAGACCAAGCATGTCTTGAGGACAGAAAGACACCTGAGGAAGTCTTTAATACTGTCTTTGTGGGACAAATTGTGGAATGTGGGCTGATGAGTACTTCCTTCAAATTTTACTGGCAAACTATCGAAACTCCGCCAAGGGAGCTGAAGTCAGGGATGGTAGGAGGGGGAACTGGGAGCCAACTTAGAGGCCACTGAGGAAACAGGCAACACCAGTTGCCTCCACTCTCTGACCTAGACCCACATAATGAGCTCACTAGTTTGGGAACCGGTGAGCTCATTTTGTAACATAAAAAAACCAAAGGGGAGGTGAATTTTTTTATCCCTCACTTATGAGAATGTTCTTACAAAGTCTCCCATATTGTGGGTTACTCTTTCAATTGCTATTTTGAACAACAATGTACCATGTGGAAGAAGATACCTCAATTACTGCAAATTTTATACATTTATGAAGGTCACTGTCAAAAATCCTTTACAAAGGAGAACATTTTTAGAATATGGTAATCATTTCTGGGGCTATGAGCTCAAAGTGCAAGTACTGGATGTGATTGTAAATAAGCCTTTAATTTTAAAGGTCACTTTAAAAAGCAACTGACAAGTGGTTACTTTGTGGAGATTAGACATTTTCACCTACAAGAAGTATGGAAATAAGTACTGAGAATACAATTTTTAAAAAGAATATCACATAAGGATCAAAAGAGAGCTTGTATCAAAAACAGCTAAGATGGAGTGAAGATGGTATGCTTTGGAAAATGCATTAGGTGACTCCAAAACTGGCTCTAAAGATGACCAGCATTATAATTTCAGAGATGGATGTGAAGAGTTTAGATAAACATTGCTTCATGAAATATGAGAGGCACCTTCCTTTCAGAGAGAAGGTAGGAGTGCTTCTGAGGTAGGACAACCAAGAGGGTGAGAGATCTAGGGTGAGAGATCTAGAGATCTTTGAAGAAGGTAAGGCCTATGGAACAAGGACCTGGAGGGTAAGGATGGTGCACAATTAATGTCTCCAAGTTTGGAAGAGCAGTCATGTGGAAGACAGAGTTGATTTATATGTATTTTTAGCGAGGAGTTAAATGAGTGGCTAGAAGTTACAGGGAGGCGGGTGTTTGCTCAATATAAGCAAGTACTTGATAACAATTACATCTGTCCAAGATTGAATCTGAAAAGCCATACGTAAGGAAATGCTTCCTGACCAACTGTAAAAAAGGAAATTGAGGTAAATTGCCTTTATGGTCATTTTAATGATTAGATTCTATTATTCTATCACATTATTTCTAAGCTGGTAACAAGTTTAAGTTGATAACTGCGTTTATTTTTTGAAGATACTCTTTTCATTGATTACATATTTTTAAATGGTTGCTCTGTGTGAATCATTACATTAAGTTCTGTGGGTGATTAAATATATACAAAAATAATGATTGTCAGAAGTTTATGCTCAAGAAAGGAGTTGTACACATGTATAACACATTCCATACATGTTAACATGTGCCAAAACATGTATAATATACCATTCCTTGGCTGGGGCTCTGTCACCAGGTTAAAGCAGACATGTAATAAGGGCATGATCCAGTTAAAATTTTCACCTTCTTTGCTAGGGAGTCTCTTAAGCGCCTTGTCTCTAGTCCAGGTTATCTGCCTGTCCAAGAGTAAACTGATTCATCCATAGTAAAGATATGAGTCAAATATTTTGGCTTTGTTCTAAAGCCTTTCTTGGCTTGGACTCAAGACACTGGACATTGTCTTCCAATTTCCCAGCTAGTTCTCTCAAATCTTCTCAAAAGTTATTATACGAAGAATGAACAATGGGAATTATCCAATAGACCTTCCAAATGCAATACCCAATAAAGCAACATTGGAGTTACGTAAAACCATCAGTCGCTAAATTCTATCCCTCATCACCAGGAGACTAGTCAACAGCATGAATTCATCTGTTTGAATGAAACCCAGTACAGAAAAACAATTCCAGGGTTAAAAGTACTAATGGGATACAACTTTTTGGTTTATGAAGCCTTATAAACTTACCTAGTACAGTGGAGGGAAAGTTGAAAATACTATTGCATTATAATAATACTCAATGATATGAATATAGGGAAAACATGAAAATGAAACAGTCGCATTTGATGAAGTCACACTTGAAGGGTCAAAAAATAAATCAAAAACAGGAGTTATATAAACCATTCGATTTTTTCCTCAATCTGAAAATAAATGTTTTCTCGGTTCTAATCTGAGAAGCTGACCTGAGATTGCTGGAAAAGGATGCTCTTCTCTGGGTTTACGCCGCAGGCGAGAAGAGCAGCCGTCATGTCCAAGATGCTCTGCCGGAGGACGGCTGGGTCTTGGGGGACAGTGATGGAATGTAGGTCAACGATGCTGTACAGCACGGAGTCATGCTCGTCCTGTAATCTCACCCAGCTCTCAATGGCTCCCAGGTAATTGCCGAGGTGGGGGATTCCTGTAGGCTGAATGCCAGAAAATATTCGCTTCACGGAATCTTTCTGAAACAAAGGAAAACAAACAACATTGCTTTTGAAGCAGAATCCATGAATCCTATGCCCATGTTCGATGGCTACGCAATTTTTTTAACTGCAATCTGACAGTCATCATCCTTAAATGCATTTATTTTGTAAAGCACTATGTTAGGTGCTATTAGGAGACAGAAATGATATTAAAAAAATCTTTTTTTGCACTCAAAAGCTTATAAACACAAAGGCACGTAAGAAAAGGTCTGTATCTCCGATCTAACTGGAGATAGAGGATATGCTTATGAAAATAAAAGTAACCGTACAGTATTACAACACAATTGTGACTGGTTTGGAAAGGTAAATAGTGGGGTACAGAAAAGAGTTCCCAAGAGGAAAAGATGACTGTGGTTCTGGTGGTCAGTTGCAGAGACTTCAGACATAGAATCAAATTTCACTGGAGATTAAAGGGGCTCCAGGGGTTTTTCACATGACTTCATTCATTTTGCAGTTAAGGCAATGAAGGCCTTAGCATTAGGGCTAAAGGCTACTCTTACTTAATTCAGTTTTCTTTAAAAATAAAAGAATTTGAAAAAGAATAGATACATGTATATGTATAACTGAATCACTACACTGTACACCTGAAACTAACACAACATTGTTAATCAACTGTACTCCAATATAAAATAAAAAAATAAAAATAATTGCTGATATTATAATTTAATGTGCAGGATCTGGGCTAAAAATTAGGAAACCTATACTCTATTTCTGATATTGCTTCTTGATAAAGTTATTTAACTTTTTCACGCTTCAGTATCCATTTACTTTTGATAAAATCATAGTTGGTTTTTTATTTCTTCAAACGAAGTTTTTAATTCTGCATAATTTTTTAAATTATAAAATCATTTTTGACATGGTCATCCTATCCCATTGGTCTATACTGTCTATTATTGAAGTTATAACAGAAAATGAGAAGAAAAAAAATGTGCCTCTGTATTTGTAAGCTTTTGAGCACAACAAATTTTTTTTTTTTTTTTTTTTTGTGGTACGCGGGCCTCTCACTGTTGTGGCCTCTCCCCTTGCGGAGCACAGGCTCCAGACGCGCAGGCTCAGCGGCCATGGCTCACGGGCCCAGCCGCTCCGCGGCATGTGGGATCCTCCCGGACCGGGGCACGAACCCGCGTCGCCTGCATCGGCAGGCGGACTCTCAACCACTGCGCCACCAGGGAAGCCCAGTGCAACAAATTTTTAAAAAATATTTTCTGTCTTTAATACAGATAAATGATAAAATACATCATTATCATTTTTAACAATAATAAAAAATTACTAATAACAACCATAATTTACTGGACAACTACGTTTCAGGCATTTATGCTCAGTGCTTTAATGCATTAATGTATTTATTCCTTATAATATATAATATGGTAGGCATATGATTACCTCTAATTTACAGATGAGAAAACTGAAGCTCACAAATATTAATAGATTGCCTTTGGCCACACAACTAATAGGTGGAACTGAAATTTCAAGTCAGGTATTACTGACTTCAAAGCTCATGTATGCTCTTTCCACTAGCTACCATGTTTTGCTTAGACACCATCAATTAAGACTTCATTACATTCATTGCATTATTTTGCAACGTTTCTGTTGCAAAAAAAAAAAGTTATGGGGGAAAAAAAAGAATATTCTCTACACTTATATTTGTGTATTAAGTGCCAAGTCTCTCCAGCATACGTAGCTAGGAGTTGAATTGCTGGATCATAAGGTATGCATATGTACCTTCAATTGTACTACAGCGTGCTAAACTATTCCTAAGTATCAGTACGTAACAATTTGCAGTTTCTACCACCAATTCCTATTGTTCCACATCCTCACCAACACTTTGCCAGTAGTTCTATTTTTAGCTAACTGACGATATAGGGTAGAATCTCATTATGGTTTAACTGCATTTCTCTGATTATTTATTAGAGAAGTTGAGAACTCATGGTTTTTGGTATTTTTATTTCCTCTTCTGTGGAGAGGCTATTCAAGTTATTTTGCCTATTTTTCTCAGCTTGGATTATCTTTCCATTGATTCAAGAATTTTTGTATATTCTGGATCCTAATATTTTGTCAGTTACATGTGTGGCCAATATATTCTCTCATTATGTGGCTATTTGCCTTTATGTTACCTTTTGATGAAGAGATGTTCTTCAAATATATAATTTTTGACCAGATTTTTATGTCACAGAAGAAATCTTTTAATATCCTGAGTTCATGAAGATATGTGTGTGTATATACATACATACATATATAACGCATATGTATGTGCATGCTTTAAAGTTTTATCTTTCACATTTAAGTCTGTATCCATTTGGAGTTTTTTGCATATGGTGTGAGGTAGACATCTACTTTATTTTCTCTCCTTTTTTTCCCCCTATATGGATACCTAATTTTTCCATCGCCATTTATTGAAAAGATCCTTTCCCCACTGCTCTCTGGAATGCCACTTCAGCATAAACCAATTATCTCTATATGTCTGAGTCTGTAACTGGTCTTTCTATTCTGTCTCATTGGTCCATGGTCTATTTGTCTATGTCTGCACCAGTGCCGCAGCTGCCTTTTTAATAAGTCTTGGGACCTGGTGGAGCAAGTCTTTCTACCTTCTTCTTCTTCTTCAAGAGTATCTAACCCACCCTTGGTCCTTTATACTTCTCAATACATTTTACAGTCATTTTGCCAAGTTCCAAGAGAAAAAAAAAAAGCAACCTGTTGGGGTTTTTGATTGGGATTACATTGATTGCTTTGGGGAGAACCAACATCTTTATAATACTGGGTCCTCTCATCTAGAAAACCATATAGTTTATGAGGATCTAATGTAAAACACGATGACTACAGGATAACATTGCATTGTATAATTGAAATTTGCTAAGAGAGTAGAACTCAAATGCTCTCTCACACACACAAAGACAAATATGTGAGGTGTTGGTTGTGTTAATAATTAACTAGGTGGGGGGGATCTTTTCACAATGTATATCAAATCACCATGGTATATGTACACTTTAAATATCTTACAATTTATTTGTCGATTATACATCAATAAAGTTGAATTTTTTTTAAAAAAAGAATGTAACATTTAAAAAAGTCTTTATCTTTATATCTAATATTAGCTCCTAAGAGCTAATCTACTTTAGATGTGTGAGTGCCAAGACTACTTATATTTTGCCCTTCCCTTTTCCCAAGAATTTCAAATCCTACAGTCTATTTTCCTATATCTGCTTATTTTCCTCTCTATTTCTGAGATAACAGCCCTAAAATAGAATGCTACATCATAGTTCCATGACCTAGAATTGTACTTGATATAAGCACTCAGGAGACCTAAGAGGTTTGTGGCTCTGAGAATATGAAAAATACCTTTTAAGTAACTGAGAACAAATATAATATTACCACTTAAAATCATACACATGTACATACACACATATGAGGCTGTCAAATGACTAACTCCCCAAATCATAATTTAGAGACATTACTTTAAAAATAGTTTGTAGCTGAGAACTGAGGCTGAGGGAGAGAGAGAGAGAGAAAGAGAAAGAATGGGAGAGAGAAGAGTTAGCATAGAATAAGTACATATCAGTGAGGCTTCCTTCAGTACCTTAGGACCTTAACCAGCCCTGGGTTCCTGATATGGGAATAAGCAAAGAAGCTTTCAGTGAGGTAAAAAATGATTAATGGGCTTTTGGGACTGATTGATGAAGAGAGAAAGCAAAGCAGAAAAACAAGCTCTGAACTTAATAAATGAAGAGGAAAAAAAATGCCGTCCAGAAATGCTTGACCTAGGATGAAAGGGGACTGTTTATGGTCATATAAAGGATTATAAGGGCCAATAATATCAAGCGGAGAAAAAAATATGAATATTTCCACACAAATTCCTCCATGTTCAAACTAAGGAATTATTCCCTGAGAGAAATGGAGAAACTAATTCTTGGGAAAACTAGAAGAGAAAAGCACTAGAGGACAGACTATGAGAAAAAAGAATTGTGACCGGTGGGAATGAACTAGACATGATCTAATACATCTTTTTTGTTCTCTAGTTTCTGTGATTCTATATATCCAGGCAGAGGGAATGATGTTATCAAGAAGTAAGAGCAACAAGAAATGTTTTGTTCAATTTTCAAGGAGCTATTAAAAAAATACAGGATCTAAATGAGAACTGGATTCCTGGTCTTAAAAATATACAGAGAGTGTCTTGCACTTCTGCGGTGAGTTTATGTTCCCGTCTGTTCCCCCTGCAAGAGTCAGCAGGCAGCCTGACAGCATGGCAGGGGAGATATGCCTGGTACCATGAAATCATGGGGCTGGAATGTGGAGTTTGGGTGGTGGGAGGATGGGGGTTCTGTGTTCAAAAGCACTAGAGTTGGAAAAGAATGAAAATGAAAGGAGCATGGGCTTCCCAGTGGACAGGAGGCAAACCACAAAGAAAACAGCTTCAAGACTAGGCCACAGGCATTCGCTCATGGGGAAGTCTAGAGCATCAACCTTGAATCCCATCGCAATGCACAGAGAATAAAAAAAGGCGCATTTTACAAAATAGGTCTTCATTTTTATTTCAGGTGTATTTCCTTAGCAAATGCCACTTCCAATCAATACATGCATTGGCTCAATTTGTAACAGAATCAGCATTACCAATGGGCAGCTTCAGCCCTGGGATTTGATATATTCCAGAAGACAGGGTGGGAGTTTGTATCAAAGAGAGAACTTATCAATCTGACAGGTGTAGCTAAAAGCGCTCCTGTCATAAGGTACTGAGCATATCCCAAGTTCATAATTATCATAATTTCAATTATTGCACCCAAAAGTAATTAAAAACTCCCAAGCTGCTAATCATGGCAAAAGATATTTTTTGTGATTAACTAAAGAGAGCTTCTGATTTTAATCCCAAGTGAATAAAATACATCAAAAGAAGGCTGCCTACTAGCTTTGAAACACTTTCAACTTTGGTATGGTGGTGGGAACTAAAGACTTCAACTAAAGATTTCAAGATTCTTATGACAAAGTCCTGCTTGTGTCCAGCTGTAGCATCAATTGTGCACTCATCACACCTGTTTTAACTATACTCGACGGCAGACCAAAAACTTGGCTGAGCAAGCACTATGTCTAATTGGTTCCATGAAAGGCACGTTATCATAGATTGCGATAAAAAAGGAATCAACAACATTAACAACTAATTTGGTTGAAAATTTCTTTTTGTAAGTCTATTTATTCTTCTAAATAAAAAATACAGCTTAAGAAGCTCTCTGTTGGTGCTTCTCAATTGTATCATGTATGTCACCCTACTATTTCAAGCCTAGGCCCCTCGCATCTGTCTTCAACACTTTCTTGAAAATGTCTATACCACCAGTTAGTGATATAAGAGCTGAAACATAGGAGACCCGGCATAGAAAAATAGCACTTTGGTCCTGGCTGGGAGGATCCAGGTGCTTCTCTGAAGCTTTCTTTGGCCACAGCTCAGCATTGTTCTGCTACAGTCAGCTCTTTCTTCCAGAAAGTACAGAGGGCTCTGGGTCTGGAGAGAAAAAGCTGACTCAGCACCAAGAAAAAAAAAAACTGGGTTCATTTCTGCTTAGAAATGAAACCAGATGCTCAGACCTAGGAATCAACATAGTAAATATTAATTCAATGTAAGAGAAAGCAGGTCTTATGTCACCCTCAAACAAGAAGCAATATGTCGGCCAACAATTAAAACTGCAGGAAAAAATTATTTTTAAAAAGAAAAAAGGAGAAAGGAGTGACTAATTCACTAGACTGTGAGTTCCATAAAAGCATAGATGAGAAGTACTTAGCAACGTATTATTAGGTCAGTGAAATAATTTGAAAGGAATAAACTTGGTTTTTTAAAAATGTTTTTTACAGACTTATTTAAGCCACTTCCAGATTTTAAGAGCTGTGCATCTATTTTCCCTCGGTGCACTGAGCTGTCCTTCTATCATGCAGTAGAATGCTTTTGCAGATGGATTTTCATTCTTGTGCTGAACTTTAGCTATCAGAAACATTCCCTGGCACTTACATGGACCTCATCGGATGTGAAGGAGGTAGGAATTACTGGCCTTACTTTCCAGGGAAGGACACTGCAAGGTTAAGTAACCCTCACAAGATCACAGGCAGGTGGTTAGATTTGGAACCCAGCTCTCAGCCCTGGACACCGAGCTCTGTCCCTTTCATGTGCACAGGGCTGCATCCAGTTTAGAACTTCTTGACCTCATGGTTGGTCTGGCCTTTAAGTATCCTCACTCCCACCCGCACCTCCCCTCCACACACACGCTCTCAGAAAGGGAAGGTGTGCCACAGAGTCGTTTCCTGAAAGGCCCAGGCACACAGCTGGTGGCACACCTGGGGCCAGAATCCAGACCTCCAGAGCTCTGCTCACCAGACCACATGACGCTTTTGCATATTTATCACGTTCTTTTCTTCTGCAGCTATTTCTTTTGTACCTCAGCATCTCTGTGGGCTTATTTTCTTCAGGCCTTTTTTCCCGGTTTTCTTTCTTACTTGTCAAATAGCACCTCAGTGAATGTCTCCCCATCACACAGAGATGATGAAATACAAAATCTGGGGACTTCGCCTCCTAGGAAAGACTGCATTGTCACCTCAAGGCAGCTAAGTTATGTTTAAATGCGAAGCTTATATGTAGGTACAGAATAAACTGGCAAGTCCTTTTAGTTTTTATTGGAAAAGTGACTACAACTAGATTAATATATTATCTAAACACAACATAAATAATTATAATATGATATGTAGTGAGAAACACTTTTAATTTCTAATGACAATACTGCTTCCTAAACCAAACCATCCAGGGTCAAATTCTTGACATAAACATCTTAACCACCACTACATAATTTATTTTTATATTGGATGGAACAGTAAATACAGGCAAGAGATCAAGAGGTACTAAAATTTTTAAAGTATAAAGAATGATCTGAAATGCTTATGAAAATACTAGTTTTTCCTCATAAGAAAATATGAACATTGATCTTAAAGTGTTAGAGAGATCATGCTGGAAAGATATGATTTTATCATTGCCTTTTGTGGCCAAATAAAGGTATATCCTACCCATTATCTTTGGTCACAGATCCATGCCTGTCTGGTGGTCCCGTCTTCAGCTGACTATCTGAGAACATTCCTCCTTTTACAGCCGCTGAGAGATTTGGCTCTCCACACCTAAGTCCTCAGACTGTTACTAAATGTGTGGTTTTAAGATGTCTCTTTTTTAGTTACATGCCCATTTTCAAATGTAATATTCTTACCAGACATGTCTAATATGTAGAAGAGCCCAAAGAAATGCTTGGTGTATGGATAACAGGAGTCAGTGAGGGAGCCCCAGTAGGCAGCCCCCTGCGGGCTTGTCCGCCCTCACCCCTGCCAGCCTCTGAGGGGCTTCCTGGAGCACAGGTTTGAAAACAACTTGATTCAGGACATTTAAAAAATATTAATAGTTTGTTGAAAAAAAAAGTGTTCTTCCTCAGGGTAGTGGGAAATATACAGAAGAAAGTTCTCAAAAGAAAAGTCTGGGACAACAATGCACATACCACACGCACAGACTTAGCTCTATGCATTAAGTCTTCTCATTTCTTCCTCTGGGTTAGGGTTCAAAGTTTATGTGGCAGTTAATCCCCTTCCCAGCTGTCCTCCATCATCCTCCACGAGAAGCTGACCTAGTTACTTGCCATTCTTGTATCGCTCATTCCCCTCTGCACTCAGACTGTTCCCTCATCCTGGATGTCCTTCGCCCCCTTCTCTGCCTGGAGAACTCCCCGTGGTCTTCAAGGCCTAACAATCTCTCCTTGATTCTAAACCTCTTAAACATACCTTCTCCCTACCAAACACACACACACACACACACACACACACACACACACACACACACTGAGTCAGTCTCTCTCTCCAAGCAGAACAGATCCCTCTTTCATCGGTTCTTCATTATTACACATATCACACGGGTAACTTGGTAAATATTTTCTTATTTGCTTAGGAAATATTTTCCCACCTAGAATATGAGCTCTCTAGGGCTGGGGCTGCCTTTTTCATCTTTATATCCCCAGTATATAGCAGTGTCAGGTACATTGTGAGGATCTAATAAATGTTAGTGGAATAAATGACAAATCTCCCACTCCTACTCCCCACTTTGGCTCCATGTAAAGGGCGAAATAACTATACACAAAATGAACCAGATGTTCCAGTTATAGGCAGTTCCTAAACAAGTTATGTTCTGAGAGCTCGTTTGAAAATTGGTTTTCTGAAACTCAGACACTCAATTCTTTAAATGGCAGTTACGGTCCTGGAAGGCCGCCCGTGGAAGCCTCATTGAACCCACAGTATTTCTGAAGAATGGTTTTAACAGCACCATTTCAGCTGCACCTAAACACCATTCATAAAATTGTTTCTGTGGGAAAGTGAAATCCAAGTTCTATTTTGGGATACTAGAGAATTACCTACCCTGTGGTGGCTCTGATTTTAAAGCAGAAAGTGCTTAAGGGGAGTAATCTGGTAGGAAGAGCAGCTTGTATTTGCATACAGACTTTAAAAATTAGATGTATGATAATCTGGAGGTGGAGCAACATGTGGGCACGTCCTTCAGCATGATTAGCACTCCTAACACCGAATTGTGTGTATATGGACTGTCCTGGAGGCGGCTGCCCCAGCCGCCATTGTTGACAACAAAGGCGCGGAAGGAAGGTGGAAGGAAGGCATTGGAGCAGGGGTTCCCACAGTGTGTCTCCGTACCTGCAACATCACCCAAACAAGGACCTTGTTAGGAATGCAGATTCCTGGGGCCCGACCCAGACCTACTGACTCAGAAATTCTATGGGTGGACTTATCCCAGGAAAAGAAATGACAAGAGTTTTGCAATCTGTCCTTTGACAAGCCTTCCAGGGGGTTCTGATGCCTGCTCCAGTTTGAGACGGGCTTTGGGACACCAATATCTAGTCTTAAAGTTCACTTCAACTATATAAAATGAGGTACAGATGAAAACACTACGAATAAAAAATAGAAGATACCTTCTAAGCCACCAGTTCTCAATCTTATCTGTACAGCGATCACCTGGGAGCTTTAAAAAAATACCGATGCCTGGGTCCCATCCTCAGAAATTCTGATTTAATCAGTTTGGGATTTGGCGTGAGCATTGGGATTTTTTGTGTGTCCAGGATTGAAAAACCACTGTTCCAAGCCAACTACTATATAATTATTCTCCAAAACTGCCAATCTGACTGGAAACATGGGAACACACACACACACACACACACACACACACACACACACACACACACACACACACAGAGTGTAAAAATTTGAAAAGTTCACTTGCTTATAATTTACATTTCAAGGTAATAAAATCCCTGAGCATTTATGTATTAATGCAAGGTCAGAGGCCCCTTTGACTTCAGGCAGTTCTAGTATCACATGAAGGTCAGCAGATTATTATGGTCAACAGCTTATGAAGATGTGGCTAGTGTGTCTACATTGGTGAGAAAAGACACCTGCGACAAGTAAGCACACCATCTTCCACTGTTAGGTAAATTGACTTAACAATGCCCAGTTCCATAAATCCTTATGGCTCAGGGATTTAAGAAGCACGGGTAGCCCAGACAGCACTAAGAAAATGATCCCACTAAGAAGGTTTTGACATCAGAATTGTCATGGATAAAATACAAAATTCTCTCTGCATAGGATGCTCTTTTCTACCCATCTCCCTGTGTGGCAAACTCTCTAACTCCCTCCAATCCCTACAGAGAGTCTGAATCCAACACTCAAGCAGCTGTAGGCAGGTCTCATGGTCAGCTCAGCTGGTTGAGGAAAACCTGGACTAACAACTGGTGGCCTTGGCTAAGCAAAGCCGAGATGCCAGAAATTTTTTTTTTTTTGCAGTACGCGGGCCTCTCACTGTTGCGGCCTCTCCCGTTGCGGAGCACAGGCTCCGGACGCGCAGGCCCAGCGGCCATGGCTCACGGGGCAGCCACTCCGCGGTATGTGGGATCTTCCCGGACCGGGGCACGAACCCGTGTCCCCTGCATCGGCAGGCGGACTCTCAACCACTGCGCCACCAGGGAAGCCCTGCCAGAAATGTTTATACCCAACAAATGAAATAACTCCATGACTCTCAAGTGTTCTGAACCTTTGAGAGACAGTGTGAATTTCTTACAAGGTACTAATACTAAAAACAGAGAAAAAGATTCTAAAGTTATTTTCCAGGCATAAAGATATTTCACCAAAAAAATCTTGTTGACTATCCTGACCACTACTAGGAGAAAGAAGTCTCATTTTCCAGTGAACCATGGCTCTCTTTCTCATCATCCAACCTGTAGACTGACACAACCCCCAGGGTTGTTTCAACTGAAGCATTTGCTTCTGTTCAGACCCTCCTGTCAGCTCATATTGTTAAGTCAACTTTAGAATAAGTTAGAAAAACGACAAAGTCAAGCAGTAAAATATGACTGTGATAACTTGTCTGGTTATTTACCATGGTTAAGCAGCAGGATTTAGCACCAGGTTGCCTGGGTTGAGTCCTGGCTCTATTACTTATATGTTCTTGAGCATCTACAAAATGGGGATAATAATATACCAATCTCACAGGGTAGATGGGGGGGGGGTATTGTGATGAGTTTATTCGTGTAAAGTGCTTAGTGCCTAGCATGTTCTCCATAAATTATCTGATCATTTATGGGGGTCAAAATTTTAAGTGCTTAAATATTGTGACCCAACCATCCAACATACAGAAATCTGTCCTACAGAAATAATCATACTAGAATGTAAGGACACCTGGCATTCCCCATATGACTCTTTAATAACAAAAGAACTACAAGCAACTAAATGTCCATTAGTAGGGAACATATAAAATAAATAGTAATTTTATTTTTTATATGATGGAATACCATGCAGCAGATAAGAAGACTGTAAGTAGTGAGAGCAGAGTGGAGGTGAAGAGTCCCAACTCTGGAGTCAGAGCACCAAGTCCAATACCAGCTCTGCACATACTAGCTGTGTTTCCTTGTGCAAGTCACAGAACCTCCTTATCTGTAAAATGGCTATAATAATAGCACCCTCCTCAAGGCCTGAGAACAATGCTTAGCCCACAGTGGTTCTATATAAACATTTGTTAAACAGATGACTGCTGACAAGGAAGAAGAATACACATTTAACTTACCCCAAGGATTGGGAATACACAATGACTACCTTTTCGACACTTTTGCACTATTTAACTTTTTTTTAAGGGCATGAACATTTTTTGCAGCCAAACTTAAAAAATATGCCTAGTTTTACTGCATATGACTTGATGATAATTAATTGATATATAATTACAAGAGTCTCATACCAGCAGGAATGTCAGTCAGTTATTATCATTTTCATTTTACATAATGGGAAATAAAGACATGAAAAAGTGAAGTGATTTATTAAGCTCACACATGAAGTTATTTGTAAGATGGAACTAGAACGGAAACAATATAGTGTAATAGAAAAGACATCCGTTTTGCGGATCAGACAGTGCTAGGTTCAAATTCCTTCTACATCTCCTAGCACCTTCCACAAATTATTTAATCTCTCTGAACCTCAGTTTTATTATTTGAACAATGAGGTTAACAACAGTAATGGCTAATATTTATTGAGTGCTTACTATGTACAAAGTACTCTAGCAAGAGCTATGAATGCATTATCTCATTTAATCCTCACAAAAAGCCTTATAAGGTAGGTAGTATTATCAACTCTGCTTCATAGATGAGGAAACTGAGGCACAGAGGGGTTCAGTGAGTAGTGCATGGCTAATAAATAGTGGGGTCAGGACTTGAACATAAATAGACCAAATTCAGCTGTATATACTTCATTTGGTCCAGAGAGCTGGTGTGGGTGAGTGAAGGCAAGGGATCCACTGCAGGACAGAGTGGATGCCTGGAGCCAGCATGCAGCCTCCCCTCGAGGCCAGACTCTCTGTAGATACTTCAGAGGGAGACTATGAGAATACAGCAAGGCACTCAAGAAATTATTTGCTTTTACCCCTCTGATCTAATAAATGATGCTACCTCCTAGAATGTACGACCTCAAATCTGCTTTAATTTTATGTTATAATGAACTTCTAAGGAGATATGTGATTCTTTCTCTTGCACCATTCACAGTAAAGATAATTGCCCTGTGTACTTCTTATTTTCATTTAGAAGTGGTAGCCCGTACAGGGCAGGTGACAGGGACAGTGGTTCTTATTCATCTGGGCAGCAGCTTCAGTGCTAATTCTAAACACAGGTGGTGAGAGAGACAGCCAACAGGAAGGCGGAAAGAATCACTGCTGACATGTGCAACTGGGAAGATTGATGGTTTCCCTCTCTCTTTTTCCCCAATGCGTCGGCCTGGGGGCAGAGACGCAGGAGCTGCTGTGCTGGGGACAGTAAAATACACAGCACAATGTCTACCTTGCTGCAACGCTGATTAATGAGACTGAAATGACACAGAAAACAGGCAGTGCTTCGGAAGGAGAACTCACAGGCCTTTCTTTCTTTAATGATTTCAACAAAAGCAGTTCCCATAAACTGCTGGGTTTGAACTGGAATATCCCGTGGTTAGAGCAGGCAGGGGTGTATTTGGTGGAATGTGTGGAGCAAAGGGTGAGAGGGTAAGGGGAGTTTGTAATGAAGTAAATTCACTTGTGATCGGTGGGTACAAATCATAACAAATGAATTCCTCTCCTCTTTCTGCTTGGCTGAAAAATGCCATAAAATTCCAGGTAAAATAGCTATTTACTTACCTAACAGTGTAAAAAGGACATGAGAATACACCCAAAAAGATTTTTCACCCAGATAAAAGCACTCATTTAGTTTTTTAGAGCTCGGAGATCGTATCACCAATTTTTCGTGTTTTACCGCAGCTGCACAATGTATACATTAAAACACAGTATTTTCTTTTTGAGAAAAGATAGATTTTAACACTAAATATTATTTCTAGTACTTATTATTAACTACTTACAAGGCATATCCATTTGGATTTCCCACCAGCAGCTCTTCAAACTTAATACTATATCCAAAACCAAATCTATTGACTCATAACCTTCCAGTCTGCTCCCCACAAACCTGCTGGTCTGTATTTGCAATCCTGCCTAATGAGAGAACCATCCACTCAGTCTCCCAACTGTAGGAGTCACCCCAGATTCTTTCCTTACCCTCACCAGATTCTGTGAGTTAAAATCCTGCCTCCTTCAATCACTAGATATGTGATCTTTGGCAAGTATTTGTGCTTCAGTTTCTTCATCTGAAATCAACATTTTAATAGTACTATTTCATAGGATTATTATAAGAATGAAATACAGTAAGTCCCCTACATACGAACCTTCAAGTCATGAACTTTCAAAGATGTGAACACGCATTTGCGTGTCCAATCACGTAAGTTAGTTTGTGTGTCTGGAGTAGTCACGTGCGTGCATCCTCTACAAGTGGTTGTGCTTTTGTGTACTTTACTGTACGGTACTGTATAGATTACAGTACCGTACAGTATCTTTATTTCAAGCCCAGGATGTCTGGAAGCAAGCGTAAAAGCAGCTGTGATAGAGCTGGTCCTACTGTACTTTTCAAGGTATTGTACTGTAAGATTTAAAATGTTTTCTTTATTTTGTGTGTCTGTCTTTTATGTATTATTTGTGTGAAAAGTATTATAAACCTACTACAGTACAGTACTACATAGCTGATTGTGTTAGTTGGGTACCTAGGCTAACTTTGTTGGACTTAAAAACAAATTGGACTTAGCATGCTCTCAGAACGGGATCCGTTCCTATGTAGGGGACTTACTGTATATTAGTACATAAAAAGTGCTTAAAGTAGTGCCTGGCACATAGAAAGTGCTCAATAAATATTAGCTAAGATTGATCTTAAATGTGCTCACCATGTATATATACACACACACACATATATACAAATATATATATATATATATAATTATATGGGGTGGTGGGTGTGTTAACTAACTTCATTGAGGTAACCACTTCACAATACACACATGTAACAAACCATTAGGTTGTTCACTTTAAATGTACAAAATGTCAATTATATCTTAAGCTGGAAAAAATTAGCTATTATTATTAACATTATCTAATCAATTGCTAAATCTTCAGGGATGTTATCCAACAAAATTTCACTTCTCCCTCTCTATCAACATAGTCTAATCCCCAATCACCTCACCTGTGCTGTATCAGTAGCTTCTATCTGGCTTCTATATCCTCCATACCACTACCTGAACTATCTTTTTTTTTTTTTTTGGTACGCGGGCCTCTCACTGTTGTGGCCTCTCCCGTTGCGGAGATGCATGGGCCCAGCCGCTCTGCGGCATGTGGGATCTTCCCGGACCGGGGCACGAACCCGTGTCCCCTGCATCGGCAGGTGGACTCTCAACCACTGCTCCTTATGTTTAATATTTTATAACATGCTATTTTTCATTCATCATCCTAGCATTAGAGCCAATATCATATTCAACTAAAACCACAAGAGTTATCTTTAGGATCTATAATTTAAAACCCAAAATGTAAAAAAATATTTATATATCAACTGATATTATTCTAGGTCAGATTAAATTTACAGCATTTCCATTGCTGGGTATAGCGGCTTGAATATGTGCCCCCCAAATTCATGTCTATCTAGAACCTCAGAATGCGACCTTACTTGGAAATGGGGTCTTTGCAGATGTAATCAGTTAAGATGAGGTCATACTCGATCAGAGTGGGCCCTAAATCCAAAGACTAGTGTCTTTATAAGGAGAGGAGAAGACACAATAGAGACATAGAGGGAAAAAAGGTCATGCCGAAGGAAGCAGAGATTGGAGTGACGTAGCTACGAGTCAAGGAATGCCAATGTTTGTAAGGAGTCCAGGAAGAATCCAGGAAGTCAAGGAATGCCAATGTTTGTAAGGAGTCCAGGAAGAATCCAGGAAGGATTCTTCCTTAGAGCCCCTGCAGAAGAGCATGGACTTGCTGACACCTTGATTTCAGACTCCTAGCCACCAGAAATGTGAGAGAATAAATTTCTGTTGTTTTAAGCCATCTGGTTTGTGGTACTGAGTTATGGCAGCCTTAGAGAATACACTTGGCTAATGTGGTAAACTGATATGGTGAGTCTTTCAGGATCTGTAACTTGCCAGGTTACTGAGCATCTTCTCCAGAGCGGCACAAGCCCATGCTGGGGCAAGGCAGAGTAGAACATGAGCATTCTGCATTGGCTATGATGACTGGCCAAACCACAACCGCACATATAATACATAGGTAGTGTGCTGAGGTGCAGGAAGCATTATTGGGTAGAGCACATCAAATAAACAAACAGCTAAGATCAACTACAGGGATGTAATCCTAAATGAGATGCTGTTACTTTGTTCTGGGAGAAACAAAATTCTAGGATCATATTTGCACTGATTCCATAAAATTACTGTACATAGTTAGCTTTGCTCCATTTATTCCTTCCATTTAAAAAGTACCTCTGAAATTTTCCCTGTGCTGTAATCACTCAAAAAAATGTAAATTTACACTCAGCAAATACCATTTCCTTTGGTCAAAAAAATATTGATTGTGCACCATTTTTCTGATGAAGTAGTATGATACACACTATTTGAACTGCCGTGATCTATTGTTGTTCTCCTCTGAAAGGACTTTTTTTTCTTTGAAACCTTAAGAGATTATTTTTTGGCATAATTACCCCAGTCCAAATGGTTTTGAGATATAGATTTTCTTAGATAATAAACAGTGAACTATTTATTTTAAAAACCAAGAAAACGTGTCTATAATTTTTCTTTGAAGCTCTTTAGAAATAATTTTTTTGTGGGGGGGGGCAGGCTGTGCCGCACGGCTTGTGGGATCTCAGTTCCCCGACCAGGGATTGAACCCAGGCCCTTGGCAGTGAAAGCGCGGAGTCTGAACCACTGGACTGCCAGGGAATTCCCTAGAAAGAATTCTTATAATGCTTTGTATGAAATAAGCTTGGGGAAAAAAATGGGAAAAATTCACATTGGGAAACCAGTGTCAGCTGATCATTAATTCACCATCCCTCTTTATATTTGAAAGATCTCTAGAAGTTATAGATGATAGCCCACAATGTCAGAGAACAAACAGTCCAACATATTTTTGACATGCCACACAGTTTTCTGCTTGTCACATCTTTGGGCCTCTTATATAAGTTCTGAAAAAACTGGTAACTTATGCAGATGCAGAGATTGTTGTCAAAGAAGTGTCAGTATGGGGGTCATTTCAGAGTTTCCAATTCCTCACACTTGTTAATAAATCTTAGAATTTTGCACAGTCGAGTACTTAGCTCTTCCTCTAAAACTTCACCACCCCACATTCGATTTTCTATTCATGTTTAATGGAAACGTCATAGTTCTGATTTGCACTCACTGTGTGTGTGTGTATACATGTACAAAATAATTCTACATTCCTTAGTCAGTTTTCCCATTGTGCATAACAAAATTCAAGAATATTTCTTTATTTAAGGGAGCCTTGCTTTTTCTGATTTGTTTATACAAATTGATGACAGTTTTTGATTCTGCTTTAAATTGTCTCATCATTTATTGTTGAATAAGCTGAAGAAACAGTTATCTCATTTATAAGGTAAAGCCGCATCACAGTTTCATTTCTCTAATTCCAATTGCTTCATTTGGAATTTGTGCTTTTTTGTGTTGATCAAGTTGTGAATATATAAACCAAAATAATTATTCTCTTTTATATTTTAGTTCGATTTCCAATTCCAAAAACCTGCCTTTATCTACCAATGAATATTTATCACGTCCCTTTTACAGTAAACACTGTTTTCCAATAAACTTTCAAGTCTGATTTTATTTTTATATATTTATCTCTTTATATGGGTATATTCTATTTTGATAAACATGCCTTGATCAAAAATGAAAAATTTTCAACAACTTCACCACAAAATCAGCACTTACATTCAAACTGTAATGATTTTAAATGCACTTTACCTCTGCATTTTTGAGACTCCTTTTTCCTCTCCAATTGGAAATTTTTTATGTTGTACATAATTCTCCTTTATGACTAAATATTAGTAGGTAAGATAATTAGTGTAAATAACAGAGTACTGCTCTTACCTTCAACAATTTCAATCATATGGCTTGAAAGTACATCTTGAAAGTAGTACACTATTTTTCAACTACTTAGATGACAAATTACTATATATTGAATAATGATTAATGATAAAATACTTGCTATCACAAGTGACATTATTGCTTGCCTCAACTCTTGTACATTTTTGTGAAAAATAACACTGACTTATTCTTTGATATTACTATTAAATAATCATAGTTACTGAGAAAGTAATTGCAAATGCTTGTGTCTTAACCATCAAATAATGAAGAAGAGCAAGAAATCTATGTACCAAGTGAAACGGAGCTGTTTTGTGTAGACAGGCAGAACTCCAACTGGGTAAAAATGTTGCTATTGAAATGTCATCAGTTGAGTTATACTAAAGTATTTTATATATATATATATATATATATATATGATTTTCTTTTTTATTTTCCATCTTGATGACAATTTTTTTAATATAAATTAATTAATTTATTTATTTGGGGCTGCAATGGGTCTTCATTGCTGCATGCAGCTTTCTCTAGTTGCGGACAGCGGGGACTACTCCTCCTTGAGGTGCACGGGCTTCTCATTGCGGTGGCCTCTCTTGTTGCGGAGCACGGGCTCCAGGTGCGCGGGCCTCAGTAGTTGTGGCACATGGGCTCAGTAGTTGTGGCTCGCAGGCTCTAGAATGCAGGCTCAGCAGTCGTGGCGCACAGACTTAGTTGCTCTGTGGCATGTGGCATCTTCCTGGCCCAGGGCTTGAACCCGTGTCCCCTACATTGGCAGGCACATTCTTAACCACTGCGCGGCCAGGGAAGTCCAACAGTTTTTTTTTTTTTTAAAGTACTGTTGGGGGGCTTTCCTGGTGGCACAGTGGTTGAGAGTCTGCCTGCCGATGCAGGGGACACGGGTTCCTGCCCCGGTCCGGGAGGATCCCACATGCCGCGGAGTGGCTGGGCCCGTGAGCCATGGCCGCTGAGCCTGCGCGTCCGGAGCCTGTGCTGCGCAATGGGAGAGGCCACAACAGTGAGAGGCCCACGTACCGCAAAAAAAAAAAAAAAAAAGTATTGTTGCAGAAAAAGTAACCCAATGACCTATCAGATGATTTACATAACAAAGTATTTTGCAAGTTCTCTCATGTTTTGAGCAATTTTGCCTTTTTTGCTGGTCCCTATCCCACCAGCTCTGCTGAGTTAATAAGACCCAAGTGTACTTTTTCAGCCTTTTTCTTCCACCGCTCTACTCCATGAATTGTATACTCCTTTTAGTTACCTGAAGAAGCCATATTCTTTCTAACCTCTAACCCTTTGCCCATTCACTCCTCTCTGCCTGGTGTGCCTTTCTCCACCTGCCAAATTTCAATTTATCTTTTAAGACCCAGTTCAGATGTCACCACATTTATGAAGTCTTCTCCATCTTCCCACGGTAAGTTGAGTTACTTGTTCCTGTAAGTACCTACAATGCTTTGTTCTCCCTCTATTACAGCATGTGGTTGTACTGTAATTTACTTTTCCTGCAAGTCTACTACCCTCACCAGTCAGTGAGATCCTCAAGGGCAAGATCCATGTTTCCTAACATTCTTAACATCAACAGGGTGGAGGTTTTATACATGTATATAAATGAGGTAGAAATGTATACTAACTATATGCCACTTATAGAATGCAGGAGCTGGAAGTCTGGTCTCACCTTCCCTGGCACTCAGTAGCCCCAGGGAAGAAGAGGATGAGGAAAGGATGTTTACAAGACTAGCAGGGCATTTTCAAATTATCCCCTCCCAGGTTACCTAGGTAAATGCCAGGCATCTTTTAGTCAACAATACCTACAACCATCAGAACACCTCTCCAAATTCTTAACGTATTGTAATTTTAGTTGAATCTATAATAAAATACTATTAGAATAAAATGTGCTGATAAAACTATTTTTATGAACCTCTTATAAAGTTGTTCAACTCTCCTCAGAATGCGAGCAATCTTACCTTAAGGTTGAGAGTAGATTTTATGTGATAATTTCCTGACATTTTATTTTAACAAGGTGCAGTTAGAAGGCATTCACAAGTATACAGGGAGCTCATAGTGTAAATTCAATTTGATTTTTGACTAGTTCTGCCCTTAGGTAGAGTGTGTCTAACCTATAATACAGCACTATTTCCTTTTTCTGGAAGACAAGCACTGTGTGCACCCCACCAGGCACCCAGGAGCACACCTAATCCAGCAGGGGCACAAACACAGCAGAACGCTGCAGGCTCAGGATGTTTTGAGTTGAATTAGGGGATGGGGTTTATGGGAAAACTGAGGGGAAATGTGGCTATGTTTTTTAATCTGAATCCTTAAAAAGGATAAATTAACAATCTCAAAATCAACATCAGATGTTGTATGATGACTTCAACACGACAAATAACCTCTTAGAACAAAATATTTTGAAACCTAGTTCCTCCTTTGCTGACCTGCTGCTGCTATGGTTCAAGGGGCCAGGGCTTCCACTGCGACACTTCCGAACAACCAAAAGCAACGTGGAGAAAAATGCTTTGGTCCTCCTAGTGTCCCTGGTAGTAATGAAATAGCAAACTCCTAATGTTAACTGGCAAGTGGAGGAGAAATGTTATGTTTCAGAATCACTTCAACCTCCCTTTATTAGGAAATAATCAATTTGGAATATTAGTTCACTGATTTAAAATCAAAACAAGCCCATGCTACTTTTTATAAAGGATAATAAAACAATTTTCCCAGTGAACAAGTTACCTTTTACTAGCCTCATCTGAAGGAGAGGGGCTCTGCATACCACAGGTGCTCCATATATAATCACTGACTACATGAGAATGTCATCACCAGTTTCTTTCTTATTCTCTTAGAAAAATAAAAGACTGGAAGTCTTTTTTCTTTTCTTTTTCAAGTGCTGTCTGTCCCTGTCTTCCTTTCCCTTCAGTCTTCTACTGAAGTAAAGGCACAAGCCATTAAATGTGAAATCTGGATCTTCCCTTATTACATCTGCTACGGGATTCCTAACATGGGTTCCAAGCCTCCCTAACACACATGCTAGTCATTCAGTTTTAAGTAAGGACATCTGAACTATCTAAGTTACCAGAATTTAGTAACTTGGATGAGGAGGCAAAAGCAGCAAGGTGCAGGTTCCTTGGGGGCCACTGAGACTGCAAATATGGGCCCAAATATGACACTGCTGAACTTGGGCCAGAAGCTACAAGCAGCAGAATAATGTGTGCTACATCTAGCAACTCACCCTATCAGCCAGCATTGCCAAAACAAAATACCACTGCCATCCCTCATCCTAAGGAAAACCAACACAAAAAACTGGGGGCTTACAGAAAAGGTTCCGTCTATTCAGTCCTGTTTCCAAACTGCAAACTGTCATGGGCTTAGTCTAATGATTATATTTAATTTCATCTAGGCCCTCATTAGGGGTCAAGAGTAGTTTAAATTCAATTAAAATAAACTTTCAATAAGCACATCTAGATAACAAACCATCTCTCCTTCCTTCCTTCCTGCCAACCATCCATTCTTCCATCCTTGCACCCATCCATTCAAATAGTTACTGAGCACTAACCATGCACCAAACATTGTGCTATGCGGTGGGGATACAAGAGCAATAAAATACAGTCCCTGCCCTTGAGAATTCTGCAGTACAATGACTGTCATCCCATGCCTCGCAATTCACTGGTCCATTTTATTTAGAGCTGATTTTAAACCTCTAGTCTACTTAAGCCCCAGGAGCTTCCTTCCTTTTATCAGACGACTCCTGTTCTTTACTGAGTTCAATATGTGGCATCATCTTCTCTACGCTGTACTGCCAAATAGTTCCATGTAGATAACCATCTTCTCCCCTCTTTTGTGTTAGAGAGGAAAATCCCTCTAAAATTAACCTTTTCCCACTGTGCTGACTTTATCCCTTCTTGTGTTCTTAAGACTATTTCTCCATCCAGTTTTCTTTTGCTTTCTTCCATCTTAAATCTTTATCTCTTTACACATTCTTTCCTATCGTGTAGAAATATAAAAAGAGGTCTAGCCCTATCTGGAGTTATTTCTCCCTTCCCTACTCTTCCCCAGTATTGCCATGAGAACCCTGTTGCCACCACCACTTTAACTCCCCACAATCTGGTTTCTCACCCACCAAGTTACTAAAGCTTTTCTAAAACCAGTAATGGTCCCTTAATCTTTCACTCCAACAGCCCCTTCCATCTTGTTGTTCTTCAATGATCTCTCTGAATCTACCAACTGACGCTCTTTATTATCATACTTTAAAAACACTCCTTGATTTCCACAAAACTACAGTGTTGCTTATATTTTAGCCTATCTGGTATCTCCAATTTTGTCTCTGTTGGTTCCTGATTTTCTATTCTTACCTGCTGAATGGGGTCCTACCACATAGCAGCGGGTTTCAACTTATTTCTGCTATGACAGGTAATGCTCACTGAAAGGAGAGTCTCCCTTCTTCCCCTGTTCTTGTTTCCTACTTGGGTCAAAGAACGGCTCATTGAATTGATCAGCTTCAAGGACTGTGCCTGGGTCATGTCTGTTACCAGATGAATCCTGCCCTTTCTGTCATCCCTATAAGCCTGCCTGGGGGCCAGGTCTGGCTCCCCAGACTCTCTCTTCCCTCATTCGGTAGATCAAGTTGATCTCTTGCACCCTCTATCACGGGCAGCTGGTAACTCACATCCCAACTTTTGGGTTTGGATTTAGGTAAAGAGTCTCGGGCCTAATCAAGTTTACCAGAGCTACACACTGGGGTATCAGGCCCATGCTAAGTTGCTAATAAAACAGTATTTTAATTCTCATAGGCCATCATATCCACCAAAGTTCACTCAGAGGGGATTCTTTAAAACTAAGAAGGGGTCCAGACAGATAATGGTAGTAAAAAAAAATTTTTTTAAGGACAAACATAAATAAATAATCTTTAAAAAAAAAATCACCGGAGTCTGTGAGGGCCTGAGCTGAGATCAGGCACTAACTATTCTAGATGCTGGTAAGACAACGGTGAAGGAAAAGATGTAATCCCTGCACCCTGGAGCTTACCTTCCAGCAGGGAATGGGGTCACTCAGCTCCTCCAACACACTATACTCTGCTGCAGCTTTAAAGCCACCAGGGCAATAAATGTGACCTGAAGGACCTCCCTTGCTCCAATCTGTCCTGCTTGCAAATCCCTGAAATTCTTTTGGCAGAACTCAAAAATCTTTTCATGTTCAATAAATAACAAAGGGCTCAAAATGCTAAATACTTGGTTGAGGTAAAAATGATGAAATCCATTCATACTAAAGTACATCAAATAATAATAACAATAACAACGACAGTAGTAAATGTATATTGAGCACTCTGCTGTGCCAGGCTCTTTTCTTCACATTCCTTGCTTAACTGTCACAACAAACCTATAACAACAAAATAGTAGGTGCTATGACTAGTCCCATTTTACAGGTAAGGTGACTAAGGCACAGAGCGGGTAAATAACTGTGATGTCAAGTCATTATCAGAGCCAGAAGTCTGGCTCTGATAATGACTTGACATCACAGCCTTTCCCTTATTTTGTTTTTAAGCCAGGAAGGGGATCTGAGAGCAGGCAAAAAGTATAGGAAAAACAACTCGCCAACTACAGAAAGGGACAGTCCGGGCTGGGAGTGACCACATGGAAGCCGAGAAGTTGTGAGCATGTGCACAGAGCTTAGCAGGGATAATGCTGCTAAGAGTCATCAACACTGCTTTGCTTGATGTATGGTTTGGAGATTGCGTCTGTGGTTCTCAGCGTAGGAGAACTATTTGTTGTTCTCAATACCATATCTGAAGAGAGCAAAGAAGAACAGGAAGATTCTGAGAGTAAAGTCCCTGGAAGATAAGATGAGCGTGCGGACAGTACTAGTTTGGAGTAGAATAAATAATAACTTTGGCACAAGGCACACAACCAGAGTGTTGCTGTCCACGACACCCCCTTCAGTAGCTGGCCAGAACCCAGACAGGGATTCTCCAGCTTCCTAGGTCAGCGTGGGAGACTTGGGAGTGGCCCTAGTATTTAGGGTCAGCTTGTCGACCATTCCTGTCCACAAAGAAAAGTAATGTCCATGGTTAGGGCTCTGAAACTCCTCCTGCCACCCCTTCCTGGCGTAAGAGGCAAAACGGCAATTGCCCTATGATTTTACCTACTGTAGAAGCTATAAATTCATCCCTAAGTACATCCTGCAAAGACCCAAACTAAGCTTGCTGTATCAGAGCTTAGAGTTAGATGGCCTGCAGCTACCTTAAAACACAGCCATATGCTCCCTGATATTACAGGTTCTATTATGCAAGGCTCCTCCCCAATCCCAGAGGAGACCAAACGACATGCCATTGCTTGCTGTTGCTTCCTATCCACATTTTTAAATAACAGAATAAAAAGAAAAAAAAAATCCAGCCACAATTGGCTCCAGTTGGTGTGAATAATGAGATGTGGTTGTCAGAATCCTGGAAAGCTGCCAGCATGGTCATTAGCTGGCCAGATACTGGGCCCACATATAAAAAGGGTAAGGAATACAACTTTAAATGAGGTCAATTTTAAGGAGACTTTAAATCTGGCATTTGGGTGTGAGATGAAACAATCTAGGAATTAAAATCCTCCTTGCATTAAGTGCTCTCCATAAGAAAGGGTATAGGTGGTGATGAGATGGCGCTTCCTCAGTTTTGGGAATCAAGCTTTGCCCAGTTAAAACTGGCCCTTTTTTTGAAGTGTCTGATGGAAGAATCCTGGCTTTGACAAGTTGGCAGTAATCCTTGTGATCTATCTTACTGGGATATATATTGTCACTGCAAAAATAAAACATACTACAAAACTGGAGAGCAGATCCTGCCTGTGATCATTAGACAGACTGGACCAAGTGCCTCAAGCCTTTGATGCCCCTGACATATTATTTTCTGGATGGTGTCCAGCAACCCAGTGCAGAACAGCTTTTTCTCTACTGTATCCAGATGGCAAATGGAAGAGATCAAATTCAACAGTTTCAGAGCTAACCTTAATGGATGTGAAAGGCTGGCTTCTCTACCAGCTTTTCAGGGATCTACAATACAAAAAAGGCCTTTGAAAAAAGAGACAAATAATTGGCTTTTTTTTTTTTTTCCTCTCTTCAAAACTAAACCGTGGATGTGGTAATCTGGTTTAAATCCATCTTCTGGTTGAAAAGGACAGCCAAATATCTGATCAGTTCTAATCACTGGCACTCTCATGACACTTTCTGTGAAGTTCAGATGGGTGTTGCTCTTAATATTCTAGACAGTTGTTTTTTGTTTTTTTTTACCTTTCAAGCAAATATTTTCAATCTTCCTCTATTTCCTTCAAACTTTAATTATATATATATATATATATATATATATATATATACTTAAATGTTTAAGCAGCAGCATTTTCTAGTAAGATTCACACACCCTCCACTAAAGGCTGAATTTCAGAATTGGCTATCATGAGCCTTACACATTTGTGTTATTGTATAAGCATACACTAGAACCTCACTATGAAGCCATTTAAACACGGAGGCATATGGTATGACAGTCTACCTCCCTCTTCAGACAAGAGATTTCACTTGCTGAAGTACCAGAAATACTTCATTATGAAACAATTTCACACAAAAGTCCTATGGTGTAGATCATAAGACCAGCTTTGTAATTAGTAAGTGGTAGAGGAGACAATCTGGAAGCAGGCTTTGAAAGAAGAGAATAAGTTTACCTTCCATGAGTCAACAAAACAGATAGGTCAACTTAAAGTAGGAGTTCTTAACCTGGGTTCATGGCCTTGTAAAACTGTACACAAAGTTTTGAGAATTTATGTACATATTTTGCTAGGTAGAAGGTCCATATATATATATTTTTTTGCTGTACGCGGGCCTCTCACTGTTGTGGCCTCTCCCGTTGCGGAGCACAGGCTCCGGACGCGCAGGCCCAGCGGCCATGGCTCACGGGCCCAGCCGCTCCGCGGCATGTGGGATCTTCCCGGACCGGGGCACAAACCCGTGTCCCCTGCATCGGCAGGCGGACTCTCAACCACTTCGCCACCAGGGAAGCCCAGAAGGTCCATATTTTAATGAAAGGAAATAGTGACGCTCCCCCAAAAGCAGAAGAACTCTGAGGACAAGACTTAATGGAAACAAGATGAGGTACATTAACATATCTAAAGAAAGAATATGCCTCCTGGAGGGGTGGAAGCTTAGAAAAAGCAGTTCTTTTGGGAAAACTTTGGCCATGTGTTTTAAAGCGATGTCCAAGGGAAATGGTGCTATGACAACAGCCAGGAATATATTGCCCAAGGAGCATGTATGTTCCAAAATGGGGATGGAGCTTTGGGTTATCATAGCTTACTTACACTAGCCAATGAGGTGATCCAATGAACACCCCCCCCACACCTTGTTCTGATTCCACACCCATCAAGCTACCTTATTTAATAATGTGGCTTCCCAATTAAATTTTCCTGCACGTAGAGAAATTAAATTTTCCTGCAAGTAATCAGTGAAGAAAAGTAGCTGGTACTCCTGATCATTCTATCTTCATATATGATATATGGTGTGCATGTATGCATCTGCAAGCACGTGTGTGTGCACATGTGCACATATGCACAGACGCATGTGAATTGGACTCCTACCTACCTGGCTACTACTATCTTGGCTGGTTATTCTCATCATCCCAATCTCTTAATGTTGAAATGCTCAAGGCTCAGTACTTGGACATCCTTTCTCTTTCCAAAAACACTGCCTAAATGATCACACCCAATCTCATAGCTTTAAGCAGTCTGAAGACTTACAAATTTATAACTCTATCTAGACATCTCTTGAGGTTTGGTCTCATACATCCAACTGCCTACCTGACTTCTCCACTTAAATGCTCACTAGGCATCTAAACTCCACACGTCTAAAACTCAACTCCTGATCTTCCCTCCCACCCCCAAAGTCTTACTCCTCTTGCTGTCTTTACCATCTTTGTAAGTGGCAAATTCATTCTTCCAGTTGCTCTAGCCAAAAACCTTGGAATCAATCTTGACTCTTTCCTCCCATCCTACATCTAATCAGTAACAAAAAAAAAAATCTCATTGGCTCTATATTCTTTAAAATAAATATCAAGAATGTGACCACTTCTCATCTTTGATGAAACCATCTTTACTACTCATCCTTGTCCAAGCCACCATCATCCCTTTCTCGGATCTCGTGCTAACGTCTAATTACAAGACGTTGCTTCTATCGTGCGCTTCTATTTTTAACATAACAGCCAGGGTGAAGTTTAAAAACTTGTGTCAGCCCACGTTCTTTCTCCAAACAAAGCCTTCCAATGGCTTTGCAACTCAATCCTAGTAAAAGACAAAGTCTTTCCAGTTGCTTCTAAGATTCTATACAGTTGACTTCTCTACTTCCACCTTCCTATTAGCCATGTGACTCCACGTCCTACTACTATAATGGACAGCATAATGCAAAACCAACCTGAGGTTAGGACCCTGGCTCCTTTCCCTTTTTAACTATCTGCATTTTGTTGTCAGTGGGACAAGTTACTTAACATCTGTTTTACAGATCGTCATCTGTAAAATGGGGCCAATAATAGCGCTGCTTTATAGGGCTGTTCTGAGCATTATATGAGTTAATATGTACAAAGTAATTAGAAAAGTGTCCAACATAGTAAGTACTATATAGTATTCATAAAATAAAGAAAATGCTCATTTTTCTTAAGTCACACTGGTCTCCTTGCTGGTCTTCAAACATGCCAGGTAAGTCTCCCACCTCATGGCCTTTCTATTTTTGTTTCCTCTGCCTGGCACCATCTTCCCGCAGATATCTACCTTGTATATGTTCTCACCACCTTCAGGTCTTTTCTCAGATCTCACCTTCTTAGAAACCTTTGCTGATTTCCCAATTTAAAACTGTAATACCCTGTGGCAGTTACCATCTCCTGCCCCTGCTTTAGTTTTCTCCATATCGGCCACTATCATCTAACATACTATATGTTTTAATTACTTGTCTCTCTCTCCAGAATGTAAGATTTTGTCTGTGTTCTTCATTGGTCTATCTCCAACACTTAGCACATAGTAAGTGCTCAATATTTGTTAAGATATCAATATATGTACAATATTCATGACCTTATTACTTCCATGAATTAGAAATGAGGACATACTTCACCAGGTGACATATCCAAATAATATACTGAACGGAATCTTTTAATAGTTCAGGAAACATTGGTACAAATGGTCCAAAATGTCTGACATGACTATATAAATGGGAGAAGAATAGATGTTTACACTTACTCAGCACTTTGTTGTATTCTCCCCACCTCCTAAATTGATTAAAGGCTTAGCAAGCTGGCTCTCTTTCTACCCTAACTTCCATCATCTGAAAGAGTTCAATTATCAGGGAGATGACCCATCCAATATTCTAGCATTCAAAACATTTGTTTGAACTCTTCAACCTCAACTACCTGGTCCCATGGTCACACCCTGGACCTTGTCATCACCCAGAATTCCTCTGTTTTTGAAATCATAAATGTCAATATTCTACTCAGTCTACGACCTTCCGCCGTTCAACTCTTTCATGCTTTTATTCCCACTATACTTGCTCTCCAAGCTCACTTAGAAATCAGAGCCTTTGATTTTTCCATTCTCTCCTGGTGCAGCAGTCCCCATCTGATCTCTCTTCTTCCCTACCCAGCCCGGCCCCAAGGTCAATCACATGGACTATGCTCTCATTAGCAACCTCAACTCCCCTTGTCATAAATAATGTCCTGACAGCCATGAAAAAACTCCAGTCCTGGATCAAGGCTAGAAAGCTCATTCTTCACTTATATACTTCGGTAGCTGAGCACTTTAGGTGAAAAATCTTAAAACAATGCAGAATCTACGTATAAATTTAAGTTATAGTTCCTTAGGCCCTCAACTCTCAACACTGCTTATTGAACAATTTTTAAAAACTTATAGTACTCACAATGTGCCTGGTACTGTTCTAGACACTTATAAATATTAACTCATTTAATGCTCACAGTAATTCTGTGAGGTAGACACTATCATTGTCTCCGTTTTACAGATGAAGAAATTAAGGCACAGAAAGGTTACGTGATTTGCCAAGGCCATATTGCTAGCTAGTGGGGGAGCTTACTAGCTCCAAATCTGGCAGTCTGCCTACAGAGGTCAAGCTTTTAACTCATCTTACAGATGAAGAAAATGAGGTAGAGATGTTCAGTAACTTGCCCAACGACTTCCAGTAACCAAGTAGAAGAACCTGACTTTGAACCCAGGCAGTCTGACTTTAGTACCCATCTACTAAAGCACTAACTTATTCCATCATCTCAGGACTGAAGCCTCCTGAGAGAATTATATCCATCAGGTTTTAGAGTTCCTGAACTTCCCCTCCCATTCCCAGCAAACTCATCTAGACCCACAGCCATTTCTCCTAGTCTCAGAGTTGATCTGTCTCGCCTAGTGTTCAATCATTTGCTCTGGATTGCATTTCTTTCCATCTCTTCCTGTATCTTCAGTCTCTCCATCTTCACTGGCTCCTATAGTCATGCTCAAGTCTGATCCATCCTAAAAGACCCTACCTCCAAAAACTTCTCTTGGTCAGGCCATTCTTTAAAGGTCCCTTCTCCCTCTCTGGGCACTTCCTTCTCATTCAGGCTCCTCAAACTTCCTCACCTCTCATCTCACCATCATTAATCTGCACCAATAACTCTTCTAAAGCTGTTGTTGTTGCTAATGTCATTAGTGATACACCAATTATAAACTCTAAGGGATAATTTTTAGTCTTTATCATACTATAGCACTATCTTTTTTTTGAATTTTATTTTATTTATTTTTTTATACAGCAGGTTATTAGTTATCCATTTTATACATATTAGTGTATATATGTCAATCCCAATCTCCCAATTCATCACCCCTCCCCCGCCCCCCCGCCATAGCACTATCTTGCTCTTCATTTTCTCTTTGAAATTCTCTAGCCCTTTGATCCTTAGATCCACACTCTAATGAGTCTTCTCTCATCTCTCTCTTTGTTGGATTTTTCAACTCTGGTCTCTCTTCTCAATTTGAGACTACAAAGGGTTAAAACTCCCTGATTTTTAAAAAATTTTCCCACTTTACAGGCTTTTCTTGATGATCTCTCTAAAGACATAAATTTAAGTGCTACTCAGCTGACAGTAATCCCCTCAGTGGTCTTGGCTTTGTTACTTTTTTTGGAAGAGCCACTCCTCTCTCTCCCCATACCTTCTAACGTGTGGTCTACATGGAAGCTGGATGACCCTACCTCCACAGTCCGTGTAAAGGCAGGCATCTGACTCTCAGGAAGACAGGAGTCATGGAAGACTGACCAAAAGTCTGCTATTTAGACAGAAAAATAAGATGAAGGGATAAGCTGTGTCTCTATTTTGAGTCATAGATATGTTAATATATTCTCAATCAAAATTAAGGACACATGGTCTGCTAAAGAATTTCTGTTCCATTTTAGAATGTGAAAAACAATGTGGGAGATGTCATGTGGATGCTGAAACATTGGAATTTCCAAGACATTTTAAAGATTGATGGGTACAACTGGTTCTGGGTTTAACAAGATGTTTGGCCACTATAGTCACGGACTTATCAGGAAGATGCTGCAATCAAACCCCGTCTAACAGACATGACATTCTATAACCGTTCTATGATTAGGCTAGGTTGATTTCGGGTTTTATTAAACATGTAAATGATAAATTGGTAAGCAAGCATGACAATAAACTTTCCTTAACTACTAAAATGCCACTAGGCCACTTTAAAAGAAGAAAATGTAAGTTCTTTGTACTGTAGACATAAATTCTTGAATCATACTACTCTTCTCTTATCATGGTGCAAAGAAAAATGAAATAGCACTAGATGGGAAGCTTACAAATGGCCTGTCTACACAGTAGAACAGTGCAGTGAGACTTAGGGCTGTTTTCTATATCTCCGCAGAGCATACCAAAATCTATAGAGCAAAGGTCCTAGGCATGCCTTCACAGGTTGCTTTAAAGGGACTTAAAATGAACAACTAAGAAAAAAGGCAATGTTGCCACAATAAATGAGCCTTTTACTTCCTTCATGCGTTGAAAGCACACTCTGGATAAAGCACGATGTCGGTTGTTGTATAGATAATATGCACATTTATTGAACCAGACAGCCTCTTGAGGCAAAACTAAGGTCAAACTAAAAACTTCTCATCTTAATCCTCAGTCTACAAACTTTAGTATAATATATAGAGGTAGCAAACCCCAGTATAGTTAGATACACCTATGAAAAATGCAATTAGGGCCAGAGTGACTGTAAAAGTCAGTTATAGCAACAAGTTGGAAATTCACAGCCTACTTGGAAAATTATTGAAATGAAACCAGTATTATCTCCCAGTCATTTATAAACATCTGGATACTTTAGGCAATAAGAAGATCACTTACAAACTGCAGCGAACATTGAAAATCTTCTGTATTTGAATACATAAAAATACACACAAAAGTGTGTGGTTTAAATTAACAATAGGCTAAATGCCAATGGTATGAACTTTCTCATGCCTTATTAGATTTATTTTTCACTGAATTCATTCACTCAATAGATACTTATTGACCTCTTTCTGTTACAGGAATTATTATGCCAAAGGTTTAAGTGATAACTCATTTTCTCTCACATTTAGTTATCATAGCCGGGGCTCAACAGGAAGAATTCTTCCTGTTCCGTCTTTCACAACTGGGGGTGGCCTCCAGGAACATTCCCCTGGTAAGGTCGGCCTGCTGAGTGGCAGCCTGAGGCTGCACCTGTGGAACAACGTATGTATCATAAACTATTTCCTGCTGCAGTGTTCACAAAAGGTCTAAATAAAAAACAAAAAAACAAAACAAAAAAAAACCCAGGCTCTCCATCTGTGCTAAAGCAAATGTCTATAAACAGAGAGAATATAAGGCAGGATTTGTTAATTTCTATAAGAAAGGTACAAAGCCCTGTAAAATTTCAAAATGGGAGCAATCATTTCCAGCTTAAGAACAAAGTTTTCTGGAACCTATGAGTTTTGTTTTTGTTGTTTGCTTGTTTTTTATTTTAAAGAATGGTGGCATACAGACAAATTAGAATGGGAAGAAAGGTCTTTCCAAGAAGAGACAGTGACGTTAACAAAGAAGCAAAAGGAAACAGCTCTGAGCAAACTTGGAAATTCTCTTAACTCCAGGGCATAGGATCCGTGTAGGACAGCAATGGCCTAGAGAGGTATTTTGGATCTGGGCTGTGGAAGGTCTTGAAGGTGGGGGCATAAGGAGTCTAAGCTTTATGAGAAGCCCCCAAAGGTTCTGAGCAAGGGAACAACATAATTAGCACACTGCTTTGGGGAGGTTCATCTGGTCAGACTGATTTTATTTTGCAGGTTGGGGGGAGGATAGTGTGGGCATGGGAGGAATCAAAGGTTATTAAGATTGATAAGGGTAGAGGAGAGAAAGGCTGCTGAGGAGAATTATATGTTATTGAAGAAATAATCGTCATCAAGCACAGAGGACTCGCTAGGTGCTGTGCACTGGCCAAGGGCCTTTATACATATGGCAGAATCTCGAATCCACATTAAGTTCTTACCATGTGAGTATTACTATTAATACTGTGCAGACAAGAAAACTGAGGCACAGTGAGGTTGAGTAACTTGCCCGACATCACACAGTTAGCATGTAGTGGAGCCAGGCCTGACTGTTCCCAAAAGCCATGCCCCTTCTGCTCTACCACACTTTCTGTTAGTAAGAAGTCAGTCAACTTTAAGATGACAAGTACAGGGCTTCCCTGGTGGCACAGTGGTTAAGAATCCACCTGCCAACGCAGGGGACATGGGTTCAAGCCCTGGTCTGGGAAGATTTAGCAATTTAGCCCACGTGCCACAACTACTGAGCCCGCATGCCACAACTACTGAAGCCTGCGTGCCTAGAGCTCATGCTCCACAACAAGAGAAGCCACCGCAATGAGAAGCCCGCGTACCGCAACGAACAGTAGCCCCCGCTCACCGCAACTAGCAAAAGCCCGCGCGCAGCAACGAAGACCTAACGCAGCCAAAAATAAATAAATAAATAAATAAAAAGACAAGTATGATGTTGATGTGACTGTTGATCCTCTAGACACTTGCTTCTCTGGTTTACTGAGTTTCACAGCTTGGTGGCATGAGGGTGTCTGGAAACATGCCAGCCATGGGAGAAGCCAACGTTGCCTGCACAGAAGGACTTCCCTTCACAACAAAGATGGCCAGGTACCCAGTAACCACGGAGGGCCAACCTGGCTCTCTCCCCGGATTTGGCAAGGGCTCCACGTAGTCTGGTCCTTAACATCTCCCTCGGGACTCCACTTTCATGCTACACACTTACCCCCGGCCCAAGAGGCTCTTCTCTCTTCCAGCAAATTTATTAACTGGCTGCTCAGACCATTCTCCCCATGGGAGGACAGGAATTCAAATCAGGGATTTAAGTAAACAGCTCCATTTCCCTTCACAATTACATTCTCCTATTTTCCCAAAAGGGGCCCAAAGTAATATAGTAAGAGTGAGGCTGAATGAATATAAAATAGCATGGTCTATGCAAAGTTCATGGGAGTATCGGAAATGTTCATGGGAGTATAGGAAATGTTCATGAGAAGCCCTTTGTCTGGAGTATAAAATAAACTCAGTGTTCATTGTTGCTAATTCTAAAGGCTCAACAGCATCCCAATTAATGTACTAATTGGTAATAATTCACTTTAACTCAATTAATTACAGACTCCTCTAAGAACTTTTGGAATGAGAATCTTTTAGAATAAAATTCTTACTTATCCCTTGTTGAAATGGCCCACAACACTAATTAATTTAATCTCTCCCATCTTCTCACTTTGCACCTCTGTTACTTTTGAAGAAATTACTCTAGCTATAAATCCCAACTAGACCCTAGATAGTGGTCCCCTGGCCATCCGTAAGCTTCAGCACTCACCACCTTCCCTCTGCCTGCAAAGCGGTGCACAGGTTGACCTTTTAGCTATAGACTGTGTATAAATACAACTTCCTGCACGCACCTTGGGACTTATGTGTTAAAAGCCCTTATTTTACACAGGGTAATCCTAGTGGCAGTAGCCAAATAGAGACACGGAGATAAATTTACAGGGCAGCTTTGCTCCTTTCTCATAATTCATTGAGCCAAACAAGACTGTAGGAACAGCAACAACAAGGATGATTTGTAATTTCTACTCTGCATGTCACCATGGCAAGATATATAAATGGCTTTCATGGAACAGATTTGAAAGTTTGCATGGCAGTTATCAGCATATTAACATGGGTAATTTGTTTCGGAATTTAACATATTTTATTACTCTTAATACACAGAGTTTGGAATCAGACTACCTGGGGTTACATCTCGGCTCTAATACTTGCTATATGACCTTGGGTGAGTTATTTAACCTCTCAGTATCCTCATCTATAAAATGGGGCTAATATTTGTTTGTTTGTTTTTTTGGCAGTATGCGGGCCTCTCACTGTTGTGGCCTCTCCCGTTGCGGAGCACAGGCTCCGGACATGCAGGCTCAGCGGCCATGGCTCACGGGCCCAGCCACTCCGCGGCATGTGGGATCCTCCCGGACCAGGGCACGAACCCGTGTCCCCTGCATCGGCAGGTGGACTCTCAACCACTGCGCCATCAGGGAAGCCCAAAATGGGGCTAATATTAACACTCACCTCATTGGGCTGTTAGGATTAAATAAGCTAATGCATGTCAAGTGCTTCAAACCGTGCTTGGTACATGGTAAGCATCCTACAAATATGTGCTGGTACCATCTCCCCCTGTCATCATCGTATTTAGTAATAACTGAAATTATCACAGTCCTATCAGATCAGGGCCCAAAAATGAGTTAAACATTAATTCAATTTTAGTACAAATAAGAAAATAATATCCACTGAACTAAAACTTTAAAGAATACTGATATTTACTTATTTAGATTCATCATCACTATAAAACTGGTAAAAAAAAATGGGAAGATATAATGAAAACTTAATCAATGAGTAAAAGTTTTAGATGGCTAAACAGTGAAACACTGTGTCCTCAGGATTAAATGAGAATATGTGAAGCATTCTGAAAACTACAAAGTGTTGTATTAGAAAAGAATATTATTATTAATGGAAATAACAGATTCTACTTGAAAATGTTTTACAAGGTGAGATTTGTTATTTTATTTTATGTTTTTGAATGCCTTGATGAAAAATCTACAACTATTATCCCAAGAACCTTAAACAAGGTCATTTAGGGCTCCATCCATGATGGAGTTGCCTGGAACTATAGAGTCACAGCCAGAACACCAGGACAGGAATGTGGTGGAGAAACTGACATCTCTGTCTGTCCCCAGGTTGGTGTCCCAGTCTAGAGGGCAGGGAATGTAAAAGTGGAAGTTGTGAGAACCTCTGTGGGTTAGAAATCAGGGTAGCTCGACTGTGCTTTTGAAGAGACAAAAGGGTAATCAAAAAGGCAGTTCTCCTAAATGCCCATCAACAGAGGAACAGATAAAGAAGATATGGTACATACATACAATGGAATATTGCTCAGCCATAAAAAGGAATGAAACTGTGCCATTTGCAGAGACATGGATGGATGCAGAGACTGTTATACAGAGTGAAGTAAGTCAGAAAAAGAAAAACAAATGTCATATATTAACATATATATGTGGAATCTAGAAAAATGGCACAGATGAACCTATTTGCAAAGCAGAAATAGAGACACAGATGTAGAGAACAAACGTATGTATACCATGGGGGGAAGGGGGGTGGGATGAATTGGGAGATTGGGATTGACATATATACACCACTATGTATAAAACAGATAACTGATGAGAACCTACTGTATAGCACAGGAAACTCTAATCAGTGCTCTTTGGTGACCTAAATGAGAAGGAAATCCAAAAAAGAGGGGATATATGTATATGTATAGCTGATTCACTTTGCTATACAGCAGAAACTAACACAGCATTATAAAGCAACTATACTCCAATAAAACAAAAACAAAATAAAACAAACAAAAAAGGCAGTTCTTAGCCAACCAGAAGTAGGTTCAACGCAAGGAAGGCTGAGTACCAAGAAAAAAGAGAGTTGTAAACGAATTTTGATAAATGATTACAGGACCATTAGAAGTCAGGTGATGGGGTGGTACAAACCTAGGTATGACCTTGCTTTGTTCAGTAAGCAGGGAAGTTAAGAAAAAGTGTTAAGCCTTTGACTGGGAATAAAAGATAGGGTATTGCTAAGAAATGATATATAGAGAAAACTGTAAATGGCTGAGCAGAGTTAAATTCAGTCAAGCTGGAGTCGGTGTATCATCTCTGTGCCTATAAATTAACTCTCTGCCTCTAGTGTCTCACGTGGCCAGAGCAGCTTCTATCCTAAGCGAGTACATTTCTCCTGTGGAAATTCAGGAAGAAGGCTTAGGCCTCATGCTGCAGTCTCTAGAAGAGAAATTCCTGAACCCCTGATTGGTGGTGGTAAAACAGAGTCAAGAGCAGAACTGGAGTAAGTGCTCTCTGGGAGGAGACTTGAGGCCGTGTTCATCACAATAGTGACGGAGTGGTCCATAGCATCATCTTTGTGCACAAACATCAGCATATTATGCAGAAGTAAGCTGTGTTTGGAATGAAAGAAAGAAGTTAGAAAGGAAGGAAGGAAGGAAAGAAAACTGATTGCTATTATCTCAAGTTCTCTCATAGCTTAAGATAAACGAAGAAAGGTTGCATTTTATTGATAAAATACATACATACCAAAGTAATTACTCCCAAACTACTCATTTACAGAGTAGCTCCTTAAAAATAATCCATCCATCATACGTGGTCCTAAGCCAACAAACTCACTACGATGTTAAGGAAGCTGAAGTATTTTTCAAACTTCATCTTAAGAAGGCCAACACTGTGCGACACCATCTCGGTGGTCCCTGGTTGTATGTGGAGGGAAGGTGGTAGGCGGGGCTGGGAGGGGCCAAGCAAGCAGGGCTGTAGCTACTTTTCTATTCCTTAAATCAGAAAAGCTCTACTTTTATCTGTTTTATCTAAGAGGGATTCACATAGGATTTTATTTGATAAGAGACTACTACTGGTCGAGTGGGAAAAGCACAGGCAAGGCTGAGTGTGAATCCTGGCACTGCCATTTACTAGCTCTCTGACTTGGGAAAATTACCAGAATAATTTATAATTACTAAATAATCTCTCAGAGCCTTTGTTTCCTGTTTTATACAATGGATAGAATAATATTCACAGGATTTTTGTGAGAAGTAAAAAAGATAAAGTGTGTATAGTACATAGCAAGAAGCCTTAGCACATAACAAGCCTTAGCTAAATGTTAGTTCCTTCTCTGAAAGACACAGGGATATGTACACATACAGGCTTAAATATACAAATATATATGTCCTATATATATGCGTAAGCCTCCGCGGACTGTTCTGTAACCTGCAGCCATGCAACAGGTATACTGAGAAAGGATCTGGGGGTCAGCAGCCTCACCCTCTTCCTAATTTCCTGGCTGTGGCTGCCATAAGACTTGCTAGCATAAATGCTCAGCATTTATCGACTGTTCCTCCTCTATATTTTTAGCAGTTACCATCAGTAGTTTCCATCAGCTACGCAAAGAGATTTCCAAATTGAAATAATTATTGTTTTGAATGAGCTAAGTCAGTTCACAAGGAAAAATCAACCTAAAAAGCATTTTAAACAAATGGACTCATAGACTAAGCTTAAAAGGAGCTTTAGAGTGGATCCACGCAACAACCTTATTTAAGAAAAGCACAGAGAGATGAGGTAGCCTGATCAAACTGGCACAGTTAGCAACTAGTAAAATTCCCAGATGGCCACAGCAGCTCCTGATAGCTTTCCAGGCTGAGGAGCTCATGTTGCACGTTGGATGAACAACACAAGGCAGAGAAAAGCTAAGGGAAAAGTCACTGAGAACATTACCCCAGTTTAATGCCAGTAAGATCACAGAAACCTATAATAACACATTATAATTGCAAAATATGGAGTGAAATGCCAACAGTAAATTTTCCCATCCTAATTCCATAATTAATTAGCTTTCACTTAACTAAAAGGTAAAATATGTTTTTACTTTTTTTCCATATGTTTAAAATAAGGTCTTTTACTTTTTTTCCGTATGTTTAAAATAGGCCTTAATACCTGCCTTAAAGCCTTGTTGAACAGTATCTCTGCTGGAGTATTCTTGCCAAAATCCATAACCTCAGTCTAATCATGAGAAAACATCAGACAAACCCAAATTGAGAGACATTCTATAAAATAATTGACCAATTCTCTTCAAAAAGGCCAAGGTCATGAAAGACTGAGGAATTGCCATAGATTGGAGGAGACGTGACAACTAAATGCAATATGGGATCCCAGATTTCATCATAAACCAGGAGGAGACTAGTGGAAAAACTGGTGAAATTTGAAATTGTCCCAAGTTAATTTCTTGGCTTTGATAATTGTATTATATTGTGCAAGAAGAAGCTGCTTGGTGAAGGGTATACAGGAATACTCTGTACTAATTTTGCAATTTTGTGTATCTCAAATTATTTTAAAATTAAAAAAATGCTAAAAAAAAAGAGAGCAATTTTTTATAAAGCCTTGTTGTGAGAACTAAATACAAGATAAAAAATTTAATACATTGCCTATTTTTTTGCAGGCACAATTCCTTCATTGAATGGCTACATTTCGCGGCCATAAACAGTAGAAACAGTATGTTAATACTGGCCAAACCCAGGTTGGGACAGCTAATAATGAAGTGTGTTGTCCAACTGTGATAAAAATGTGGACACTTTATACTGCACCTGAATGATTACAAATATTCTTGCAAAAGTCTTCTAATCATCAATATTTCACTCTTTGCACAATACAATCATGAGTTAGTGCTTAAGGAAGTCTGGATTCTGTGTTTGGTCAATGATGACAGGCTTAAATTTACCTAACGCCATTATCGTTTAAACATAACATGTCAGATCTTCATTCCTCTGACTCTGTGACTACTCTCGTCTTGTCAGACCTCAGCGGTTTTCTGTGAGGTAACACCTGGCAAAATAAATCACTTTCATATAAATTGTAGACATCTCATAATGAGTATGCCTTGATACACTTTTATTTCTGTTTTCTCTCTAGTTTTTATTTTAAACTTGATTCTACATTTAGCCTTGAGGGGCAAAAGCCTACTCTTGAGATAACTAAAGGTCCCCAATGCCAAGCTTATTACCCAAGATTTTGCTTTTTTAAGGAAACATGAAAACAACCTAGGAATTGCATTACTCTAGCAAAGTACTGCTGTGGCTCATACGCTTTTGCTTTTCACCTCAGGGAGTAACTGGTGCAGCCAAAACTAATAACAAGCAAATTGCTATTTGTTAGTTTTTGATAGAATCACTCATGTGATAAATATACATTTCTTTCCACCCCTGCAAAATAATTTTTGTTTTCTACAAAGGTTATGAGATATCATAAAAATGTCTAATGCATCTGGTTTAAGGATCCAATTCTTCCTTCACATATTTCTGCATCTGTTCACAAAATCTCTTTGACTTCAAAGGAAGCTTTTCAAGAGAAAAAGAAGATACATACAGGAAAAATGGCCATAAATTTTTAGTTTTCCAAAGCCATTTTAATAACTTTTCTAAGGCCATTTTAATAACAGCACTGTGGGAAAGTAAATATCTCTCTCAGAGAGCTACAATATCACAGATGATATAATGACTATACATTTATCTGAAGATTTATGTTTTAGAACTTTATTCTGGGTCTGAAAGTGATATATCTTCAACTTAGAACATGTGAAAAATACAGCAAGCTTAAAGAAGAAAACTTAAATCACTTTTAATCCACTATTTAGGAAAACCAAAGAGAAACAAAAAATGTTAAGAATAGTTGTTTCCTTCCAGTATTTTTTGCTCTTGTACATATATTTATATAAATATTTATTTGCAAATATAATATTATAATTACACTATGAATGCAGTTTTATATCTTTTCTCAATTGGTCTTTCAAAAGACTGCACTAGTCTTTCAAACCATCATTTTTAATGACTGAAAATTATAGGGGGTGGGGGAGGGATAAATTAGGAGTTTGGGATTGCAGATACGAACTACTATATATAAAATAGATAAACAACAGGGTCCTATTGTGTAGCACACGGCACTATACTCAATATTTTGCAATAATCTATATGGGAAAAGAACATGAAAATAATATATATACATATATAACTCAATCACTTTGCTGTACACCAGAAACTAACACAACATTGTAAATCAACTATACTTCAATAAAAAAAATTTTTTAATTTATATGTAGAACTATGCTTTAAGAAGTGCTCTTGCTTACATTTAATTCATATTCTACTCAAAGCTAAATTAAAGGTTTTGAAACACTAATCTGTTCTGGAAATTCTACAACTTGATACCATCTAGATTAACAGTTGATTAAGATAACTGTATTCATAAATGCCACTGAAACAACAGTAGAGATTTAAGAATTCTATTCTTTAGCATTTATAATGATTTAATGCCCTAAACTTCCTAGGACAAGCATTAGTGGGCTGTAGTTTGTTTTTCTTTTCGATTCTCTACTTCTTATGACATCCTCAACTCTTGAGTTTGTTACAAGAGGAAGTTTGGGTCTAAGACTTAGTTACTTTGTGTGGGGGGGACTCAAGACAGAGGGGATATATATATATATACACATAGAGTTGATTCACTTTGTTCTACAGCAGAAACTAACACAACATTGTAAAGCAATTATACTCCAATTAAAAAAAAAATAAGACTTAGTTACTCTGAATCCACAGGTTCTAATATGCTACTATTAGCCATAAATATAATAACCAATTCTGGTTCTGTAGAATCCAACCTCAAACTTCAAAGAGAGGAGTATTTGATGTATTTATCTAATTTTGAATCAATTTTTACCTAACAATGCTGCCTGAAATTTCAAACAACATTTAAATAGTTGTTTTGACAAATAACTTTCCAGCGTAATATCCTCTATCCTTACAAGAATCTTGTGAGGCCCATATCAGTGAAGGACACTTAGGTACAGAAAGTTAAGTAATTTATGGGATGATTAAAATAACAAGTTGAACTTAAATCTTGTTTTTCATAATTAATCTCACTGCTTTACTTTGGCTTCACAATCATGGAGCCATAGATTTTCCAAAGCTTGAAGGAACACTGTCAATCAGTCCAACCCTTCCTCCACCCATTTTGCTAAAGAAAATAAGTCCAGCGAGATTAAATGACTTGTCATGCCACACAGCTAGCAAGTGGCAGACAAATCCCTTGACTTCTAGTTTCCTAACTTTCAGTCTAGTGCTCTAATACACCAGTTACCATACAAAATCCAGGAAATCACCTAATAGTCACAGAATCCCTAAGATCTCCCTAGTTCCCAAGAGCTATCTCCCAAGAGATGTATGGCAAAGTGCCTACCACTGAGATTGCACTTGCAAGACGTTTAGTAAATGTCTGGGTGAAGTAAAAATCTGAATAAGTGAAAGAGTGTATATATATATATATACACATATATATATAATATATATATTATGTATATATATACATATATATAATATATTATATATAATATATATTATATAATATATATATATATAAACAAATATATATATGTTTGTTTTGTTTGTTTTTCCCTTTTGCTATGAGGGTAAAATTCTAAATACTGACGGGACGGGTTAAAGGCCGTGTCCATGCTCTCAACACTACAGAGTAATGGTAACAGGAGTGCTGCCAGGACAGGACGACGCCTTTGGCAGCTTGCTGAAATTTTTTCATAGAACCTCCTAGATACAGGTCTACTTCGCGGTAATGAGGAGAAATCAGAGTGGAAGATGCACTGACACTTGCTCAAGTACCACACTGCCTGAGGGAGGACGTCAAGAGGGTGCACCTACTTAAACGGGTCGATTCCTAACGAGACATCGTCTCTAATTTCTCCGCTGGACCCTTGGCTTGCTATTAGGGAAAGGAGAGTAAAAGCAGCAACGGGATCAAGACAAGGTGTGCAGTGCCGGAGGGACCGAACCTCTGGTATCGTATAACTTCACACACTGCTGGGCTCCCCGCGTTGCCGGGCAAGAGCGGAGGTGCGGCGCTCTCAGGGTGCTCAGAGGGGGAGGGGCTGAGACTAAGTGGGTAAGCGGCGGCGCGTTCCTCCCACCAGGGGCGCGTTACGTCACCGCGAATCCTTGCAACGTCGCCACGCTGCGAGTAGGAAGGCAGTCTTAGGCAAATCGACCTTAGGAGCCGAAGGGTTTGGTAGTCTCCAGAGGAAACGGGAAGGGAGAAGCAAACTGAGGGAGGAAAGAGGGATGAGAAGGACCTAGCGGGATGGGAAACTAGTGGAAGAAGGGCCAGCTTCGGTTACCTGGGGAGCGGGAGCAGCTTCGGGTCCTTGATGAAGTGCCCGGATGAAGTTCCAGCACTCACGCGCCTTCCGCATTGAGTGCAGCGCCATCTTGAGAAGGGCGGAGCCGTCTAGTCTTGAGTGACATCTGCTCAGAGAGGACGTCCCAGATTCGCAGCGTTTTTGCTTGTTGCGCATGCGCACTTGCCCTCGGGGCGGGCCTTTGTGCCAGTGCCTGGGGGCGTCCGGTCTTCTCAGAGTTGGTCGCGGGGTCAGGAACTGGGTGGGGCTTGGCTTTAGTATTTGCCCTGGAGACCTAATATTTGCGCAGGTTTCGTGAAGGGACAGTCTCCTACGAGGATATTAGTAGCAGTGTTTTTTAAACTGGAAGAAAGTCAAGTGAGTTGCCTTTCGTATCCTGGCCGTCCTGAGGCAAGCTTTTAAGAAGTTTCTCTAGGAGTGGGACCTCCCCAATCCTGTTAGAGGGCAGTAAGTGGTCTTTTGAGACCTATGTGGCCTTATTAATGCATTCTATCTGCAAACGTTTGTTGAACCCTGCCATCTGCTAGGTACTGAAGGTGCAAAGAAAGATATATCTTGCCTTCAAGTTGTGCACGGGCTAATGGGATAGCAGATAAATAAATGATGCACTGTTTGAGGTGTTAAAAGAAGCAAATGCCGAGATTGGGGAGGTGGGGTGGTTATGACTGTGGTGCTTCAGCCTGGTCCAAGGAAGGCTTCAGAAAGAAGATGACACTTGATAGAGGAAACTGTACAGAATTTTGCCTTAAATTATGAGAAGAGTTAACATGGTACTCCTACTTCTGTTAGTGCACCCAAAAATCTATCAGTAAAAATATAATTGGGAGAGAGATTCGTCAGAATTCCTTTATGTGTTTTGTTGTATTTATTCATTAGGAAGAGGTAGGAGATAAATGCAGTAAGGATGCTGTTACTCTTAATGGAATTGAAATCTAACAAGGTAAGACAAAACTTATCAATTTATCAATTAAAAATATACAGTAAAAATCTCTTAAGAGTGGCACATAGTACTGGTGAAGTTCAAGCATAAGTGATGTAATACAGAAATAAGCAGGGAAGGAATTGTAGGAATGAGGACAAAACTAAGGATAAAACTAAGGAAATCAAATGCCATTCTTCAACAAAACTAATCAGTTTGGTTTTGTCTCTTTTAAATTTGAGGTGCTTGTAGTACTTCCAAATATGACACTAATTAGATAAGTCTGGACCTCAGGAGAGAGGTCTGAGCTACAAAACAGATGGTAACTGAATCCAAGGAAATCTTTTGAGACTACAAGGTACAGTTTGTGGAATAAAAGTAGTCGGATGATGGAAATTGAAAGGAGTAGCCAAATAATGTTTAAAAGCCCCCAAAATGAGGTCTTACTGAAATCCAGGAAAGAGACCCTGCCAGTGGAAGTGATGATTGATCTTTATAAAGATACAAGGTATCTCTTGTAAACATGCAGGTTTATAAATGCCTAAATGTTTTGCACTCATATATACAGCAAAGCATTAAAATACAGTTTTTTACAGATATATTAATTAGATTTGATGACCCTAGGAATTAGCAAGATTAGACTTCTGACATCCTCAGCCACCTGGATTATAAGATAAAGCCTAGCAATGATATGAGGGTTTTGACAGAAAGCTGTCACAGGGCCTGCGCACTTTATTTACTCAAGCAGTAAGTTTAGTCTTTTATCTCCGAAGACTCACATACATGACTGATAATATTTTCATGGGAGATATTTCCAAGACACTCCCATTGAAGAATGTATATCAGGACAGCTGTGTGTAATCACTTCAATATCTATATTTTTTAAAGTAAGTTATTTTCACAGGGAACTACTGTATAGCACAGGGAACTATACTCAATATTTTTAAATAACCTATAAGGGAAAAAATCTGAAAAAGTGTGTATATATATATGTATAACACTGAATCACTTTGCTGCACACCTGGAACTAACACAACATTGTAAATCAACTGTACTTCAAAAAAAAAGTTATTTTCAAACTTAGAATAAATTGTGTTTCCCACCACAGTGGTGACCTGGTGACTCTCGAGTGTCACTCAGCCAGCATGATGATTTCTTTTGCGTTTCTTACATTTCCCTAGCACCTAGTATAGTACCTTGCACAAAGTAGGCACATCTTTTAAGTCTAAATTTTATTTTGACAAAGTAAGCAATTAATTGACAGGTTGGTATGCTTTAGCCAGAAGGGACAGCTGACAGCAGAAAAGACACTAGACCTATTAAAAGCAAGCTAGTTTTGTCTGCTTTTGCACTGTTTTACAGTGGCGGTCTGAAACCTTTTGGTGTTGGCAAAAGTATCACGAAAAAGCTCACCATCATCTAAGCTCACCATCTTCTGCTCTTCTAAGAAGTGCCGTATATTCAGCATATTTTAATGAGTATTATAAATGTTAATCCTGAATCTTCAGGAAAAGATGTGCTTCAGTGTACCTTTTAAAGAAAAAATTTGTAACTTTTGAGAAGTTTCCATGTAAAATGGTTAACATTTTAAAGGTTTGTATAATGCAGGGTTAGTTTGATTACATGGGAAGGTCACTTATGGAATATTTCATTGTCCAACATTGTTGTTTAAATGAAGCACCACTGTATTTATTGGCAATATTTTACCATGACTCTCATTTGGTAAGCCAAAGAGCTTTAGTAAAATGAGATGTAAATGTTGTATTGAAAGCAGACTTTAGATATACTTAAAATTAAAACCTTTTATTTTCGTATACTTGTAGCATGCACTGTATGTCTACATATGTTCATGCTTAGAATTTTGAACACTTGTTTAAAATTTGATTTCTCATCAACAGTTTTATTTTATAGTAAGTTCTAGTAATTTTGCTCTTTCCTTAACATTCCCTGAAAATCCCATCTTACTTGAAACAATAGATTAAAACCAGACTGGCAGTTGGGGAACGCTTTCTATTGCAACCATGTGTGTCAGAAGAAAGGATTAGGTTTCCTTGACCAAGAACATCAAGGGGAACCTCCACCTCTGCAGACACACCTCTGTTCCTCAGTAATGGAGAGTTTATATCTAGTTAGATTTAAATGGGATAAGGAAAGAGTTTAAATCCACTCTTAGCTCTGGTAGTATAATCAGCCCTCCAGTCTCAAAGTATCCAATTTTGTTTCTCTAATTTAATTCTAAGTGTCAGGTTGGTATTAGATGCTGATCAAGGTAATGGAGAGTTACCCTACACATTTATTCACTTAAAGAAGAATTTTGCAGAATGCAAAGACTAGATGGCATCTATGTTCAAAACTTACTTGAAGCACAATCCATTCACCTCTGACCTTTCATTTATATTGAATATGTTTTTCAAATACAGAGGGAGAGATTCCACAATGAAGGCAAACCTTTTGCTTCATAATCTGGGGTACAGCCACCGTTCTCTGGCCATACTGTCTTATGCTGGACTCATTGTGACCTAAATCAAACTGAGGCAGAGTCTCCCTTAGAGTGAGATAGTTTCCAAGAGTCACTAAAATACATGGGAAACAAAAATAATGATTTGGAGATTGTTCTTTTACACCTTTGGCTTAATTCTAGTTCTACCCCTCATTTTATATTTGATGAAACTGGTCCAGAGATATTAAGTACCTTAATGAAAAATCACACAACAAATAAGAGCAGGAATAGGAAGGACTTTGATCTCCAGATGAGTGCTCTCCTTTAAGTGACACCACTGTAAAGCTGGAGGAGCTAAGGCTGGGGCTGGTCCAGGCAAGGAACAGTTTGACCTGAGGGCACATCCTTGTCATGCTTCAAAGTCAGAGCAACTAAATGGCTGAGTTTTAAAGGGTTGATGCTCTCATCTCTCCACCCCTAACATTAAAAGATGCTGTTTTTCCCTAGTAATTTTTGGGGAAGCGCAAATTGTAGCATCTTCTTTGTATGAGGGTAGTAATCAGGAGGCTGATCTGGTCTTTGGGAAGGCTGCTTAGGTGCTTGAAGGGTGGCATTACTATCACTTTTTTCCTGGAAGGTAAAAAAATAAAATCAAGGGAGAGGCTGGGTGATGTGGATAGCAAAGTAGAATTTTTCTCGGAGTACCTTTTTCTTAAAATTAAGGGCCAATGCCATAGTCTTTTCTAGATTCGCCTTCTTACCTTAAGGACTCTTTCCTACTCCTCAACAATGAAGACATTTTGATCAGGGTTGGGAGAAGGTGGTGAGGATGGGGAGAGCCAGAGCAGACATAAGTGAATAATTTACAGTTATTGATCTTCAGACAACTGACTCCATTACTTGTAGAATCCTTCGTGTGCAGTACCAGGAAGAAGACTGATTATATGGGGGTGTTGCAGGCCCTGGGATTCCTGTTCATTTTTCATGTTTTCTCTCCATACTCTTTTTCAAACTGCTTTTCAACATTAGAATACAGATCTTCAAAGAAGACAGAGAATTGCTGCCTTATTTAAGTATGGATCTAGAATGGAGATCATAATTTTGGAGGAATGTAAGAGGTTTTTTTCAATGTCCCCCATCCCCACTGTCCACCCGCAGTGTTAGGACATATGTTCTGTGGAGGAAATGGAGCTTAGCAATGAGCAAATTAAAGTTTTGAAGGAACATCTTACTTTGTTATCTCTCTTTGCATGCCATATCTTTTCCAGGCGGTATGGCCCTAAAGACAAGATCCATATGTTATCTGCACACTCATGCTATTTTTAAATTACCACCCTTTGCTCTCAGCTACTTCAAAACTAGGGTGAGTAGGCTTCCCTCTTCTGGATTTATGTTTTACAAAAGGAACTGTAGCAAGGTCTCCAAAAAGCTTCCTGGAGTGTCTTTAGATAAGCTCTTTTCTATTTTGTCTATGTAATCAAACTACATCAGATTCCTGCCCACTCTGTACCTGTCTGGTGTGATTCTAGGATCCTAGCTGTGACCACTGAAAGTCAGACATAATCCTTAGGTCTTGATCTTTCTAAAACCAACACCAAAAGATAGCTTAATCTCTCTAAAAACAGGGAGGGTGTTACCCTCACTGTCTCTGTCAAATCCCATCTCTAACCAGTTAGATTCTGTTGGACTTTCCAAAACTCAACTGACAGTTGCAATCAGTGATTTTTTTTTTTCACTTTTTGTCCTTAATAAGTAGAACCGAGCATGAATTTGGAGAAAATTTGTATGGTGGTTCCATTCCTGATCTCAGTGAACCGTTTAATCTTCATATGCCTCTTTTCCTTGTGTAAAATGAGTAAAAAGTAGGAGGGCTAAATGACATAAATTGTAACTCTTGTGATTCTAGAAACTGGTTTTTGTCCCAGAATCTAACTGTCCCAAATCAGACTCATTTAGAAGTATAGAGATGGGTATTAGAGTCAGGATCTGTATTTCAAGCATACGCCCTGACCCATGTCCCTGGCAGATACTGACATACAGATACTGAGAACAGGCCTCACAATTTTTTCAAGACTGTGCCCCAGGCAGCTACTCTCAAGCGAATAAAATTGGGCCTACTAGTCATCCTGGCACGGCAGGGTTAGGTTTACGAAAAACAGAGAATATGAACCTTTTCTCACCCAACTGTGAACATGAAGTGGCTTTTCGAAGATCACTTTTTAAAGGATAGGTAGGAAGAGTATCTTGACCTGTTTTCATCCTCTGTAGCTACTTTAGGTAGCAGTTTGCTTACCTCCCAACTACACTGCTTTTTGTTGTTTCTCAGAAATATACTCATTATTTTGTAATTGTCAATCACAGTGATTTATAGGACAGTTGCTAATCCAAGAGTTTTAGGAAGGGTTACCTAACAGATGCTGTGGTCTTTAGGAGAGGAATGTAGCCACTGTCCATCCACAGCTTGGCAGGTGTGGGGAATGGGAATAGCCCTGCCTGTCTCTCCTCCCACACTCTGATCTTCTGACCTGTTGGTTCCTCTCATTTGCTGAACTCCAGGGCAAAGGAACATGATTTATCTCCTCCATAAGGGTCAGTCCTTACCCCTACTCGCCAAGAAGTACACGACAGGTTGCAAAATGGTACACAGTGCACCTGGATGGCCAAATGGAAATATTCAGTACAGAACTATCCATTTATAGAACTAGAAATATAACTGTAAAACAACAAAAAAAGTGAAAAAACTCCCAGTCTTCTTAGGATAACTTTTAAGCAGGCATTAAACTTGATGGAAAACCATGTTTTCATCTCTAACTTAGCAGAGTACTTGGGACATCAGAAAAGGGCTCAATAAATATTGGCAGATTGATTAAATGAACAAATGAACACGTGAGGAGAAGGAGAGAGGTGTGCAGTGGGATATTTTAAAGATAGTGCAGGGAATTAGGAAAAAAATGTAAAGCCTAAAATAAGCCCTAGAAGCATTTTTTAAATCTCTGATATATGCTTGCTTTCTTGTGGTTTGCTTTTTCCACTAACAGGCAGAATGCATAAAATATTCTGATTAGTTGAGGCTTATTACTTAGGTTCCAGCTAATGTTTTATATATAAATCTAAATTACCGCTCTTCTTCCCTTCTGCTTCTCTTTCTGTCTGGTCAAATCCCTGTGGGAGGGAGTAACATTCCTGTGGTGGGTAAAATAATTTCTATGGAAATTATTCAAAATGCAACCTCAGTAAACACTATGTGAAGATATGATTTATTTCTGGATTCAGTCCTTGTGCTTGCGTCATCTCCCTATTTATCATCAAGTTCTCTGTTTGCTGGCATCTCTTTTTAAGGATTTGTCGATATCAGTTTTGCATTTCAGGGGATAAACTTCCGTCAGGAGGGTTGAAGCAACCGGAAGCAAGAGAGGAAAGATTATGTGAGAAGAGATTGTGTCCCAAGAGGCAATGGGTGTACTGAACTTTATTCCCAGTCCCAGCTCTGCCATAACTTGGAAAGTGACACTGAAAAGTCCTTAACCTCTCAGCTTGCTTTTTATCTGAAAAAATGGGAGTGGTTGAAGCCCATGATGTTCAAGGTTCCTTCCTGCCCTTAACTATATAAGCTTACACTCAAGCAGGTGTTACATGTTTAACCCAAAGATCTCCCAGTGCTTTGGAAATACATCTACAGGCTGATAGGCTGAACTATCTTCACATTTTGACAGATGGTCCAGCTGGGACCTCGGTGACTATTTAATCATTTCATTCTAAATCTGTGAAAGATCCAGAAACTGTGTCTTGAGTAGCATGTTGGAGGAATCGAACCAAACTGACTAACTTGAAGGGTGTTGTTAGTGAGAAAATCATTAGATGATAAATCCAAAACAAAGGTGGAAAAACGAGTCTTCTGATATTATCACATGCATTGGAGTAGGGGGAGATGGCGTTTGGAAGCTGGTGCCAGGGAGAGAACCTAGAGGCAGAGTAAGAACTGGAGGAGATGGGAGATCATTTAACTGTAAAGGTTGTCCAGCAAATGTGCTGTTACTTTTATTGATTCATACATTCACTCATTCAAAAATCATTTAACGTATGCTTACTGCATGCCCATGAAACTGAAGGACTAAAAATGTAATCTTTGTGTCACTACAGGTACCATGCAATACTTCTTCTATGTTATCACATGTACCGCCTTCTTTTCTTGGCTCTAGTTTCTTAATTCCCACTCTGAAACCTCAGAGACAAAGGACTTAGAAAGCCAGCATTTTTCCCTGCCTCTCTCCCACCCTTCCTTCCTACCTTCTTCCCACACTTATTGACCACCAACTGTTAACCTGAGACTGTCTAAGTTACTGGGGAACCATGGAGGATAAAGACATGGATTCCACCATGGAGAAGCTTGAGTATTGCAGGGAAGATTTCTTATAAACTTGCTAAAATACAATAGTATAGGTGCCATTCTAGAGCATGGACATGGTAGTGTAAACTCAGGTCCCCCAATTTCTAAAAAGTGGCAACCAGATCACTCAATATGAGTCCACAAAGCCCCTGACAGAACAAGGATGCACTTCTTGGGACATCCCTTCTGGTCGACATGCACAGCTCCCACACCAGCCCCGGCTACACCTGTCAATTCTATTGTCACTGTAGTCACCTAAATAAAAACAAAATCCACATGCCTAGGGCACAGGTCACACAAAATAGGACTGTGGTTCCTCCTCAAAGAATAACACCCCTTTAGAACTTATTTTATCCCTCTTGTCTTAGAACCACTAGGGAATCAAGGAGGGAAGGTGAAGAAGGGGGCCTCTGGCTCTGATCTGTACTGGGTTAGGAGGATCCCTCTCCAATCCTGTTGTGGCTCCGTTTGTTAATAAGTCTCTCTTCCTAGAACACTCAGCCTAGGTCTCATAGATTCTTAGACATTTCCGTTTGTCTGACACTCAACACCAGGAGGCGGTGGGGTGAAGTTTGACAACATGATGCTAATAACACACACTCTTCAGGGCCTGACATTCTGTTATTTACTCATCTGGCAGAAACTTACTGGGTGTCTATCCCGTGCCAGCCACCACGCTAAGCACTAAGTACACAAAGCCGAATAAGATACTATCTGTGCTCTTCCAGATCACAATTTAATGAGGGAAACTGCAAACACAAACTATTCCAGGGAAAGTGTCTTTATAGCAAGAAGATCTTTTAATTTCCTTCAAATCACACGTTAGGGACAGCCCTGGGTCCACTATTTACTATTTGGATGACCTTGGACAGGCTTCCGAAGGGTATTTGCCCCACTTTCCTCACCCAAAGATGCCAAGTTCCCCAAGTGCCCCGACAGCTCTGAGAGGAGCACTGAGCTGACTGGTGAATGGAATTTCAAATTGGAAAGAGGAGCAGGATGCTGTTAAGAGTGATAACTACATGTGTGAAGGAAGCATGGATATGCAAATAGAAAGGCTTACAGAGGAGTGAAGATAGGGGAATAAGGTATTAACACGTCTCCCTGCATCTGTTCTTGTCTCCTTCAGTTTATTCTCAACCAGCAGCCAGAGCAACCCATTAAAATGTGTGTTATTGGGCTTCCCTGGTGGTGCAGTGGTTGAGAGTCCGCCTGCCGATGCAGGGACACAGGTTCGTGCCCCGGTCTGGGAGGATCCCACATGCCACGGAGCGGCTGGGCCCGCTGAGCCTGTGCGTCCAGAGCCTGTGCTTCGCAATGGGAGAGGCCACAACAGTGAGAGGCCCGAAGGCGTACCGCAAAAAAAAAAAAAAAAAATGTGTGTTATTGTAAATCATGGTCACTCCTCTGCTCAAACCCTCCAGTGCTTTCCCAAGTCCTTCCCAAGACCTATAAGGCCCAGATGATCTGTATTCTCCATCCCAGCCTCCCTTTCTGACTCCTTTGCCTATTGCCTTCCTTTTACCTTGCTCTGCTCTGGACACTCTGGTCTCCTCACCAGCCCTCAATGCTTATCACCATCTAACACATTTTACTTAATTTACTTTCTCATTCTCTAGAATGTAAGCATCATAAAAACAGGGACTTTTGTCTGTTTTATCCTGTATCTAAAACTTAGAAAGTGCATGACTAATAACATACTTGCTAAATGAATTTCTCCAGTTTGTGGCTTAGGAAACTAAGATGCAAAGAAAGAAAGTGAATGAGGTCAAAGTGCTCCTTAGAAGGAGAGTCTGGACTTAGTAAGACTTAGATCTTCTGTCTCTCTGTTCCACAGACTCTATGGTAGACAGAATAATGGGCTCCAGAGATGTCTACATCCTAAAGCCCAGAAACATATGGCAAAAGGGACTTTGCAGATGTGATGAAGTTAAGGATCTTGAGATGGGGAGATCCTTCGGATTGTTGGCTTAACTTCTGACATTCCTTCCCTCAGCCTCTTCAACTCTTAGATTTATTTATTCACTCATTTATTCACTCAACCAATATTTACTATATATATTGATAGATCTGTTTTAGCAGAAGAAAAATGAGGATATGAAAGGGTAACTTTTACATCTCTATGTAGTGTTTTTTAAGCCATGGAATTTTACTTTGGGGATTTCTAGTGTTTTTTAATTTAAAAGATAGAAAAAAAGTATTTTCTGAGAGATACTCTGAGCCACACACTGTGGTAGATACTGGAGATAAAAGAAAAGTCTTGCGGGGCTTCCCTGGTGGCGCAGTGGTTGGGAGTCAGCCTGCCGATGCAGGGGACACGGGTTCGTGCCCCGGCCCGGGAGGATCCCACATGCCGCGGAGCGGCTGGGCCCGTGAGCCATGGCCGCTGAGCTTGCGCGTCCGAAGCCTGAGCTCCGCAACGGGAGAGGCCACAGCAGTGAGAGGCCCGCATACCGAAAAAAAAAAAAAAGAAAAGTCTTGAACTACACACACTTAAAGTTTTATAGGGGTGACAAGTGAACAGAGAATCAGATTGCCGCACCTCAAGCAAATGTCACCAGGGAGGGAAACAGGGTTTCGGTGGAGGCCCAGAGGAGGGAATCTAACCCTGCCTGGAGGACAGCGTTGCAGTGGAGGGGTGGTGAGTAGAGAATCCCAAAAGTAATAGTTGAGTAGTCTGATCCTTATCAAGGTTTGCCTATCCCTGGCATCGGGTGTTTTGCTAACCAGAGCCAGCTGTTTTGTGGATGCCTTCTCCCCACTGTCCTGCTGTCCCTGCCTGGTCCCTTCACTCACTGCCTCCCATGCCCTGGCATGACACAGGCATTTTCAGGCCCTTTCCCATGAATCTGTTTAGAGCCAGCACCCTGTACAGCTCAAGAGGAGTCACAGCTCATGGTGAGATAAGGGAGGGACTTGGAAGAAAACATGATGAACGTGGACAAAGCCAAGGGGGAAATATGCATGTTTTCATTTGCTTTCCCCAAACAAGATGCTTTCACACCACTTGCCATAATTCAAACAGTATGTTTCTCCTTAACGTACTGTGAAGCTGTGGTGGCTATCTATTGTAAAGCCACATGAGACATGTTTTTCTCCCAAGATGGGGTTAGCACCCCTCCTGGTGCTTCCTTCAGCACCATGTGCGCCCATATTTTATAGAGTCTCTCATACCCTACCCCAATCCCATGACTGTCTGTGTTCTCCTAAGGACTCCTAAGATCCTTCTAGAGCATCCACCAGCCTTGCCTGAGGTTGTATGGCACATGCCCTGCACACAGGGGGTGCTCAATAAATACTTGCTTAATTGCACTGAATACTATAAAACAGTGTAGGTACTAGTTTGGGCAAATTTTGAAACATCTGAAGTCAAGCTGTCATTTTGGAAGGCTGAAAAATCATTTTCAATTTTAATTTATTATTTCTAAGAAAACAAAAATGTTCCCACAATTCTCAAATTAATATTCACCAGTGACATTTTCAACTTGATTTGAGAGGCTGAGGAGGGAATGTAGGTTGCGTACATATAAAAATTATATTTTAATTGCCCTCTAACTTTTGGCTGTGTATAAAGAAGAAACATAGGATATATGAGGGAAAAATGCTTTGAAAACTCTAAAGTGAGTTGCAGATGTTAGTTTATGTTTTCACACAACTAAAGCAGAAACCGCCTATGCCCTCAGTCCCTTGCAGACTGAAGCAGACATCAGTGTTTGGATGGGATACAGGAATGGTGGGAGGAATGGTTACTTTTTGCACAGAGAATTCAATTGTTCTGGGCTTAGCCAGGATGCAGATGGTTTTCCATTGCTGGAATTGGTCAGGGATGGTGGGGGAAGCGCTTAGGCATGGCTTTCACTGAATTGGCAATGCAGGCCTTCAAGAAATCTTTGAACAATAACACTGCTCGGGTACCTACTTGGAGAAGTCAACTGCTTGATTCGTTTTTTTAAAATTCCTATCAAACAAGTGACAGTGACGCGTCTTGGTGCCATTTCATACCATCCCTGACTTCTCAGAAGCAGCTGGCGTCAGTCGTCTTCCCTGGCAGGGATCGCTAGCCCTGGCTTTGCAACAGTCCAGAGAGCCTGCAGTTTCTCCAGGGGAATTGCAAAATACTTTTAAATATTCTAAAAATGAAATTAAATATTCATTTTATTTTAATTTACATATGCCATCCAGTACTTTTAGAAGATGTCAGTACTGTGGAATGACATGGCCAACCGTCATATGTTTCAGCTCTGAAACACAGCTGTGAGTTCTCGGAATAAGATGCTGATGGCCCTGTGTCCAGTGCTGTCCGATTTTCACCTTGGCTAGTGTGCGGGTTAACCAATATATATCTTTCGGTGTGGCTGTAAAAAATTTTATAGGTCCAAGATGGTCAGATGTTATTTCATAAAGCCTTGTTCTAGTGAGTTCTAGTAATTCTTAATCTTTCTCAAATAATCGTCAACTCTTCTCCAATAACAAAATAACTAAGCACATTTTACAATTGTAATGTAATTTTTGGTATGAGAAAACTATTTCCTGGTCTCCAGGGTATAGAAAGTAAACATATAACAAACAATTAGGAATGTTAGAATCATGGTCGGGGAGGCAGACATTCTATGCATCTCCATCCCAAGCTCTCCACCTCGGATTTCTTGCTCTTTTTTACTTTTTGCTTAAGCTTATCTTGGTGTGTTGCCTGGGAGTTTAGATGTTTTATTATAACACAAAAAAATTACATGAGACAAAGCCCAACTTGCTTTTCTTTTCCCTTCCAGTCCTACTATAATTTAGACAAAACTCAGCCATTTTCTTCCATTATGTAGAATGGCTACTGAAAAGGAAAGTTGTAGAAAAAAGAAAACTTTCAGGAAACAGTGAGAAACAAATGCATCATGATCTACTTAACAGAGAACTGTGGGTAAGAGTCATGCACAAGAACATGGAAATGGCTTCTTGAAAATATATATATTTTTTCAATTTTAAAAGGAATGCATGCACATGGTAAACAAAAATAATTCAAATTGTAAGGAAAATACAAAACAAAAAGTAAAAATTCTCTTCTCCAATATCCTATCCCAGATCCTGAATCCTGCTGCCCAAAGAAGAACTGTTAGTCATTTGTTATGCATCCTTCCGGAAGTATTCTGTGCATATGACAAAGATGTCACAAAACCCGCATGCTTTTCTTCCCTACAAACTCTACAACTTCATTTTTTCTCTTCTTGTGTCATGAGCATCTTAACGTATCAGCAAACGTGTATAACTCAGTTTTAAAGAAAATGATATGCTTCATAGTATTCCATTAAGTGAGAGTATCGTTATTTGTTTATACGATCTCTTTTTGGTAGATATTTTGGATTGCTTTTACATCGTTACTATTTCAAACATCACTTCAGTGAACACTTTTGTAAGTAAGTATTTGTACACATGACAAAATAAATCTAATATCTACAGGGTTAATTTCCAAAAGTGAATTCTGAGGTTATGTGTATTTGCATCTTGAAAACTATCTCCTTATTTATCTCCAAAGATGTTAACCTATATGTACACACAGCAACAGTGCATGAGAGTGCGTTTCCCACCTGCTCTCATCACTAGAAATTTGTTTTTAGAAATAACTATATAAACACTATCATAGGTTACATCTGGGGTTCAAGAAAGGACTTTTACTTTTTGCTTTCATAGACACCTGAACTATGTAAATTTGATACAGTGATGATGTTTTCTTTTGTAATTAAAAAAGATTAAAGATTCAGAACACTTGGTTGTAACTGTTTGGCGATAAAATTTCACTTGTAAAGTAAAGCCCAGAATATGAGACCATTCTCAAAAGAAGACCATGGGAGGGAGCAGTCAGAGGCAGAGTTCTGTTTGATACGAGCAGACTGATGGAGGGGAAGGGAATACACCTTATAGGCTACTCACCTGTGAGAACTAGAGGACGTAACTCTGTGGTATCAAGATGTAGGAGCCCAGAGATAGCTGTAAATCTCTTGCAATGTTACTATCTTTCCCATGAGGTCATAATCCCTGGAATGAGGGCTTATTTTTACAAGCTACATCTATAATGCAAAGGACAAGTCTAAGGACAATACAATCTATGCTTCTCATTTTAAGTTTTTTGGGAATAGAGTCTGCTCAGTTCCTCTTTTCCTCACATAGACTGGAAAACTTGGATCTGTCCCCAGCTTTACAAATTTTCTTTAGTTTAGAAAATCCACATGTCCCACTCTCAGAATCATTACTGTAGTAGAAGAGTTTTTTTTTTTTCAGGGCAAGAATTCTTTGTAAAACAGTATCCAGATTCAGGGTAAAATATCTGAGTCATAGCAATTTAAAGCCCAATCTGGTCTGCTACCAAAGATGTTTCTACAACGTCAAGTATCTCATATGCAATTGATAAATAAGAAAATAACGTGGAATTTGTAGAACTCAAACTTGATTTTCCTAGGGAAGGAGAGCTAGAATAGCTGGAATAAAATTATAACCTTCAGTATGAAAGAAAAAAATTTTAGTGTGGCTACTGCTAAGCAATAGTTCTTTCAGCTGTATTTTAAGAAATTTAAAAATAAGTGCTTGATTGCTGGTGGTAGTACAAAATCGTATAAACCAATGAAGTGGAATTTAACAGCACCTAGCATTTAGTCTTGATTTTAGGCCAAATAGTGTCCCCTCCCAAATTCATATATTAACGTTCTTACTCCCAGTACTTCAGAATGTGACTGTATTTGCAGAAAGGACCTTTAAAGAGGTAATTAAGGCAAAGTGAGGTTCTATAGGTGCACCCCAATCCGATACAACTGGTATCTTTGTAAGAAGAGGAGATTAGGACACAGACAACAGACAGAAAGAGGAAAGACCATGTGAGCACACAGCAAGAAAGTGGCTATCTGCAAGCCAAGGAGAGAGGCCTCAGAAGAAACCAAGCTTATGGAAACCTTGATGTTGGATTTCTAGCCTCCAGAACTGTGAAAAAATTAATTTCTGTTGTTTAAGCTACCTAGTCTGTAGTATTTTTTTATGGCAGCCCTAGCAAACTAATATACTCTTGGATGTCTACTCTGGAGATATACTGCCACAAAAAAAGAAACAATATATAATTAAAATTATTCATTGTGATAATATTTATGATAGCAAAAAAAAATGGAAACGTCATAATTTCCTTCCACAAGAGACTGGTAAGCTATGGTATATCCATACAATGGAGTATGATGCAGCCATAAAGGACAGTGAGGAAGACCTCTGTGAACTGGTATGAAGTGATTTCCAGGATATACTCTTAAGTGAAACGAACAAAAAAATCAAGGTGTAGCTGAGTATATGTAGTATATTATGTTTTGTGTTAGAAGAAAGGAGAAATAAAAATATGTGTGTTTGCTTATTTTTGCACAAAACAGACACGGAGGAAAGATTTTAAAAAATGGCAGTGGTACTTGATATAGGGTAAGGGGTAGGTAATGAGCTCAATAAGATAGGGATGGGGAGTGTGATATCCCTGAGTATATATTTCATGTAGTTTGAATTTTTAAATTACATAGGTGTTTTACAAATTCAAAAGTAAATTAATTTGAAAAGATTGAAAGTCTTATTTGCAAGGCAGAAATAGAGACACAAATGTAGAGAATAGATGTATGGATACCAGGGGGGAAAGGGGGAGGGGTGGGAAGAATTGGGAGACTGGGATTGACACCTATACATTATTGATACTATGTATAAAATAGACAACTGATGGGAACATACTGTATAGCACAGGGAACTCTACCTAATGCACTGTACTAACCTAAGTGGGAGGGAAGTCCAAAATGGAGGGGACATCTGTATGTGTATGGCTGATTCATTTTGTTGTGCAGTGGAGGCTGACACAAGATTGTAAAACAACTGTACTCCAATAAAAATTAATAAAAAAAGAAAAGCCTGAAAGAAGTTAACCCTAAAATTGAATACCATCAGAAAAAAATAAACCTGTTTATCAAGTTGATAAACATAACCACGCAGCTAAAAAGAATTAAGGTAACTTTTGAACACAGTAACCTGAATGGGATGCAGTCTAAAGATCTTTAACAAAATCTGGAACTTAGTAGGTTTGTTGTTAGCATTGGTATTGGAGTACTGAAATAATTTTATTTGCATTGTAGGACAGAGCAAGAAAAAAGTGTAGAGATACTTGGGAACTCGAAATATGCAGTGAAGAAAGATAAGAAAGAACCCTGAAATTGGAGGACACCGTTATGAACTCTGTGTCTAGCACACCTAGAAATTAGGTCTTAGTTTCTAAATACCATTTGTCAAAAAACAACAAGGCTTCTTGGGCAGATGGTCAGGTCTAGGTTTGGAGCAGGGAAAGCACAAGATAACCCCAGAATATATAGTACCAGAAATCAAGGGAGTGCTCAAAGACTAAAAATTCCATGTCTGAAGGACACAGACGAGGTCTTGAAGGGACTGCTAATGGCCACAGTTGAGACAATTTGAGCATCCCAAAGAATAACATACAACACATTGAATTTTTTAAAATCCTTATGTCCATAGTGATACTACAAAAAAGCAAGGCAGGAGGTGGGAGGAAAGTTATATAGAAGGGATGATAAGAGTACAAATTTATCATTTTGCAACCATCAGTGCAATAATTGAATCAGGTGAAGCTCATCAATGGTGGATGTTAACTAGACTTACTGTGAGGATCATTTCGGTATATATACATACATCAAATCATTGTTTTGTGCCTCAGAAACTAATATAATGTTGTACGTCAGTTATATCTCAATTTTAAAAATAGACAAAAAAAGATCACCTATGGTAAACTGTTATTGGAGAGCAGAGTATCCATACAACTCAAAATATTACATCACAGATTGCTTATTAATTACAAAGGGAAAAAGATATCTTTACAATGAAGAAATTCAGCAAATGCCTCTTAACCAAATGATTAAACTTACCATGCCCAATGGGACAAATGACATTAGGTATATCTACCATGCTCTAGTGGGAAGTGTATATCACCTATGTAGGATACATGCCAAAAATATCCAACCTGTATACAAACTTGAGGAACCAGTCAGACAAATCCAGATTGTTGAATATCCTTCAAGATACTGGCGTGGATTGTTGAAAAAGGTCAATGCCATAAAAATTGTTAAAGACTTGGGGGAGGGGGACTCTTTCAGATCATAGGAGATGAAAACTAAATGAAAACTAAATGCAGTGCATAAGACTTGATTTGAAACCCTAGATTTCCTAGTTTGAAAAAAAAAAGCAAGATAAAGACATTATTAGGTCAATTAAGGAAATTTAAATATGGGATGTATATTAGATAATATTATTGTGTCAGGGTTAATTTTATTGGTGTGATAACAACATGGAAAGATATTGGGTTGGCCAAAAAGGTCGTTCGGGTTTTTCTTTAACATAGAAAACCCACACGAACTTTTGGCCAACCCATAGAATAATCACCTAATTTCTCTGATACCTGCTGAAGTACTTAGGGTTGGATTGTCATGATTTGTGTCTGTAACTTAAATGGTTCAGCGAATAAATAACCTCTTGCAGTTTTATAATTTTATGTTTTACATTTAGATGTATAATCCATACTGAGTTATTTTTTAGTATATGGTGTGAGTTATGGATTGAGGTTCACTTTTTTGCATGTGACTATAAAAGTGTTTCAGCAGCTTTTGTAGAAAGACTGTCTTTCTATGCTTAATTGCCTTTGTACCTTTAAAAATCAGTGGACCATATGCGTGTAGGTCTATTTCTGGCCTTTCTATTTTGTTGCATAGACCTATCTATCTTCCTTGACACCAGTACCACGCTGTCTTGATTACTACAGCTTTGCAAGATGTCTTAAAGTCAAGTAGCATAAGTTCTCCAACTTTGTTCTGCCTTTCCAAGTGTTTTAAGTATTCTAGGGCCTTGTCATTTCACCTAACTTTTATTATATTTTTTATTTAAGTATAGTTGACTTACAATATTATGTTAGTTTCAGGTGTACAACTTCACATAAATTTTGTAATCAGCTTATCAATTTCTACAAAAAAGCCTGTGGGTATTTTGATTGGGAGAGCATTGAATCTATAGATCAATTTGCAGAGAAATGACATTTTTTCCTACATTTTTAAAATTGAAGTATAGTTAATTTACAGTGTTGTGTTAATTACTGCTGTGCAGCACAGTGATTCAGTTATACATTCTTTTTTTAAAAAATATTATTTTCCATTATGGTTTATCACAGGATATCAAGTATAGTTCTCTGTGTTATACAGTAGGACCTTGTTGTTTGACATCTTGACAATATTGAATCTTGTGACCGTGAATTCTGTGTATTGCTCCATTTATTTAGGTCTTTAAAAACTTCTCTCAGCAATATTTTGTAGTTTACAGTATATAAATATTAAACATCGTTTGTCAGGTTTATTACTATTTTGTATTTATATTAAATGGTATTTTAAAATTTCTAATTGTTGCTAGTACATAGAAGTACAATTGATTTTTGTGTATTGATCTTGTATCTTGCAAGTTTACTAAACTCATTTGTTCTAGTAGCTTTCTTGTAGCTTCCCTAGGATTTTCTATGTAGATGATCATGTCATCTGTGAATAAAGGCAGTTTTACTTCTTCCCAAGGGAGCGCCCCTCCCTCCCTCCTTCCTTCCTTCCTTCCTCCCTCCCTCCCTCCCTCCTTCCCTTCATCCCTCCCTCCTTCCCTTCCTCCCTCGCTCCCTATGGTACTAGTTAGAACCTCCAGTATGATGCTGAACAGAAGTGATGGCCCAGACATCTTTGACTTTTTTACTGATTTTAGAGGAGCAGTATTTAGTCTTTCACCATTAAGTATGATATTAGCTGTAGGTTTTTGTGGATGCTATTTATCAAGTTGAGAAAGTTTTCTTTTCTTCTAGTTTGCTGAAACTTTTTTTTTTTTGATCAGTGATGGACATTGGATTTTGTGAAATGTTTTTTCCTTCTATCTTTTGAGGTAATCATAGATAGATCATTTTTTTTAAAACATTAGCTCAGATTCCTAATTTTTCTTTTTTAATAAATTTATTTATTTATTTATTTTTGGCTGTGTTGGGTCTTCGTTTCTGTGCGTGGGCTTTCTCTAGTTGCGGCGAGTAGGGACCACTCTTCATGGCGGTGCGCGGGCCTCTCACTATCATGGCATCTCTTGTTGAGGAGCACAGGCTCCAGACGCGCAGGCTCAGCAGTTGTGGCTCACGGGCCCAGTTGCTCCACGGCATGTGGGATCTTCCCAGACCAGGGCTCGAACCCGTGTCCCCTGCATTGGCAGGCGGATTCTCAACCACTGCGCCACCAGGGAAGCGCCGATAGATCATTTTTTAGTCTTTTTTTTTTTTTTTTGCCTCTATATGTCTGAAAAAGTATTTTACTTTAATTTTTAAAGGAATTTTTATGGACTACAGAATTCTAGTTTAACAGGTTTTTTTTTTTCCTTTGAATACTTTAAAGATGCTCTACATTATCTAAAAATCTATGTCATCCTTATTGCTGTTTCTCTGAATGTAAAGAATCATTTTTCTCAGGATTCTTTTAACATTTTCCCTTTATCACTAGTTTTAACAATTTGATTATGTGCCTTGGTGTAGTTTTCTTCATGTTTCTTGTGTTTGAAGTCCATTGAGTTTCCTGGAACTATGGGTTTATATTTTTCATCGAAGTTAAAAATACGTGAGACGTTACTTTTTCAGATATTTTGTATTTCCTCCTTGCCTTCTTTCCTTTAATAACTCCAATTTCACACATAGTTGGCTTTTTGAAGTTGTCCCATGGTTTATTTTTTTCTTCTTTAAAAAAAAAAAAATTCTGTGCTTCATTTTAGATAGTCTCTATTGCTGTTTCCAAGTCCACTTACTTTCCTTCCATGATGTCTAATCTGCTGTTAATCCCATCCAGGGTATTTTTCATTTTAGACATTTTAGTTTTTATCTGTAGAAATTCAATTAAAAAAAAACTTCCACGTCTTTAATATGTTCAATCTTTCTTTTAGTTTTTTTGAACATATGGAATACAGTTATAACTGTTTTACTGTCCTTATTTATTTAGTGCTATCATCTATGTCATTTTGTAGTATATTTTGATTGATTGGTTTTTCCTCTTAATTATGGATTTTATTTTTCTGATTTTTTGCATGTCCGGACATTCTTGATTAGATAATGAACATTATGAATTTTATCTTGCGTGATGTTGGATATTTTTATATTCTTTTTTTTTTTTTACATCTTTATTGGAGTATAATTGCTTTACAATGGTGTGTTAGTTTCTGCTTTATAACAAAGTGAATCAGTTATACATATACATATGTTCCCATATCTCTTCCCTCTTGTGTCTCCCTCCCTCCCACCCTCCCTATCCCACCCCTCTAGGTGGTCACAAAGCACCGAGCTGATCTCCCTGTGCTATGCGGCTGCTTCCCACTAGCTATCTGTTTTACGTTTGGTAGTGTATCTATGTCTGTGCCACTCTCTCACTTTGTCACAGCTTAGCCTTCCCCCTCCCCATATCCTCAAATCCATTCTCTAGTAGGTCTGTGTCTTTATTCCCGTTTTACCCCTAGGTTCTTCATGACATTTTTTTGTTTGTTTTTCTTAGATTCCATATATATGTGTTAGCGTACGGTATTTGTCCTTCTTTGTTCTGGGATATGGTTAAGTTATTTGGAAACAGTTGATACTTTTGGGTCTTGTTTCTAGGCTTTGTTTGGTGGGACCAGAACAATATTTAGCCTAGGGTTAATTCTTGCCCATTCCTGAGTCAAGAATCTTATTACTAACCTCAGCTTCACGAATTATGAAATTTTCCACTCTGGATGATGGGAATGGCCACTCTCCTGACCCTGTATGAACCCCTGAATAGTTTGCTCTTATTTCATAAGGCGGTTCATTTCCTAGTCTCAGGTAGTTTACTCACTGACATGTTTAATCAGTTACCTACTGAAACCTCGAAAGGGACACTGTAGTTCTCAGTTCTCTGTGCAGTTCTCTCCTCTCTAGTTCTCTGCTCTGAGAATTCTAGCCACATTGGCTTACCTGAACTCCCAGCTCTATCTCCTCAACTCTTCTCTCTGCATCGCAGACTGGAAACTCTGTTCAGACAGTAAGCTAGGCAATCATAGGGCTTTCTCAGAGATCACTGACCTTCATTGCTTACTTCCAATATCTTGAGAGCTATTGTTTGATTCGTATATTTGTCCAAGCCTTTTGTTGTTATTGTTGTTGATTTTTACACAGCAGAGCAAACCTAGTCCCTGACACTCCATCTTGGCAGAAGCAGGAGAAATTTGTATGCATTGTATGCATTTTAAAATTTCCCCTGAGGCAACCTCCAGCTGATGCTTTTCCTGAGCTGTTCAAGTTATCTCCCACATGACTATTACTGGTTTTGTTAGTTACAAAGTTGAATATGTTATTTCTCTATCTCCCTTCTATTTTAACCTGCAATTTTATGGTCTACAGTGTTTCTGAGGAATGAGTATATTGTAGTATAACACTTATAACCTATACAATTTAAGGACATATGCTATGCTTGGCATATACCTTAAGCAAAAGCAGAAAATACAAAAAGATATGTTTTTACTAACATTTTCAAAACTGAAACTAACTGGTCAGATCTTTGAGGGTAGGTTTCATTTTGTGTGAGTCATTTTATTTCCTCCCCTGTAGTGCCCGGCACATAGATCTTCCAAATCATTTGTTGAATTGTTATAATAGATTTGTTGGTAGTACAGGAATATAGTATTATTTTCACTGTTACGATTATGACTAGCTATTGTGTATTAACTGTCTACTCTACGTTAGGCTCTCTGCCAGGCACTTTATATAATATCTAATCCAGTCTTCACTATTGCTCTGTGATAGAGAGATTTTTAGTCTCTCTTTATAGACAAGGAAATGGATTCAGGGGAGTGTAAATAACTTGTTCAGGATCCCACGGCTAGTAACTGACACTATTGAGATTCCAAACTCAGTTCTATCTGATTCCAAAGCCAAATCTCCGTGTATTACTTCATATTACTTATGCTGTTTCATAACGCATAACGAAGCTTAGTGGTTCATTTCTCTAACAGGAACTCTCTTATTTTTCTTTCATTCTCTTACGGAAGGGAATAAAAAGAAAGTTGTTTTAGGACAAGGCAGTTGAGTAAGTATGCATCTTGAGTTTTCTGAATTTCTCAGGGATCAGATTTGAGTCCAGGGCGATTTCACATGGCTGTATTACACCTGCAGACCAGGAATAGATTACATTCATTCAAGAAAATAAACTAGGAATATGCCAGAATCCCTTGTTCCCTTGTAAAATAACCTTTGCAGTTTCTACCCATAGAGATGTATTTACTCTTCAAGCACACCCCAGTTCTTTCAGTCACGACAGGGAACATTGTTTCACCTAGAGACTCCGTAGCTACGCAAAGGCTTCTCTCAGGAAGGGCCTAAACTAGACAAAAAATTGGGTTCCGATCTCAAATCGTTTTCCTAATAATATTGTGGTGTGGACTGAGCAGGCGCGTTCCCCGAGAAAGGGAGGATAAAATTATATTGCCCTCACAATGGTGCATTTTACAGTTCCCCACATGTTACTTCTCCACGACCAGGAAGCCAGATTTCATGTTACTTGGGGGTTGGGTTTGAGCTTGGGAGGGTCATGAACAGGGGCCTGTTCGTGGAGGAGATCAAAGAACATGACCCCAGAGTGTCCTCACAAGGGGAAAAGGAACCTGGATTCATGGACAGGGCCCACAGTTTATCTGAATTGCCTTCAACCTCGGTCAAGGCTTAGCATCAGGTCATGGGTGCCTATCACTGTGGCAATGAGGGATTATTTTTATTAAGCATTTTGTGTTTGTCCAAGAGCTTTCGGTCATTAATCATTTAACTCTTGTTCCCCATGAGACTTTTGTGAAGTAAATGGGAAAGAAATAACACAATTCTTATTTTACAGAGAGAGATACTGAAGCACTAGTGCCACTAGTACACACTGAAAGAGCTAAAGCCATACATTAGAATTTGGGAAAACCAGACTGGGAGTTTGATGAACTTTTGTTCCACCATAGAAGTGAGGTTTTCTGTTTTTACACAAAACGAATTTGCATAGTTTTCATTTTGAAAGCAACATGATGGATACTGAGGTGTGCTGAAGAAAAAAACAGGCTTTACTTCCTTACCTAATATAGTGTAAACATTTTACTGAGTTCCTACAAAAAACTTGGAAACCAAATATGCATTTACGTTTAAGTTGTAAAGATTGTAAGGCATTGCTAATCTTGAGTTTTCTAATAAGAAAAAATATAAGCAAACACGTCCAGTGTGGTTGCGTTTAGCCAATAGCAAGTTATAAAGGGACTGTGAGAGGTTAGCAGGGGAATTTTGCTGCCTGGAATTAATCTGGTGGGCTTCCTGGAGGGGGGGCGGTGTTTTGAATTTCAATTAAAAAAAAAGATTTCAAAGACAATATGCCCTTCAGCCCAGAAGCTTTGAAATATCTTTCTTGTCTCTTTCCAAGGAGCATAAACACTACCAAAAAATTGTCAAATATCACAAGAAGGAGGAATCGACTGAGAGGTCCACAAGGGCACGTTTCAGAGTAATGGAAAGGAAATGAAGAAACGTTTTCTGACAGTGAGATCTTTCAGATCTATTAACAATGAGGTAGTTCAGGGGCAGATGGTTAGGGTGGCAGGGGAGGCGTCAGTAGAGCCCATTTAAACCAGACTAGATAAAACCCAGAATGGTGACTTCAGGAAGCAGTGTGCCCCCGGGTGGGGAATATGGTTAGGACTAGCATTCATTACTTCCTTTGGCATAAGACAGACCTTGGATTCAAATCTATTTAGAAGCTGCATGACTAAAAGTCTCCGGTTCCTCCTTTTTAAAATGGTACAAACAAGGACTACCTTATAAGTTGATGAGTGAAATAAAAGAAAGTATGTTTACATGGTACATGGCACCAGAGGCAAATCTGGGTTATACTGAGTCTGAAGCTTTTACAATATTGGAGGCCTTCTTTAAGAAAAAGAATACACAATTCTGGTTATCAAATTAAAGCAAATATTTATTTAGAATGAGAAAAGAAATCACACTTTTAAAAACCCCAACAAACCAATAAATACCACAAATGTCACAGAATCCACAAACATTACATCATGATGTTTTAACTTATTAACTACCTGAAATATCTCTATTTGCTATGTGTGTGTGTGTGTGTGTGTGTGTGTGTGTGTATGTCTGTGTATATGTTTTGATGGCCTCTTCATATGACCAAAATTTTGTAATACCTTGTATAGAGAGAATGGAAACATTTCAACTTACCTCTATTATGATTCATCAAAATTTGTTTTTAACTACTGATAGTTTAGGAAAAGTTTTTTCAGCACAACTTGTTGCTTCTACTGTCCTGCAAAATTTTACGGTTGTTGTCAAATTTGGGAAAACTTCTGCAAAGGTTTTTCATGAAAGTGTTGTAAGATTTAGTCTTCCTGGACTAGCTTCTGACTATACATGTCAAATCTTGTTTCTCCTCCATTATCCTCCTAATTTGGAGGCAGGTCATTATAGGATGCATTCACACCTCAGCATGACATACCTTGGTCTCAGCTCCTTGAGTGAACAGACAATGGTAGGAGTGTTTCTGGACTCCACTCCTATAACTGGGTGGCTAGGGTCCATTATACACAGAAGAAATGTGTATCACACATAATACATCCCACTCTACTCAAGCTGAATGTATCTTCAACTCAACTCTGAAGCCAACGTACACAAAAGCAAGTGTGACAGAGGGGACGTCAGAGCAGTATTAACTAGTTGGCGTTAAATACCTTAATTTTGTAAACTTTATAAAAACATGTAACCATGCCCACACACTGATAGAGCCCCTAGCAGGGCCTTGGAAGGGTCTCGTGCCATTAGCTTCGTGGTCAACTGCCCCTACGTGTGATAGCAACGTGCAGAACAATTCTGTCCCCCCTACTGGCAAGTCTTCCTCGAAGTGAGCAAGATGGTGGTGGGGATTTGGGGTAACAAGTTCAGGAGACTCCCTGAAGGCAGCAGCTTGTCCACCCACAGATGTGGGATGTGTCCCCTTCAGCAGTGGGGAATCGAAGTCAAATAGAGTCCTGAGGATCTGATGGCAGCACCTCAGAAGGAGCTCTTTGTTTCTCTTGAATTTTGCTGTTTTTTCACCCCAATGTCAGCTGGTCACATTTGATTTCAAAGCTCCTCTTTGAAATTGCTGTGATTTACCTGACTCTGAACTCTGCCCTCTTTCAGAAAATCCGTTCTTAGAGCCCCATGACCCCCTTGGAGCCCTGTGATGCGTGGAGGTGGTGGAGGCATGCTGTACCTCAGGGCCACTCCACGTGGTCCCGGGCAGAGGTATTTTCAAGGCTGGTGCAAGCAGCCATTCGAAAACAGGGCCTAGTGGCGTGGTGGTCATTCCAGAAATGTAACCCCTCAGAAATGTGCTGCCCAGGCTCTCATAAGAAGGGTAAAGCAAATAAAGTTGCTGCCTATTTGGAACATACGCTGGCTCCTTCCACATCTGCAGGACATTTAGCTCCTTGCATCTGGTAATGTTTGTGCAAATATAATTCCATATTCACTAATAATTCCTGGGGCTAAAGGCCCCCCCTCGGGTAACCTTGTTAATATTCTCTCAAGGCCTGGTGTGAACGCCTCATAGCATTTTGATTAGAATTCAATCTTGTGTTTTTTTCCCCTCTCTGTCTCTCTCTCTCCCTCTCTCCTCTCATGCTTTCCTGGCCCCTGGTTTCCTGGCCACCCACATCAGGAGACATTCTCCCTCCCTTCCACTCTCCATTCTCAGTTTCAAGGAATTTCCTTGTGTCAAAGGCAAAGTGTGATTGACATATTTTCCCCTCTTAAGAGCAGTCCTCTCAGTGTTTGATTTAACCATCTCCTTATGGGGCCTATACAGTCATTACCTGGGTGAAAAAGAGACCTCCTGCTCACCCCCATGCTCGAGCACCAGGCTCAGACCCATGGAGCTCAGTATTTTTATAGACTTTTACATTGCTGCTTTCCTTCTCCTTCTGTCTACTTTTCTTTCTTTTTCTTTTTGGTAGGCACTAGCAAATGATTTCCTGGTGTGTTGTACCCTGAGCCTTAAAGAATTTTAGTTATCTAGAAACAGGTAGACCAGCTGCCCCCTGCCAGTGCCCTCTGCCTGCCAAGAAAAGCATCTGCTGTTCTTCAGACCTGAGGGAAATAATGGATACATAACGAGTTCTCTAGTTTTGAATTCACCATCTCTAGGCAGGTTGTCCTTCTTTGGTTCTTTACTCTTACTTGACCAGCTTGTTTGTCTCTCAGGAGAAGAAAAGAGAAAACAAAAGCAAATTAGCCATAGAAATGAAGAATTATGTTTAAATCCAAGAAGAATTTCTTGGCAGTGAAGTTCTTAATGTTGGAGTGATTCTGGAATGCAGGCGCCCTCTCACTCAGGCTGCCTTATCCTCGAATTACTATGGAATCTAAGGGTTTCTGCCTGAAGGGGATGAACTAGATGACCTTGGAAGGTCACTTGCAGCTTTTAAATTCAGCAGCCATCCCCTTCTTTTCTGTGAAGGGCCACACTTCTCCCAGTGTTGGAGCAAAGTCCGTCTTAAGGGGATTTACTCATGTCTCTCCAGAGGATGCTGAATCACAGCCTGCTCTTCTCTTTCATGAATCATTATCTCTTGCTGCTGATTTTGATATGCTACCTACTCGAAGTCCCAATTGCAGGCAGCTCTGTTGTCATGCAATAATTATTTTCTTAAGTAACCTCGTGTGTCCCAGATGCCATTGTTTCAGAAGGAAATGCAGTGCTAGAAGATAGAGGCTTGGATTTGCAGTAACAAAATTAATCTTTTTCCTGCTGGAATTTCAGTAACAAAAGTAGTTTTAATAAAAACTATATGTATATAGCTATAATATTTTAATTCATTGTACAAAGCCAGCATTCAGTGACATTTCACTTTTAATCAGGAGGAATGACCTGTCTATGGTGATTACTAAAAGCGCTCTTATTAACGTAGTGTGACATAAACACTTGCTTGTCGTAATTATCATCCATGTTATGATAAACAAAGCACAAAGCCAATCAGACAAATCAGGCATATATTCTTACACTGAGAGTAACAGCAGTATATTATAAATTGTGTTTTTGATTGATGGTATACCCCACTGCTTTAGCAAAACCTGGCTATGGAGGAAATGCCAGTACTTCCCATTATATAAACACTCAAGAATCCATGTCAGTCTGTGGTCCACCCCGACCAGTATCTGAGTCTGAAGGTAGAATTATGGGATTGTGTGTGGAAAGTAATGATTACCCTACAAAATACTGGCCCCAAAAGGTTAAAATAGACTTCAATACATTTCTAGCTTATCTCAAATTCCTATTTCAGGTTTCCAAGAGCAGTTCACTGAAGTCAGGACCTGAAGAACTGATGTGGCCCATCGTGTATCTAAATCTTTTCTGTATCCATTTTCTACTTTCACCTTGTACGCTCACTTGAAATAATAGGATTCACAAATTCGCCACCTGCTTCATAGGGTAGTACTTCTTCTTCTTTGTGGTGTATCTGCTTCTTTCAAACTCAAGGAGTTTCATCAGCTTCTCATATTCCAGGATTTGGTTAAAGAATCTATGGTTCCCCATTTCTATATCCTTCATGACTTGGAAAACTTTAATCAGATTTTTATTATATATTCCACTCATCTGTCCATTCCCCCCACGACCACTTTCATCTTCTCAGATGGATAAACAGGAATTTTCAAAACTTGAATGCATGGAGAATCCCTTTCTCTCCTTCTAAATAGTTTAGTTCATGATGTTCAGAACCTATTTTAGTACTTAAATCATGGTGACTGGTATTGCTTATCTCAGTTAATGTTGCTATAGGCTGGGGTTTTTTTCTTAGAAGAGTAGGTATATTCATGTCCTTTTATTCAGTTTTTCTGCAATACTGCTGCGTTTAAGATCATTAGACCAGCTTTACTGATGATCACTATTAATAAGTTTAATACTTAAGCCAGTAGTTTCTAAATTTTTGAGCAGTGGAAATTGTTTTTCAAATACAAAGTTATGTGGAATGCAAAAACATGAATATCATGTAAGCGGTAGGAGCTGGGGACCAATACCTAGCTCATTTGGCCTCACTCAGGCCTCTGAGGTATTCCATGAAACAAGGGTTCCATGAAATGTGCTTTGAAAATCACCAAGTTTATCAATCACCAAAGTGAGCACCAACTAGCACTCACTTAAAAAAGGCAGAACTTAGTCTAAAACGCATGCCTCCACATTTTGTTAACCAATTCCTTCTTTACAAAACATATGATTTTGGAGTATGTCTTTTACTTCAAGTCACTCAAATATCCTCCAGGTCTCACCTGCTCATGGTTATAAATGAGGTCACATATGTGGTTCAGCACAAAGTTCATTGACCAGGTAACCCTCACCTTTGGGACAGTAGGACCCCAGCTGACTTCTAAGCTGGTATACCCTCTGGTATGTCTCAGGGAGTCTCCAGGAGATGTCTAGCTTGTGTCCCCGCCCCCCCACTGCCATCAGTAGTAACAGCGTAGACACATTGTCTCTGAGTGTGAAGTGGCTCTGCTGCTCCAGAAAGCTCTCTGTGGCCACTGCAGCCACCACCAAAGCATCTGAGTGCTGCTCTCCCCTCTGCCCAAGAGTGGACACAGAAACTCTCTTTAACACCCCACAGAGCAGCCAAGAACAGAACTTAATATTACTTTTTTTGGTACAGGCTCAGGTATAACCAAAAGGAAGCATACACCAAAAGCGTCCTTTAGCTGGCAACTATACATCCTCATGCAGTTTGCTATAGGCCACATTTCTGCCCAGCTACTGCAGAAAAACTCCATCCAATATCCATTCTCTCCTCTTCTTTCACTGTAGAAAAGCAACTTCATTTGAGATGATGATGAACCAGACTAAAAGGATATCTTTCTCAGCCTCTCTTGCAGCTAGGTATGGTCACAAGACTAAGTTCTAGCTAATGCAACAGAGGTGGAATTCTGGAAAGGCTTCTCGCTGGAGCTGATACAACTAGGAGATGCTTCCTTTTTGCCTTTCCTAATACCTGAAATTGAGTATGTGAGGACAGAATTGATAGCAGTCATTTTGGAACATGAGGTGGTCTTGAGGCTGGAAGCAAATGCTGAGGATGGTAGAGCAGAGAGAAGGAGGTGGAGTCACCAGTTACTTGGTGAAGTCACCACAGAATCCTCGGAATAATTAGTTCTGTACTTCTTCGTGTGTGTGTGGGTTTTCTGTAATCTACAGGCAACCCTAATCATGGCACAGCAGTGATGAGCCTGCTTCCTCCCATGCTACGAGGCTGCTTAGCTGCTGACCTGGTTGCATGTGGCAGAGTCCAGTTTCTCTCCATTGTTTAGGAACACACTTCAGCACTTCTAGACTTTTCAGAGCCTCTTCCCAAGAGAACCAGAGCCCAGAGAGAACTCCTTACCCACAGTGAAGGGCCCAACTGCCAATTTTTCATCTCCTGATGCAGAAGCTGCCTCTTTCCTAGGATAATTGAGTTATAATGATTATTCCCCCAGACCCTACTTTCTGCCCACAGGGGTGTGGCCTCGCCTGCTTCTGCCAGTAATAAGCACATCGGGCTCACATTTCAGCCACAGCTCAATTCCTTCATCTGATAAATGGGGAACATTTAAAATAAATATAAACCACAAGTGGTTTTAAAATATCCTCTTAGGTATTAGTTTCGGGATCCCTACCAGAGTGCTTCTTAAATTTTATTTTTGACTCATCTTATTTTTGGCTCTTCCTACCCATACGTGCATTTTCTTAGATACACAGCAATACATGAATGTGAGCCCAGAAGTGCACACACAGACTGGTGCATGAGTATACATGCACACATAGATGCTTGTATATACTCCCTCATCAATATATACACCCTTAAACATACACCTGACACATTGGTACACAAGCTCAAAGGAATATGGATTGAAGTTTAGTTAATAGGAAAAGTAAGGAATGGAGTAGATATAGCAGCTAAAACGGCTAGGCAGGGAGGTGACAAAAGAGCAAAGCAACCCCCATGGTACTTATTTTTAATGGCATTGCAGTAAAGTAAATTTTGTATATACTCCAGCGATAGGCTTAGTAAGAGGCTGATTAAGGAGATGGGCTTAATGCACAGCCCAGTGCTGTTGCTAAGTTGGTCTGTGTCAACCTGGTTATCTCACTGGTCAGTTCTTGTTGGCAGAATTCTCATAAGCTGTCGTGAACTCCCTGAGAGTAGCAAGGAACGGCAATCTTGTTCTCCAGCCTAATTATAGGCACCCAGCAAGATTTTGAAATATGAATGAATGATTAATATACTTTGCACAGACCCCCCCACCCCACCCCAAAGACTGACCCTCATTGAGTATGCATGGGGAAGAGAGTAAAAGCAAGCAAAGTGCCCACTTGGATCCAGGACAGCAGCGGTTCAAGGAGATGGGTAGTGGGGAAGGGGAGCTTAGGTAGAGATAAAACGCTTCTGCGGTGACATCTCACCCTCTGGTCTGGGAGCTGGTGTGGGCCTGTAACTCTGCAAAGCAAAAGCTTTCCTAGGATGTTATCCAAGGAACATCCATGGCTTTCCTGGAGAGGCTGCTCTGGAGATAGACAGAAAGACGGAGACACTTTGTTTTTCTTTTCATATTTTCGTCCTTCTCCTATTAACATCCTCAACTATTCCTCTCGTTTCCTGATGATTGAACGCTTTGGATACTTGTATGCTCTAACCACGGCCTGGCCCTGCTGTCCTTTAGCCAAATTACACACATTTAGGTCTTTTCATCTTTCTTTATGAGCCAGTCTCTCCAGTCTATTTAATCATTTTGGCAGTTCTTTTCTGAATTCCACCCAATTTAAAAATAAGCTAAATTCTCCACCCCTGTGGATTTAAAAGCAGGCTGTTGCAAACCCATGCAGAGTTCTAGCCTGGGTTTGGTGCATACAGAGGAAAGATAAGCCCATGTTTTAAACTCTCTATTCCCAGTTTTCCTCAGCAGTGACAGCCTGGAAAAGGCCAGGGGAGGTAGGAAAAAGGGGCAAGAAACTTTGCTGGCCACAGCGGAAGACCATGCTGATTGTGCTGGATTTGTTTTTAAATTTTCTTATTGACTGACTGATTAGTTGGTTGATTGTTTATAGGTGATAGTCACATTTGGTTCAGAATCTAGAAGGTATAAAAGTATATAAAATGAACGGAAAGTATTGCTCCTATTCCTGTTACCTAGTCACCAACCCTGAAGAAACAACCAAAGTTATTTGTTTCTATATGTATAATTCCAGAGATATTGTATGCACGCGATCAAATATATATCTGTGTGTCCATGTATCTCTCCACCTCCATTTTTAGACAAATGGTGATATACTACACACATTGCTCTCCTCTGTGCGTTTTCTTAGGAGTATATGTTGGAGATTTGGAGATTGGTCCATATTCACACATAAATAGCTCCTTAAGTACTTTTTATGGCTACAAAGTATCTTTACTCTAATGTGCTTTAATTTTGTAGACCACAATTAATGAACATTTATATTCTCTCTGATTTTTTATGGTTACTATCAATGGACATTTAGGGATCTTACCATTCTTTTAAATTACCGACAGTGACTCACTGAATAACTTAAAACGTTTTACACATGTGGGAGTAGATACGTAGAGTGAACTTCCCTGGTTAAAAGGTACGTGCATCAGGCTGTCTAGCTCAAAGCCGGCCGATTTGTCAGTTTATACACCCATCACTATAAATGGGTGTTTTTCCATACCCACATGAATCCTGTTTTTCCATACCCACATAAATACAGAAATTTTAGAATTTTGACAATCTGATGGCGGGAAAGGTAAATCATTTTTGTATATTTCCCTTATTGCAAGTGAGGTTGGTTTCTTTTCACAAATTTAAGAGCCATTTGAATTTCCTTTATAAATTAGGGAGATTAGATCCATGTGACATAATTTGCAAATATATTTTCCTATTTGTCATTCTTTTCTATTTACATATATTAATATATTCACCTTTTATTTCATGATTTCTGGGTTTTGGTTTTGTGATATACTTACATAAGTTTTTCCCACTTTGCTATTGTTTTTAAGAAATTCCATGGTTTCTTCTGGTACTCATATAAATGACAAGTAAATCAAACTCTGTTTTTCCAGATGGCTACCCAGTTGTCCCAATGTTGTTTATTGAATGCATATCTTTTTTTTTTTAGTGTGAAAAATTTTAATATACATCTCCTTATAACTGAAAGAGTAAGTAGACAAAAATCCAGAAAAAGGGAGTATTTAAACTTATGTAGCACACTTTAGCTAATTGACATATATAAAACACTGTATCCCAAACTACATATACCATTATTTTCAAGGGCACATAGAAAATTTACCAATATGAATAGATATCTTTTTTTTTTTTTTTTTTTTTGTGGTATGCGGGCCTCTCACTGTTGTGGTCTCTCCCGTTGCGGAGCACAGGCTCCGGACATGCAGGCTCAGCGGCCATGGCTCACGGGCCCAGCCGCTCCGCGGCATGTGGGATCTTTCCGGACCGGGGCACGAACCCGCGTCCCCTGCATCGACAGGCGGACTCTCAACCACTGCGCCACCAGGGAAGCCCGAATAGATATCTTTTATTCACAGATTTGAATGTTACTTTTACAATATATAAAATCTCCATGGCATTTGTGCCTCTTTTTGATATTCCTAGTCCGTACCATTTATGTCATACCAGTGTCACATTATTTTAATTATCCGTAGCTTTTAAAAATTGTTTTATTATCTAATAGAAATAGTTCTTCTTCATTAGTCTTCTCTTTCAGAATTTTCCTGTTTTCCTTGTTGGTTTTTAAAATGAATTTTAGAATCAGGTTGTCTATTTCAAAAAAAAATCTGGAGGAAACCTTCAAGATGGCAGAGGAGTAAGACGTGCAGATCACCTTTCTCCCCACAAATACATCTGCATGTGGAGCAAGTCCCACAGAACACATACTGAATGCTGGCAGAAGACCTCAGACTTCCCAAAAGCTGTGTGGCTGACAGGGTCTTGGTGCTCTGGGTGGGTGTCAAGCCTGTCCCTCTGAGGTGGGAGAACCGAATTCAGGACATTGGTCCACCCGAGACCTCCCAGCTCCATGTATTATCAAACAGTGAAAGCTCTCCCAGAGTCCTCCATCTCAATGCTAAGACGCACCTCCCCTCAACAACCAGCAAGCTACAGTGCTGGACACCCTATGCCAAACAACTAGGAAGACAGGAACACAACCCCACCCATTAACAGAGAGGCTGCCTAAAATCATAATAAGGTCACAGACACCCCAAAACACACCACCGGACACGGTCCTGCCCATGAGAAAGACAAAATCCAGCCTCATCCACCAGAACACAGGCACTAGTCCCCTCCACAACGAAGCCTACACAACCCACTGAACCAACCTTAGCCACTGGGGGCAGACACCAAAAACAACGGGAACTACAAACCTGCAGACTTTGAAAAGGAGACCCCAAACACAGTAAGTTAAACAAAATGAGAAGACAGAGAAACACACAACAGATGAAGGTGCAAGGTAAAAACCCACCAGACCAAACAAATGAAGAGGAAATAGGCAGTCTACCTGAAAAAGAATTCAGAGTTATGATACTAAAGATGATCCAAAATCTTGGCAATAGAAGGGAGATAATACAAGAAACGTTTAACAAGGACCTAGAAAAACTAAAGAGCAAACAAACAATGATGAACAACACAATAAATGAAATTAAAAATTCACTAGAAGGAATCAATAGCAGAATAACTGAGGCAGAATAACAGATAAGTGACCTGGAAAATAAAATGGTGGAAATAACTACAGCAGAGCAGAATAAAGACAGAAGAATGCAAAGAACTGAGGACAGTTTTAGAGACCTCTGGGACAACTTTAAACGCAGCAACATTCAAATTATAGGGGTCCCAGAAGAAGAAGAGAAAAAGAAAGGAACTGAGAAAATATTTGAAGAGATTATAGTTAAAAAATTCCTTAATATGGGAATGGAAATAATCAAGTCCAGGAAGCTCAGAGATTCCCATACAGGATAAATCCAAGGAGAAACATGCCAAGACATATTAATCAAACTATGAAAAATTAAATACAAAGAGAAAATATTAAAAGCATCAAGGGAAAAACAACAAATAACATACAAGGGAATCTGCATAAGGTTAACAGCTGATCTTTCAGCAGACACTCTGTAAGCCAGAAGGGAGTGGCAAGACATATTTAAAATGATGAAAGGCATTTTGTTGTAAAACAGAAACTAACACACCATTGTAAAGCAATTATACTCCAATAAAGATGTTAAAAATAAATAAATTTATATTAAAAAAAATAAAACTAAAATGATGAAAGGGAAAAATCTAAAACAAATATTATTCCACCCAGCAAGGATCTCACTCAGATTTGATGGAGAAATTAAAACCTTTAAAGATAAGCAAAAGCTAAGAGAATTCAGCACCACCAAACCAGCTTTACAACAAATGCTAAAGGAACTTCTCTAGGCAGGAGACAACAAGAGAAGGAAAAGCCCTACAATAACAAACCCAAAACAATTAATAAAATGGTAATAGGAACATACATATTGATAATTACCTTAAATGTAAATGGATTAAATGCTCCCACCAAAAGACATAGACTGGATGAATGGATACAAAAACAAGACCCATATATATGCTGTCTACAAGAGACCCACTTCAGACCTAGGGACACATACAGACTGAAAGGGAGGAGATGGAAAAAGATATCCCATGCAAATGGAAATCAAAAGAAAGCTGGAGTAGCAATTCTCATATCAGACAAAATAGACTTTAAAATAAAGACTATTACAAGAGACAAAGAAGGACACTACATAATGATCAAGGGATCAATCCAATAAGAAGATATAACAATTGTAAATATTTATGCACCGAACATAGGAGCACATCAGTACATAAGGCAAATGCTAACAGCCATAAATGGGGAAATCGACAGTAACACAATCATAGTAGGGGACTTTAACACCCCACTTTCACCAGTAGACAGATCATCCAAAATGAAAATAAATAAGGAAACACAAGCTTTAAAAGATACATTAAACAAGATGGACTTAATTGATATTTATAGGACATTCCATCCAAAAACAACAGAATACACATTCTTCTCAAGTGCTCATGGGACATTCTCCAGAATAGATCATATGTTGGGTCACAAATCAAGCCTTGGTAGATTTAAGAAAATTGAAATCATATCAAGTATCTTTTCCGACCACAATGCTATGAGACTACATATCAATTACAGGAAAAAATCTGTAAAAAATAGAAACACATGGAGGCTAAACAATATACTACTTAAGAGATCAAGAGATCACTGAAGAAATCAAAGAGGAAGTTAAAAAATACCGAGAAACAAATGACAAAACATGATGACCCAAAACCTATGGGATGCAGCACAAGCAATTCTAAGAGGGAAGTTTATAGCAATACAGTCCTGCCTCAAGAAACAAGAAACATCTCAAATAAACAACCTAACCTTACACCTAAAGCAATTAGAGAAAGAAGAACAAAAAACCCCACAAAGTTAGCAGAAGGAAAGAAATCATAACGATCAGATCAGAAATAAATGAAAAAGTGAAGGAAACAATAGCAAAGATCAATAAAACTAAAAGCTGGTTCTTTGAGAAGATAAACAAAATTGATAAACCATTAGCCAGATTCATCATGAAAAAAAGGGAGAAGACTCAAATCAACAGAATTAGAAATGAAAAAGGAGAAGTAATAACTGACTCTGCAGAAATACAAAGGATCATGAGAGATTACTACAAGCAACTATATGCCAATAAAATGGAAAACCTGGAAGAAATGAACAAATTCTTAGAAATGCACAACCTGCCAAGACTGAACCAGTAAGAGATAGAAAATATAAACAAGCCAATCACAAGCACTGAAATTGAGACTGTGCTTAAAAATCTTCCAACAAACAAAAGCTCAGGACCAGATGGCTTCACAGGAGAATTCTATCAAACATTTAGAGAAGAGCTAACACCTATCCTTCTCAAACTCTTCCAAAATATAGCACAGGGAGGAACACTCCCAATCTCATTCTACAAGACTACCATCACCCTGATACCAAAACCAGACAAAGATGTCACAAAGAGAGAGAACTACAGGCCAATATCACTGATAAACATAGATGGAAAAACCCTCAACAAAATACTAGCAAACAGAATCCAACAGCACATTAGAAGGGTCATACACCATGATCAATTGGAGTTTATCCCAGGAGTGCAAGGATTCTTCAATATACACAAATCAATCAATGTGATAAACCATATTAACAAATTGAAGGAGAAAAACCATATGATCATCTCAGTAGTTGCAGAGAAAGCTTTCAACAAAATTCAACACCCATTTATGATAAAAACCCTCCAGAAAGTAGGCATAGAGGGAACTTACCTCAACATAATAAAGGCCACATATGACAAACCCACAGCCAACATCGTTCTCAATGGTGAAGAACTGAAACCATTTCCTCTAAGATCAGGAACAATACAAGGTTGTCCACTCTCACCACTATTATTCAACATAGTTTTGGAAGTTTTAGCCCCAGCAATCAGAGAAGAAAAAGAAATAAAATGAATCCAAATCGAAAAAGAAGAAGTAAAGCTGTCATTGTTTACAGATGACATGATACTATACATAGAGAATCCTAAGATGCCACCAGTAAGCTATTAGAGCTAATCAATGAATTTGGTTAAGTAGCAGGATACAAAATTAATGCACGGAAATCTCTTGCATTCCTATACACTAATGATGAAAAATCTGAAAGAGAAATTAAGGAAACACTCCCATTTACCACTGCAACAAAAAGAATAAAATACCTAGGAATAAACCTACCTAAGGAGACAAAAGACCTGTATGGAGAAAATTATAAGACACTGATGAAAGAAATTAAAGATGATGCTAACAGATGGAGAGATATACCATATTCTTGGATTGGAAGAATCAACATTGTGAAAATGACTCTACTACCCAAAGCAATCTACAGATTCAATGAAATCCCTGTCAAACTACCAATGGCATTTTTCACAGAACTAGAACAAAAAATTTCACAATTTGTATGGAAACACAAAAGACCCCAAATAGCCAAAGCAGTCTTGAGAAAGAAAAACGGAGCTGGAGGAATTGGGCTCCTGGACATCTGACTATACTACAAAGCTACAGTAATCAAGACAGTATGGTACTGGCCCAAAAACAGAAATATAGATGAATAGAACAGGATAGAAAGCCCAGGGATATACCCACACACATATGGTCACCTTACTTTTGATAAAGGAGGCAAGAATATACAATGGAGAAAGGACAGCCTCTTCAATAAGTGGTGCTGGGAAAACTGGACAGCTACATGTAAAAGATTGAAGTTAGAACACTCCCTAACACCATACACAAAAATAAAGTCAAAATGGATTAAATACCTAAATTTAAGGCCAGACCCTCTCAAATTCTTAGTGGAAAACATAGGCAGAACACTATGACATACATCACAGCAAGATCCTTTTTGACCCACCTCCTAGAGAAAAGGAAATAAAAACAAAAATAAACAAATGGGACCTAATGAAACTTAAAAGCTTTTGCACATCAAAGGAAACCATAAAGAAGACAAAAAGGAAATCCTCAGAAGGGAGAAAATATTTGCAAATGAAGCAACTGACAAAGGATTAATTTCCAAAATTTACAAGCAGCTCATGCAGCTTATAAGCAGCTCATGCAGCTCAATATTAAAAAGCAAACAACCCAATGCAAAAATGGCAGAAGACCTAAATAGACATTTCTGCAAAGAAGATATACAGATCGCCAACAAACACATGAAAGGATGCTCAACATCACTAATCATTAGAGAAATGCAAATCAAAACTACAATGAGGTATCACCTCACACCAGTCAGGATGGCCATCAAAAAATCTATGAACAATAAATGCTGGAGAGGGTGTGAAGAAAAGGGAACCCTCTTGCACTGTTGGTGAGAATGTAAATTGATAGAGCCACTATGGAGAACAGGAGGTTCCTTAAAAACCTAAAAATAGAACTACCATACGACCCAGCAATCCCACTACTGGGCATACACCCTGAGAAATCCATAATTCAAAAAGAGTCATGTACCACAATGTTCATTGCAGCTCTATTTACAATAGCCATGACATGGAAGCAACTTAAGTGTCCATCGACAGATGAATGGATAAAGAAAATGTGGCACATATATACAATGGCATATTACTCAGCCATAAAAAGAAACGAAATTGAGTTATTTGTAGTGAGGTGGATGGACCTAGAGACTGTCATACAGTGTGAAGTAAGTCAGAAAGAGAAAAATAAATACCGTATGCTAACACACATATATGGAATCTGAAAAAAAAAAATGGTTGTGAAGGGGCAGGGGCAGGCCAGCAATAAAGACGCAGACGTAGAGAATGGACTTGAGGACAGGGGAGGGGGAAGGGTAAGCCGAGACGAAGTGAGAGAGTGGCATGGAGTTAAATATGCTACCAAATGTAAAATAGATAGCTAGTGGGAAGCAGCCGCATAGCACAGGGAAATCAGCTTGTTGCTTTGTGACCACCTAGAGGGGTGAGATAGGGAGGGTTGGAGGGAGACGCAAGAGGGAGGAGATGGGGGGATATATGTATATGTATAGCTGATTGACTTTGTTATAAAGCAGAAACTAACACACCATTGTAAAGCAATTATACTCCAATAGAGTTGTTAAACAAATCATTTTGGCATTTAAAAAATCAGGGGCATGTTAAATTTATAGATTAATTTAGGTAAAGTAGGCATGTTTACGATATTGCTTGCTACTTTCCAAGAACATGATATACTTTTTCATTGTGTGTGTGTCTCTCAGTAGGACTTTAAAGTTTTATTTTTATAAATTGTGCCCATTTTGGGCTTCCCTGGTGGCGCAGTGGTTGAGAGTCCACCTGCCGATGCGGGGGATGCGGGTTCATGCCCCGGTCTGGGAGGATCCCACATGCCGCTGAGCGGCTAGGCCCGTGAGCCATGGCCGCTGAGCCTGCGCGTCCGGAGCCTGTGCTCCGCAACGGGAGAGGCCGCAGCAGTGAGAGGCCTGCGTACCGCAAAAAAAAAAAAAAAAAATTATGCCCATTTCTTGGTAATTTTTTATCTTTTTGGTTGCCACTATAAATTGAGATCTTTTATCATCTCTTCTAACCAATTATGTGTGTATGTGCTTTTGCTGTCTCCCGATTAATTTTGTAATCACTAGGCACATTCCCAAATTCTCTTCTGTCTGAGTTTCTCTCAGAGGTTCTTCTTGGCCAGGGTTTCTCCACTCTGCATTATTGGCATTTTGAGCCAGATAATTCTCATTGCTGGGGTGGTGGGGAGGTGGGGATGGAGGTCTTGTCGTGTGCATTGTAGGATGTTTAGCAGTATTCTTTACCTCTCCTGGTTGCCTCTGATTAAGAAGCATTGTTTTAGTCCATAATCCAAGGAAGGTCTTCATTATTTCCACCTGCTCCCAACCCACTGCTCTGTTAGACACTATTGGGTCTAATCACAACAGTGGAAATAGCTAAAGCCCAATGTTCTGTTACAGGAACAAACAATGCCTAGAGGTAGCCATGGAAGTGATGATTATTCATAGTTCATGGCCAAGCTACACATGGAAGTCAGTCACAGATAGAAATCTCATGAATTTAAAAGTTAAAAGTAGGGAATTCCTTGCAGTCCTGTGGTTAGGACTCTGTGCTCTCACTGCCGAGGGCCCGGGTTCAATCCCTGGTCGAGGAACTAAAATTCCACTAGCTGCGTGGTGCAGCCAGAAAAAAAAAAAAAAAAAAAGTAATAAAGAGAAGGAGGCGGAATCTATTGCTTCTGTATCACACACCTTCGATTTTCATTGTATGGTGTCTGGCATGTTCTCTAGCTGTTCAGTGGTGTGATCACCATCTTCTCCACTGGCTTGAGTAATAGCATCTCAGGCTTGAAGGGATATCGACATGTTCCTCAAGGCATGGCATCATGTCTGTAACCCTCTTAACACTCTCAACTGTGTTGTGCCATTTTTACGTTTTCTACCATATGTACAATTGTGCTGGGTTCGTGACAGAGTGTTTGAAATATAAAAGATCTGTATTCAAATCCTAGTTAATAGTCATTAGATTATTAGCTATATATACACAAGTTACCTAATCTCTGTAAATGTCATTCGCAAAACAGTTACGAATATTACATTGTAGGGTTGCAGTGGTGATTAGATGAGATCACATATACGGTGCAACAAGAACATAGCAAGAACACAATGCATTTTAAACTCTCATTAAAAACTCAAGCACTCAGTATGTGATAGCTATTATCTTCATTATTATTATGTGAATACAAGTTCTTTATCTGAAAAATTAAGACTAAAATTAATCTAAATCATCTATTACAAAATTTAAAGTATTGATTGAAATACTGGAAAACAGGTTGAAAAGACTGGCTTGATACTATTGAAAGTCAGATATTTTTGTAGGAAACATCCGTTCCCATCATTTCTTATTTATTGGATGTAGACTCTTTGAGAATCTAAATAGTCTGGGCCTTATCAGTCAGCTTTGTGGGTGATTCCTGTGTATGGAATTCAGTGTTGACTATAGAATAATATACGATGCAAAGGGGCAAAATTTGTTCTGAATCATGTTTTTATGAAGTGAAGCAGAATTCAGTGATAGTGTTATTTAGCTGGACTGGCTTATTTTTTGTTAAAGTCCTTTTCAAGTTTTGGGATGCCACACACATATAGAACCATGTACAAAACTTAAATGTATTGTATAAAAATAAGCACATAATGGGTAACCTCTGCTCAGATTAAGAAATAGCACATTACCAGCCCGCAGAACAGTGCATACCTTTCTCATCACAATCGTCCCCCTCCTTGTTTTTCTTTATAGTTTTATATAAATATAAAACTTGTGATAGACTCTGGTTTTGTCTAAAAATTCATTTATTTTTCATTCTCAAGGGATGGATTTGGGGGCTAAATAATTTTAGGTGGGCAGTTATTTGGTTTTCTCCTATTAAAGTTATCATTTCACTGGTTTCTGGTTTCTGTTATTGCTGTTGAAATATCAGCTGTAAGTCTAAGTCTTTCTCTGGTGCTTTAATGATTTCTTTCATTATTTTTTGATCGTCCAGAGTTCCAGTATGATATATCAACATTATATATAAACTTAAAACTTATTTCATTAAGGAAGCGTTGGACTTTTTGAACCTGTGGATGGTGTTTTTATCAGTTCTAGAAAAATCTTAGTTATCTCGTTCCTTTCCTTATGGGCCTCACAATTAACGTCTTTTGGACCTTCTCACTATATTCTCTATGTATCTTACCATCTCTTGTGTATTTTTTCATCATTTTGTCTCTCCATTTGTATTTCTAGATAATTGTGCACAGAACCATTTTTTTTTTTCTAGTTCAGGAGTCAGTGAACTATGGCCCAATGGTCAAACCTGAATCACTGCCTCTTTACAGCCCATGAATGAAGACTGACTTTTATATTTTTAAATGGTTGAAAAAACTTTTAAGAAGATAATGTTTTGTGATGCATGAAAAATACATAGAATTCAAATTTTAGCACCTATAAATAAAGATTTTATTAGTACCTAGCCACACTCACTTGTGTTTGTATTGTCCGTGGCTCTTTTTGTGCTACATCAGCAGAGTTGAATACTACTTATGAAGAAGCCTGAACCTGCATAACCTAAAATATTTACTATCTGGCCTTTTATTAAAAAGACTTGCTGACCCTGATTCTATTTCGTTGTAATACTCTCTTCAGCTGTGTTTAATCTATCGTTAAACCTTTGCCAATTTTACCTCCCTGCAAAGACTACCTAAAATAACCTGTTGATAGACAAAGCCAAGTTTATTGCTTATTACTTGCTTGTTAGTGTGGGTTATTGAGTAAAGTGATCCAGATAAAATAGGAACTGAGGAAAAATCTCACTCAAAATCCAATGAACTTATGGATCTCTCACTTCTAGGGGATGAATAGGTTTTGGCTGTGTGTTTTTACAAATGGGATACAGTATGACTTGAGCCCATATTTTAGCAAACATACCTAAGATGCAATTAGAATATTTTCCAAAGATATTTACCATTTCTGCAAAATCACAGAAAGAAGTTTGTGTGCCTGGTTCTGAGAATATAAAATTAAATAAGATATGGGCCTAGCAACAATGGGTCCAGAGTTTAGTGGGGAGATGGACATGTAAACAGGTAATTTAAGTAAACTATAACAAATGTTATAATAGATAAATGTATATAATGTCAGGTTGATATGAAAGAATAAAATGACGAATAAATCTAAAGAAGTCTTCATGAGGGAAGCACCATTTGACCCAGTCTTAAAATATTATCAGGAATTTTCCAACCATGAAAAGAATGGAAGCAACTCATGGCAAAGGGAATAACAAGTGCAAGAGCCTAGTGGTGTGAAAACATGGGGACATGTGCTTGGCGACAAGGAAGTAGTTCTAGGAACCTGCAGCTTAGGGCAGGTGAGAGGGACTGATGGGAGATGAGGCTGGAAAGGTATGTAGAAGCAGATAATTTAATTCTTTGAATGATAAGCTAGGGAGGTTGGGTTTTTATTGTCGTTGTTAACTATGAATAGACATCAAGGGACTTTAAATATGGAAGTAGAGGGAACAGATTTTTTTTTTAGAATATTCTAGCACCAGTGTGAAGTAGATCTTGGAAGTGAGACAGACTGGAAGATAATCATGAAGGTACTGTCATAGTATAGTTGTATAGTCAGACAACCTGAACTAAAGCAAGTGGATAAGAAGGAGGAGAATGATATTAAAAGATGACTCTGCAGTTTCTATTTGAGCGACCTAATTGATAAAAATACAAGTATAAGGAAGACAAAAACAGGAGCTGGAAGATGGATATGGTTTGAGATTTTTGGAGTTACTGGTTTGGTGACCAGGAAACACCCCTTTGTAGATATCCACTGAAGAGAGTATAAACCTAGAGTTCACAGAATAAGCAGGGTTAGAGATGAGTGGCATGGAATGGGACCTCACTTCAGGAGGGGCATGGAGATGGAGAAGAGGATCACTGATGGAATCTTCAGGAACAGCCCTTTGGAAAGGGTGACTGAAGAAAGAAGAATCTGCAAAGGAAATGATAAAAGGCTAGTAAACGAAGTGGGAAGAGAAACAGAAGAGTGTCTTATAAAAATAAACGAAAGCACTTTAAGAGGGAGGGAGTTATCAGAATTAATGCCACAAAGAGATTTAGTAGGCTAAAGTTTGAAAACAAACTTTTGTACTATTTCGTTGATTGAGCTAGAGAGTAGAAGCCAGATTGCAAGGTCTGAGAAATTAATGGGAAGAAGTGGGGGACAAATAAAAACCTATTTAGGGGAAGCAGTAGTTAAAAGCACAGACCCTAGAATAAGACTGCTAGCATTAGCATCCCAGCTCCATTGTTTACTAACTCTGTGATCTTAGAGTTAAAAGGGACTTAACATCCCTTTTCCTCAGTCTCCATATCTATAAAATATAGTACCTATCTCATCGAGTTGTTTTGAGGGTTAAGTGACTTATACATTAAGAATTTACTGCCTGGCACACAGTGGGTGTTCAATTGGCTGTAGCTATTATCATTCCATCAAGAAGTGAAGTGGTGAAAAAGAAAGCAGTAAGTCAACAGCTTGGGATGACAGGGTGGGGAACAGAAAGGAGGGCAGTACTTTTGGATGAGCACATTTGTAGGTAGATGAAAATGGCCAGAAGAGAAAAAGAAATGACACAATAGAGTGGGTAATTAGGGATTAGAGTCCAAAGGGGGAGTGAGTTTGTGGAATGAGGAGAAAAGGTGGAGAAGTTGACCCTGTAAAGACAGAAGAAAACAGAGCTGAATGTGTATATATATGTATGTGTGTGCATATATAGTATATATGGCAGCATGCCATTCTTACAATTTATACCTTGTTTTTCTAACCTAATAATATATCTTAGAATTCTCCTTTAATATCTGGCTAATGTGTCAATGAATGGGTTATCATAATTCATTTGAGTCTAGTACTCAAGGAAGAGGCATTGAAGCTGTGTCCAGGTATTTGCTTTTACAAATAATACTGTAATGAACATTACTGTGTGTATGTGTACTTGTACAAATATATGCATAGGATAAAATTTTAGAGGTTGAATATCTAGGTGAAAGCTATCAGTAATTACCCCTCCAAAGTTTATACTACTATCTTAGAATGAGTGTATCTATATGCCTATTTCTTCACATCCTTTGAACACTGTTAAAACCAGACTTTTTAATCCTTGTCAGTCTAATATATGAAAAATATCTTTATTGTTGTTTTAATTCATACTTCTTTAATGATGTGTGAGATTAGGCAGCTTTTTTTTTTTTTTTACATTGCACTCTCATTTAATCTCTGCTGTCACTTTTTTTTTTTTTTTTTTTTTTTGCGGTACGCGGGCCTCTCACTGTTGTGGCCTCTCTCGCTGCGGGGCACAGGCTCCGGACGCACAGGCTCAGCGGCCATGGCTCACGGGCCCAGCCGCTCCACGGCATGTGGGATCCTCCCGGACCGGGGCACGAACCCGCGTCCCCCTCATCGGCAGGCGGACTCTCAACCACTGCGCCACCAGGGAAGCCCCCTAGGCAGCTTTTAATATGTTTATTGGCTGGTTGTATTTCTTTTTTTTTTTTGCGGTACGCGGACCTCTCACTGTTGTGGCCTCCCCCGTTGCAGAGCACAGGCTCCAGATGCGCAGGCTCAGCAGCCATCGCTCACGGGCCTAGCTGCTCCGCGGCATATGGGATCTTCCCGGACCGGGGCACGAACCCGTGTCCCCTGCATCGGCAGGCGGACTCTCAACCACTGCGCCACCAGGGAAGCCCCTGGCTGGTTGTATTTCTTGATCTATGAACTATGTGTTCGTATTTGTGCTATGCAGCTTCTAAAATGGCCTTAAGATCCTCAACTCCTAGTATTCAGACCCTTGTATAGTACTTCCCACAATGTACCAGAATAGGTCTGTGTGACTAAAAGAAAGAATATGGTGGAAGTAATGGTGTGTCACTTCCAAGATTAGGTTAAAAAACACATTGTGGCTTTTGTCTTGAGATCTCTCTCTCTTTCTCTGTCTGTCTGTCTCTCCCTCATCACTCACGTTGGGAGAAGCTTCCATGTCATGAGCACACCCACGCAGCTTAGAGAGAGGCCCATGTGGGAAGAAGTTTCTGGCCAGCAGCCACCAAGAAACTAAAGCCTGACAACAATGCTATGAGTGAGCTTGAAGCAGATCCTCCCCCAGTCAGGCCTACAGAGACTATGGTCCTGCTGACAGCCTGACTGCAACTTCACAAGAAACACAGAGCTGGAACCTCCCAGATAAGGCACTCCAGGTCCTCAACCCAGAGAAGTTGTGAGATAGTAGATGTTTGTAGGTTGTTTCAAGCTGCTAAATTTTGGGGTAATCCATAGTGCAGCAATGTATAACTAATATAACATTTTCCCCCAATTTTTCCATAAATTGCTCATTTTTTTTTCCTTACTGATATTAAGAAACTTTATCATTTTAGGCTAACTCTTTAATTCTTAAATACATTGTGTGTATTTTCAACACATTTTGTTATGTGTTTTTAAAATTTTTTCTTCAGAGGAGAAATCAAGATGATGCAGTAGGAGGTTGCTGAACTCACCTCCCCCCACAAACACATCAAAAATACATCTACATGTGGAGCAACACTTGCTGAAAACAAACTGCAGACTGGCAGAAAGGCTCTTCTGTAACCAAGGCTGTAAAGAAAGATTCACATGGAGTCAAGTGGGAAAAGAGGAGAGCAGTCAGGTTGGGATTGCACCCCTAGCAGGGGACACAGAAGAGAAAGGGGGAAACAGATATCTGTTGCTTTTCTGTACACCAATAATGAACTCTCAGAAGGAGAAGGCAAGAAAATAATCCTGTTTAAAATTGTATCAACAAATAGATGGAGAGATATACCATGTTCTTGGATTGGAAGAATCAACATTGTGAAAATGACTCTACTACCGAAAGCAATCTATAGATTCAATGCAATCCCTATCAAACTACCACTGGCATTTTTCACAGAACTAGAACAAAAAATTTTGCAATTTGTATGGAAACACAAAAGACCCCGAATAGCCAAAGCAATCTTGAGAACGAAAGAAGGAACTGGAGGAATCAGGCTCCCAGACTTCAGACTATACTACAAAGCTACAGTTATCAAGACGGTATGGTACTGGCACAAAAACAGAAAGATAGATCAATGGAACAGGATAGAAAGCCCAGAGATAAACCCACGCACATATGGTCACCTTATCTTTGACAAAGGAGGCAGAAATGTACAGTGGAGAAAGGACAGCCTCTTCAATAAGTGGTGCTGGGAAAACTGGACAGCTACATGTAAAAGTATGAAATTAGATCACTCCCTAACACCGTACACAAAAATAAGCTCAAAATGGATTAAAGACCTAAATGTAAGGCCAGAAACTATCAAACTCTTAGAGGAAAACATAGGCAGAACACTCTATGACATAAATCACAGCAAGGTCCTTTTTGACCCACCTCCTAGAGAAATGGAAATAAAAACAAGAGTAAACAAATGGGACCTAATGAAACTTAAAAGCTTTTGCGCAGCAAAGGAAACCATAAAGAAGACCAAAAGACAACCCTCAGAATGGGAGAAAATATTTGCAAATGAAGCAACTGACAAAGGATTGATCTCCAAAATTTATAAGCAGCTCATGCAGCTTAATAACAAAAAAACAAACAACCCAATCCAAAAATGGGCAGAAGACCTAAATAGACATTTCTCCAAAGAAGATATACAGAGTGCCAACAAACACATGAAAGAATGCTCAACATCACTAATCATGAGAGAAATGCAAATCAAAACTACAATGAGATATCATCTCACACCAGTCAGAATGGCCATCATCAAAAAATCTAGAAACAATAAATGCTGGAGAGGGTGTGGAGAAAAGGGAACCCTCTTACACTGTTGGTGGGAATGTAAATTGATACAGCCACTGTGGAGAACAGTATGGAGGTTCCTTAAAAAGCTACAAATAGAACTACCATATGACCCAGCAATCCCACTACTGGGCATATACCCTGAGAAAACCATAATTCAAAAAGAGTCATGTACCAAAATGTTCATTGCAGCTCTATTTACAATAGCCCAGAGATGGAAACAACCTAAGTGTCCATCATCGGATGAATGGATAAAGAAGATGTGGCACATATATACAATGGAATATTACTCAGCCATAAAAAGAGACGAAATTGAGCTATTTGTAATGAGGTGGATAGACCTAGAGTCTGTCATACAGAGTGAAGTAAGTCAGAAAGAGAGAGACAAATACCGTATGCTAACACATATATATGGAATTTAAAAAAAAAAATGTCATGAAAAACCTAGGGGTGAAACAGGAATAAAGACACAGACTTACTAGAGAATGGACTTGAGGCTATGGGGAGGGGGAAGGGTAAACGGTGACAAAGCGATAAAGAGGCATGGACATATATACACTACCAAACGTAAGGTAGATAGCTAGTGGGAAGTAGCCGCATAGCACAGGGAGAGCAGCTGGGTGCTTTGTGACCGCCTGGAGGGTTGGGATAGGGAGGGTGGGAGGGAGGGAGACGCAAGCGGGAAGAGATATGGGAATATATGTATATATATAACTGATTCATTTTGTTGTGAAGCTGAAACTAACATACCATTGTAAAGCAATTATACTCCAATAAAGATGTTAAAAAAAAATTGTATCAAAAAGAATAAAATACCTAGTAATAAACTTAACCAAGGAGGTGAAAGACCTATACTATGAAAACTAGAAGGCAGTTGAAGGTGATACAAATAAATGGAAAGATATCCCATGTTCATGGATTGGAAGAATTAATATTGTTAAAATATCCATACTACCCAAAGAAATCAACAGATTTAATGCAATCCCTATCAAAATACCCATGACACTTTTCACTAGAACAAACAACCCTAAAGTTTATATGGAACCACAGAAGACCCCGAGTAGCCATAGCAATCTTGATAAAAAAGAACAAAGCTGGAGGTATCACCTTGCCTCACTTCAGACTATACTACAAACCTACAGCAGTCAAAACAGCATGGTACTGGTACAGAAACTAACCCATAGATCAATGGAACAGGGTAGAGAGCCCAGACATAAACCCACACACATATGATCGATTAATCTAGGACAAAGGAGACAAAAATATACAATGGGGGAAAGATAGTCTTTTCAATAAGTGGTGCTTGGAAAACTGAACAGCTCTCTGTAAAAGAATGAAATTAGAACATTTCCCACACTAAATACAAAAATAACTCAAAATGGACTAAAGACCTAAATGTTAGACCAGAAGTGATAAAACTCCTAGAATAAAACATAAGAAAGCATTCTGACATAAGTCATAGCGGGTTTTTTTTTTTTTTGGATCTGTCTCCTTAGGCAAAGGGAAAAAAAGCAAAAATAAACAAATGGGACCTAATTAAACTTAAAAACCTTTGCACAGCAAAGGAGAAAAACATTGACAAAACAAAATGACAACCTACTAAATGAGAGAAAATATTTGCAAATGATATGTCTGATAAGGGGTTAATATCCCAAATATATAAACAGCTCATATAACTTAACATAAAAAAACAAATAACCTGATTAAAAATGGGCAAAAGGCCTGAATAGACATTTTTGTTTTGTTCTTTGGGGTTTTTTTACTTTTTTTTTTTTTTGGATTGAAGTATAGTTGATTTACAATATTCCTGAATAGACATGTTTCCAAAGAAGACATACAGATGGCCAACTGGCACATGACAAGGGAACCCTAGAACACTGTTGGTGGGAATGTAAACTGGTGCAGCTATTATGGAAAACAGTATGGAGGTTTCTCAATAAATTAAGTATAGAACTACCACGTGATCCAGCAATTACACTCCTGGGTATATAGCCAAAGAAAGTGAAAACACTGATGAGAAAAGATATATGCATCCCAATGTTCATAGCAGCATTATTTACAATAGCCAAGGTAATGGAAGCAAGCTGAGTGTCCTTCAACAGGTGAATGGATAAAGAAGATGTGATGTGTGTAGTAGTTTTCACCCCTAGAAATTTGATTTGTGTCTTTTTACTAGGTCTCTACCTGCAAGGGGACCCTCTGAAGATCTCCAGAGCTCTCGCTGTGCAGCTCTTTTCTCTGTAGTACTCCACCCTTAAACTCTAACTACCTTGGCCTCCCTGGACTCCCAGCTGCATCTTTTCAATTCAGAGAGATCACTGGACTATAACTGGCTTCCCCTTCCTTATTCTGCAGCCTTGAAACTCTCTTAATGCAGTGAGCTGGGGCAATCTTGGGACTCATTTGTTTCCATCTCAGAGACTGCTGTCTTTTGTTGCCTGATAGCCAGTGTTTTAAAATCACTGTTTCCTATATTTGTCTTTTTTTTTTTCAGTGTTTCAGGAGATAAGGTAAAGTCTCTGTTATTCCTTATGCTTTCTTCCAAATCTTTTGTTTTATGCATTTATATCTTTAATCCATCTGGAATTTATTTTTTTATTGAGAGAAATATAGTTTTAATATTTTTTCCAATGGTTAGCCAGTTGCCCAAAATCATTTTTTGAATTCTTCCCTTCCCTCCTTACCCAGTTGGAAATGTCACCTTTATCATAAGCCAAACTTTCATAGATACTTGAGTCCGTTTCTGAACTCTTTATTCTGTCCCTTTGATTTTCCATTTTATTGAATAGCAAACCTTTTTACTTGTTGAAGTTTCAAAATATATTGCATTATCTAGTAGAGCTAATTATTTCTTATTTCTTTTTATTTTCAAGATTTCCTTGAGTATCCACACATGTTATTTTTATACTTGAACTTAAATATCATTTTCAAGTTTCTTCTGATATATTATATATGTTATTTATTGGGATTGCATTAAAAATGTATGATCTAGACAAATTCGAAGGTAGCAAAGTGAAGAGTTAGGAGAGTACAAGTTCAATGACTTTAATTTTCATGGTGAAGTACGAGGCAAAGACAAGTTGGGAGTGAGTAGGGCAGTGGAAATTTGAGTGAATCATATTTACTATAAATGAGGTTATTGGATCCCAGATAAGGAAAGCACTATGGGTATATAAAACATTGACTGAATATCTCAGGACTAAGAGTGAAGGTTCATCAATGGCTATTTGTACTTCCATGTTTCCTTTCTCTGAAAATATAAAGCATGCCACTAAAAGGCCCCAGAATCAGTGTTTGTTACTACCAAATCGAACAAATCTCTAGTCATCCAATTTCTTTGAAAACACATGTCTCTCTGGTTTGTTGTCATATCATCAGTGCCAAATATATTGCCTGTCCATATTTGGCACTGAATAAATATTAATGGAATGAACTAGTTAATTTCTGAGTGGTTTCCTCTGACTTCTGCTTAAGATGCTGTGTTGTTACCTCTGCCAGTCTGTCTTCAGATTCAAAATCCAGCCCCAAATCCTAATGATCAGTTCTCCAATAGCCTAGAAATGGAGAACTTACGGTGATTTCTTTTTTTATATATATATATAAGTAAATGTTATTGTCTTCGTAATTTTTTTTTAATTTATTTTTTGGCTGCGTTGGGTCTTCCTTGCTGTGCATGGGCTTTCTCTAGTTGTGGCAAGCGGGGGCTACTCTTTGTCACAGTGCGCGGGCTTCTCATTGCAGTGGCTTCTCTTGTTGCAGTGCACAGGCTCTAGGTGCGCAGACTTCAGTAGTTGTGGTGCATGGGTTCAGTAGTTGTGGCTTGCGGGCTGTAGTGCGCAGGCTCAGTAGTTGTGGTGCATGGGCTTAGTTGTTCCACGGCATGTGGGATCTTCCCAGACCAAGGATCGAACCAGTGTCCCCTATATTGACAGGCGGATTCTTAACCACTGCACCACCAGGGACGTCCCTATGGTGATTTCTTCTGCTATAGAAACTGGCACAATGTCTTAAACTGTTGTTTGAAAAAAGGCTTCTTCAATCTTAGACTTCTTAAACTTCTTTCCGAATTACCCAAGTTATGGGAGAGCTAAGATAAAGGAGGGTTTAAGGCAAAAGTGACCTGATTTCTTTCAACCATTCAGAGGTGTTCATCTCAAAAATAGTGATAAAGAAGGGAAGGAGTCCACATTGTATTAACGTGTGATTTTACTTAATTTGGCCTTTAATAAACTGCACACTTCACTATTTGAACCAGTTGATGGCTTTGTAAAAGTAGACTCTCTTAGGTACAATTTTTTAATAATTGTCTCTTGGATTGTTTATATCCAATCTCTTAGATTGGATGTAAACAAGCATATGGTTTAGATTGGTATAATACTTTCACCTTAAAACACCTCAAGGTAATTTCTGATGGAGAAAAAACAGGGTGTTCTGTTTTCAGGGACAAAGTTTATTCTTCTGATAAGAAGAGATTTTAAGCACTCAAGGCAGTCTCCACAACAAGGGTCAATTCTTAACAAGAAAAGGAGAATTTAGAAAATTCAGAACCACTTAGACATTTTAGATCTTGGACTGATGAGAATTTCTGTAGACAAAGTAGAATCATTTGGAGCCTACCTCCTCCATTTTAACATTTATTTTATTGTTTTATTTAAAGGGAAGCAAGGCTTGAAATACTTTAATACCCCTTAGAGACTGTTTCACTATTACATAGCCCATAAAAAGTAATATTTGGATGATTTAAAGGGAAATGAATCACAAGTTTAAAGTTTCAGTTTTCCTTGTATGCAGCAAGACTTCCCCCCACCCCCAGAGGCAATAGAAATAGCCCATAGGGTAAAATCTTAGATTTTATTGAAACAAAAAATATTATTTATGCATGTGCAGATAGTAATATCTGTCCCCAAATATTTTTATTTTAAAATATTTAGACACTCAATCTTACAATTTTATATTGAATCAACAAGGGATCTAACAGCTTTCCCAATTTCTTCACGAAGGACAATTTTCTTACATCAAACCTGATCGATTAAATTCTCATTTCATAACCAAGTGGAAATGGGATCTCAGTTTCCCAGTTTCATAAGGTTTCTCTCAAAGGCTACTTCAGGGTTCTAAGTTACACACCCCAAAGGGGGTGATGGTGGTGTAGTCCAGGGTATCCATGTAACGGGTTGGCAGTATTTTCAATGTGGTTATTCATCATAAATTTAATATTTACTTCCTTTTACATATTTAATCTTCTTTAAACAAGATTTTCATTTAAGCATTGGACTTATGTGATATAAGCATTTCTCTGTAGGTTAATAAATGGCTTCACCCTTCACTGATATAAGGGCAATGGGAATCAACAAACCTGGTCTGCCATTACCTACCTGAGTGCCACTGGGCAAATTCCATCATATTTTGAGCCCTGGTCTCCTCATCTGTAAATTAGGGTGGTTAGATGATCTTTAGGATCCCTCTCACAGCTGATTTGCAATTTTGGCATAGAAATCATTCATTAAATGGTAAAATTTATTTTTATTGATGAGCTTCCTTCATGGTGAATATTGGAATATCTTAATTTTAGAATCCTAAAGAGCCTAGAAGTTGACTCAAAAGTCTTGGACTTCTGTCTTGTCTCATTATTTACTAGCTGTGTAATCTTGGGAAATTTTCTCCATTTTTAGAGACTCAATTTCTTCATCTGTAAAATGAGGTGAAGGTAATACTGTTAGACACAGTTCTTTGTTGCAAATAATAGAATCCACTCTGCTAGTTTAGGCAGAAAAAGAATTTGTTCAAAATATTAAGCAACTCACAGAATCCTCTGGAGGCCAAGAGAGCCAGACTTAGGAATAGTGAGGCCAGAAACCACACCAAATTACGCTGTAGAATTTGCTCCAGTGAAAACACCATTGCTGCCAACACTTGGCAACAACTCTGCTTCTCAGAGAGACATTTCCGTTTGCATTGATAATGCCAGGAACTCAACCATTGAGCCCCTGTGGTCCTGTTCACCTGGGATAGATGACATTCATGTCAGCCTCCTTGTAGCATTAGCCTCCAAGCTGAGGACTCACGTGGGTGCATCTGGTTGGCAACACCTATCACATGTCTGGTGTCAGCAACGAGGGAGCCTAGGACAGTGACTTCTGGCTGTGTCTTGGTGGTTACAATGTGGGAAACTCTCCAGAGCTCAGAAATTATGTTCAGAAGATATTGGGAAGCCTCCAACTACTACCTAGGAGAAAAATCAGTGCCCCAGGTAAGAACCCCTGCACTGTATGAATTGTTACCTACTGAATAGAAAGAAAAATAAGGCAGATGGAGCTTGGAAATGAAAATTGCAAGGAAATCTAGCCAGATGTGCTTTCCTTTTTATTGTGAATATATATATGTATTCACATAAATATGATTGTGAAATATATTCTCATTATAAAAAGTTCATGAAATACAGACAAAATCTAGGGAAGAAATAAGAATCATCCAATAATTCTACCAGCAGATAACTACTCTTACCATTTTGGTTCATACTCATCCATTCATCTAATAGAGTTATAATTATATAATATGTACATTATTCATGTATATGTATTATCATATATAGATATATATACACACAAATTTGTATGTAGATACACATAATAATTATATATGATTTTGTACCCAATTTAAAAATTTTAAACAATATGTTTTGGGTATCTTTTCATGCTAATAAATGCTGATCATTATTATTTTTAAAGGCTGCATACCGGGCTTCCCTGGTGGCGCAGTGGTTGAGAGTCCGCCTGCCGATGCAGGGGATATGGGTTCGTGCCCCGGTCCGGGAGGATCCCACATGCCGCGGAGCGGCTGGGCCCGTGAGCCATGGCCGCTGAGTCTGCGCGTGCGGAGCCTGTGCTCCGCAACGGGAGAGGCCACAACAGTGAGAGGCCCACGTACCGCAAAAAATCAAAAACAAAAACGATAAAGATTGCATACCGTTATATAAATACTCAATTTTTTCACTAATCACCTATTCACAAATTATCTATTTTTTCACTAACTACCTAATTTAGGGAAATAAAATTTCTGTTTCAAGTATATTTAGTGGAAAGAATTTTGATACATGCAGTGAAATTGGCTTCAAAAAATTAGTAATAATTTGTACTTCCATGTGCAACATTGAGTATGAATTTCCTCACATTGTCACAATACTTCATACTATCAACCGTTTTTATTTTAGTCATTTGTTAGGAGAAAAATATCTCAATGTTTACCTTGTATTTTTTAGTTTACTACTTAAACATATTTTATATATATTTATTTTCACTTATAGTTCTTTATTTTTAAACTGTGTGTTTATGTCCTTCTTCTACAAATAGATTGATTTTTTAACTTTATTAATTTTTAGGGTTCTGTATAAAGATATTATTATTTTTATCTTCTACATGTCCTCCAAATATCTTTTCCAAGGTTGTCATTGCCTTTTATTAAAATCATGGCAAAACATATATAGTAAAGTGCAGAGATCTTAAGTTTACAGACTGGTTTGTGTATATCACACAACAATCACCTAGATGTAGAAAAATAACATTTCCAGCTCCCAGGAAGGCTCCCTCATGTTCCTTTCCGGTCAGTACTTCCCTACAGAGTAACCCTTATCCTGACACCATAGGATTGCCCGTTCAAGTATTGCCCATTTTTGAACTTCATATACTAAATGGAATCATATGTAGAAACAAGTACACAGACAGAAGTCTCTGGCTTCTTCTACTTACCATTATGTCTGGGAGAGTCATCCATGTTGATACAGGTAAAGTAGCTCATTATTCTGAACCACAATTTACCCGTCAGTAAAATGAGGACAATAATAGTACTTATGTTGTGGTTGTGGTGATAAATGTGTTAATATAGCTAGAACAGTGTTTGGCCCATGGTAAATTTATATGCTTAATACATGTTAGCTACTAGTATTACACTAGGATTCAATTTGCTAATTTTTTTATTTGGAGCGTTTGTATTGATATTCAGAAATGCGTTTAGTCATGCTTTGGCATTTGTGCGTTTATGTGCTAGTCTTGTATTGTTTGGATATTGTGTTTTGCTAGTAAATGCTACCTTCACCTACCTGGGTGCTTTTTCCAAAAGTTGTGAAATGAACCCTTACCACTCACATCCGCCAAAGATTCCTAACAAATCTGCCTCCCAGATACGTCTCAGATCTGCTGACTTTTCTCCATCACTACCTTCTCCACTGTGGTCCATACCTCCATCATCATCACTCTTTTTGTCCACTGTGCTAGTTACCTAACCAGTCCTCCAGTTCTAAACGTGTGCTCCTTCCCCTTGACCTTAGGTAAACAATTTAAGACCTTATCGAGGTCTACCAGGCTCTTCACATCATGACCCTGCACCATCCCTCTCCATCCCTGGCTTGCACCATTGTCCCTCTCACCCTCATGCTCTGGACACACTCCCTGCCCAGCAGCACAGTCTGCATCCCTAGGCTGACCAATCCCTACTTATTCTTTCTCACTGAAGTTTTCCCTGATGTGGCAATATCAAACGGATCTCCTTATGTAATCATTCATCTTACCTTTTTTTTCTTCCTTCTCAGCATTCGCAACATGTGTAATGATGCATTTATTTGTATATTTGTTTAATATCTCTTAGGTCTGTGAGGTACTATTTTGTTTGCCACTTTATCTAGCATCATGCTTTGCACATAAGAATGCTCAGTAAATGTTTATTGAACATTTATTGTTTACTGAATGGCTCCCAGTCTGGCTGTGAACACAGATACCTAGACAATAGCAATGAAAGGAAAAATGCAAACAGATATATGGACATAGATGTTGAGGGCACAGAGGAGGAAAAACGAAACTATGCCAGGGTAATCCTCCCGCTGGCACGTTACAGAGAGTTGCTCACTGATGAACTAACCTCCCCTTGAATGTTATTCTCTCAGAGTTGACATGTCGATGGCACTATGTTACCATTTAACACACAGGGAAGGAGTTGGGTTCTTGCCAGATATTAGATGCACAAGTCCCAACGGACTCAAGGAGGCAAACATTTGCCTGAGCTCTTGGCTCACACACAGAGCACAATGGCAGCTCTGAAGGGGGCAGGAGTCCTCTGCACCTACCAGCCCTGTTTATTTTCTCCTGCAGCAGAGAGGGTAGCATAGGTCAGCTGAAATGGTGCATCCTAGTGAATATTTATTGACCCAAAATATCATGCTGACAGACATGCGGACAGGCAGACACAGAGGCCTCGCTTCTGTGCTGCCAAGGTTGTGACACGGCTGACATTTCCCCGCACGGGTCCTGACTTCCCCAGCTGCTCCTGGGGAAGCTGGTGTCTCACTGGTGGGGGTCACTGCAGATACTATGCCATATGCCTTCCATGCTGCTGCCCAGGCCTCTACCAAATGGTGGTCTCAAGATGTTTCCCGTTCCCCCAGCCCACACAAACGATCACCTAGCCAGTCTCTGTTTCAGTCTCTTCCCTACTAACCCTTCCATCTCCACCTTAACTCCATTGCAAGAATTCTAGGTGGCTAAATAAGTGTGCATTTCAAAGAGGGAAGCCCCCACCAACAGTCCCCTTTGTAGTAGAGAAATGAGTTCTCGCTTTTGCCATAAAAAGTAATGGTGTCACAGAAATGTGACTCTTAGTATCATTCTTTCCATTTTCTGGGTTTTCTTTCCCACCTCTCCCATCATAGCTGACTTTAATTCATTTAAATTGTATTTAAAACTCTTTGTTCCTGTTATAGTAAGTATCAGAAAACCATAAAAAGCAAACGTGCAGGTTAAAATCACTGCTTTAAGGCTGGGACTCTTATAAACACTACCCATGATAAGAGAATTTTTCCAGTCACCCCAGAAGCCCCCTAAATGCTCCCCCTCAACCATGGCCTCTCTCCCTGCTAGAGTAACCACCAGCCCACCTAACTTTCACTGCAACCACTTACCACTTTTCTTTAGTCTTATCACCTAAGTGTATATTCCTAAACACTAGTTTCATTTTACCTGTTTTTTAAATTATCTTTTTTTTTAAGATTTTTTTTTTAATGTGGACCATTTTTAAAGTCTTCATTGAATTTGGTACAATATTGCTTCTGTTATATGTTTTGGTTTTTTGGCCGCGAGGCATGTGAGATCTTAGCTCCCTGACCAGGGGTCGAACCCGCACACCCCTGAATTGGAAGGCAAAGTCTTAACCACTGGATCGCCAGGGAATTCCCCTAAATTATCTTTTAAACATCTTTTAATGCATAGGTTTTCCCCACCATGACCTTATTTTTCCTTACAATTCACTTAATGAAGAAATTGGATCACTTTTCTGCAGTTTCCTACAGTCTGAATTTTACTGATTGCTTCCCCAGAGCAAAGCTTAGTCTGTTCCTCTTCTATGTTTCCACTTATCCAATCCAGGTTCTCTCTTTTTTTCTTCTAACCTTTTGGTCATGACAACCTCGTGGATGATATGTTCTTCATCAGGAGGCATATACATCTCAATGTCTATCCTTGTGGTATTAGTAGTCATTGATGTCCAACACTCTATTTGTTAGTTCATTAAGATTACACTGACTTTCCAATTCTATTATTCTTTCTTTGTGAATTTGTTAAAATATTCTAATTAAGTACCCAGATAGTTTTGTTTTCTTTAGTGGTATGATTTGCATAGGAAAAGCAAGATAAAAGCTATTTAAAAAAAAAAAAAGTAAAAATGTTCCCTAGCCTCTTCTTTTTTTTTTTTAACATCTTTATTGGCGTATAATTGCTTTACAACGGTGTGTTAGTTTCTGCTTTATAACAAAGTGAATCAGATATACATATACATATATCCCCATATCTCCTCCCTCTTGCGTCTCCCTCCCTCCCACCCTCGCTATCCCAACCCTCTAGGTGGTCACAAAGCACCGAGCTGATCTCCCTGTGCTATGCGGCTGCTTCCCACTAGCTATCTACCTTACGTTAGGTAGTGAATATATGTCCATGTCACTCTCTCACTTTGTCCCCTAGCCTCTTCTAAAGATATCATTTTGGTTTTTTAAAGTTGAACTTTAAAAACAGTTAAATAAGCAACTAATCATGCGATACACTGGCATCCCTTCAGAGGATGTCACACATCCTAGGAGAGAGAAAGGGAGAAGTTAGGCCAGCAAAGTGGGAACCCAGGCAGGAGCCCAGCAGGCAGACAAGCCTCACATTTGCTCAGAGCTGACCTCCCATCTTCCGTCAACTACTTTTGTGTCTAAAGCGGATTATGCTGGCCACACTAATGTAGAGTCAACACTCGGAGAGGGATTCAAGAGGGGCCTCTCTGGAGACACTGCCTTCCTTTCACACTCATTGTGTGGCCACTTCTAGGGATTTGGCAGTTCACCTTCCATTATTCCTCTTCCTCTGTCCAGCCTCCTCCCCACCTCCGCACAGGGAATGTCTGCAAAAGTCAGATGAGTCTGAATTCACCTCCAATTGCTGATTGATATCTGTCCTCCTGTTTTTTTCCTTTAGGGGTAGATAGCTAGGGATTATGGATCTGGGCTGCATTGGGATTGGAGTTGGGAGATGAGGGGTGAGGAGGCTGGTGTTCACTGGAACTAGAAAGACTTTTCAAGTTGATATTAGAGTTCCCAGCAGAGTCCTTAATGTCCTTTAAGAAATACCAGAATCGGGCTTCCCTGGTGGCACAGTGGTTGAGAGTCCGTCTGCTGATGTAGGGGACACGGGTTCGTGCCCCGGTCCGGGAGGATCCCACATGCCGCAGAGCGGCTGGGGCCCGTGAGCCATGGCTGCTGAGCCTGCGCGTCCGGAGCCTGTGCTCCACAACGGGAGAGGCCACAGCAGTGAGAGGCCCATGTACCGCAAAAAAAAAAAAAAAAGAAATACCAGGATCTTTTAAAATATCTTTTTTATTGATATATAATTCACATACCATACAATTTACCCTTTTAAAGTGTACAATTCAATGTTTTTTTTTAAATATATTCAAAAGGTTGTGCAACTATTGCTACTATCTAATTCTAGGAAATTTTCATTACTCCTGAAAGAAACCCTGACCCCTTAGCAGTCATTCTGCATTATCACCTCTCCCCAACCCCTGGCAATCACTAATTTACTTTCTGTCCCTGTGTTTTCCTATCTGGATATTTCATATAAATGGATCATAGAGTATGTGGACTTCTGTATCTGGCTTCTTTCACTTATCATCTGTTCAAGGTTCATCCATGTTGTAGCATGTATTAGTACTTCATTCCTTTTATGGCTAAATGATATTTCATTGTATGGATATAGAACATCTTATCTATTCATCAGATGATGGACATTTGGTCCATCTTTTGGTTGTTTCCATCTTTTGGTTATTATGAATAGGGCTTCTGTGAACATTTGTATACAAATTTCTGTGTGCACATATGTTTTCAGTTCTCTTGGGTATAAACTTAATGGAATTGCTGGGTCATATAAGTCTGTGTTTAATTTTTTAAGAAACTGCAAAACTGTTTTCCAAAGAAGCTGCACGATTTTATATTCCAACTAGCCATATAGAAGGGTTCCGGTGTCCCTGGATCCTCATCAACACTTGTTATTTTCTGTCATTTTTACTTTAGCTATCCTGGTGAGTGGGAAGTGATATCTCATTGTGGTTGTGATTTGCATTTCTCTAATGACTAACGATGCTGAACATCTCTTCATGTGCTTACTGACCACTTATCTTCTTTGAAAAATATTTTTTAAATAACTGTACATGTTCCTAGAGGGATTTGCCTTTGCTAGCTCTGTCTAGTTTCTTCTTTTGCCTCTCTGCTGCCCCTTAGAACATGAGAGGGAAGTCCTAGCATATTGTGCATATCTTCCCCTTGATCGCATCTTTACTTGGAGAGGACTGAACAGCAAAAGCAGCAGCAGACTCGGAGTGGGAGTAGGTTGGGGAAAGGGGGTGATGTTCTTTGTGTCCTTTGAAAAAACTCCCTAAGGGAGAGTGAAAAACATTCAATATGTTAGTGCTTATCTTTCTTTTGGGGTCCTATTTTTGAACAAAGTCCCCCTTTGATGTCTGTAAGATGCTGAGGGAAGTAGAGGTCTTAGAAATCGTTTCTTTGTTTTAGAAGAAGGAGAGAACAACAACAACAAAATATAGTCCGTGAAGAAGTTGGTGAGACATTCGTGGCCAGGACTGGCTCCAGGCACCTCTTCCCCTGTCTGCCTTCTTTCTTCCCCAACTCTTCTTCCTGCTCTGGCACTGAAAGACTTCCAAGTGGCTTTCAGTGTCTTCTCAGCCAGGGACTCGGTAAGCTTCTTAGTCTAGAGTGGTAGGGGCCCCATCTTGTCCCCATGTTGTGAACAAGGCTCAGATATTCTCTGTGTGCTTAACATGGTGCTGGGCGCTGGGGTGAGGTTACAGGAGTGATAGTTTCTTTTTCCCTCGTTTACTCAAGAAGCATCTTTGAGCGCCTACTATGTGCCCGACTTGCTGCTTTCCCAAAGGAGACCAACTTGGGGAAAAACAACTTAGAACCCAAGCCAACGTTTGATGCATTCCATGTGGATGGTCCCCATGTGAAGAAGAGCCTGAGAAGAGAAGAAGCAGGTGGAGGGTTGAGTGATGTCCCACTGAGATGCAGAGTCACGGGGGAGTGGCCAGTTGGTGCAGCTCCCGCCGTAAACCAAAGAAGCTTGAACAGGGAGACTCAAGTCAAGGAGGGAGGACTATCATTATCCCGACATGCAGGCGGAAACAATGTTTTTGAGCTTTTGCACATTTTCCCACACTCCTCGTGCCTTATAGGAGGCTATCTAATTCCATGTGCTAATGTTATTTATGGAGGCAAGAAGTAAACTTGATCCGTCATCAACTGCTAGGAGGGTATTATCACTTTAAATATAATTGAGCTTCCTGCACCTTTTCAATTGCCATTTCCTTTCTAGTCAGTGTCAATTAATTCTCCATTGCTGGTTTTAGTTTTCTACTTGATAAGCAAAGGTTTTGAATCCATCTTGATTAAAGCAGTGAGGCCCCAACTCCATCCTGCCAGCTTTCTTTGAAGTTCACGTAAACTCTATATTCAGATCATCTGCCCAGGGCACAGAGAAAGATGAGCTATGAACTGTGACAACATGAGGGCACCAGGCCAGATGCTTTAAGACAGTCCGCTTCCTTCTGGGAATAGAATCACTAGAGAGTTTCATCTCTCTGGAATGGTTTAGGTGTGGCTGGGGGAAAAAACCCCACAAAAATCAAAAAATGAAAAGATGATTTCTCAGGTCTCTTCTAGACTCGGTCCAAATTAGACTATTTGTTAAGATCTATTTGTTAAAGCTGGTGGCAGGCTTTCCAATGCTTGGGATTGCCCAGAAATCTGGATTCTTCTGAGATATGCCATCTGGCAAGTTGGAGGGTTGGTTAGCACACAAAGGAAGTCAAAGAGGGGAAGCGTGGGATATTGTTAAATATACACCATGGCCTTTTCCTCCTATTTGTGCAACAACCGCTCTGCCTCTGCCCTCTTACAAGACTGCCTCTTCTTTCTCTCAAGTCTCTTAGTTTTTTCTTTATTCTCTCTCTCTCTCTCTCTCTCTCTCTCTCTCTGTCTCTGTCTCTGTCTCTGTCTCTGTCTCTGTCTCTTTCTGTCTCTGACTCTCTCTCTCTGCAAAACCAACAACTTCCTTCCTTTGCCTCTTCCTCTTTCACTTATTTTTCCTCTTTATACGTACTTTCAAGTGGAAGTCATGGCTCTGATACTAATACATTTCAAATAAGCCACTGTACCTCTTTGGGGAACAGTTTTTGTCAGTAAAATGTAACGATTCTTAAATTTCCCTCAAATGCTAAACTTCTGTGATTCTTTGGAATACGTATTTTCTTCAAGTAACACAACTTTCTTGCCCTAAAAGCTGTGGAAATGGACCATATCATGGCTGACAAGGCACGTGATAATTCAATCCCCTTTTCTTTCTCTTTGGGGAATCACTTTACCCTGCGTCAATATTAGAAAGTCAAACACAATCTCTGACACTCCTGTGACCCCACCCATGAACCAAGAAGCCTGAGAAGAATAGTGTGTGCCCCTGAAGCGGCAGCTTCAGACATTCTATCAGCATCAGAAGCTCAGGATCTGGGAAAGAAGGATAAAGAAAAGGAGAAATTTGGAAAACACAACTTTTAAAAAGGAGAAATTTTTTTGTGGTGTTGAACTCCCGAAGTGCATTATCTGTATCTCAGATTGCACACCCTACTTTCTATGCCATGTATTTTCAAGCTCTTTCTCAGCTAGAATATCTAGGAGAGCACCCCTCTCTTCCCCCAAAAGAATGAGTTTATTTTCCATATGGTACATGCTAGCAATCCTGGCATTTGACCACATTTATGTAAACATGCAGAGATAACTATAAATTATTGGCCTTATCCCAGTCTGAGTTTCCAGCTATGTACTACAATCATTACAGCTGTTCTTACTTTAGCCTAAGAAGATATTTTGGTCCATTATATGGCTGATTAGTCATTTAGACTGTAGACTACATTTACATTGTTTGGGGGTGGGGAACATAACAGATATTCACTGGAGGCACCAAAAATCTCTATATAAGCCAACAGGTCTGCAGACTGGTAGAGGTTCCCTAACCCCTCTCACACTCCAAGTAGTAACTGACCATCTGTCACCCAGGGCTACCTGGCGCTTTGAGAGGACTTTGGGAGAACCTGGGCTCCCCCCCAGAGTATTTAGATCAAAGAGAGCAAGAGGCCAGGATAACTAACAGCCTCACTTTTAAAAATCTGGGCCCTTTCCAACAGATCTGGGACTTGGTGGGGAGGGGACCCCGGTGGGCCTTAATAGCATTGTAGGAATCTTGGCAGTAAAGACTAAGCTGAGCTTTCTCACTCAGCTCCCCCCCACTCATCCTCACCACAGGTCTCGCTGCTTAGCACAAGCTGAGCTCAGATCCCCTGAGGGTCCCGTAGGGCTGGAAATCTTGGGCTGTAGCCTGGTGCCAGCATCTGGGACAACCTGCAGGGGGCACCCTACAGGCTCTGCCTTCCACAGCTCTTTCACTCTAGTACTTGGAGGAGTTATTCCACTACTGTTATTTGTAATTAACCATGCAGTTTATTCACATAGTATCTTAGGTTTTAGGCACTTTTTTCCTCAAAGAACTTTTATATGTTTTATTTAATATTTTATTCGCGCCTCACCATCACCAGGCGAAGTAGCCTGGGTAGAGGTGAAATGATCTTAAAGTTTAGGTGGGAAACAGTGGTACAGACTATATTGGAAGGCAAGCGTCTTGATTCCTAGACCTGTGCTGTTTCTACAAAAGTTCTTTACAATGAGGATAATAATAAACAGAAAACACTTCTGCTATCCCTTTTATTTTCATTTTCCTCTTTAAAACTTTGACATGTTTTATTTATGTCAGTCCTCCTGAGATCAGTTTTCATGAAACCCTAGTACTTTACTGGCTGTCCTCCATGCTCAAACAATGTCGGGTAGGATCTCCAGTCTTGTTCTGATTTATTCAGCAGATGGAGAGTTATTATCAATATTTCTTCAGAGTTTGAGGGGGTACTTTTGGATGATAGAGTTAGTTTCCATTTATCATCATTTTATCCCCAGTGCTGGCTTTGGGGGCTCTGATTTTTGCCGTACAAATGTGAACCATGAGGTTGCATTCAACTTGGTCTATTTCAAAGCCAGAAGAATAGAGACCAGAACATGGAAATATATGGTGGCCTTTGGCAACTTGGTGGAAATGTCTACTTACGGCATTGACTCAGATCTTTATTTGTCCCTCTTTAGACCTTGAAGAGGTCATAGAAAACATTGAGTAGCTCTGATTCAAGGCTCTTGTTCTCACTGATGCAGAAAGTGAGACTCAGAGAAGTCAGGAGACTTGCCTGAGATCACACAGCTGCTTGGTGGCAGTGCTGGAACTAGGTATCAGGTCATTTGTTCTGGGTCTGAGGTGTTGTCTGTGAAACCACAGGACCTCTCAAAAACAAGGGCTGGCTATGAAGAATGCTGAGGGGGATTCCATATGATTAACTCAGCTCAATAAACACTCACTGAGGCCACCACAGGGAAAACCAGCGAGGTGGTGTGTGGAACCCCACACAGCTCGAAAGGGCTGACTGGGCAAGTCCAACTCTATTTGTTCCTCAGTTCTGTCCGAGGGGTACAAGGGTCAGGCCTCCTGAAATGCTGCTATGTCTGCATTGAGAAATTCACTCTGAAGACTAAAATCTTTTGTTCGGATGGATGGGACCCAAGCTTTTCCTTTATTCCCTGCAGTAACAAAAAGGAAGGCCATGGAGTGCCTTTCCTATCAAACCACAGGAAGATTAAAGGGCCAGGGAGAAGGAATGCATTTTGGATGAGGAAGTCGGAGAGTTCTTGAGCCCAGAAAGGAGCCTTCTCGTTATTAATGGTGGCTCTACCACAGCTGTGGCTTGGAAACGGGAAAGACAGGAGGCGGAAGAGACCCACGTACGGGTCTGTGTCTCTCACTGCAGACATGTGCTTTGGACACCGTGTCCCACCGGCGCTTGGAAAGGGGCAGGAATCCTCGCTGCCCACGTCTGACAAGAGTCCCTGGGCTTCCCTGGTGGCGCAGTGGTTGAGAGTCCGCCTGCCGATGCAGGGGACACGGGTTCGTGACCCGGTCCGGGAAGATCCCACATGCCGCGGGAGCGGCTGGGCCCGTGAGCCATGGCCGCTGAGCCTGCGCGTCCGGAGCCTGTGCTCCGCAACGGGAGAGGCCACAGCAGTGAGAGGCTCGCGTACCGCAAAAAAAAAAAAAAAAAAAAAAGAGTCCCTGCTGGCCACCTTCTCTCTGTCTCGGAGGCAGTGAGCACCGTGGGGGAGGAGTTGAAATTGCTAAGAATAGCCATGGTCTTTGAGACATGCTCTTTTCAAGGAATCAATGGAATTAGAAATGAGATATTAGCTCTAATCAGTCACATATGTTGGGTTCTGAGCCCCTAGGAAAAGAATTTCTGACTGCGGCTCCTCACCCAGTGGGGAAAAGGCATCTACACCTGTGGATCTGGCAGGGCCCCTCTTCTGTCCTCTGGAGGGTCTGGCACAAAAGTACCCCTTAGTATACGCTGTCAGTCTGTCATCTGGTCTGATCTAAAGTGGCCAGGCTTCTGACTAAGCATCCCCTATGTGGCTTTTCAACAAGTGTAGAAGAATTTCAAGGCACACATAGATCTGGACTGAGCCAAGAACTAGGGGCTGGAGGTGAATTCCAGCTCCCCTTTGTCTTATTTGCTTATGTTTCTGAGATGTGGAGGTGTTTGGAGAATTAGGCACACAGTGAGAGGATGGGATTTTTGTTTTACTTTTTATTTTACAAAAATTTAAACCTAAGAATAAATTGCAAGAATAATCACATGAACCCCTGTGTGCCCTTCATATAGACGGAGGATTGGTGAGCAGCTTTTCACTAAGCGTGTGAGTTTCTCATTATGGTCCCCTGACCACCTACATCAGAACCACCCCCAGACCTCTTCACTCAGGACCTCAGGGCAGCCTGGGATGCTGCACTCTGCGCAGTTCCCCAGGGAGTGTTGATAGGCTGGTACCTGTGAACTGCCCTGTTGTGATCCTCAGGTGTCTGTTAACTTGCCCCTTCATTCTTTTTTCTTTTTTGTCTACGTTGGGTCTTTGTTGCCGCACGTGGGCTTTCTCTAGTTGCAGCAAGCGGGGGCTACTCTTCGTTGCGGTGCACGGGCTTCTCATTGCTTGGCTTCTCTTGTTGCGGAGCACAGGCTCTAGGCGCGCGGGCTTCAAAAGCTGTGGCGTGTGGGCTCAGTAGTTGTGACTCGTGGGCTCTAGAGCGCAGGCTCAGTAGTTGTGGCGCACGGGCTTAGTTGCTCCACGGCATGTGGGATCTTCCTGGACCAGGGCTCGAACCCGTGTCCCCTCCATTGGCAGGCGGATTCTTAACCACTGCGCCACCAGGGAAGTCCCTGCCCCTTCATTCTTTGTGTTACCAACTCCACCAGCTCCAATGAGTGGTCAGAATATTGTACTAATTGATACCATCTCTTTAGACCCTGCATTATACCTTCGAAAATATAAACAAGAGGAATCAGCCCCTTTTCCTTTTCTGACATGGCACTCTTCCGCTTAGCTACTACGCATGACCCTTATTCAAACTCAACAGACTTGTAATGAAAATAAAATCTCGTGTTAAGGTTCTTGCCAACTTTTTAATACTTAAGTTTAATTTATGATTCACATTGAAAGTTGGTTTTATAGCCCTGGGCCTGTGTTTAACTAGAAACATCCCCTATGAATTATTTGTGTATGGGTGATGGGTGTGAATACAGACACACTCACACAAAACACTAGTAGAACTTTTATTTATTTATTTATTACTATTTTTTTTTTTGGTACGCGGGCCTCTCACTGTTGTGGCTTCTCCCGTTGCGGAGCACAGGCTCCGGACGCGCAGGCTCAGCGGCCATGGCTCACGGGCCCAGCCGCTCGGCGGCATGTGGGATCCTCCCGGACCGGGGCACGAACCCGTGTCCCCTGCATCGGCAGGTGGACTCTCAACCACTGCGCCACCAGGGAAGCCCAAGTAGAACTTTTAAATGTCAACATTTAAGTATTCCAAAGGGAGCAAAGAACAAAGTTAATTTTCTGGAGAGATTTGAAGTCCAAGGTCTAAGCTACAGTTGTTTCTGTTTTGGGATCTGCATTATGTCATTTAAAATAAGAAGAGTTAAGGAAGCAGGGATGGGTGAAATGGAAAAGGATGGGGACAGGTGGTCAGGGAGCAAATAGCAGATCAGGTGTTGGCACACTGAAGTCGTAGTCAGCGGAGTCGTGGCCAGGTAAGAGACCCCGCATGCTTCTTCAGATGGGTGAATGTTTCTTGTACCTATTTGCATTCCTCACAACACCGTGCCCAAGACTTGCCACAGAGCAGGTGCTTGGCATTTGCTGAACGCTTATATGAATGTCATCCCTCAGCTTCTTAGGCAGATGCCACTGGCACAATTTCAGGGCTTAGAGAGGGCAGACGTATGAACCTGCCCCTGGGGCTCACATTTTGGTCTCTCCTTTGGCTTCTTCTGCTCACAAGCCACCACGTTGGCAAAGCTTCAGGAACCACGTCCACTTATGTAGAACAGAGTGTGAATGGAGGCCCTAGAATTTGGCCCCTAGCAACTCTCACTGTGCCCTGGGCACCTTCTGGGAGGATGCCGTGACCGCTATGGGCACAGCCTCCCTCCTGGAGTTAGCAAATTGGATTTGTGTGTTCACACTCCCTCCTATTGTTCACTCACTCACAAATGCTGCTCATCTACAGTTTTGTGCTGCTTTCTCAGGGAAGCCTAGTGGCCAGATCCCTTTAGGAAACTGACCCCCCTCTCCCTGCACAATGCCTTTTATCTGCAGCATTCCTAACCCTGTTCTGTAAGTATCATAAACGCCGAGGGTATCTGGGACCCTTAAAGTTGAAGACATTCACTTTATTGAGGTTCTAACGGAAGGCCTTAGAGTTATGGCTCTTGGAGAAAGGAAGGATAAATGTGATATTTTGGGCACACGCTTTTCCAATTATGGGCAACTCAAACCCAGTATTGCGCCTCATCCATCTCAATCCGAAGGCTGTGGGGAGGCTGCTCCTAGACATCTTTGCACACTTAATCTCAAACCCCACTCATGCAGCTTCTAAATTTTTTATGATTAATCAAATCTAAGTCTTGCAAAGTGGTGCACTCTGATTTATATGAGTTTTGGCAAACAGACCCAGCGAATAAAAACTTTCTTAGTTGGAAATGACAGCATTGGGGGACGAGGGCTGGAGAACCATACCAGGGCACCCTGTTTCGATGAGCCGGTGGCAGCTCCTGGAACTCTGTTAAAGGACTCTTAACTTGGTGTGGTGCTAAGGCGGGAGCCTCCAGGTAGCACGCGAGGACTGGTGTATCCTCCTACCCCTAGATTTATTTTTGAGCTCTAGTTCCCGTGAAGGAAAACCTTAGAAAATCTCGTCTCAGAGGGATTGGCATTAAGCTGTGCAGGATTCTGTGGTAGGGGCTGGAGGTGAAAGTTGAGAAGCTAGAATCAGCTCTGGCTCAGGAGCTCCTCAGAAGGATGCCCAGCTACCCACTGCAGGGGTCAGTGAATTCATACTTGACTCAAGCCATTGCTTTCTGAGAAGGTCCAGTGTAATGAATCAATCTGGCAGCAGTCAGTATAGCATAGTAACATATAGTTAAGCTTGGTTCTGAGTTCCTGGTTCTGGGTTACTATTCCATCATAAGCATTTCCCTGCAGTGAATTAACCTTAATGTTCGGTAATCTTAACTTGTCCCATAAGAGCACTGAAAGTTGAAGCCTTTTGTCTTGCAGTGCCTTGCTCCCCTGCCATGGAGGGGGAATGAACAGAGTCAGGCTGGCTAACTAAGTGAGCTGGGGCACCAGGAAACATGCCAGCACACAAGGGAAGTATTTTGTAGGAAACAGAGGGAGAAGCCCCGTCACACAAATTGGGCCTTCTGATGGGAGAAAGGGATAGCTATGGCCTGTCAGGCTCAGCATCAAGTACACCAGATATGGTGCAGATGGGTAGCAACAAGACAGATTCCAGACCTACCAGGTAAGGGTCTGAGCCCCTGGGAAAACATTGGTCTTTGTCAGACTGGTTTCAAAACTGGGTGGGACTGGGCCGTGCAGCTACCTGGGAAGGAAGAACTCTTCCTTTCTAAGACATATGTCAAAGGAGCAGTACCCTCTGTGAAAACAGAAGAGGGTTTAAAATTAACACCTAGGAAAAAGTTATTTAAAATAAACATCTGGACAATACCTGGTACGTGTTACTCTACATTTTCTTTTAAGGTCTTTTGTAAAACATGACTAGATTCTCTCAACCCATCACAGGCACTAAAATTTTTTTCTAAAGAGAGCGAAATATCAGAGTAAAATCATGCACCTCCTTACAGACAGGCAGCAGGAATTCAGAGCACAGATTAACCTGGTGCACCAGGCAGGTGCTTGGCCTGCCTTTGCAGAGTTCATTGCTCTCTGAGAAATAAGATTAACACACAGGAAAGTACAGGGACCTGTATAAGCCAGATGATGAGTGCCATACGGATGCAGATAAATGAGCTTCATGGTCACAGGGAAAGGGCTAAAGGACCCAAGGACAAGTGGGATACAATTGGCAGGGGAAGAATGAGGGTGACAATGGTCAGAGAGGCACAGAGTGCTCGCAGGCACTGGTGAGGTAGAGTGGAGATGGATGGGAGAGAAAGGGGGAGGGCTCAATTTTTAATCTTTCTTTTTATCCAATCCAGAAAGCCCATTGGAGATGTGGAAAGATCTCCAACTACTTCTGAGGCTTCAGATCCACTCAAGGGCAAAGTCAAGGATACCTAATGATCTCCTTTAGTATCCAGGTCTGGTAATGAAATCTAGGTCAGTAAAACAAGGTGACTTTGGCCTAGAATTTGGTTGAGGTTGGCAAACATTTTGCATCTTCCCCCTGAAATTGCCCTGTTGTTCTGTCATTAATAACAGCAGCAGCAGCAACAACAATAATAATGAAAAGCAAACTCTTACTCTATGTGGCAGACACTGTTTTAAGCTCTTTCAGTATATTAACTCATTTAATTTTCACGTCAACCTGATGAAGTAGTTACAAGCATTATTCTCCTTTTTTAGGTGAGGAAACTGGAGCAGAGGCAGTTCCTGCTTTAACCACTGCTTTCCCTGCCTCTTATAAATTAGCAGTAGGATGATCACTGTGTAATATAATAGCAGGGCCCAGCTCACACGTACTTTGTTTGGTTTTGCTTTTAATTATTGTTACCACTTGTTCTTAGGTACCTTGCGCCATCTTGGAGAAATTATTTGAAACTAGTGCCTGGTCAGAGCATTGCTTCTTTCCTGGCATAGTGGGGGATTTGGGATGGTGAGCTGCAGAGCTACCAAGCTCCCTGCGCTTTGCATTCCACAATTGGGATTGTGTGCCCAGGTGTTTCTTACCTGGGCACACTCTACAAGGTAAGCCTTCAAAGTACATATGCCCTTTGACCAGAAGACATGAAATTTAATTATTATACCTCACAATTCTCTTCATGTAATTATTGCATATCTTTATATTATATTAAAGAATATCCATTTCTTGAATGTTATCGTGTGTTTATTAAGAACAAAGCATGGTGAGTGCTGTCAGGGGTACAGTGATGAATAAGAAAAGGACTCTGACCTCATTTACAGTGCTCTGAGGTAGGCAGAGTATATGCAAATAATCGTAATGACCAAAATACGTTCTTCCAGGACCAATTCTGTTGTGGTTACACAATTTTTGGAACGTTCAACAAATTCAATTCAATAAACATTTATTGAATATCTACTATGTGCCAGGTGCTGTGATAGATTCTGAGGATGCAAAGGTGAAAAAACTTTTGTCCCTGTCACCATCTATAGTTACTCTAGTTTGAAGCTGTGTGAACACACTCTAGGGAAGCCAGAGGAGGGAAGGAATAATTCTGCCTGGTGTGGGGCTAAGAGGAAGGCTTTCTAGAGGGAGCAGCAGTTGAACTGGACCTTGAAAGTTTTGTGGGACATCACTGGACTAGAAGGGACACTTTTAGGACAGGAAAAGGTGAGCAAACCCGCAGAGGCACAGAAGAGTACAGTGTGCTTGGTTAATACGCTCTACCAGGCTGGAAAGAGAAGCTGGAACCAAGCTGTGAAGGACTTTTAATAGCCATAGTACATTGTTTGGACTTTACCTTGTGCAGTGGTGGGAAGGGGGTGGGGAATCAGGTAATAAATTGGGCGATCAGTTCCTGAAATAGTCAATACTGAACTTAAGTAGATTCTGGTGACTGCATTGAAAAGCATAACAGATTTTAGAGTTGAAGGGCCAGACTTGAATCCCAATGTGTTGATTATAAGCCATGTGGCCTTGACCAGCTTATTTAACCTCAGCTGTAAGAGGAGGCTAATAAGTATATCAGCCTTACCAGGTCATTATGAGAACAGAAGGAGACATTAGATAAAAATGGTTTCTATACTGTTAAGCACCGTGTAAATGTTAATTAATAATATTGTTATTTGGCGCCAGAAAAAGGGAGATGCTGGGAAAGTGTCTGTTTGTTTAATATCTTCTCTCTGTGTTGTAGAGAATTCTTGGTTTTTCAGCAGTGTAAATGCTAATGGTTTGCTTTCCACGTGCCATGAAAACTGTTTTTAGATGTGATGCTTCTAAACTTGGTATACAGCCTCGCACAAACGAGGGCAATAGGAAACTAGCATTTTCTGGGTACGGTCCTGTGCCAAACACTTGGCAAACATCGTCTCGTTTAATCTTCACTGTAACCCTTTGAGGTAGTTATTATCCCCATTCTACAGATTAGGAAATCAACATTGAGAGTTAACTTGTCCAGATGAATTAGGAAGTGGCAGACCGTGGACTTGAAAGTCTTATCTATGCTGTCATGCTTGTTGCGCCTCACTGTGCTGTCCCACAGAGAGCAAGGTGGGCGAAGGGCTGTCTTAGCCCCCAGTGGCCTTCCAATTTCCAGCTCCAATTCACCTGAGATCTTGATATCCTTACAGCTATCTCCTTCTTTATTTAAACTAGCTGGTCCTGCAATCAAATAGCCTAGATCAAACAAGCACACAGTAAATTCTTGCAGAATGACTGGCCAATTGGTGTATCTTTTATCACTTCTCTAGATGTTTTCACCCTGAGCACCACCTACTACACTTTATTGATTTCACTGTATTCTTTGGTCTGCCATTTGGTTCTGGGGCCATTGTTCTGGAAGAGTGAATAAACAATGCTTTAGAAATTACTCACCAAAGAGATGAAAAGATACTGGAACAGAGGTATTGATAAAACATTCATGGGAGGGAGGCTATTTTAGATGGTCTGTATACTTGTGAATGAATTATATAATGTCTCTAAAATCTGTATGATTATTTATTTCAATGTATTGTAAAATTTAATTCTGTTATAGGTTAGGATTTTTTGGTTCCACTTTTAATAATAACAAAAAGCCTTTTATATAAAGTAGAAAGGGCACACACTGAAAAGCAAAGAACAGTCTTTCTTGTTGACTAGCAGTGACATATTTCCTTAGAGGAAAAATCCTGCAGCAGACTTTGAGTGTCAGGAAGAAGAATAATTTATGACCTTAATACTGTAGCTGAAAAGAACAGTTAACCATTCCTTTTTGAAGCAGAGTATGGAAAGAGGGAAAGGCTTAAGTTTGAGGTTAACTCATCTTTGTTTTTAACTCATTTTTTTTTAATCTTGCTCCAAATTTTATTAGCCTTTTAAAATGTGAACTTATGCTAATATAAGTAAATCTGTAGTTTTGCTGCTTAATGAAAGTTCTATTTTGTGAAGGGAAAGCCTGTCATTATGAAAGTGGGCTAAGGGGATCCAGAGGGTTTGAATATTGAGACTGCAAACCAGGCAGCTGCATTCATAGTCAGTACCTGGGCTGAAAAGGAGCGTCACCTTTGGAATGTTGACCAAATAAAATAATGGCAGACATCGCAGTACCAAAATGGAAAGTCCAACACACTGACTTTATTTCCAGTGTGAATTTTGAGTCAATGGAACCCTTGCCAGTGGTGGAGAAACAGAAAGAGCATTGAACCTGGAGGCAGAGGACTGGGTTGCCTGTGTTGCTGCCACTTGTTTGCTGCGTGGGCTTGTGCAAACCATTTAATTTCTCTGAGCTCAGTTTTTTCATTGATAAAATAGTGATGATAGGAGAAAGGTCCTTGGAAAGTCTTCGTTTTCTAGGAACGTGAGGCTGAATCTTCTAGAGAGGTTATGGACAGGATTAATAAAACCCCATATTTGACCATGACTAGCATAGTGCCTGGAGCAAAGTGAGCACTCCAACACTGCTTGCCACCTTCCTCATTCCTTCACTCGGTGCTGAGCACTAAGACCACAGCAGGTCCCTGTTAACCGAGAATAACATGTTCAACAGCATCTGCTGCTCTGCCTTAGCCCCGCCACCGCTTTTCTGTTGGTGGGTAGCAGAAGGTATGATGCTACCTGAGCATGTATAATCCATGTCTCCTGGGACTTAAGCACTTGGGAAGCAACTGATTCTTCTCCATATTTGGGTTTCAAAATAAAACTTCTAAACTAGATAGAGGTCTAATTTAAAACTGGAATGATCAAGTGGTTCAAATGATCAGTGTCTGCTATTTACCATAGCCAAGACATGGAAACAACCTAAATACCCATCGACAGACAATTGGCTTAAGAAGATGTGTGTGTGTGTGTGTGTGTGTGTGTGTATGGAATATTACTCATTTGTAAAAAAGAATGAAATATTGCCATTTGCAGCAACATGGATGGACCTAGAGAATATTATACTTAGTGAAGTGTCAGAGAGAAAGATAAATATTGCAATACTATATGATATCACTTATATGTAGAATCTAAAAATAGTACAAATGAATTTCTATACAAGACAGAAGCAGACTCACAGACATAGAAGATAAACTTATGGTTACCAAAGGGGAGAGGGAGGGAGGGAGAGAGGGAGGGACAAATTGGGAGTATGGGATTAATAGATACAAACTACTATACATAAAATAGATAAGCAACAAGGATTTACTATATATAGCACACGGAATTATATTCAATATCTTGTAATAACCTATAATGGAATATAATATAAAAAAATAAATGAGTCACTTTGCTGTATGTCTAAACTTAACAATCTTTTAAATCAACTATACTTCAATAAGAAACAAATTGATCAGTGTTTGAGAAAGAAAAGTCAGATTCCACAGAAATACTTAGAAAAGGAGGCACTAGCTAGGATGAGCTCTGGGCTGGAGGGTGTCAGCCTGCAGGTGGGGTGTGGAGGTGGGGGCCAGAAGAAGAGAAGGCTGCCTCAACATTCCTTCATCAACTGCAAATTGCTCTGCCAGGGAGGATTCCCCACTTGGGATCAATAAGCTGTTCTCAGCTGATACTCTTTAAAGCCTAGAAAAGTGTGGAAGCAATCATACCGTGGGGGGGTTTCCACGTGGCCCCAGGCGTGCTGAGGTAGAAGAATGAAAGCTGCCCTAGAGAGCTTAAGAGAGAGGAAGGGAAACAGCTGTGAGCATCTCTGGACAGAAGAAACCCGTGACAGACGCACACACGGTGAGAAAGAGAAAGGAGCAGGGAGACAGGGCAGCAGGAAACAGCACATTTCCATTCATTTCATCTTAAAAACATAATGGTCTTTTAAAAAAAAAATTCAGGAACTGGTTCATCCTGTATGAAAATTTGTTTTTAGCAAGTGAGTAAACAAGTCAGGTTTTAACTTAAAAAATATAATTCTCTCCTGTTCACTGTCTCATCAATGTAGGCTTGATAGTACATAGTAAACCTACAGAGTTTAATACTATAGTGGATAGTAGAGTTTAACACTGCATGTGTTGAATTTAACTTGTGACTAGTTTAGGATTGGATGAAACTGGACAGATCCAAAGATGGAAATATGGTCTTTATTGCTTCTTCTTTCACGTGGGCTGGAAGACTGTTGGTCTGTAAAGTAACCAAGATGATAGGAACATATGTTGGGAAACTAAATTAAAAGAAATATGGAAAAGGGGGAGGTAGCTACCACCTATTATGCTGTGTATCTCAATCCTTCTGAGTCTTTGTTTCCTCATCTGATAAATTAGGATACTAATGCCCGTGGGCTTGTGTAAATAAGATTATACAGCTCATATAAGAGGGCTTGACCTATAGGAGTAGATAGTGGATTCATCAGTGTTGGTTCACTTTCTCTGGCAGAGCACCACGTCCTCTGGTGAAACATTTGTTGACTGCCATGCAGAAATGCGTTTCATGTCACCTAAGGCAAATGGGGTGTTGGTGATTGAGTTTAAGTTTTCTTTTCCTCAACCTCGAGGGACAAGAATTAAGTTAGGAGGGTAGATATATCGTGTTTCTTGCTATGTCAGAGAGTTTGCTGGGCGGGGGGGGGGGGGGGGGGGGGGTGCGGTTGGGGAGCGGGGAGGGTGATGGCTTTTCTGGTGCCTCTGTTAATCATACACTAAGTGGTTGCCAGGCATCTGAAACAGCTACATTTTCTGGCATGGTTTACTTACTGCTGGCCTATAGAGAGGTAGCCTTAGAGAGGTTCCCAGAAGAAACTCAACAGTAAGTGTCCACTCCTCTTAGATACCCTGCTAAGCACTTTCAAATGCAATACCCCATTTGCTTCTCAGACTTACTCTAGGAAGTAACATCCCCACTTTAAGGAAGGGAGATCACAGCTGAGAGAGGTTGATTTGCCTGCAGACTTATTGCAATCAGCACCCGTACCCTGAGGCTAGAGCTAAATATTGAGCCTGAGTTCCTTGTGAGCTGGTAGAAGGGGAAGGAGAGAGGAAAAAGGACCAAGTCTGTCAGTATTGATTTAAACTCCTCATTGCTTCTGTTGTGCACATCTCTGCAGTGTTCTCAGGCAACCTCTGGAGGAATCCAGCACACACGGAATATCTCCAGCCACCCCACAGCACATCCCCAGAGCTTCAGCTCAAGAGGTAAGCCGCAGCCCACTCTGCATGCCACTGCAGAAGGCTACGTACAAAAGGGACTGTTTCAGAGTTCACTTCATTTCATTGATGAGTTTCATTTCATTGTCAAACAGACTTGCCTAGGTTGTCCACGAACACTCCTTCATTTAGGAGCCAAGTTGTGGGGTGATTTATAGGGATGTTGTTACTTAACCTTATTGCTATTCTTACAGTGATGAAAGAAACCACCACTTCTTAAACATTTGCTGGCTGTGGACCAGCATTTCACATATATCCTCTCTTTTAATTCTGACAACAACTCAATGAAGTAAATATTATCATTCTCATTTTATAGACAAAAAAATTCAAGGAGGTTAAGAGGCTGCACAATGCCCTCTTTTTTTTTTTTTTTGCGGTACGCGGGCCTCTCACTGTTGTGGCCTCTCACTGTTGTGGCCTCTTCCGTTGCGGAGCACAGGCTCCGGACGCGCAGGCTCAGCGGCCATGGCTCACGGGCCCAGCCGCTCCGCGGCATGTGGGATCTTCCCGGACCGGGGCACGAACCCGTGTCCCCTGCATCGGCAGGCGGACTGTCAACCACTGCGCCACCAGGGAAGCCCTATGCCCTCTTTTTAATACTCAAGAATGTGGTCTTTCCACCTCACCATAGTCTCTCAAATAATTATTCTCTACATTGAAATGAGGCGTGAAGACTGGGCTCTGGGATTTCAAGACTGCTGCACTCCTAAATGAATTTCGTCCTCTATAAAGTTAACTTCCATCCCCTAAACCTTTACACTGAGATAAATTAATGGATCAAAGGTAGGAAAGATGATCTCTGTCCCTTTCAAGGCATCTCTCAAGTTTATGATTCTGAAACCAGGGTACTCCCGCTGGATTTAGCTCTGAATTGTTCCTCACACTCCACCGCGGATGCTCACAAGATTGTTGACTCTTTCTTCCTAATGTTTCCTGTATTCATTCCTTGTCGTCTAATGGCACTGTCACCACTCTCCTGTATTATTTCAATAATTTCCTAACTTCTCCTTGCCTCCAGGCTTTTCCCATTCTAACTCTTGCTCCTAGATCAGTCTTCCCAGAGTCATTTTGTAAGTGTCAGTTCCCATTCAGAAACATTCCATTGGTATGATGCATCCATTTAGGCTGGTGTTGGACATGATATGGAAAAAATGATCACGGTATGTTATTAAATGAAAAAAAAAGTTACAACATACACCCAGTGTTACTATGGGTGATCTATGTGTGGTGGAATCATGGATGACTTTATTTTCTTTTTGCTTATTCAGAGCTTTTAAATTTTTGGCAATAACCATTATTCTTATAAGATAAAAAACTAGAAGTTACAGTAAAAAATAATGAAAAGGTATTCAGGATAGCGTAAAAGAGAACAATAATGAGATTCTATTCCATTTTTTAAAATTGAATATATTTGACATAACATTGTGTAAATTTAAAACAGGTTACTTTGATAACCTGTTTGATAGTATGCTTGCCTTTGTAGCTATATTTATCATTACATAATTATAGTACAATATTGTTGTCTATATTCATTATACTTGCATTTGATCACTATGGCTTATTTGCTACTCATTGTAAGTTTGTACCCTTAAACAACATCAATCTTATCTCCCAAGATTCCATTTTTTTTTACCATTCAATTAGCAAAAAAAGTAAAAGAGTTACAATAGCCTGTGTTTCCAGGGGTGTGAGAAAGGGCATGCTCATGCACTGTAGGTGGGGAAGTAAACTGATACAATTTCTGTGGAAGATAATGTGCAGGATTCATTAAAGTGAAAAACTTGCATATGCTTTTACCCAACAGCTCTAATTTTAGGAATCAATCGTATAGAAAGACAGTTCTCAAAGTTTGAGCTAGGCCAACAACAGTAGCATCACCTGAGCAGTTTTCAGGTGCAACCCCTAAGCTACTAAATCAGAAACTATGGGCGTGGCATCCAGGATCTGTGGTTCAACAAATCACCTGGAGAGGTGCTTCTGATGCATGTTGAGATTTTAGAGCCACTACAAGAAATACCCTTCCTAAGGAGGTACCTTTGTGTGAACAAAGGCACAAGGGTTACTGTACAATGATATACATTACTACCTTATTTGTAATGTTGTAAAATTAAAAACAACCTATGGGGACTTCCCTGGTGGTCCAGTGGTTAAGACTTCACCTTCAAATGCAGGGGGTGCAGGTTTGATCTCTGGTCGGGGAGCTAAGATCCCATATGCCTCGCAGCCAAAAAACCAAAACATAGAACAGAAACAATATTGTAACAAATTCAATAAAGACTTTAAAAATGGTCCACATCAAAAAAATCTTTAAAAAGCAAACAAAAAAAACCCTATGTATTCAGTAGGGAAATTGCTAAATAGGTTTTATTAATTTATCCTGTGAAATACCTATGCATTGGTTAAGGAGAAAATGTATTAGCATGGAAAGATCATTAGTACATATGGCTTAATTTTTTAAAAAAGTATTGGGTTGGACAAAAAGCTCATTCGGGTTTTTCCATAAGATCTTACAGAAAAACCTGAATGAATTTTTTAGCCAACCCAATAATTTGCAGAAATAAATATCTATCATATTATTAACCACAGTTTATATTGTTTAAAAACAATAAATTCATTTATTACTTATGAAAAGAATATCCTCCCACTGGCTCCTATAATATAGAATTAAAGTTTCTTAGCCTGGTAATGAAGGTCCTTCGTTATCTGCTTCAGACCTGATTCTCCAGCTCCATGCTCCCCACCTCCAGTATATCCATAAAGAAACTCTGTTACTATCAAATTATTCTGAGAATGGCTTACTACTTAGCCTTATTTCCATTTTTAGTTGAGGAAACTGAGAAATGTAAAGGTTGAGTGATGACTTGCCTATGGTCACATGGCAGCATTTGAACCTGGATGCCTTTTACCAAGTTGCAGCTCAAGTGTTTGTTCCACTCCTCCAAGCTGGTTGGCTAATTGTTCCCCAGTCTGGAACATACCTCTTTGCCTTTGCTCATGCCATTTTCCTTTCTTAAAGTGCTCTGAATCAAGTCTTACGTCCTCCATGAAGCCTTTCTCCAGGACCCTAATCAATGGGGGATCATCCTGAGGCCCTAACCCCCATGTAGTTAAACCTTTCGTCAGGTACTGAGCCTCCCTCACCTGTTCTGCAGCATTCCAGGTTTATTCAAGGAGACTCTCATACCTTGGGACCGGGACTGCTCTGTTCTTTTTTGTTCTCAGTAATTGATCTGCAATAAGTGGTTGTAATTGATGAAAATGATGATGGATTTGTACTTGGATATTTGCTATCAATATGTCAAAGATTTGACTTACATAGCATCAGTGACAGCAATCAGAGAAGCCGGCTCCCAGCACACCAGTCCTTGGAATTTAGGAGTTGGATTAGGGATGCAAATGAGCCTTCTCTAGGTATATCTTTCCGAATAGTTTTGGCTTCTAAGTGGTATAAATGTTTTACTTATTCACAAAACAAAATTGTGTGAAAAGATAAAAAATAAAATAAACTTTACATTTTAATACAAACAGAAACAAATGCATCAAATTGTTTATCAAATTGACAATCTAGGGCTTCCCTGGTGGCGCAGTGGTTGAGAGTCCGCCTGCCGATGCAGGGGACGCGGGTTCATGCCCCGGTCCGGGAAGATCCCACATGCCGCAGAGCGGCTGGGCCCGTGAGCCATGGCCGCTGAGCCTGCGCGTCCGAAGCCTGTGCTCCGCAACGGGAGAGGCCACAACAGTGAGAGGCCCACATACCGCAAAAAAAAAAAAAAAAAAAAAAAAAAAAAATTGACAATCTAACCACACAGAGAAAAGGATTCAAGTAAAATTCTGAACATAGTGCTCTATGTGCAGTTTCTCAGTGTAGGGATAAAAAGGACTTCAAAGAAATTTTAATTTTACTTCGTTGGTTACTTGTTAATAATTATAATGCTATTGGAATCCTAAAACTATTCTATGCATATTGTTGGACAAAGCAAATAACTAAATGTATTGATGTCGTCATGTAGTAGGCAAAATAACGCCCCCCTTCCCAAGTTGTCCACATCTGGAACCTGTGTTTGCATGGTAAAAGAAACTTTGCAGATAGAATTCAGATTAATTCTTAATTTAGGGAGATTATTCCAGATTATCTTGAGTGGGCTCAGTGAAATTGCATGGGCCCTTAAACGTAAAAGAGAAAGGCAGAAGAGCAGGTAAGGGGGGGAGAGGCAGGAGAGAGTCAAGTTATGAGAAGGACTCAACCTGCCACTGCTGGTCTTGAAGTTGGAGAAAAGGGGTCATGGGCAAAGGCGTGCAGTCGGCCTCCAGAAGCTGGGAACAGCCCTCAGTTGACAGTCAGTAAGGAAATAGGGACCTTAATGCTCCAGCCACAAGGAACTGAATACTGCTCACAACCTGAATGAGCAAGAAAACAGATTCTTTCATAGAGATTCCAGAAAGCCCTGCTGATACCTTGATTTTACGCTGGTGAGATTCATAACCAGCCTTTGACAGAAGTGTGAGAGAATAAATATGTGTTGTTTTAAGCTGCTAAATTTGTGGTAGTTTTTATGGTAGTGTATTGGTTTGCTTGGGCTGCCATAACAGTGTACCACAAACTGGGTGACTTGAACAACAGAAAATCTGGCAGCCGTGTCCAAAATCAAGGTGTCGCAGGCTTGGTGCCTTCTGGGGGCTATGAGAGAAGGATCTGTTCCAGGTCTCTCTCCTGGGCCTGTAGATGACCGTCTTCTCCCTGTGTGTTCACATCATGTTCCCTCTGTATGTGCCTTTGTACCCAAGTTTCACCTTTTTATAAGGGCACCAGTCATAGTGCATTAGAGCCCACCTTAATGACTTCATTTTAGCTTCATTACCTCTGTAAAGACCCTATCTCCAAATAAGATCACATTCTGAGATACTGGGCGTTAGGGAACTCAATATGTGTGTATATGTATATATGTATGTGTGTGTGTGTGTGTGTGTGTGTGTGTATATATATATATATATTTGTAAATTACGTATATACAAATTATATTTTGTTTATAAATTACACACAGATACATATATATATATATATATATATATATATATATATATCTGTATGTATTTCCCCCTGACCATGTCAACCAAAAGGATCTAAAAGCAGTAACACCACTGCAGCAATGAGCACACCTTGCACCCAGATCTTGATTTCTAAATATCATTTCCCACTAAAGAAATCAGGGCTCTTTGAAAAACTAACTGCTTCTGATTCTGGTGCAGGGCAAACACAAGTGAGCCTGGGGAATCTTGGTGTGCCAGAAAGAAAGGAAATACTTAAAGATTAATGAGGTCATGTCAAAAGGACACAGGATCTTGCTTGAAGTGGTTCCCACTGGCCAACTTTGGAATAATTTGAACATCAAAAAGAAAATGACAGTAATGGATTAAAATCCATTGAATTTTTTTGAAAAAACCCATGGGTCCACAGTCATACTGAAAAACAAAGAACTTAAAAAAAAAAAGGATTCTACCTAATAAATGCAGAAAGAGTGATAGAATTAGAGAATCATTATATTTCAACCCCTACTGTGATAATAGGTTCAGGCAAGTATCATCAGCAGATGCTAACCACTGAGTAAAAAGTTCTTGAGTAACAAGATGTTCACACAGAATCAGTATATTTCCTCACAGATTATTAATTACAAAGGGGAGAAGGTTTGGTTTGGAGAGATTTGGTGGTTATTACTTTAAGTGATCAAACTGAGCATCGCCAATAGTGGAACAATCTGACGTTATTCGAGCCTTTTGATATGAAGCCCACCTTTGGATTATTTTTACTAAAAAATATTTAACTTAAATCTAACCATAAGAAACAACCTTATAAACCCAGACTGTGGCACATTCTATAGACTGTTGGTTTGGACTCTTCAAAAAAGTCAAGGTCATAAAAAAACTGTAGCTGAAAAAGCAGTCGGATTAGATTAAAACAAACAAACACCATACGCAATATGGAGGCTTCATTGGATTCTTGATTTTTTAAAAAATGCTATGAAAGACATTTGGGAAACAATTTGGAAAATTTTAGTAGGAAATGCATATTAGATAATACTATGAAATATGTTGCTAATTTTTCCCTTAAGTGTGATAATGATGTTGTGATTATGTTTGAGAATGTCCTTATTCTTAGGAGACACATGCTGAAATTATTTGGTTCAGTGCCATGATATCTGCAAGTTATTTAAAATAGTTCAGGAAAAATATGGTAAGTTACTGGAACCGGCTCTTACCAGCTCCTGAGAGCAGATAAATATTCAGGAGTTTTGCAAGCCATTTGCTAAACTAATGGTTTAAAATTAGCTTGAAATCAGTCATGGTAAGAGTTTTTTACACCACAGAAACTGGCACATGCTACAACTAGGGCTTCCTCCCCTGCCCCCAGAGACCAGGTTTATCAGCACACCACTGAATATGGAATCAAATTTTAATAACTGGTGAAACAATTCAAGTGTCCCTTGTGTTCAGTATGGTATTCTTTCAACCTTCGTGAAGATTTTAAAATTTTCAAAATAAAAAGTTGGGAAAAACAGAAAAGGAAAAGAAAGATCTTCCTTCCTGGGAATGTGAAAATCACAGAGTGAAGGATATGGCACAGAGAGAGGGCGCTTAGGAATCTACCAGGTGAGACTGGGATGTGTCCGTGACCTTAGGTGGGTTGACTGGGAACCTCTGTCTGAGGCCAGCCTGGTGCCTTCAGGAGAGAATAGTTGCCTATTTTTGCTCAGGGTGCACTGAGCTGCTTCCCTTCCTTCCCTCCAGGCCTGGAGCTGAGCTGCTGGGGGTGAGTTTACTGGATCCCATAGGAAGTTTCTAATTCGAATTCCTTTGAATAAAAGTGTTAAGGTAGTTGTGGCTTGTGTGGTAACTAAGGCAGCTGTGGGTGGCAGACTTCATTTTCCTTTCCTTTCTATTTGTCTTTTCATTACCCGCTGTTCCCCTCCTCCCTCTCATCCTCTCCTCTCTCTGTACCACCAGGAATCCCCACCCCACACCTGTGCCTAACTCACCTGCCTTCTAGAAGACTCTCAAGACCCACCTCGTCTACTAAGCGTCCCCACGATAACCTCTGCCCTTCTTTCTCATGGCACTGATGTCTGTTTTACATCCTGACATATTCTGTTCCAGGATGAGTTTTGTGGCCGATATTTTTAACTGATCTGTAAGCTCTTTGGGGGGCAGGAACTGGATTTGATGTATACTTGTTATGTAAAAACACTTCTTTCCCCCAGCTGGAGGTTAGCGTAAAATATCTATCAGATTCAATTGAGTTGCTTTCCTCTCCATCTCTTCTCGATTCTCTTTCCATTGTTTTCTCCTTCGGTTCCCCCTAGTTTGTTCCCTGTGTTTGTCCCAGGCCTGCCCATGCTCTGTTTAGCTTCTTTCTTTCCCCTTCTTTTATCCCTTTATTTGTCCTGCCAAGGCTGCAGTTGTGGCTGCCTCCTAATTCTGGACCTCTTCTCACGACTTCCCCTTGGCCATGGAACTTTTGCACACCTACTTGCTCTTCAAGAAGAAAAGCTGCCTCTGAGAAACGTACACTGTCCTCTTTCAAGGCTATCCATCCCTCAAGATTCCCGGCTTCACAAAGGAAGTGGTGCTAGGGCAGCACATAACTCTCAGACATCTGCATCCCACATTTTTTTCTCTCCCATCCCCTCTCCACCCACTCCCCACCCCCCACTCCCCGCCTCGAATTCTCTGGACTGATTCTTGTGGTAAAATCTCACACGTTTTCTCAATCTATATGCAAACCAGGTAGGATTGACAGCTGAAGAAAGCTGCACATTGCCTGGGCTCAAAGTTATCTGTTCTCCCTCTGAGGGAAAAACTTTGAGCTCCGTGACAGTGCCTCGAAGCCATGGCCCTTGTCCTAGACTCTGCCCCGGCCCAGGCGAGCACCTGACCCCTGCTAATGTGTGGGACCTTTAGCAGCAGAGGGTGGGGGAAGGTAACCAGAGCCCCCCGCATGCCAGTGATTCATGTTCTCTGAAGGGATCAGAGTGTTATTAGAAACCTCGCCTGCCAAATGTGGGGCAAATGTAACCAATTTATTAATGCCGAAAAACCAATGTGTGAAATTGGACCAAGAGGAGAGGGGCGCCAGCCCCTCTCCCCACTTCCTGCTCTCTGGCAGTGACAGAGGGAGGGTGGTGGACAAAGAGTTCTGTCTTCTGCCGGAGGACGTTGCTGTCATAATCACATGTGATAGTGACAACAAATATTCCTGGCTGAAGCTTCAAAGGGCTGGGAGATAATTGCATCCACCATCCTCAGCCTGGCTGTGATGCCTCAGCCTGCAGCTTGCAGGTTGTAAAGCGCATTGGGCAGGAAGGTGGGGAGCTTGGTCTTGGTTTCCCTCTGCCCAGCTCTGCTCCTCGGTATTGGGACCAGGTGAGAATGGGGAAGTAAGAATGCCCTGCCATTTGTGTGCTTTTTTGTTTGTTTGTTTTAACATCTTTATTGGAGTATAATTGCTTTACAATGGTGTGTCAGTTTCTGCTGTATAACAAAGTGAATCAGCTATACGTGTACATACATCCCCATATCTCCTCCCTCTTGCGTTTACAATGTCTCTCAATTTCCAAACTGATGGCGTATGGTTTTCACTTAGCCCTTTTCTATAAATGGTCTTAGACTGATCTCTCAGGGTTTCCTGGGTGGTTGCAGTTTGTCTCCAGCAGAGAGGGTTCCTTCAGAGCAGGATACATTTTTATATGCCTCATTGCCATGGATTGCCCTCTAAACAGGTGGTTGAGTTGAAGACATTAGCAGTCCCATTTATTAAAGAATTACTCTATGGTATGTTATCATTATACGTTATTTCATTCAGTCCCCTCGTGATGTAAGTATTGTTATTGAGGAAACTGAGCTCAGAGTGTTAATGAACTTGCCCAAGATCCTAGGGTTAAGTGCACAGGATTCAAGCCCATGTCTGTTTAACTATGCTCTTCACCACCCAAGTTTAAGAAGTGGAAACCCACAAAATCCTTTGGTAATCTGGTGGGATAGTCAAGAAGCAAATATGGGAAATTTTCTTGCTAAAGCTGCCTTGGAAGTCTTATATTTCAGATTATTAATTTTCAAAGAATCCGCTTACCATAAAAACAATGAACACACATTTCACAAGAGAAGAAATAAGTGTTTATGATGATTTGGAGAAACTTCAGAAACTTTCAAAATGTCAGGCTTTTTTGGGTTGGCATCATTATCATTTTACAAGACTATGGGGTGGGAGATGAGATCTGGTTATTTTAGATTCCTAGCTATTTAGATTCTGGCTAAATGTCATTTATTTTGTAATGTGTCCCCACATGTCATGTCTCAACACTAAAGGCAACATAATGTATAGCGGGGAAGTCTGATTAGTAAATCTTGAATTAGTGTCTTGTTAATAGTTCTGTTATGAAGGAAAGAGGCTGATAGAATCCCCTGTACCCGAATGCCATTAAATTCACATGTTCTTTTCTGCTGGAAATGTGCTTAATGCATTACAATGTCTTTCTGATTGGCATGCTATACCTAAAGGGCGGAGCTGCCTTCCATTTCTGGGAGGTTTTTCTCCTCCTCCGCTTTCCAGTGATAGGTTAACTGGTCTTGAAGCTGCTGTGTGTCATGAGGCAGGAGTAGTTGTCTCTTCAACTGAAGGGAAGGAGGGTCAATGCTAACATCACTGAGATCTAGAAGCAAACTTCAGTCTTCATTTTGAATTAAAATCCAATCAATTCCTCTTGCTTTTTTTGGTATCTAGAAGAGTGTCTCTATTTCTTCCTCCATCTCCTATAAGCTGCAACTCCCCCAAATCTTCTTAGAAGAATAAATCACTCACTAAAAAATGTCTGTAAGCCAATGAAGTTATATTTATGTACTTAAAAACATTTTTTAATGTCTGAAAAAGGTGAAAACAGCTTTTTTGTCCCTATAATTTGGCAGCAGTAAAGGACCCTTTAAGAATTTGAAAATTGGGTTGTCCTCTGAGAGTTGAATTAGTAAAATTCATACTCAGTCGCAGTGATTAGCTGTGTCATATAAGAATAATGACAACTCCCAAAAAAATAATGGCAGTAATAAGAATGCAAGGGACTGACTATATACGTGTCAATCCAACCAAAAGTTGAGCCAAGAATCCTCCCAAGGAGACATGGCTGAAATGTAGGTGTAATTTAGTAAGAGGAAAGGGAATGGAATATACTCTATCCTATCTGGGGATCGACTATAAACAGAGATTGATCCCAGAGGATAAAAGGAAAATCTAAAGAGTGCCGATCTTAATCTTTTAGAGGCAAAGAAGCCTTTCTAAATGGCTCTGAGCTTTATGATTTTCTTGGTAAAAGAAAATCTTTCATTTTCCTATAGTGAAAGCTCGCAGACTGGCACCTGATAGGCCAAGTCTGGCCCACATACAAATTTTGCTTTGTCTACACTGTGTTGAGTTACAGTATTTTTAAAAGTTGTCAATTAATTTCACATAGGAAAATATAGGATTGTAGCTTTTATTGAAAAATTGGGAAGACCTGGCTTAGCTAAACTGTCCACAATGGGCTGGAGCTATAAAGCAGCAGCTGCTCCCTTAAGAAGAGGGTTCACTCTCCAGATTGCCACAGTCTCCACTATTCCCTATCATACCTGCTCCCTGACCTGCTCGACTCATCTATGTTTCAGTCTTCTGAGCCTCTTGGGTTTTGAGTGTGTGACCCGCCTAGTGGGTAAGTTGGCCTTCAGCTACTTGAGCTGAAATTAGCTTCTTAAGACCCTGAACCCTCCTTGTTCTGATTCCATGCACAGCATGCAACCTTGTGAGAATCTGGCTTCCCATGTAATTTGCCTATAAAGAAAGAATGCATTGATCTTCTGCCCTGAGCATCTTGCTCTATATGAGGTAGTAGCTAGAGTAAATTTTAAAAGGTTTCGGCTTTGGAGTCAGACAGGCCTGCTTCCAATTCTGGCACTGACACTTGCTAGGTAAGGTCACCACGAGGCCTCTTGGCACCCCGCCGGTTATCTTCTCCTGGAGATGTCACCCTGGGTCACCTTGGGCCACATACCAGAATATTCAAATTGAAAAAACATTTTATGAGCAAAATTGATACCCCTAAGTCACAAATGACAGCAACCCCACATCTAACCAACCAACAAACAAACTTAAGTTTCTCTAGAGATAGTACACATAACAAAAGGATAGAAAGCTACTGATGGGAAACACAAACTCTGATGGCTGTCTGTCCTAGAGAGCCGGAAGGGGAAATGGTGGCTAGAACATGGACTTTGAACTTAAGAGACTTGTATTCGAGTCCTAGTTCTTTCCTTTATTAACTGTGTGAACTTAAAAAAGTCATTAACAGCTCTGAGTCCCCAAAATAAAAATTCTCTCCCTACATACCCCATTGCAACTTTGTGCGGATTAAATAAAATAAGGTGGGGAAGATACTAGGTAAACTGTAAAATGTATGGAATTGTTAATATCAAATTTTTATACACCCCAGTGAACATAAGAGTAGAAGTAGGGGCTTCCCTGGTGGTGCAGTGGTTGAGAGTCCGCCTGCCGATGCAGGGGACACAGGTTTGTGCCCCAGTCCGGGAAGATCCCACATGCCGCCGAGCGGCTGGGCCCGTGAGCCATGGCTGCTGAGCCTGCGCATCTGGAGCCTGTGCTCCGCAACGGGAGAGGCCACAACAGTAAGAAGCCTGCGTACTGCAAAAAAAAAAAAAAAAAAAAAAAAAAGAGTAGAAGTAGTAGTAGAAGAACCCGAGGCCCAAACCTGGAGTTTCTAGCCTGCCAAAGCAGCATTCACAACCTAAAGATCAGTGCCAGGTTCAGAACACCCATAACCTGGAGTGTACATCGAAGCCTGGAGTGCACATCAAATTAGACTCTGGTTTGGGAAATAAAATAATAATATCCAGGGATAATTAGGGTGGGGGGAAAGAGTCTCACACACGTTGTTGGTGAAAGTATAAATTGGAACAAAGAAGTCACGTCAGCAGTACCTATCAAAGTTTTAAATATGCACTCAGCAATTCCCTTCTAGGAATTTATCCGATGGAAACACTCTATAGTGAGCAAGAATACCTGTACAAGAATGTTCAAGGTGGACTTCCCTGGTGGTCCAGTGGTTAAGACTCTGCGCTTCCACTGCAGGGGGCACAAGTTCAATCCCTGGTCGGGAAACTAAGATCCCACATGCCACTTGGGGTGGCCTAAAAAAAAAACTAAAAGAATGTTCAAGGCAACATTACTTATACTATAAAATACAATATAAAATTAGTGCATATTCTTGTTATGACGGCTATGCAGCATTAACAAAAATGAAGTAGATGTGTGTATATACATATATATATGTGTGTGTGTGTATATATATATATATATATATATATACTGAAATGGAATGGCTGTCTGTAAGGTATGATTGAGTTACAAAAAGCAAGCTGCAGTACAGTATAAACAGTGTGACCATATGTTTTTAAAATAACCTAGGTATATATATGTACCTAGAAAGAGTCTAAACATATACAAATCTAACTTTTAACATTGATTTCCACTGGAGAGAGTGAGTAGAATGTAAGGAAGAGACTTCACTTTTTGCTTTACATACTTTTATGTTACTTGAATATTTTATAATGACCAGGCATTACTTTTGTAATTTTAAAAACACAACTAGAAATCAAAAAAGAAAAGTTAAACCAATATTTAAGCTAGGGAAAATAGAATAAAATATAATTAAAGAGCTCTAACCAACGGTAGGAGTAAGGCCAAGGAACAGAAGCAGGGGCACAGAGCCCAGAGAACCACATGCCTGGGGTCTCCCCAGTAGCTGTTCCCACACACACCTGACCACTGATGTTTCAGGACCACGCCTGCCCTCCTGGACTTGTGGTGCTCTGCTGGCAGAGTCGGTCTGTGTCTGCATAGTTGCCGCTCCTACTGCAGTGCTGCCAGCAGTTTTCCTATTTCTGAAATTGAAGGTTGCAGCAAATGCCTTCGAAATTAAGAGTCGTGCCCATGGGGCAAAGCACTGGGGCTTCTAAGAGAGACTGTTCTGTTCCTGAGAATTTAACTGGACTATCCCTGCTCCTTGACTTCTGCACTTTGTTTTTGTATTAACTCCTTGTGGCTTTGACCTTGGATTTGACCAAGATTCTGATTCTGCCTCTGCTCCAATCTTGTGTCTTCTCTTATGGTAACCTACTGTCCAATTCTGGCCAATTCCATGACTCGGGTTTTCTTCAGGGGCTGGATTTAGGCAATTTCTTCACGCTTGCTTCCAGCACCTAATCCTCTTCTAACCCTACTTTTAACTCTGTCATCCTGTCTCAACACTGATGTCATCAGCAAAGAGGCCAGCATGGGCCCAAACAGAACTACAGACATGATAACTACAAGACATGATAACTCACGATAACTGTACATATGGGGCACTTGGGACACTTGCTGTCTGGGAAGAAGCTGTCCTTAACTTCACATGTGGTTCTTAATGAGATGATAGGAAATCAGTGGGAATGATCATGCTGGAGTCACAGTGCTGTTGTTTCTAACAGCCCCCAACACTTTGGGAGCAATGTGCCTAAGGTGGTGTGTGTTTTGTAAGTTATGACTGTATAGAGGGAGATGGAAGGCCAGCAGCTTGAGCCAGTCTATCCCTTTTAACTTGCCTGGGCACTGTCTTCTCCAAATGATGATCCTTATTTATTTTTCATTTCATGACACAGAACATGTGGGAAGATTCCAGGAGTGAACTTAACTTTCTTTTGAACCATCCAGTGTGAGTCAGAATTGTGGCTCCACGTAGCTAGGGACCTTTCCTCTTCTCAGACTTCTCAGCAAGCAGGCTGGGTGAGATCTGTGCATTGACAAAGGAGACGGTTAGAGAGATACGGCTTCTCCCAAGGCTGGAATTGAAACCCAACCTCAATTAAGTTAAGAAATCCTCAATTAAGACTGCCTGGCCCCCTTCACCCTGCCAGCTTTTAGGAGCTGAGACAGGATCTCCTTAGGACCCAGAACAGAAGCATTTTGTAATAAAATTCCTTATACATTTTCATTTCTCCATGGTTCTTAAAATAATCCTTTAGCATGAAGGGTGATTTTACCTTCTTTTTTTTTAATGTTGGGGGTAGGAGTTTATTAATTAATTAATGAATTTTTGCTGTGTTGGGTCTTCGTTTCTGTGCGAGGGCTTTCTCTAGTTGTGGCAAGCGGGGGCCACTCTTCATCGCGGTGCGCTGGCCTCTCCCTATCACGGCCTCTCTTGTTGTGGAGCACAGGCTCCATACGCGCAGGCTCGGTAGTTGTGGCTCACGGGCCTAGTTGCTCCGCGGCACGTGGGATCCTCCCAGACCTAGGGCTCGAACCCGTGTTCCCTGCATTAGCAGGCAGATTTTCAACCACTGCGCCACCAGGGAAGCCCCTGATTTTACCTTTTGAATCCCAGGTCTGCTTTTCCTGCCAAGTAAATAGACATGCAGCACACAGTGTACCCAGAAGCCATAAAGGAAACTAATATATTACACTTGAGAACTTTAAAACATTTATATATAATCCATAACCAAAGTCCAAGGACAAATAATACTTTGGTAAAAATATTCAAAACAAACATGACAGGTGAATTGTTAATTTTCTTACTTCAAAGAGACAATTAATTAATTAAGTTATAAACGGAGTTCTCAGAAAAAGATAAACAAATAAATGTGTGTGTGTGTGTGAGTGTGTGTGTGTGTATTTATAAACAGGGAGTTCTCAGAAAAAGATAATATATATTATCTTTTTGAATATTATATATATATATATATTGCTGTGAATATATTTTGTAAATGTAATTTAAGTCTACAGTCAGCCGACTTTAAGTAAGGGCTATCACACTAGATAATCTGGGTGGGCCTGATTCAATCAGTTGAAATTGCTGATGACCTGCACCATGGATTTCGGACTTGCCTAGCCAGGTCCCACAGTTGCAGAAGCCAATTCCTTGCAATAAGTGTCTTAATATGTATCTCCTGCTGGTTCTGTTTCTCTGGTGGGACCCTGATAGGGTGTCAGAGGATGGGGTAAATAGAATTAACAGGGAAAGGGAAACACGTATGTGATCTCACCCGGTAAATCTTCATTGACTGTAGTTTTTTTCTCTCTTCCTGGGCAGCATGAATCTTCCTCAAATGTCCCTTTACTCAGACACCCAGGAGTTTGACTGCTATGCATTTATATCCTACCCCAAGTCAGCTCCACAGGTCACTTTCCTAGGCTGTCCCAGTTCAGTTTATTACAATAAAACTTTTAGATCAGTCGGGACTCTCTTAGTTGCAAGTGACGGGACCCCAAGTTAAACTAACAGAAGCCAAAAGAAAGGGATGAATGGAAGGTATGAGCCACAGAAGCTCCAAGAACCTCAAGGACCAGAACTAGGACACTTGAACCTACTGGGACCCTGTCTTACTTCTTTGCTTCCTTCTGCGTGTTCTCTACCAGTTTCTTTGAGATGGCAGGTTTCACGGCTCCTGGAAGTCCTTAGCTCATACATTCCCAGCATTTGTTTATTCATTTAACAAATATTCGTCAAGACCTTCTGTACAAACACAGAAACTCTGCCTTATGGCAGGGGAATCAGATAATGAACAATATATAATATGATATTCTTATTGTATTAAAGTGCATTTTGGAAGGGGAAAAGAGGCCTTCCAGCTTCAATTTTTTAAAATTGCAGAGAAGGTTCTGATTGGATAGCTTTGAGTTCTGTCCCTACCTCTCCAGTGTGACAGGCAGTCCTCACTCAAGTTCCATGGTGATAGTTGGTGTGGGGGGCGGGGGAAGCAATTCCTAAGAGAAAGAAGGTACTTTCCCAGAAAAGAGGGAGTTAGTTGACCAGGTAGACAAAAACATTTCATATCTTTCCACAACCATTATATTGGAATTACTGGCTTACTGTTTCATTGGCACTCAAAAACATATTTCTTATGAATTTAAGAGTAACATCCTTTGGGGAGCCAAAGTAAAAGGAACAAATGCAAAGTTGTTCAATAATCTTATTGTTTTAGACGACTCACTGTGTGTGTAACATCACAGAAAGGCCATCCTGGGGCCACCTAACCTGGGATGTGAAAGGTAACATTGAATTCTATGGCAACGGCTTTAAAGATGTGGCTTGTTCACATATTTTTTCATTCACTAATTCATCCATACCCATAAAAACAGAGTATATATTTTATTGAATGTATGTTATATGCAAAGTTCTGAGAACAAAGGTGCGAAATGCACCGTCTCTGTCATCAAAGATAGAGGGAAAGGCAGGTGTATTAACTAATCAAAATGTGCTCTGATAAGTTCCATAGCGTACATCGTATGATGGAAACAGTGGAGGCCATGCTAAATTCTTAGAGGAATCAGAAAAGTTTCTGCAAAAGTGGGACATTTGAACCAGACCTCAAAAGATAAAAGGAGCTCTCTAGGTGAAGGAGAGGAGGCTGGCATTCCAGAGACAGAAAACAGCAACTAAGCCACACAGGGACAGAAGTAAGTAAAAGCATGACAAGGAGAGAAGCTAGGCTAGAGGGCTGTCACGCAGAAGGGAGCAGAGATGAAATTGTGAAGGATGCACACAAGCCATTCAAACGACTTCAAAGTTTTCAATCCATAGGCAACAGGGAGCTACTGATTGGTAGCAGGAGAGGTGTCATGTTCTAGAAAATCTGTGTTCTAGAAAGAAAATTCTAGAGGGCTGTCGAGAAGGAGTGAAGTCTGCCATTAGCCCTTTGGGAGCTGTCAAAACAGTCCTAGTAAGACATATTAAGAAAGTAAATGCAGTCCAGGGCCACAGGATTAGAGAGGACAGGAGAGATCTGAGAAAGAATTACAAAGAGGATAGAAGAGGAAATGATTTATTGTATTTCTACCTTCCCCCTATGCCCTGAGATACTTTACACACTATTTCATTTACTCTTTACAACAACCCTGTGAGGGTGTAACGTCCCCCTCAAGAAACTGAACAACAGAGAGGCTGTCTCACTCAAGGTCACAGAGGCATTAAATAGCAGAGCCAGGACCTGAACCAAGGTCTGCTGGATCCCAAAGCCCATGCTCATTCTCCCTACTCACAAGGAATCAAAAGGACTTGGTGATTAGGGTTCCATCATCCCTCACTTTCCAAAACTTTGTGGGAAGCAGTGTGTGTGCACCAGCCTCTAGCATGCCCAGGGAAGAATGTATTCTGTTAGATTACATCATGCTGAAGGAGGGAGGACTTCTTATATCAAGTGGAATTTGGAGGCCCAGCCAGTGTTCACCCTGTCTAGGTCTGTATTAGTTTTCTATTATTGCTGCTGTAACAAATTGTCATAAACGTAGTGGCTTAAAACAGTATGAACTTTTCATCTTACAGTTCTGTAGGTTAGAAGTTCAACAAGGGTCTCACTGGGCTAAGATCAAGGTGTCAGCAGGGCTGAGTTTTTTTCTGGAGCCTTTAGGGATTAATTCTTTCCTTGCTTTTTCCAGTTTCTTAGAAGCCACCACTTTGTTCGTGGCCCCCCTCCTCCAGCAGTGACAAGTCCAGTCTTCATATCACATGGTTCTGATCTTTCCTCCTGCCTCTCTGTTCCACTTTTAAGAAGCCTTCTGATTACACTGAACCCACCCGGTTAATCCAGGCTAGTCTCCCCATTTTAAGGTCAAGTGATTAGCAACCTTAATTTAATCTGCCACCTTAATTCCCCTTGGCCATGAAACAGAACACATTCACAGCTTCTGAGGATTAGGATGTAGACATCTTTGAAGGACCATTATTCTGCCTACCGCAAGTTTCTTTACATGATTTTAGATTTGAATCTTGCTGTACTAGTTCTGAAAATTTACAAGGAGAGGCTCAGGGAAGCAGTGGTGAGAAAAGAGTTAACTAGCCATCCAAGAAACACAATGACCTCTTGACGATGTTGAGTGCGGTGTAGACCTGCAGGCCAAGAGCTGGGCCGTTGGGGTAGGTGGCTCACATCTTCGAAGAAAAGCTCATCAAGCAGTGACCAGTAGAAACCAGGACACCAGTCACCTGGGAAACCAAGGAAACATAAACATACAGCCATCCATCACTGCCATCTGGAAAAAATTGGGTAGTGAGGGTCTTCCTGTTAGGCCCTGCTCCAGTATTTATTTGTGTAGCTGGAGTTCCCAGACCAGCCTTTCTGTCAGCGATGCTTCAGTGAGGTGTACGGGGCTGAACCTTAGCCTGGAATTAAAACACACCACCTTTCTGTGTGAATGTGGATGTAAATATTACCAGCAGGTCACTCAAGAGATAGGTGTCCATATTTCCAAGTCTAAACGATCTCTGTCAGTCAGACACGAAGACCCCATGTGCTTGTTGGCAATATCATCTTTAGGAAAAAATCTGAATTCCCAGTGAATGCTGCATGTGTTCTGCTCTGTCCAGGAGCTGTGATCTCCAGGAGCCTTGTCCTACTAGCTCCACCCTGGTCAATGATTTCACGTAGAGATGTGAAGGGGAAAAATGGTTTAAATTGGGTCCACTGTGCAGTGATACACTAAGTTACATGGGCCCTCCTCCCAAGAGTCCTCCCTGTTGGTCAAGAATGTTTTCAGCTGTTGCTCCAGCCATGGTGAGAGATTTGCCCTGCTCCCTTTACGTGCTCTCATCCTGTCCCCCAAGTGATTCAAAGATATTTACAAGGCAGCTGGATGGGGTTTGCAGGGGCAAGTCTGAGGCATGGATCAGAGCAAAGTGAAGTGACCCGTATAGGGAACAAGCCTATGACCTTGGTCTCTCAAGCACAGTATCCTTACAGACTCAGCTAACAGTGCCTCCTGAAAGCCCACCCTTCACTCAGGTCCATATGCAACGTTGAAACACTCAAAGGCCGCTGGCTGCAGCAAGAAGGAGAACATTCAGACCAAGATAGATTTCCTAGCATCACGTTGTGTCCTCTTACCTTGAGGATATATTGGGGTGCTACCCTGTCAGAACCAAACACATTCTTTTTTTTTTAATTTTTATACAATTTTTAAAGGTTACTTTACATTTACAGTTATTACAAAATATTGTCTGTAATCCCCATGTTGTACAATACCTCCTTGAGCCTGTCTTACACCCAATAGTTTGTACCTCTTACTCCCCTACTCCTATGTCACCCCTCCCCCATTCCCTCTCCCCACTGGTAACAACTAGTTCTCTATATCTGTGAGTCTGCTTATTTTTGTTTTATTCACTAGTTTGTTGTATTTTTTAGATTCCACATATAAGTGACACCATACAGTATTTGTCTCTATCTGACATATTTCACTAAACATAATGCCCTCCAAGTCCATCCATGTTGCTGCAAACGGCAAAATTTCGTTCTTTTTTATGGCTGAGTAGTATTCCATTATATATATATATATATATACCATATTTTCTTTATCCATTCATCTGTTGATAGACACTTAGGTTGTTTCCATGTCTTGGCAATTGTAAATAGAGCTGCTATGAACATTGGGGTGCATATATCTTTTCAACTTAGTATTTCTGGGGGGTTTTTGGTATATATACCCAGGAGTAGAATTGCTGGGTTGGATAGTAATTCTATCTTTAGTTTTTTGAGGAACCTTCATACTGTTTTCCACAGTGGCTGCACCAACTTACATTCCCACCAACAGTGTAGGAGGAGAACAAAACAAACTGATGACTGTGGAATGCTGTAGGCTGCATAGGAATTCCCCAGCCTCATTCATAGTCACAGTGTGAGCTCCCAAAGGGCACAACTAGGCTGTATCCAGTCCTTGGCATAAGGTAGATGCTCAAAGCGTGTAAGTGAAATGAATTTTAAAAGTGGATGAATTTGTGAGATAGATAAATGTGTCGTATATATCCTGACTTGACTTTGAAAGATGGTTCTCAGAATCCTCACATTCCATATCACTTGTTCCATGGACAGGAAACACCCTAGTTCAATACTGCCTATTGGAAATGTAACACAAATCCCCAATGCAAGCCACAGTCATACTTTTAAATTTTCTAGTAGCTACATTAAAATAAGTAAAAAGAGACATAAGAGATTAATTTTAATTATATTTCATGTAACACTATATATCTAAAATATCATGATTTTACATATAAGTTATGTAAAAATCATTGAGGTTTTTTTTTTTGGTGCCAACTCTAGCAACATATCTCAATTCAGACTCACCACATTTCACATAGCTACATATGGTTTGTGGCTACTGTGTTCAACAGTTTAGCTCGAGATACTATCAATATCTAGTCAATATTATTATTAATTAACATCTGAGCAACGCTTAACAAAGAATCCTTACTTTTATTAACTAATTAGTAATGAGCATGTTGATAAGTGCCATTATTTCCACTTTATAGTTGAAGAAGCAGGCTTAATTTCAAGCTAGTAAGTAGTCGAGCTAGGACTTGAAACCAGGTGTTGTTTAAGTCTCCTGTTTCCCAATGCACCAGGTACTGCCATTCCTGCAGGGAACCTCAGCACAATGTGGAACAGGTGGGGTTGCTTCTGAAGAGTCCAGGGAGGTACCTCTTAGTTTTACTTCACTATCATGTTACAATTAATATAGGTCAAATGGTTTAGGCAGACACTGCCACATTATAAATGTCATGTCAGCTGCGCCAACTCTGACTGGGCACCTTCTGATTCTGGGAAGAAAAGCAAAGCTTGTGGAGAGACACTTTTCCTGTGCCATTACATGCAGCTCCCTATTTTCCTTTTTTTTGGTTCATTTCAGAGCTCCAGAGAACTTGCCTGAACCTCTTAGTCCTGCCTCCCAAAAGAAAAATGAATTCTATCTTCATTTTTTTCTTTCTAATTTCCAAACAGTAATAGTATTTGATAACACTTCCAAATTTTACTCCCAGCAACCTATGGCCTCAACTCCCTTCCCAGTTATGCTGGCAGAAAGACTTAATTATGGTTATTTCGTAGCAGTAATTTTTGTGCAATCTGACTGGCCTGTAATGCCCCTTTGCTTGGAACTCTGATGCTGTGATTTTCCTCCTGAAATCCAAATTGTCTTTGGAAAAGACAACCGGTTTCTCACCCAAGCCATGTCCAAACAGGTCTGGTCCCCAGACCGTATCTGGCATGAAAAGAGGTTCAGTGCAGTGCACAATAGATGACTGTAGTCTAATTTTAGACCAGATGGTTCTCAAGACCATGTTTCTTCTCTGTTGACCCCGCTTCTTATCCCCATCAGACCACCTCCTCAGGGAGGGACCCTGACAGGCATCAAGAACATACAGGAATGAACATCGGATTTTCCTAGAACACATATATGGTCCTGCTATCCTCCTGATTAAGACACTTCAATGGCTTAGTACACTCTGCAAGATGAAGTCCAAACTCTTTAATCATGCAACAAAGCCCTCCTTGTTGGGACTCTTTCCTACCTCCCCAGCCTCCTCCCCTGCCACACCTCTCACTCATGGTGCAATGGCACCAACATCTCTGCAGTTTTTCTGAAAACACCAGATGGGTTCAGGCATGTGATCTCTATACCTAAATGGCTAATTTTCCCATCCTCATCTCTGTTCCCCTTGCCAATGCGTACTCAAACAGAGTCTCACCCGAACCCCCCAAATGGAATTGTCCACTCTTTCCTTTGTGACTCCCAATACTGTCCACCCCTCCAGCACAAAGCTTGTAACATGTTGCTGTACTTTTTGTTTACATGGCTAAACAAAAGGCACCTGGGGGCAAGGACTATGTCTTAACTGTCATTGACCCTTCTTTGCCTATCAAGATGTCTGGTGCATGAATAAGCATTTTGTTTATTGATGAAGGAAGGAAGAATAGACGGGTATTACAGATGTAGAGTGAAGCCCCACTGTTAATCAATTTACCATTCTCCTCCTTATCTTATTTGGAGATATTTAGAAATCTAAACGTTCTGGGACCTTTTGGTGGCCGGGAAGGTAGAGCAAACCAGATGGACCTGGAGTAAAGAAACAAGTCTCTGATTGTGTAGAATTCCTTCTGGGCTTAAGGAAAAGTGAACAAAGGGATCTTCAAATATCCTTTTAGGTTTCCCAGCTTAGCCCAGCAGGGAAGGACCGGAAAAGAGGCAGGATTCAGGGTAAAAGCCTCTCTCTGGAATAAGTTTCCATGTGACTGGAGTATTTCTCGTACTGTTTCCTATGAAAGCATGATGCAAAGAGCAATAAAGTGAGAACTCAAACTTTATTCCCTTTAAAGCTAGAAAGAGAGGTTCCTGGATCATTACTTGAGGCCCACAGTTTTTTAATGACTCAAGAAAATGCTGCAGAATCTGAAATTGCTGGGATGATTTATCTTTGATTTATAGAATCTAGGGAAGACTTCTCTCACCGTCTTGATCCTTTAGAAAAGGATTATACTTCATATGGAACAGACTTAATAATTGGGGTTATAGTACCAGTGATTTTAAAAAAAAGAGTACAGGCTCCACCTCCAGTAATATCTGAGTATTTATTAACAGACCAACCTATGTGCACACGCGTGCATACACACACACTCATGCACATGCGCGCACACACACACAACATGTCAAAATGTGTTTTAAAAAATGCTATCTAAAGGCACTGGAGAGCTATTATAAGCAAGAAGCTACTGGAGAGAGTTAATACATGGAAGAAGAGTTTCCAGATTTTATAGTTTTCAGACTTTAGTCTGCACCAGGCAGAGTGGCTAAAACTCCAGTATGAAACCCACAGTCTTACTGGAGAAGAACCAGAATATGGGGCAAGCACAGCAGTAAAAAGTTAAGGGGAATCCCCAAAAGGGCAGAGACCAAGGGGGGAACCCCAACTGCCTACAACTCTGACTGAACTTTGAACCACACTTACATAGGGCAGACACCAGGCCACCTAGTAAAGCTAGAAGAGCTGAACTGAGATTTGAGCAGTTACCCTCAACATGGGAAACATTAAAAGGATAGTAAGGAAATATTATGCACACTTTTACACCAATAAATTTGACAAATTAGATAAATGAACTAATTCCTTGAAAGATGCAAATCAGCAAAACTTACTCAAGATAAACTGTACAGTCCTATACTTACTTAAAAATTTTGAATTCATAGTTAAAAACCTTCCCAAAAGACAACTCCTGGCCCAGATACCTCACTGGTGAATTCTGTGTTTAAGCAAGATGTCATATAAGTTCTAAAAAGAAAACTAAACATAGTGGGAAGAAAAACTTCCCAACTCATTTTATGAGGCCAGCATTACCCTGATACCAAAATCAGACAAAGACATTATAAGAAAATAAAACTACAAACTAATATTCCTCATGAATACAGATGTAAGAAACTTCTACAAAATATTAGCAAATCAAATCCAGCAATATATTAAAATGATAATACACCATGACCAAGTGGGGTTTGTCATTGGAATGCAAAATTGTTCAATATTTGAAAGTCACGCAAATATAATTTACCATATCAGCAGATTAAAGGGAAGAAACCATATGATCATTCACTAGATGCAAAGATCATTTGACAAAATTTAACAACCATTCATGATGAAAACTCTACGTAAACCAGGAATTACAGGTAATTTCCTCAAGTTGATAAAGGGCATCTATGGAAAACCTACAGCTAAAATCATACTTAATGGTGAAAGACTGAATGCCGAAACTAATATCAGGAACAAGGTAAATATGCCCACTCTCATCACTTTGATGCAACATCATACTGAAAGTCCTTATCAGTGCATTAAGGCAAGAAAATGAAATAAAAGGCATACAAATAAGAAAAAAAAAACTATCTCTAATCACAGATAACATGATTGCTTATGCAGAGCCTGCATAGAAACTTGAAATACTTAGGGAAAAATCTAACAAAATATGTGCAGGATTTGTATGCTGAAAGCCTAAAAGTATTATGAGAGAAACAAAATACTTAAAATAAATGGAAGGGTAAGCTGGGACGAAGTGAGAGAGTAGCATTGACATATATACACTATCAAATGTAAAATAGGTAGTGGGAAGCAGCTGCATAGCACAGGGAGATCAGCTCTGTGCTTTGCAACCACGTAGAGGGGTGGGATAGGGAGGGTGGGAGGGAGATGCAAGAGGGAGGGGATATGGGAATATATACATATAGCTGATTCACTTTGTTAAATAGCAGAAACGAACACAACATTGTAAAGCAATTATACTCCAATAAAGATGTTAAAAAAATTTTTTTAATGGAAAGATATATTGTGTTCATTGATTGGAAGACTCAATATTGTTAAGATGTCAGATTTTCTCCAAATTGATCTACAGAGTCAATGCAATTCTAGTCAAAATTCCAGCAGGTCTTTTGTAGAACTCCATAAGCTGACTCTGAAATTTATGAGAAAAATCAAAGGAACTAAAATCGTCAAAGCAATTTTGAAAAAGAAAAAGTTAGAGGACTCACATTACACGTTTTCAAGACTTACTAGGAAACTACATTAATCAAGACAGTGGGGTATTAGTGAAATGAAATACATAAAAATCAGTGAAGAATTCAGAAGTAGGCCAAGGCAATTCAGTGGTGAAAGAATTGTCTTTTCAGCAAAGGATGCTGGAACAGTTGGACACCCCTATGAAATAAAATGTATGTTGACCCATACATTAAACTATATACAAAACTTAACTGGAAAATGGATCACAGACTGAAATGTAAAACCTAAAAGTTGAAAAATTCCAGAAGAAAACATAGGAGAAAATCTCTATGACCTTGGGTCAGATAATATTTATTAGTTAGGATACAAAAAGCACAACCCATAAATGAAAAAACTGATAAAATGGACTTTATCAAAATTAAAAATGTATCATATTTGAATACTTTAAAAAATTTTAAATATAAAATATAGACTAGGAGAAAATACTTTCAAAACACATATTTAAAATATATGAAGGACCCTTACAACTCAGTAATAAGAAAACAAACAACACAAAACTGAGCAGAACATTTGAACAAACATTTCAATAAAGACAATATAAGAATGGCAAAAAAAGCACAGAAAAATGTACTCAACAACATTAGTAATAAGGGAAATGCAAACTTGAACAACAATCAGATAAGCACCTATTAGAAAAGGGGCTGGCAAGAATGCATAACAATGGAACTCTCATACATTGCTGCAAATTGTACAGCTACTTTGGCAGACAGGCTAGCAGTTTTCATAAAACAAAATATGCAATTACCATATGACTCAGCAATCCCAATCCTAGGTATTTACCTAAGAGAAATGAAACTGTATGTCCATACACAAACATATGCATAGGTGTTTATAGGGGCTTTATCCATCATTGCCCAAAACTGGAAATTATTCAAATGTCCATTAACTAGTGAATGAATAAACAAAATGTGGTACATCCATACAGTGGAATATTACTCAACAGTAACATAGAATGAACTACTGATATATGCAACAACATGAATCAATCTCAAATGCATTATAAGTGAAAGAAGCTAGGCTCAGAATGCTACAAATTACATGATTGCATTTTCATGACATTCTGGAAGAGGCAAACTATTATAGGGATAAAAACCAGATTAGTGGTTATTTGTGGACTGGAAATGTAGGGAGGGATTTGACAACAAAGGAGCATAAGGGAACTTTTAGGTTGAGACAAATGTTCTGTATCTTGATTGTAGTGTGGCTACTGGACTGTCTGAGTTTGTTAAAATTTATTGTACCTAAAAAAGGTGGATTTTACTACCTTTATTGAAGAGTAATGCAAATTACTCTTCAATAAACCTGACTTACAAAAAAAGAAAATAGAGTAATGTCCTTTGTGATAAAGTAAAGCAATTTTTTCATTAGACTGAAGAAGACACAGACCTAACCTCATTCTTCCTATTTGACCTCACCCCTTGATAGAAAACAGGAATGGTGAAATTGATATTTGCTGAATGGAAAAGAAAACATGAAGTTATTTTAAGTGTAGAAAACTAAGTATAAGTTTCAAATAATGAATTAAGGATTCATTGTGATAACTGAATTATGGGTAATGACAAGGGAATGAACAAAAGATACTTGAGAAGTGTATGAAAACTTTCTCTTATTGAGTATCAAGTAAAGTTTACCTCCCAGATGAGGTTACCATGGATTGTAACTTGAGAATTAAAATTCACAGAACTAGCCTTTTAAACTTTTATTTGATTTTAAATCAACATCTTTTTGCTATTTTTCCTTTTGGCTAGAAAAACTGGAATCTAGATTTTACAAGAAAACTACTTTTTAGGTAATATACTCTAGTTCATTTATAATTGAACTATAGTACCATTTTCAAAGGACTTTCTTTATTACTAAAGAAAAAAGTACAAGGCTTAGGTAATTTTAAGGATAAATAATTTATGAAGAGGGCAATCCAACCATATTTTGACTTATAGATAATAATATTTTTAAATATTAGAAATTTTAAACAGCCAAAACTTTTACAATTTGAAAAATATATAATTAACATTCTTTGTCATTTAAATTTTATCAAGTTGAAGTGAAATGGATAAAAAAATATAAATAAACGTCACAGACACTATTTTTAAAAGAGCTTTTAGATTTAGATTTGGGCAGTATTATGCAATTTTCTCTAGTTTCCTACTCAGTTACATATAAATTCAAAATATTTAATCTAATTTTAATCTAAATATTTAATATTTAATCTCAGTTACATACAAATTCAAAATATTTATTATTTAATCTAATATTTAATCTAATTCAAAATATTTAATCTAATAGATAAAATCTATTTTATCTCTTATTTGTAATAAGAGATATTACAAACAACTTTATGCCAATAAATTTGAAATTTTCAATTTAAATTCTTTGAGTAACATGATTTATCAAATGTGAGATAAGAAAAAATAAGAAATCTAGATAGTCCTGTACCCAAAAAAGAAATATAGTCCATAATTTGAAACCTTTCCCTTAGTTCTACTCCAATAATTTTGGAGTAACTTATATTAAATAAATCTTTCTGTAGAAAACAATGATAAATTATGGAGGAAAAAAAACCCTACTTGAAGGCACTGGATAGTGACCAAAAGCAGACAAAAACTGGAATGGAAACAGTCCTTTCCAGATAGCATTTTTTTCTGGAGGAGATTTGCCTTTATATGCTTTTTGCCTGAGGGTACTCTTCAGTCCATCCAGTATAGGGCAACAAGAATCCAATAAGGGAACATCAGTCTTACTAGTCTGAAGAGTCATTAAATGGAGTTTGGGACTACTAGAGCAGCTAGGGAGAAAGGACATCTCAAAAAAGTGATAGCAAAGAGAGGAGCCCCAAAATGTGCATTTAAACTCTGCTCAAATCCCTGGATGACCCCTGAATTTTCCATATGTGGGGCAGACTCCAAGGAGCCCAGTGAAAAGCAACAATGGAAGTCTGAAAGAATTTAGCAGAGGCTTTAGCTACTACACATCATAAGGGAGAGAGTTTGGAGTTTGAGTCCAGCCAAGTTAATTCCTTGATAGGAAAAAACCAAAACCAAACAACAATAAAAACTCTTCAGAGGAAGATAACAATATCCATTCTCTACAGTGTGATGAAAGACTGTTAGACACACAGGAAAATGTGATTAAGAGAAATAGTAATCAATAGAAACTTACACTAACATGATCCAGATATTGCCATTAACAAAGACTTTAAAGTAGCTCTATAAATATTTCCAAAGACTTAAAGCATGAGTATAATTAATGAAGAAATGTGGAATCTCAGCAGAGAGATGGTAACTATTTAAAAAGTGCTAAATGGAAATTCTAGACCTGAAAAGAAAAACATCAGAAATGAATATGCAGAAAATCCACAAACAACAAACGCTGGAGAGGGTGTGGAGAAAAGGGAACCCTCTTGCACTATTGGTGGGAATATAAATTGATACAGCCACTATCAAGAACAGTATGGAGGTTCCTTAAAAAACTAAACATAGAACTACCATATGACCCAGCAATCCCACTACTGGGCATATACCCAGAGAAAACCATAATTCAAAAAGACACATGCACCCCAATGTTCACTGCAGCACTATTTACAATAGCCAGGTCATGGAAGCAACCTAAATGCCCATCAACAGACAAATGGTTAAAGAAGATGTGGTACATATATACAACGGAATATTACTCAGCCATAAAAAGGAACAAAATTGGGTCATTTGTAGAGACGTGGGTGGACCTAGAGACTGTCATACAGAGTGAAGTAAGTCAGAAGGAGGAAAACAAATATCGTATATTAATGCATATATGTGGAATCTAGAGAAATGGTCCAGATGAACTGGTTTGCAAGGCAGAAATAGAGACACAGATGTAGAGAACAAATGTATGGACACCAAGCGGGGAAAGTGGCAGGGGTGGGGGTGGTGGTGATGGTGGGATGAATTGGGAGATTGGGATTGACACATATACACTAATATGTATAAAATGGATAACTAATAAGAACCTGCTGTATAAAAATATAAATAAAATTAAATTTAAAAAAACCTCTCTAAGTTATAGAGGAATATAGTAATTCCTAAAGCAATCAATAAAAACAATGTAGACACCGAAGGCAACCATAAACAAAACGAAAAGAAAATATCTGCAAACTGGGAGAAAATATTTGCAAACTGTGCAAATGACAAAGGCTTACTTTCCTAAATATATAAACAGCTCACACAACTCATTATCAAAAAAACAAACAACCCAATCAAAATATGGTCAGAAGACCTAAATAGACATTTCTCCAAAGAAGACATACAGGTGGCCAATAGACACATGAAAAGATGCTCAACATTGCTAATTATTAGAGAAATGCTAATCAGAACTACAATGAGGTATCACCTCACACTGGCCAGAAGAGCCATCATCAAAATGTCTACAAACAGTAAATGCTGGAGAGGGTGTGGAGAAAAGGGAACCCTCCTACACTGTTGGTGGGAATGTAAATTGGTGCAGCCACTATGGAAAAAAGTATGGAGGTTCCTTTAAAAACTAAAAATAGAGTTGCCATATGATCCAGCAATCTCAGTCCTGGGCATATATCTGGAAAAGACAAGAATCCTAATTCAAAAGGATACATGCACCCCGATGTTCATAGCAGCACTATTTACAACAGCCAAGACATGGAAGCAACCTAAGTGTCCATCAATAGATGAATGGATAAAGAAGATGTGAGATATATATATATATATATATATATATATATATATATATATATATATATATATAATACCAAGTGAAGTAAGTTAAAGACAAATATTATATGATTTCACTTATATGTGGAATCTAAAATATAATACAAATGAACTTATTTACAAGACAGAAACAGACCCACAGACATAGAAAACAAACTTAACCAAAGGGGAAAGGGGTGGGGGGAGGGATAAATTAGGAGTATAGAATTAACAAATAAACACTACTATATATAAAATAGATAAGCAATGAGGATTTACTGTATAGCACAGGGAACTATATTCAATATCTTGTAATAACCTGTAATGGAAAAGAATCTGAAAAAAATATATATATACACACACACATACACATATATCACTTTGTGGTACACCAGAAAGTAACACAATATTGTAAATCAGCTATAGTTCAACTATAGTTCAATAAAAATAAATAAATAAAAGCAATTCAGAGAGATGCAGCTAAAAAGCCAACGAAGAGATTAAAAAGAAGTGCTAAAAATATTGAATTAACCCCTACTCCTGAAAAAAAAAAAGGGAGAAAAAAGAAACAAAGACAGGACAAAAAAAGATAGACCTAAATCCTACCCTATCACTAATTACACTAAATATTAGTGAGCTAAGCACTCCATTTAAAAACATAGATTGTCAGACTCTGTAAAAAGGTAAGACTGGACTATATGCTGTCTACAAGAAATGCACTTTAAACATAAAAACACAGATAGGTTCAAAGTAGAAGGAAAATGATGTTTATTCAGACATTAAGCCTAATAAAGCTGAATTGGCTATATTAATATCAAATAAAATATACCTCAAGACCAGGAGTGTTACCAGAGATAAAAAAAAGCATCTTATCAATCTGATAAAAAGTGTCATGTTGAGGAAAACATTCAATCATACATGTGTATGCACCTAACCAGGGAGCTCTGTAATTCATGAAGCAAAAATGGACAGAACAAAAGAAAGAAATAGAGAAGCCCACAATCATAATTCAAGATTTTAATACTCCTCTCTCAGTAATTGGTAGAACAACTAGACAAAAAGATTCGTAGTAATAGAGATTTGAAAACCATTATCAACCATCTTGACATAATTGATATTTATAAAACACTATATTCAACTACACAATACATATGCAAGTATAAATGGAATGTTCACACACACACACAAAATAGACCATTAAACAAGCTCAGCAAATTTTTAAAAAACTGAAATTTTACAGAATATATTACCTAGTAAAAGAATATTAAATTAGAAATCAACAATAAAATTTCTAAAAAAGTCCAAATATTCTGAAATTTAAAAACATATTTCTAAATGGCCCAAAATTAAAGAAGTACTCAAAGAGGAACTAAATTTATTTTTATTTGAATGATAATAAAAATACAACATATCAAAATTGGAGAGATGTAACTGAACTTAGCAGAATGTAGAAGGAAATCTAGAGCATTAAATGCTTATGTGAGAAAAGAAGAAAAGATTAAATTCAATGATCTATATTTCTACCCTAAGAAGCTAGAAAAACATAAGTTAAACCCAAAGTAAGTAGACATAAGGAAAAAAAAAAAAGAGGTAAAACCGTAAAATACAAAACAGATAATAGAGAAACTTAACAAAGATCAAATTTGCTTCTTTGAAAAGAATCACAAAATTTATAAACCCCTGACACCACTGGTAGAAAAAAATACACACAAATTAATATCAGGAATAAAAGAGAAGATGTCACTACAAATCCTACAGTCATTCAAATATAATAAGGGAATATTATGAACAACTTTATGTAAATAAATTTGACAACTTAAATGAAATGGACAAATTCCTTGAAAAGCACAATTAACCAATCTGAGCACTAAATAAAATTTAAAAATCCAAATAGCCCTCTATCTTTTAAATAAATTGAATTTGTTAGTTAAAAAAATCTTCTCACAAAGTAAACTCCAGGCCCACATGGTTTCACTAGTGAATTATATCAAATATTTAAGGAAGAAATTATACCAATAGAGTTGGTGGAATCAATTCCCAACTCATTTTTATGAGAACAGTATAACCCATGTATATACTAAAACCTGACAAAGGTATTCCATCCCTTCCAGTCCATATTGCTAACAACAAAATATGAATAAAACTTGAATTTACTCTGTTAACATAATACAGGATAGAGATAATTTCCTGTGTATTCAGTAGACACAAATTATGTGGTAAAATTGAAACCCATTCATGATTAAAAATACATGAAAAAAAGCAAAAAGAAAACAAACATACCTCCTTGAAAACTAGGAATAGAAATGAACGGGACAGTCCTTAACCTGATAAAGGGCATCTATCAGAAATCTACAACGAATATCATACCAAATGGTGAAATATTGTGGATTTCCTCAAGCCTAGAATGAGACAAGGAACCCTGCTCTCAATCACTCCTAATTATCATGGTACTACAAGTCCGATGATGCAACTGTGCAATAAGAAAAGGAAAACATATAAGCACAGGGAAGAGAGAAGTAAAATTTATTATTTGCAGATAACATAATTGTGTACCTAGAAAATCCCAAAGGAATCTATAGATAAACTTTTAGAGTTAATAAGTTAATTTAGCAAACTTACTGGATTCAAGGACAATAAACAAAAGTAAGTGTATGTATGGTAGCAACAAACAAATAGAAAATGAAATTTAAACAAAATTCTTAGAAGAGAAGAACATCAACTCCCTTGGAATAAATATAGTGAAACATGTATATTACCTTACACAGAAAACTGTAAAGCAATATTGAAAGAAATTAAAGAAGAGCTAAAACGGACTCGAGGATTGGAAGACTTAATATTGTAAAGATACCAGTTCTCCCCCAAAATTCATCTATAGATTCAGTGCAATCTCAACTGAAATTCCAACAGATTTTCTTTTTAGGAGTAGACAAAATTTATAGGGAATTTTATATGGAAATGTGGAGGGACAGGAATAGCTAAGAAAATCTTTAAGATTAGGGTTGGAACCCTTATTCTACCACGTGTAAGAATTATTATAAAGCTATAATAATTAGTTTAGTGTGAATGGTGGCACATGGATAGACAAGTGGACGAATGGAACAGAAGAGGGAGTCTGGAATCAGACACACACATACATGGGCATCACTGGCAAAGCAGTGGGAAACTGTGCTCCTTTCAATCAATGATGCACAATTAGATAATTCATATGAGAAAAAACTGTCTTGACCCCTACCTCACACATTATTAAAAATCAATTCCAGGTGATTTTAAATCTAGATGTGAAATATAAAGCAATAACGCTTCTAAAAAATAACATAGAAGAATATTTTCATGATCCTAGAATAGGCAAGGATTTTTTTAAACAAGACACAAAAAGCGCTATCCATAAAGGAAAATACTGAAATATTGGTAACTTCTGTTATCAAAAGACCTTTATGAGAATGAAAAGGAAAGCCATGGAATGGGGGGACATACTTGTATTATATATATATCATAAAAATTCCCTACAGTTTAATGAGAAAAAGTCAGAAAACCTAGTAAAAACTGGACATTATTTTTTTTCACAAAAGAGAATGTCCACATGGCAAATAAACACATGAAAAATTACTCAGCCCCATTAGTTATCAGGATAATGCAAATCGAAATGACAATGAAATATATGATATACCAACAGGTTGTCTACCATTTAGAAGAATGATAGATAATACCAGTTGGTGAGACTGTAGCGTAATTGAACACATGTTGTTGCTATTGAGAGTGCAAATTCGTGCAACCACATTGAGAAACTGTTCATATATACTAACCTTGAACATACACATATCCTATGACCTAGTCATCCCATTCCTATATACATACACTCCAAGCAAATTCATGCAAGTGTTTACAAAAAACCAAATCTTAGAAAGTCCATAGCAGTGTTTTTTCAAATAGCCAAATTAGGAAACAACTCAAATGTCTTCAAACAGTAGAATGGAGAAGTAAATCGTGGTATATCCATTGCAATGAGAAATATACAGCCATGAAAATGGAGAAACTACTGCTACATACAACAGCATGGGTAATTATCAAAACACAATGTTGAGCAAAAGAAGCCGGACATCAAAGAATACATACATCATAGAAAATTCAAAAATAGGTGAAATTAATCTCTGGCACTAGAAGTCAGGAGAGAAGAGTAGGGGCCGTGTCTGGTAAGGTTCTGTTTATGAATCTTTGTGATGGTCCCATGAGTGATTTGGGTGGTGTTTACATGGATTACTCTGTGCTACATGGGCACTTTTCTGTATGTATGTTTTATATCTATAAAACACCGTATTTTTAAAAAATTGGGTTAAAATTAGACAGGATGGAAAGACATGAAAGAACAGGAGGCAAGACAAATTATCTGAATTGATAACATTCTTTGGCATCAGTGGCAAGTGCTAGGAAAATTTAGAAAAGAGAGAAATCACTGACAACTAGACTGGTCAGAAAGTGTTTTCTGGGACTAGGTAGAAATTTATTTGGGTGTTGAATAATGGTAGAATTTGGACAGGAAGAGAGGGCAAGGCAGAGGGGCAGTCTGAGTAAGGGTGGGCATGAGCATGCTGTGTTGAAAAAGAAGGGTCTTGCTTGGGCGAAAACTTTCTTTTTGGAGAGTGAGGAACAGTTCTCATAATATCGCCTCACCTTATAGTTTACAAAGCACATTATAGTTTACAAAGCTCTTTCTCATACTCTATCTTATTTGATGATCACAGCAACTCCATTTCTTGCAGAAAGAGACCCAGGTTCAGGAAGATCAAGGCACTTGCTCAGAACCATTTAACATCTGAGGTTATTTTCCTGGTTTAAGGAACTGCTGAGCTGGATCCAATCCTAGGTCCATTCAACTCAAGATTCTAATGGTCACAAAAGTCTGGAGGAATGTGTCAGGAGTTGGCATATCAATCAACGTAGGGTGCAATCTATGGGCACAGAAATGTTTGGTAGATAGATTTGTCAATGCAATATTTTCTTCCGTTGAGTGAAGCTTTGTGTTTATACATACTAAAACATTGCTAAACATTAAACTTGAACATCTCATGAAAAAAGCCCTTAATAAAATTCTCAGGAAGTTTCTAAGAACTGGACAACTTGCATTCAGCTTCCTGTCTCAACCTTGAGCTGGCATGCTGCTGTGGCCAAGACCCATGGTCCTTCCTGAGACTGTGGAAAGCTACCTTGTCATGCCAGGGTGCAAAAGCCATCCCTGGTTTCTCCTTTCTCTAAAAGGGATATGAAGTTCACCTGTGGTGTACTTATTTTTTTTGAGGCAGAGAAAATGCAGGTCTAAAGCAACAGATGAGGCCATAATCACTACTCTTTAGGCCTAATTTTTAGACATAAAAGGTGCAGCAAATAAGTGACCATCTTAATATCAAACAATGTGCCTATTCCACTGCCCCTTTCCATGCGCGGACCAATGTGTTCTAAGAGGTCTACTCACTAAATTTTAGCTCCAATTTGTTATTCTAAGGAATAGCTTTCATCCCAGGTGCAGTCATGGAGAGGCCTGGTCTGAGTATACAGCATTCTTTCAGCATGATAAGTAATCAATAACTAAAAGAAAACACAGTCATGCGTGGTGCAGAGATAAAGCAAAGAATGGAAAGTAGAAGTGAGTATATTCAGTAGAGACAGTTTGCTTCATTCACCCCTTTCTCCCTGAGCTATTCTATCTCTTTTTCTTTAATTTGCCTATATTTTAGTAACAGAATGATTGGTTTATACTTTTTTGAACTTACATATATTTTTTCTGATAATAAAGGTAATAATGATCCTTTTAGTAAATGAGTAACATGGACAAATACAAAACACAATTATTCGTATCTAACTAAATCCTTTGGTGAACTTTCTTGTCTTTTTTATATATTTATATATAAATTTTGTTTTACATAGCTAAATTTATAATATGTTTACAATTTTGGTCTCTAATATCTCCTGGGAGTGGATTTGGGAAATGGCAGTGTGGCTAAAAAGATTGGACTCTGGGGTGAGGAATGTGGACAAATGTGTGGAACATCAACTCTTCCACGTCTTTCTCTTAAGCCTTTAGGTAAGTGGTTTTCAGTCCCAACTATGCACCAACATCAACTGCAGGAACTTAGAGACAATACCAAAGTCTGTGCCTCACCCCAGAAGTTCTGATGTGCAGCCAGAGTAGCGAACCTCCGGTCTGGGTGGTGGCCCTCATCCCGGTCACCATGAGGTCACTTGAAAAGAGCCTCAGCATTGGGGGGCAGTGAGTAGCTCATGCAGCTCTGTCTTGTGTAGCTCCCCTGGCCTCCGAAAAGGCCCAGCTCTCATCGCTTGGTGACCATTGTGGAGCTTACCATAAGAACTTTAACATTCACAGGAAGCAGGTATTTGTAGGGTTTGTGAAATCATGACAGAAGTTCCCCCTCCTATGAGCTGTCACAGGAATACAGTTGACCCTTGAACAACACCAGTTTGAACTGCGAGAGTCCAGATTATTCAATAAATATATACCCCAGTACTATACAATCCGTGGTTAGCTGGATGCATGGATGCAGAACCAAGGGTATGGAGGGCCCACTGTGAAGTTCTACGTGGATTCTTGACAGCAAGGGGGGCAATTAGCACCCCTAACCCCCCGCATTGTTCAAAGGTCAACTGTAATGCTTTATAACTAAGAACAAACCTGAATAGAAGCCAACTCTACCCAGGACCAACAGATGGCGCTATTGGCCAATGCCCTGCCATTTAGGTCTCTGCCAACCATTCATTCTTTAATATTTAGTAGAGTTGCTGCATTTGTGCATGATTTGGAGATGTTTTATAAACATTTTTGACTCCATATAACTGAGAAGTGCGAAAGCAATGAGACTATTAAAATGTCTACTGAGAAGAGGAGTACAAATACGACAAAATGCAAGTAGAGATCATTTTAAAAAGTAGAAGGTGGTAAGAAAATAAATAGAAGGTTATACATGCCTATGGAATTAGTTTTTTAGATAGTAGAAACAATCCCAAAGGGCAGAGTGAATCATGAAGCTTGAGAAAGGGGCTGTGCCTATGCAATTGACAATAATAAGCAAGAGGTGCAGAGACGGATGAAATGGAAAACTTACAGCGTGCAGCTAGAGAATTACAGAACGTGGTGCTTTATCTAGCACCAGCCATCCAAGCTCTTTCTTTCCTTCCAGTATCATTCAGCTGGCCCAAACCAAACAGTGTCAATTAGGTTGTTTTTAATTCTGGGGAAGTCTGGGCGTGTTTTTCCAGAACTTGGAACTAAGCATGGTAGAAGTTCTGCTACTTAAACTCCTGGAGTAGGTCATTGTGATATTGTGATTTATAGGAAAAATATATATTTGGTCATTCAGATGTTCCTGTCACAGCTCCCCAAACCCTTGGAATTTCCCGAGCGATAAGAACAATGGCATAATATTTGGTCTCTGGTCCTCAGTTTCTGAAAATGCCTCAGGGAAGGGGATTTGGGGATCCCACCCAAGGGTAGGGGCAGGTTGTCAGGAGAACCAGCCATGTCATTAGAGGGTTAGAACTTTCAGCCCCACACCCCTGATCTCCACGGAGGGGAGAGGGTCTGGAGATCGAATCAACTGTCAGTGGCCAATGATTTGATCAATCATGCCTGTGTGATGAAACCTCCATAAAACCCGAAAAGGACAGGGTTCAGGGAGCTTCCAGGTTAGTGAACATGTGGAGATTTGGGGACAGTGGCACTCAGAGAAGGCATGGAAGCTCCACGCACTTTCCCCATGCCTTGCCGTATGCATATCTTCCAATGTTTATCAGTATCCATTACCATATCCTTTTATAATAAACAAGTAATCCAGTAAATAAACTGTTTCCCTGAGTTCTGTGAGCCACTCTAGCACAGTAACCGAAGCTGGGGAGGAGGTTGTGAGAACTTCTGATTTATAGTTACTTGGTCAAAAGTACAGGTAAAAACCTGGGCTTGTGGCTGGCATCTGAAATGGAGGGCGGTCTTGTGGGATTGAGCTCTCACCTGTGGAATCTGATTCTATCTCCGGGTAGATAGTTGTCAGGATTGAGATGAATTCTTGGACACCCTGCTGGTGTCCCAGACTTGCTTGTTTGTACGGGGAACCCTCCACATACACACATTGGAATTGGGTCTGAAAACTCAAGAGTCATGGACAGTTCTGTAGCCTTAAAACCAGTTCAGATCTGTACTACTTCAAGGTGGCAAAGCAGCCCGGTCTGATGCTAAGGAGATCTGTTTCTCACCACACCTGCAGAAATGATTGAGAGAATGGGTTAGATCAATGGATTTACCATAGATCAAACAGGTCCCTGTTAGGCAAAGATACTTGATAGAATGTATCAGCAAGAAGGAAAAGGAGAGTGCTGATACATTCTTGTATCAGCAAGAATGATTTAAAGCTGTGAAAGCCTGACATCTTCTTATTTACTGAAAACACATTGGGGAAATTCAAGCTCAAACCCTTTCAGACCTTTTGAATTTATAGTGTATCAGTCAGGATTCAATCAGAGAAGCAGAACAAGTAGGACATAAATATTAAGAGATTTACTGTAAGGAATTAGCTTACGTGATTGGGGGGGGTACGCTAGGCAAGTCCCAAGTCCATAGCGCAGGCTGTCAGGAGGGCAGCTGCCAGGCTGAAGCTGCTGTCCACAGGTGGAATTTCTTCTTCAGAGAAGCCTCAGCTCTGCTTTTAAGGACTTTTAACTGAATAAATCAGACCCACTGAGAGTATCTGAAAGAATCTCCCTTATTTAAAAATCTACCCATTATGAACTTCAATTCCATTTACAAAATACCTTCACAGCAACACCTAGATTAGTGTTTCATTAAATCACTAAGTACCAGGGTCTAGCCAAGCTGACATATCAAAAAGACCATCACAAATCGTGTTTTGGAACCTAGCCTATTTCTAAAGAGAAGAGCTTTTAGATTCAAAAAAAAAAGGTATCCCGTAGACTCCAGGAACTAGACGATTTATGTAGAAGGCACAGATGTCATTGTCTGGAAGATCTGGTGATATTCTTCTTAGGTACACAAACTCATTCATTCATTTAGTCATTCAACAGACTTCGAGTACTTACCCTTTGCCAGTCACTGTAGAAAGTACTGGGACTATAAGAGCATAATCCTTGCCCTCAGGAGGCCCACAGTCTAAAGGGAGAGACAGAAACACTGAGAGCTTCAGGACCCTGTGGTGACTGTCAGATGGGCCTCTGACCCAGCTGTTGAAGTCAAGGAAGGCTTGCTGGAGGAGGAGCATGAAGCAGGGTCTAGAGTTAAACCTTGTGGGACTTGGCAGGTAAGGGTGAAGAGGAGAGATGGCAGGAAAGTCATTGCAGTGATGTCCTGGCCCCTGGCCCATGCTGACCTCACCCGGAGCAGCTTCTGACCTTGTCAGTCGCAGTGTAAGGGGCCAGCCCGGGGCAGCCTCTCACAGACCATTTCTACTTACAGTGTTTCCACCTCTGTGTCTCTCAACATAACTGTTAATGGCGTGTCCCTGGCCCCTTACCCAGGCCTCCAAGCCTTCACAGGAGGGACTGCCTCCGCCAGACGTGAGAGTTTGCTCCAAGACTGACAGCTGCGCTTGGTCCATGTGCTCAGCACGATGGCTTTCTCTCCCCACCTCAGCTTGACCAGTTCATCTGCTTCCCCTGGAAACATCACTATCCTGGCCTGTTTCTCCATCACTTTATCCACATGTATCCTCCCTTTCCTTCTTCCTTCAAGCAATGAGTCCTGTGCACTCGTCATCTGCAGTATGCATTACCACGAGTCTCTCCATTTTCTAAGTGGATAAAGTAATGTCTTTCCTAGCTCCCTCTCAAGAAAGTGAGGGTAAAATGAGGCACTGTTTAAAGCCCCTTGAAACTGGTACTGCCACATGAAAGTAAAGTGCAGGCTAGGTATCACTGTCATGTCTCTGTCATCTATATATCCATTATCTATCATCTATCTATCTATAATCTATATCTATCTATCTACCTATCTATTTATCCATTAATCACTCCTAAATTGTGTGTCACTTAGGAATAGAGGTCATCTTAGAATCTAGGGTACCTAGCACAGTTTTCTGCACACAGTAATTGTTCATTAATTGTCTGGTAAAGACAATGATACTGAAGTCATCTGAGGCGTTGGGAGACAGATAATTGCAAACAGCCACACCGTTGGTGCTACAGTGGTCCATTTCCCTACCTCAGGCAAGCTGGTTCCTTAGGACGCAGCTGATGCGTCATCTTTGCTAAGAAGGCCTTTCCTGCTCACACACGTGTCTGAGTTGAGCACCTTCTCCTGTTACCGTAGAATCCTCTTAATACTTCGGTCATTTCTCTTACCGGGGTGGGATTTGTCTCACCACAGGCAGGGGAGTTCTCTGAGGTGAGGGACTGTGTCCTAATAATCTTTGCCAGCATGGCTCAGTTCTTGGCACAATGCAGGCATGCCATAAACAGTAGAATAATAGCATGGTATCCATCCCTATTGATACTTGTTTCAATATTAGCCTCATGCCAGACAGACTGCTCTGTAGAGGGAATAATGCTTAGACCTGTGTTGAAATTTCTTCTGTGTCCTCGTCAAGTGGGTAGAAAATAAAACGGAGTCAGAAGGTATGGGCTGAGTTCCTGACCCTGTATTTTCTTAGAGAAGACATGATTCCCAGAGTTCCACCTCTTTGAAGTTTCTCTTGTGCAGATGCTGTTGTATTACTCAGGCTGTGTTCCTCACAGGGCTGAGCACCTAGGAGGCTAGGTGGCCTCAAGCAGTGACAGCAAGATGCACCCAGCACCCAAGGAACTTCTAAAGGGTGCTGGTGGAGGAAATGTCATCCTCCCATTTTTTTTTTAAACCTCAAAATGTTTATGCCTCTCTGTAATGCTGTGGACTCTTTAAGGGGAGTCAAAATGTCTAACTTCATTTTTTGTATGTCTCAGATCTAACCCAGTGTAGGCACTCAATAAACATTTATTGATTTAAGTATCTGCCGAGCCTGTGCCCTGAAAGTTGGGGTAGGGTTCTGCTTTGATTGCCCCTAGTTCTGAATCCATCTCTCAACTCGACCATTTCCTGTTGCTGTGAGGTGCCTGGCAATGTGACTCCACAGCACATACATGCAGGAGCCCAGCCAAGGTATCTTTTTAGACGGTGAGTCAGAAATACAAAGACAATGGAATTCTGAGTTGCACTTTCCGGGGAGGACATACACAGCAAGGTAACTCGTCTTTAATAACGGGCTCAGAATTGTAAATTAAAGCATTAACTCTGCTGTCTCCTGGAATGTGTCTGCCAAAACGCCATTGCCATGGGGTTGGTCTGGGTTGGTTCAGCAACTTTCAAATGCCGGCTGGACTACAGGAAGAGTTTGTTGCATTAAGTAATTTATGGGGTGTTAAGAAGTTCCTTAAGCTATTATTAAAAACATGCAAACCCCTACCTGGTTAGATCTCTAGTAAGTCAGACTTCTAACTAAGCAGAAATGATAGGCCATCTTTTGATGTTTAATGAGTTCTGCAGCAGATGGGCGATGTGATAGACAGGGCTGTGGTGGTGATTTACTGGTCATGAAACAGAATGATGAGAGCCCTCTCCTGAAAAAAAGAAAATGTAGCCGAAAGGACAGGTTTTCCCCCTTTGCCTTCCTCTCTCACCAATCCCTTCCCCTTTCTTTCTTGGTGCATGTGGTTTTGATTTCCTCACCCCCGTGCCTCTCAGTACTGGGATCATTTCCATTCAGGCACACACAGAACACTGCAAACTAATTAGCCTTGGATATAGCCACAGGAAGTCAGGCTGCCAAATCCTCTTTCCCCCCCAATTCCTCAACTTTCTCAGCCCGCCTGAGGCCCACGGCCTTGCACTGGGCCTCTCTGTATAAGTTGCCAGTTCTAATTTTGCAATTTCCCTTCACCTTATCAAATATGCCCCAAGCCTGCCAGGGGACGGAGAAGGAAAGGCTTTGGAGTCAGTCTCGTCCGCTGGTCTCTTTCCTCTGGCCCCTTCTCTGCTTTCTCCCCACAATTAGGGAGACTTGTTTGGCTACAGTTTCAGTGTTGACTTGTTAATCTGACCTTGGTTAATGCTTTTTAAAGGAAAGCATTGCCCATGATGCAAAACTCAAGAGACTTGCCTACCAGTCTCCTCCACTCCACTTACATCCTCACCTCTCAGGGACCCTGTATCTCTGACTTTTCTCAAAGGTTAACCCATTTTCCCATGAGGTGTAGGTGTCAACTCTGCCCCAAATAGTTTTGATTGAGAGCCTGTGGCACTTACTGGAATAGGGTGTGAAAGGGAGATGGAGAGAGGAGAGGGGGCTGAGAGAGGAAGAGATGGTAGCCTGGGCTCTGGGATTCAAGCGCAGGAGGCATGGCACACAGGGTCCTCCTGAGAGGCACGGCTTCAATGGAAGCCCTGAATCAGAGGTGCAGACTGGTAGATCCCAGGCCAGATCTGAGCCAACAAAACAGAAAATTAGTTGTCAACATTTAAAAATAAGGAGATTTCACATAAAAAGTCCAAATTGCTTGCTTCCTAGGAAAAAAATTAGATATGGCAACGCTGGGCCAGTATCCAGGCCTGCATGACAATTGGCTGGAGCTGAGTAGCTCCCAAGCCCTGGAGATGGAGTGTGGACTCTCCCAAGCCCTGGAGATGGAGTGTGGACAGTCCACTCCCCTCTCCTGTCTTATTAATGTTATCTACCTGGCTCCTGCAGACATTTGGGTTTGCCATTCTTGCTTTAAATGAAGGAAGGGAAATTTAATCTTGAATCCCAAGAGACTTGTCGGGGCTTTGTGCATGATTTTCTTCTGTTCTACAGTCATTTCATCACATCAGAGTGTACACCATGTTACAGCAGTTGCCTGTTGAGTTGTTGGGTTTCCTTCCCCATTAGACTGTGAGCTCCCTGAGGGCAGGGATCTCCGCTGCCTTGTTCATTATTATACTCCCAGCGCTTTGCACAGCGCCTAGATGCTCAACACGTTTTTCCTGGCAGATGATGATTTACCATGTCCCTTAGTGAACTTGATGAGCTCAGAGAGTAGGAAATATGGAAATAGAAAATAAGATATGCATGAAAGGTAGAGATTTCAGGAGGTTAAAAAAAATGTGATTTTCATGGAGCAAATTCTAAGGTGAGCTTCTCAGAGGAGAACCCACTGGCACAGGGCTTTATAAGTTGGGTAGATTGGGGCACAATACTCACTTATTTGTTTCTAACCACATCCTTTGTCTCCCCTTTGCATTAGAGGACTCATCCTCTGGACTCCCATTTTTATCTCTCCAAATCTGCCAGTGAGTGAACCATATTAATTTCTAAGATAATGGCTTGATTGCTGTGGGTGGGAGGCCAGATAGTGTGGAAAGCCATGAGCTCCAGCCCACTCTGTGGGAAGCCTAGCAGAATAAAAATAGATGCATCATAGATACGATGACAATGGGTAGAATTATCACAAGTTTTGATAATGATGATAATGAGATAGCATGGGCAGAAGGCTAAAACATTAAATGTATACAATGTGAAATGCAAAGCAGAAAAATGATCTTGTCTTCATGAGCGGCAATGAAAAAGTTGTGCAATGTCATCTAACAGTAGAATGCTTCGCTGGACCTATTGCCGCAGATAGTGGAATATGTGTTGGGTAGCATAGCCCACCCAGTCCTTGTGAATCAAGGAAATTCCTCTTGTGTGCGGTCTATGTTCAGTGCTTAGAATTCCCTTTCCAAAAAGCCTTTTTGATGTAACCACCATTTGTCATTCCGATGGGAATAATATCGGGAACCTTTGCTCATAGGACATTGCTCCAGAGAGGCAGAGGAATGTGATTATGAGGGTTGCAGGGAGGAGAAGGTAGTTGACCAGAATTATTTCATAGGACTAAAACATGGCTAAAAGAAAGTAAATCTATGCCTAACAAGTTTTCTTTCATGAACATTGGCTAGTACTTGAATTATGTTAACACTGAGATAGACTCATCAAAGATAAGCTTGAACTATGATCAAATCATGGTAGGTATCATCAGAAAAAAAACACTGAAAGGAACAGATTAGCAACTTATGGTATACAGTTCATATAGAAATACTTATTTCAGGAGCGTGATAGAAAGATATCTTCAATAGTCATGATCTTTAAGATCTGGGACCTGTTGGAAAAAATTGAAGTTATATATGTATATAATTATATTAACTTAACATATATATATGATATGTTCGCTATAAATTGAAATTTTCAATTCCAGAGGCATTTGAATTTTCATGTTAGACATTTTGTCATCTGTAGGAAATACACATGTTGTCACTCACCCCTACCATGACCATTACATCATAATCTAGATCTCAACAAAAGCAATTTTTGGGGGCCTCTCACTGTTGTGGCCTCTCCCGTTGCGGAGCACAGGCTCCGGACGCGCAGGCTCAGCGGCCATGGCTCACAGGCTCAGCTGCTCCGCAGCATGTGGGATCTTCCCGGACCGGGGCATGAACCCGTGTCCCCTGCACCGGCAGGCAGACTCTCAACCACTGCACCACCAGGGAAGCCCAAAAAGAATATTTTTGATGACGTTTTAGATCGTATAATACTCGCATAGTACCTATAGATTATTTCACAATTCACATGCATTATACAGCTTAATTCACCTAACATCCCTGCAAGGAAGATATTATAATTCTTATTTTAGGATAAGGATACTTAGATTTGGCTCCTATGAATGATGATATTAAAGAAAGATCGATATTTTCCTGCTAGTAAGTTCTCTGGTCTTAGAGCCAATTATATTGTGAGAACTCTAAATTGCTAGGCTATACTAAGATTTACACAGCAGAATTTCCTTGATCAAGCTAACCCTTTATTCTCTCTTCCCAATCTCTCTGATTTTTGGAAACTCTCTCTCTTTCTTTTTGTCTTTCCACTTAACCATTATGCCTCTTTTTAAATTTCTCTTCTTTCCATAAAGCTCTATATCTCTACAGATTACAGGACAGGACAAGAATTTCCAACACCAGTGTAGAAGAAGAGCCCTTACCCAGCCCAAACCACCAGCATTCAGCACTCTCTGGGGAGGACAGTTCAGCCCTCACCCTGGTTAAAACTGTCCAAGCCAATAGTCCATATCCAAAGAGGTCTGTGCCTTTGGAACTTTTAGTCAGAAGGATCCACATACAATGTGAGCAACTGGGCAGATTTGTCTTCTGGTTTCCAAAGAAGAATCAGGTAGAATGATCAGCTTGAAACTAGCCAGAAGACTCATCTCCAATTGTAGGAGCAACTTGGCAGGTAGATATTTCGCAGCCACACTTGACCCTGCCTCTATGTGTACTACAGAATAAGATAGAATTTAAGGGGCTCCCGACTCCAGAGTACCCACCCAGAGTGCCTAAGAGAAGTGGCTGAGAAGGGCACAAAATTGGCACACGTTACGTTGAAACACATCACTCTAAGAACTGACATGAGCATTAGAGGATATCTCTCTCTATCTCTCCCTGCATCTCTCCCCGTCTCTGTCTCTTCAGTATAACTAATTTTGAAAAGGCACCAACCCTTAAAGAGACCATCCATTTTTTGCCCAGGCATTTGAGATGGGGTACCTCCACACCCTATCAGTACAGGTTTCCTGAGGTTTCAGTGGTTTTCCACCACCAGACCAAATAACACTCCAGGCAAATACAGTTGTCAAGACATCATAATACTTAAAAAAATACACACTGATAGTACATAACTGGACTTTTTCATCAGGAGCTTAAGTTTTGAAGTAGGCTAGCTCTACATAAATCAAGCTGAGCCACAACCCAATGGTATTTGACCTGTATGTAACCTATATAATTAGGGTTCTCAATTTTTTGTGGATAACTTGGGGGCTACATTTATCCAGTAATGGTGGAAATTGGACTTGAGGATCTACTTCTCTGAAATCCTCCTGCAAATCCTAGGAATGGCTTTCTAATTCCTAACCTCATATGGTCATAGTGTGGGAATAATAATATCTCCTTCTGAGGAGCTATGTTGATGACTGGACGATGTTTCTGTGTGGTCTCCTTAAACTATGTTCTCCCAGTCTCCCCAGAGAACCATGAAATCTGCTTATTTCTTATGTCATCAGAGAATTATCACACACTAGGCAGGAACTTTGTGTTCCATACCTTCTTGCAGTTACTAGTTCACTATTAACATTCAATAAATGAGTAACTGGAGTGCACATTTCCACTACACTATTCATTTCAGTAACTGTTATCACCTTCTGTAGACTTGTTTTTCTGTGATAAATGACAGGTTGAGCTGCAGATTTGGACACTAGTTCAGGAAATCTGGGTTACATTTGACTAAATATACTTAGACTAGGAGTCTCCTGGGTAGCAGGACAGAAACTCAGAGAATTGTTAACAGTTTATTATTAAACAGAAAAAACATTTCATTACTGAAGTTAGCAATCACCAATAAAGCAACTGTAGAGTGAATACGGGCCTAGAACAACTACTTCTTTTTTTCTGTTGTCTATTTATAGCTTATATGGTTATGCACTAATAATAATAATAACACTCTCTGTTGTTGAGAAGCAAAACCTCGCACAGCATATGGGATATTATTAACTGATATAATTAACTGATATAATTAGGCACTTTTAAGATTCAAGGCTGCTGGTAGAGAAATATATTTTTATTCATATAGCAATTATTTATTGAGTGTGTGCTTTGTGCCATCAGTGAGCTGGATGTTGGAATACAGTAATAAACAAAACAGACATAGTCACTGCCTTCAAGGCACTTACATTCTAGTGAAAAGTTAAGCAACCAAATAAATAACATAATTATTTAATTAATACAATTAGGGTAATAGCTGTCTGTGCTTTCATTTCACTTGAATCAGAATTCCAAGATTGTCATCTTTGAGCATTACACTGCAGACATCACTCAGACGATGGTCAAATGTTTACTTCTCTTCAAGTGTTCACTCATCACGTATTCCTGTAACATTAATGTCTTAAGCACAGAACACTAAAACTTAGCGTGGGAAAAGAGGGAAGAGAGTGACTGGTGTTTCTTTTTGTTGGTCATCACTGGACAATTCATGTACTTTTAATAAATTACTTGCTTTCTCCAGGATTCAGTTGTCCTGTTTATAAAACTAACTCTTTTACAAGAATGAGGCAACAATACACAATATGATTTCTGGAATCACTGCAATCCTGTTTCTCCATAAGTAAAGAGGGAATGGGGCAGGAAACTCTGGCCTGACCACTAAGGTACCCATGGGTGAAGACTACACTCTTTTGGGATGACAGAGCCCCAGTGTGACCATCAGGAGGTGTGGGTTATGGTTCTAACAGAGCCGGCTCTGTAAACTTGGGGGCAACTTGCACTATTCAGTCTTGATTTGCTGTAAAATGAGGGGAAGTAGAAGAGATTTCCTATTATTTTTAGTAACATAAATTTTTCTTTTGTAAACTTTACACAAAATCTATAAGAAAGAAAAAGTTGTGTAGATACAGTGTTGAAGAGTTTATAGGAAAATGGGGATAAGTGGGTGGGCAGAGGGAGTCGGATCCTTGACAACTCAGCCTGTCTTACTTCGCTGCCTGTAGCGACTCCCAGAACACCTCTTTGGAAGCCCTTGGCCTCCATGATGCACAGTTTGAGAAGCAGTAAATCCCTTCCTTGCTAATACCATGTGGGTTGGTATAGGCAGACCTCTTAAAGGTGCAAAGTGGAATGATGCCATCACCAACTCAAGCCAATAGCTCCTAGTCAACAGAGCAAGACTGGGGAGAGACATCAAGTCAAAGAGCAAGGAAAGCCATTCAAGCGACAGGAACATCCCCATCAGTCACTCATTCCAACCCCAACCCCGCACCCATTGTGTACAAAACATCAAGCCTTACCACTAGGTGCAGCCAAGATTTTAGCAGAAGGAAGAGTGTCGAGGGCTCCAGAAGCCTGTGCACACCTTGCATGAGAACTGGGTTCCCTGGGAGATTAAAAAGGAAAAAAAAGGATGGAGTGGCATTGTGGGAGATAACATTGTCTATATTGGTCTCTGCCTGCAGAGAGATCACTTGAATTGAATTGAGAGATCATTTCTCCATTCCACCTAAGCCCTTTGTCAAAATTTAAAATAAAAGGCTTATGCATTTAAGTCACTGATTGGTCTCCATTACACCCATAGAGTTCCTGGAGGTCCCATTCAGATGCTGGTTTAACAGGAACATTACTCCACAGGAAGAATGTGTGAACCAAGGGTGGGCAGCCTTGGAGGTCATTAAATCCAGCCATCTCAAAGTGGTCTTCTAACCTTGGTTTATACCCTTCTAGTGATAAAGAGCTCATGAACACTTGAGGTAGCCCATTTCCTTTCTGCCACATATATTTATCATAAAATTCTTCCTTTATATTGAGCCAAAATTTGTTCCCCTGTAGGTTCCACCTTTTATTTCTGATTCTGTTCTCTAAAGTTGTGGGCAATGAGCCTAATCATCATGAGAGTCCTTCAAGTATTTGTAAAGAGCTAACATGCTTCTTAAGTGTCTTCAGTTTTCCAAACCAAAATCTCTTCCTTATTGCTCATTCCCTGAAACAGACTGTAATCTTTTCATTGTAACACTAGAATCATCTTTCTAGCAACTGATTGATGTAACATAGAAAGGGATTTTGATCTTAGATAAACAGCTGTAGAGGTCATTAACACAGCATCGTCTTATAATAATATGAGTAGTCTGAAGTGACTGGAATGCAAAAGACATGGCGACACCAAGAAAAGTACAGGCAGAGAGTATGGGAAATAGAGCTGGGAAAGGTGGACCAGGCCAGGTTGGGAAAGGTCATCATCTGTCTCTCACCCATCCATCTTTGCCTTATTCAACCAACAAATATCTCCTGAGGAATTGGCACTGTACTAAGCCCTGGGAAGAATATAGTGAGCAAAACAGACGTAGTCCTTGCCCTTAAGCAACATGCATTCTAGGCATTAATCAATAAAATCATATAAAGACAAGTGGCAGTGAGTTATAGGAAATAAGTGTAGGCACCTATACAGCAATGTAAGTAGCATAACAAGAGGTCTGATCAAGTCTGAGGAAGGATGGTCAGAGAAGCCTTCATTGGAGAAAGGACCATTTCAAATGATATCTAAAGGAAAAGAAGTTAAAGACCAGGTAAAGAGGAATTGGGTGGGGTTGAGTGGAGGAGAGCTTTATAGATGGAGGGAAAAGCATGTACAGAGGTCCTGAGGTAGAGAAACTGAAAGAATGCTGAGGTGCCTGGAGGACAGGGGTGAGGGTAAGAGTGATGAGAAATGAAGCTGGGGAGGGGCAAGATTAGGGGTCCTGGAAGGCCAAACTAGCAGTTTAATCTTTACCCCATGATCAACTGGAAGCTATTGAAGGGGTATTATCATAAAGTTTTTGCAGTAAAAGGCATGCTTAGATCTATGGTTAGAAAGAGACCTTGGCAGCAGGTGGGGGAGGCTGGACCAGGGACACACTTGGCACAGGGGGAGCCTGTGGTTGGGAGAGTAGGATTAATTGTGAGATGATGAGGGCCAAGTCCAAGACTATGACAGTGATGAATCATAGCTTCAGAATGGACCAGAAAGGAAGCTAGAGCAGCTACCATAACTGTCACATTGTGTGATTGAAGGCTTGAAGGGGAAGGAATTTGAATGACTTGCTCAAAATCACGTGGCTAGTTGGTAGCAGAGAGATTATGGGAAACAGGATCCAAACTAAATAATAGTCTACTAATTATCGCACTTTTTTTTTCCCTGAAAAAGATAACTTGGGCATGTCAAGAATGGTTAATGTCGAAGGATGTGGTTCTCAGACAAGGACATGTAGGAATTGAAACCCAACTGTTCATTGAAACATGTGCTCCTTAAATAGGAGACAGGGTTTCCACCAGATTAAACCTTGACTAGGAGACTTCTGGATTTTAGGGTTGTTCTTCATGACCTTGCTTTGTCATACTCTCTGCTATTGCAATTATAAAAATAGATGTTAGGTCTAGAAGGGAGTTGGTCTACCATTTAGTCTGGTATTTTTCAACCGTGTGTCACAACTCAACAGGGTTATGCACACCCTTCAGACATGAGCTGCCAGTGTTCACTAAGATGTGAATTCTATTTCTGCTATATGTGAGTGGGTTTTATGGCAATGCTATCAACAGAATACTGAACTGAACAGGGCATGTGATCTTGTAAGAAGTGATCACTGAGAGCAAGAGCTAAGCCTGTGACCTTTACCAGAACACACAGAGTGTTGGGGGTAGGTAGGAGAAGTCAAGACCAGGGCAGTAATTGCTTCTATTAACAGCCACCCAGAACTAAAGGGAGACTGTGTGCTTAGAGCCCCCACAGGACAGCATTATAGGCATTTTGAGACGTTGTTGTAGTGATATGATTATGGTGTCATTAGTGGGATTTGGAGGCTTTTCATTCCTTCAGGTGTGCTGTCAGAACTCCTAGTTTACCTAAAATCCCCTTCAAATTAAGAACCACTCTTCTAGTCCAAGAGAAAGGCAAGGTGACATCTTGACCCAAACAGGATCAGGACCCAGTTCTCTATTAAAGCTTCTACTGCTAAAACCAACCACACAGAGGCTCTCCCAGTTAGAAGTACAGCAACAACAAACATGAAGCTAAAAATACCTAAGATAATGCTTGAAACCTTAAAGTTTAAAAAGAAACTGATGATTTTAATGCCAGCGTTCCAATTGCCAACTTTTCCATCCTCACTTCCCTTTTTCCCTCGCTCTTATTGCTCTGGGATCTGGGATTACACCATCCAATAAAGTGTTAGTACTCAAAGCTTGCCTTGAGCCCTATTTTCTAAAAATCAGTATCTCTCTTTCTCTCTCTCTCTCTCCTCTCTCTCCCCCTATCCCCCACCACTTCTTTCTGACGGTGAACTATTCCCCTTCCTAGAGAGTTCACTTTAAAGGGCAAACACATATGCATTTTAAATGGTACTAATACATCCCAGTCTGAGAAGGGAGAATATTACCTCTGAGGAATTCTTATCTGTATAGCCTTCAATGAGCATGATTAGGTCTTCAATAGAATAAAATCAAGATTCTGATCCTCTTTTTGGTGGCTGCTGCAATGCTGAACTAAGAAAAGCACAGAGAAAGACAGATATATGGGATGCTTTATTTTTTCAGAAATAGGCTTTTGGTACATTTGAAATATTTCTCTGCACTTTTTTTATGGTGAAAACATGCATTCAGTCTTCATTACTATGGGCAATACAGAGAAGCCAAAATCCAAGGTGTCCACGCAAAGCCTCTCAGAGCCTTGGAAGGAGGTCCAGCTCCCTCCTGTACAACATGTTACACACGGACTTGTGCCAGGCACTGTTCTGTGTGCTTTATATGCCTTCCTTTAATTACTTCTTACAGTGATCCAAGACATAGATACTATTGCTACTCCCACTTTCCGGGTGGGAATCCAAGTTCAGATTGCTTAGGTACATCCACAGTCACAAGGCCTGTGGAAGAAGCAAAGCCACGTTTGCCTGATCACAAAGTGCTTGCTCTCTGCCCACTGCACAGAACGCCTCCCCATCCAGATGTTTCATTCAGGGTGCTGGATAGCTGCCGTTCTCCGTCTGTGGATAAGGGACATAGGTGCTCCCAGGGTGAGTGGTGAAAACAGCCCATGCTACAGGAACAGAAGAAGCAGAGGAAGCCCCACCCTGCCCTCAGGTCCCTTGTCTCAGTTTTCCACTCCTATCCATCCAGCTACCATACTTATATCCCTCTGTGGCAGATGCTCAAAGTCTAGGTCCTGGAGAAACCTTGGCCACTAACACATCCTTCCTCAGAAACCGGTGGGAAGGAGGGGCACCTGGGGAGCATTTCCTTCCCTTAATGGATCCTGGAAAGCTCAGGGGAGAGAAGGGGAGCGCTACCTGCTCAACACTAGTTATCCTCTCCCCACCCTGTAACTCGCCTCATTCCCCAGCACACACACCTTCAACCAGAATTTAACCTTCCACCTCCTCATGTTTCAAGTTTTTAGCAGATTACTTCATCCCATTTTATGTAGACTCTTTAGTTACTGAGGAGAAACATCCTCAGCATCTTGGATTCTAAAAAGTTCACAGGCAACTGCTGTCTGCCTTTGATACTACTGCAGGTGGGCAGCACCCTTCCAGCCCCTTCTCCCCCACCCCTAGGCTGGGTTTCCTAAGCTGTATTCTCCCTCCTCAGCTCTAACACCCTCTTGTGGCTCCTGCCTCCTCTTTCTCTCCTCCTCACCCCAGTAAAGTGCCAGGCCTGTCCCTCAGAACATTAGAACATCAGCCCCGAGTCATATCCCTGCTACCTCAGAATCGGAATCATCCCAACGTAGCCAAACTCCAGCCAGCGTGCCGGAAAATATCACGACTTGCCTCTTCCAGCTGCCCTCCCCGGTGGCGAGGCCCTAGCCCCTCTCTTCTCTTTTCTTCACATTCCCCCTTCCCTAAAAACCTGCAGAACAGAAAGAAAGCAGATACGCAATGATGAAACTTTTAAAAATTCATTCATTTATACAGTTGAAGCTTGAACACACGGGTTTGAACTGCAGAAGGTCTCCCTCCACAGCCCCCCACCGACCCCCATCCCCGCCGTTCAAACCCGTGTTGTTCAAGGGTCAACTGTACACCATCCCTGGTTGCTTGAATCCACAGGGATGCGGAACAGCCTGTCCTAAGGCAGGGGCCAGCAATCGTACAGATGTGAGTGAAATGCCATAAGGCAGTTTGGGACTGCTGGAGATTAATGTGTCAGGCAAGGAGAGGCAGACACACAGACCAGGGGCTGGACCAGGGCCAGGTCATGGAGGGAACGTGTGTCCCACTATAAGGCATTCAGTCTTCACCCTGTGGTCACCAGGAGCCAAAACAGTTGTAACTAGTACAGTGACAAGATCTGAAATGGCTTGTAAAAATGACACTTTTTAGTAGGATAATATGGCTTACATTATTGCCTTTCCCAGGAGAGGTTTATATTCGAATGAAAGTTAGGACTCAAGCTACATAAATGAAACTCATTAATATTAGAATTCAGGAGTCATAGTACTGGAAGGAGAGGCATTTGGAGAAGATAGATTGAGACCTCGGTCCATAGAAATCACACTCGGAGAATCCCTCAAAGCTTGATTTCCACATTCCCTACGCCCTGTCTGCCCAGTTCTCCATAACAGGAAGAACTTTAACAGCAGAAATTAAAAACAAAATCCCCGAGCCCAACACCCACCCGCAGCCCCCTCCTCCTTTTGTTAGAACATTCTGTAGAGAGCAGTGACTGAGAGGATCAAAGCAGTTACTTCCTCCCCTTTGATGTGTGGTCAGACAGGCTCTGATGTCAGAGGCGTGTTGCATTTCATTAGACCTGATATTAAGCTTCCTAGAGGTCAGGGCGACCAAGCCGTTTTAACCTGGCTAAAACCAGCTTCGTTCGGCTGGAAATTGCTGCGATCCTCAGCTCCCTTAAGACCCATTAGAAAATTATACAGATAAAGAAATTGGAGTGTAAATATTTTTTCTTGCCCTAAACTGCTTTGCGTTTTGAGGCTTCTCTTGAAGCTCACTTTTCTGTCAAAACAGGCCTGATTCTGCATTGTGACTTCATATGCCTTCCTAATGTCAAATTTTGGAGCTTCAAGCAGGCATGAAAAGGGGCAAGTTTGGGTTTGAAACACACATCGTTTTCAGCTGAGAGAGCCCTCTCTCTAAAACAGCTTTTGCAACCTCAGCTGATGGCAAGCCCTGGATTTTCCTTGGGCCAAGTTAGGTGAGCTCTGGCTAATGGCCCTAGATTTGCTAGTGCTATTGGAAGAGCCAGAGTACAAACTCCAATTAGCTTCTCTCCAGAGAAAATATTTCACCATAAGTTTTCTCCTGTTCATAAGACAAATGGTTTAAACTGCACAAGCTGCACTCATGCCCCAAAGGAGCATGTTTCTTAGCACTGCCTGATTTCAGACTGCATTCAGAATTTGCTATGGGAAACCGCTTTTCATGGAAAAACCAAGACTTTCACGAGTTAGATCTGCTCACTTCCCAGGCCAGATGGAGGACTTGGGCAAATCCCTGGATTCATCTCGCCTCATGACTAAACTCATCCTCTGCAAAATGGGAGACTGGTCCTTAACACCATTCGGTGGGTGTCAGGCTTATACCCTGTCTCTGTCTCTCACATCCAGGTGACCTTGGTGTCTCTCTTAACCAATCTCAGCCCAGACTCCTCATCTATAAAACCTACTCAGAGCACTGTTTGGGGATTGAGGGGACCAAGGTAGCCTTCACTTCCCTACTGAAGATAACCTCTCACTCCTCTTCCACTTTTTCCTCTCTCTCTCTCTCTCTCTCTCTCTCTCATTTTCTCTCTACTCACAACAAACTAAAGATGACACACCCATTTGGGCCTTGGATTAAGCTTTTCTCTTTGGCTGGAATGCACTTACTGGACTTCCTTCCTATCCAATCCTATCCTATCCTATCCTCAAAACTCAGCTCTATTTTCTGTTGGAGGGCTTCTCTGAGAGTTAGTAGCTCCCTCTTCTGTGATGCTCCAGAATTTCAAATATATATTATGATGTGATAAGTACTGCACATTTATCTACCGGTTTCAACTAGACTAAGCACTCCTCAAGGCAGGGATCAAGTCTTTTGTGTCTTGCTTTCCTTATACGGCACTTCTGTTAATAGTAATTAGCTACGTTGAATTTACTGCATGCTAGGCGATGTGCTCCTCATTCATTCAATCATTTGCTCACTCACCAGTGTTTACTGAGTACCTATAGTAGTCTGTAAAGCCTGTTTTAAAATGCTTACCATATGTATGTATCCATACATTCCAAAAAGTTTAGCAATTGCAATTTTGAATACACAGGATGTTCTTGTCCATCTGCCCTCTGTACCAGTTAGTGGGACTTCATGTATTGGTAAATGCCTTGATCCTCAGCCTTGAACTCTGAACAGGATTGATAAGGAAAAAGAAAACTGTCTCTAAAACACAGTATAATGCAAATTAACAATACCAAACTCAGCTTCTAGGGAGAAAGGAAGATTGTCAATGAAAGAATTAGTACCTACTTGACATCAGACTTCTCAACACTGAAAATAAGAAGCCAAAGGGGTAATTAACATCTTTAAAACATGGAAGGGAGAGAACTTTAAACTCAAAATTTTATGGTCTGCGATGACCTGAGGAGGGTGTCCTGAACTGAGGAGTATGTTCACCTCATTTGTGTTTCTTGAGTTGGGTGAGAGGAAGCATGAAAAATTTAAGCCTGAGTCGGTATTGCAGCAGAAGGTATGAGGAAAAGCAAAGTCTTTGTTCCCCCAAACACTCTGTTCCTAGGATGATATATGTGATCTCAATTCCTTGTTACCCCTGTACCAGCTGTGAGACCAGCTAGGTTTGTTATGGTGGCAGCCAACCCCATACTTAATCTGCTGCCTGTAGTTCCACCAGTAACTGACTTCACCACTTCCTCTTCCTTCCTAGTGATGAAAGGCATCTCATGTCCTTGTAACCAATGAGAGAGAGGCCAGGAAACATTTCTAATCACACTCACCAAGTTCTGTAGAAACCATGAAGTTGGCCCAAAGAAACCTGTAGTGGCCAGGTTCTAGGTGTATGTCATCTGGGTGCAGAACCTCAATTTCTGGTTCCTTATTCTTGGCTATACCCTGGTGGTCAGAGGTAATAGCAAGACAAATGGGGATGATGGTGGAAGAGGATTTGTTCCTGGAGGCTGTAATAATCTGCTGAACAGCAATCAGAACCTTACTTTCAGTTAATGCATATGTGTTCCTTTTGCATCAGGTACCCTTTCAGTAATGAGTAATAAATCTCTTATTTAAGTAATAGATCATTGAGGTTGTTAGTTTGACTTTTGACAAACCATCAAGAGGGAAAGTCAACCCACATGGTCTGGAGAGTAAGGCATACATCAAACACAGAGACTAAATGTAAGCATTAGCAAAGAAGAGAGGCTTTGACCAAATGGATGAGGTGCCGACTCTTAGTGGTTAAGCTCTGGGCTAAATGCTGGGGACCAAGACAGACCTAGTCACTGCTCTCAGAGTGTGCTAGAGAATTTCCAAAGATGGCTACCACCAATTTTTCCCACTTTCTATATGTACATACCACTCCTTTATTGATGAGTGTTTATTTTTCCTCCCCTTGAATTTTTGTCTGCATAGACCAATAGAATGCAGAAGAAGCAATATCCTGGAGCTTTTGAGCTCAAGCTTTGAGAAGGCTTGCCATTTCTACTTTCTTCCTCGTAGAATCTAGCAACTATGCTGTGAGAAGTCCAAGTCCCATAGAGAGGCCACATGTAGGCACTCCCATCAACAGCTCCAGTTGAGAGTCTAGCTGACATCCTGCACCAACTATAGCTGTGTGGATAAGCTCCCTTAGATATGTCCACCTGGTCCAGGCCCCAGGTGGCTGAAATTCCCGTTGACACCATTTAGAGCAGAAGCATCATCCAGCTGAGGCCAACCATCCTGCAGCATCATAAGAGTTAATAAAATCACTGCTGTTTTCAGCCACTGAGGTTTGGGTGGTTTGTTATGCCGGAGTAGGAAGCTGAAACATAAAGCTTCTAGTTGAGTGGAGAAGGTAAGCATTAAATAGGAGATAATAGTAAAAAGTGATGAGTACGCAGGGTACTATGGGAGTATAGAGTATATCCCCAAGTTGAGAGCTTAGGAAGAGTAAGAGTTAACTAACTGAAAAGGAGATTTGAGTATTCCAGAGAGCGGCAAAGGTATGTGTGAAGGTGAGAAAGAAAGAGTGCAGGGCACGTCTAAGAAACCGACATAATTTTCATGCAATCTGATCTTGGAGAAGGACTAAGATGAGAGGAAGACAGTAGTATTTAGAATTTGGAAATTATCAGAAGGAAGGCCTTTGAAGGATTGTAAACCTGAAGCAACATAAACTAATTTGTGAGAAGTTCCGTCATGACTGCAGTGTAATGTGTGTGAGTACTAACCAATCCAGCCACTTTTATTATACCCATTTTTTTGGTAACTGGATGGGAGAATGGAGAGTCTTTGGGAGTGTGAAACTCCCATCAGCACTCTTGGCTGGTTTAGGGCATGTGGTACTTTTGTTCTTGGCCATGGCAGCTCTGGTCCCCAGGCTTGGCTGCCTTCAAGTGAGCTAATGGGTGGGACTAGAACTGATGGTTTCCATATGAGCTGAAAGCCTCTTGGCATGGACTGGTACAACTCCATCTCCAGCATTAAACATTGTTGATCAGTCTGTCCCAACAACCCACCAGAGACGCCTGCTGTCTTTCAGGAAATTCCATGCTCCTGGGCCAAGCCCATTGTTTGAATGCCCCTGAACATCTCCCGAGGAGCTGCTCTCAAGCCTGGCCAGAAGGAGAAATAGATACAGATCCAAAGAGACTGGAAAATTTGGGCAGGAAGCTATAAAATGAGATGCAGCTTGGAAAAATACAGATTGTTACATCTGGGAGAGAGAATAATATATCACCAGCGATCCCTGCACCACCACCACCCCACCCAACCCCAGCAAATACATAAATATATGCAAGCCTAGGAGCAGGGGTAGATTATTGTCAAACAAGCAAGGCTCAAACTTCAGTCCCTCAATTGTGCAGAACCCTTCCAAGGCCTTGGGAGAGCCTAACAATGTGTTCTTCATATGTTTTTGTAAATTTGCAAAGGTAAGCTACTCTTGCATCCTTTTTCTTAAGTAGGACGCCGCCCCCCCAACTGTACGAGCTTCATGCTGCACAAAACCCACATCTTCCCTTGGGCAGGCTGAAATGTCCAATGGCAAATCCGTGACAATATTGGTGGTCACTCTGCTAAATAAGAACCTCTCTTCCTAGCTCTTGTAACTGTTGGAATAATCCCTTCAAGCTGTATATAATGAAGTTAGGCTCAAACCCTTTCAGGCCACCTCTCTGGGCAAGGCTGTGGGCAAATACTGGGTTGGGCTGTGCAGGCAGAGCTAGTGCATCATGTTGACTCTAAGATGGGTCTTCAGCAAAGTCATGAAATTAAGGAAATACATTCTGATACCACCAGGCTTTCTGACGGTGAGCTTCTCATGCAGTCTTCCTCTCCCTCCCCTTCACCAAGTCTTGCCTTTGGTTTTAGAGCCTGGTGGATTATGTTCACGCTGAAGTAGACGTGGCTGATTATTGACCCAAGGTATTTGGGGATGGAGGTCACTGTCTTCCTGTTACTGGGATTCAAATCCTTAAAGTTAAAGAATTATATTCTATCAGTAGAATTCATTTCAGAAATGGCTAGTAGGGACCCAGAGGATCTCTGAGAAGCCCCTTTAAACCATGGTGGGCTTGAGGGTTAGGTTGTCACTCTGTGAGGGTTGACTCCTGGGAGTCTGAGAGGCTTGGAACAGCAGGAAGAAAGCTTGAAATTACTTTTTTGAGATCTCATATACAGTTTTGATTATATTGCACACAGAAGAATGTTTTCAACTATTTCCTATGGAGTAAAATTGTCCCCATAGGAGGATGCAGATGATTATCCTGAGGTCCCCATACCACTTAGCCATCTGTCACATGGACCCACGGTACACGTACCCCAGCTGGAGAAGCCCACTTTCACTCATTTATCGTGGAGCTTGCGGGAGCGGCTTTGGCTCAAAGGAAGGCCTCCTCACGGCATGGGACAAAAAGGAATCTCCAGTATCTGGAAGGGTTTCATGCATTTTATGTCTCCAATTGCATTCCTTCAAGGCTGGGCTTCTTAGCCAGTCCCCTAACAGTGCACGGACATCTGGCAGGGCCAGCATCCCCAGGCTGGCTTTGTGAGAGGCACTGTAGAAACACGAGAAAGGCTGTTTGTTGCCAGTGGAGGTGCGCCTGGCTTGGCTGAGCTGAGCTCACCCTTTTGGGGCCCTGTAGGGGCTGCCTTAGCCAGGAAAGCGCTCCTCATTGCCAAAGCCTGGAATCCATGCCTTTACCAGTCATCACAGAAAGAGCCTCCCATCTGGTTATGAGTATCCTTGTTCTCTGTGCTCCTTTGTCTGAAGCTTAATGATATCACATTTACTAAACAATAATAACTTCCAGTTAATGAAGGCAGGCAATGGACTCCTGACACTGAGCAAAAAGGTACCCTAAGTGGGCTTGGTCTTTGACTACTTCCCTGTCCCCTCCACTAGCTACGTCTTTGTCCCCCACAGGAGTTCCCTGGACACAGGGCTTTGGTGATTCGGACCTACAGTCACCCCTTCAACAACAGTGAATGTACACTGAGGGTCTCAGACTTGGTGGCTTCGTCCTCTTAGAAATTTGCCAGAAGAAGATTACAGAAAGATGGCAAACTTAACACTAGTAAATAAATCTTTAATGATAAACTCTGAAGCACCTACAGAGGAGTTTGTTTTGTTTTGTTTTACAGTGGGCCTTCCCAGCACCCCTCAAATCATCATTCTCCCTATGGAAAAGGCAAGTCCTACCAGGAACCCCTTCAGTGGGCTTTAGGACTTCCTGACAGCAAAATCTGCTCGGGCATTCCAAGCTCCCAGCATTGCTCAGTTGAATCAGGATTCATATTTCAGGAGATGGAGAAATGTATTTCCAAATCCCAGAAGGGATCCCTTGGGCCAAGTTCTACTCTTTCAAGATGCAGTCATTGCTGCAATGACTAGAGCTTGTAAAGATACCCATGAATTTCCACACACTGCCTGCCCAAACCTCCTAGCCTCAGGGCTGGATGAGGAAATCCCCAGCCAGAGAAGCCTCTGCTGAAAGACCTCTGGGGTCCTTGGTGATGGATGCCCTTGATCTCCTAGTAAACCAGCCCCAGCCAGTGAGCTGCATGGAGTCCCCCAAAAAAACAAAAGGCCGTGCCAGTCTGAGACATTTGTTGGTAAGATTTCTCATCCGTCTATTCCTTGACTTATTACTGGCCACCCAGCTTTCGAGGCCACTTAATTCTCTGATTTCTTCCCACTTTTTTCTCTAATTCTGTTCTCGTCCCCTCTATACACACAATACCTCCACCATACCGTCCTTCCTCCCATCTAGTCATGTCTCAAACTTCCTGCTTTATTTCCCGGGTGCTCCTTTCAGGCCTAGCTCACTTGGGAAATGCTCACCCTGCTTTTGTGCGGGATCCTACGCAGCCCTGCCCACAAGTAGTCCAGCCCCACAGCGTTTCCCCCTCCCTCGGTCGGCAGTGGAAAGCTGGGCTCAAATAGTGGGTCCAGCATGTTCAAGGTCCCTGCAGAGGATTAGGGAGAAAATTTCAATAATTGCAAATGAATTCAAATTATGGGGAAAGCACCAGCTGTGATTTCAGATCAGATAAATAACAATGCCAAGGGGCAGAATAAGAGGGTGACACTGAGAATATTTACCTATTTATTTTTAAATTTTATTTATTTTGGCTGCGTTGGGTCTTTGTGGCTGCACGCGGGCTTCCTCTAGTTGTGGCAAGCGGGGGCTACTCTTCTTGGAGATGCATGTGGGCTTCTCATTGCGGTGACTTCTCTTGTTGTGGAGCACGGGCTCTAGGCGCTGGGTCTTCAGTAGTTGTGGCACATGGGCTCAGTAGTTGTGGCTCACGGGCTCTAGAGCGCAGGCTCAGTAGTTGTGACGCACGGGCTTAGTTGCTCCTCAGCATATGCGATCTTCCTGGACCAGGGCTCAAACCCGTGTCCCCTGCATTGGCAGGCGGATTCTTAACCACTGCGCCACCAGGGAAGCCCTATTTACCTATTTCTATGGTCATCCTTTAACTTTAGCTAAATGACTGTGATTTGTGGCCCCATTATCCTGGCTGGTTACTGTGAGGAGCCAAGGATAAAGCAGTTAATCTCCCTGTCAGCTTGGCTCTAAATACAAGAGAGCCTCTCAGCACATCAGGGCCATCTGTGTTATGGGGTCACTGCTCCCTGTAACAGCCTCTAGCAGGAAACAAAAAACGCTTGTATACTGGCTGTGTTCCCTTGCCCTGGACTCCATCCTGTTTGGGTGGGCCTCCCTTGATTGGCATACATGTGAAGGCATCTGTCTGTTTCCTTCATCCTAGTTTAGGCTGAAACTGAATTTTTCCAAAATCTGTTATGTATTTAGGGTGTGTCATGCCCTGAATACTGGGTTTCAGTGCTATTGGAGTAACTTGTACAATTAATTACACTTTATATACGGGCAATTAGGACTTGAGTTGGCATGAAGCGTATATATTGGGCAAGAATAGCATGCAGATGCTACATAAGAACTAAATGAATAGCTAACACTTGCGTAGTGTGCTGTCGTTTGCAAAGCACTTTCACGTGTGTTATCGCTTTTGGCCCTCACAATGACCCCCTTGAGGTAGGCAGCAGAGTAAAAAGCATTATTACTCCCAGTTTACAAATGATAGATATGGGACTCAGAAGAGTTAAAAGTGGCACAGTCAGAACTTGCGATTGCAAATTCCACTAAAGAATTTGCAGGCTGAAAAATATGTGACTTCAGCTCCAAGAGTTCTTTAGTTACTTTGTTTGAAATTCTCTGTCATTAGCCAGCATTGACTTTTTATTTAACATCTTTATTGAGGTATAATTGACACACAATAAACTGCACATATTTAAAGTGTACAACTTGATACGTTTTGACATATGTGTATACCCATGAAATCAGCGCTATAATTGAGATAATGAGCTTATTCATCGCCCCCCAAAAGTTTCCTTGGGCTTCATTGTAACCGTTCCTTTTCGTTCCTCCCTACCACTCCCAAGCAACCACTGATCTGCTTTTCTGTCACAATCCATTAGTTTGCATTTGTTAGAAATTTTATATAAATAGGATCATACAGAATGCACTTTTTTTTAAAATTTGGCTTCTTTTATTTGGTATAAGATTCATTCATGTTGTACTATATTTTTTTTCTTTTTTTTTTTTTCTGCAAAGGATTCTGTTCTATGGTTACACCACAGTTTGTTTATCCATTCACCTGCTGATAAATATTCGGGTTGTCTGCAGCAGTGTTGGGCTACTACAAATAAAGCTCCTATGAACATTCATGTACAACTCTTTATCTAGACAAATGACTTCATTTCTCCTGGGCCAGTATGTAAGAGTAGAATGTTTACATTATATGCTAGGTGTATGTTTAACCATCTGTGAAACTCCCAAATTTGTTTCCAAAGAGGATGGGCCATATTACATCCCGCCAGCAGTGTAGGAGAGTTCAAGTTCCTCCCCATCCTTTCCAGCACTGGTAGGATCAGTCTTTTTATTTCCTCAATATGATAGGTATGTGGTAATATCTCGTTTGGGGTTTAATTTGTATTTCCTTAAGGACTAACAATGTTGAACATCTTTTCATGTGCTTATTTGCCATCTAAATATCTTCTTTGGCAAAGTATCTATTAACACCTTTTGCCCATTTTTTAATTGTGTTGGTTGTTTTCTTATTGTTAAATTTTGAGAGTTCTCTCTAAATACTAGACACAAGTCATTTTCAGATTTGTGCTTTGCAGACAGTTGCAGTCTATGACTTAGCTTTTCATTCTCTTAATAGGGTCTAAAATTTTTATATTAACTCTAATTTATCAACTTATCCTTTTATGGATTGTTCTTTTGGTATTATATCTGAGAAATATTTACCTAACCCAAGGTAAGAAAGGATTTCTCCTATGATTTTATAGTTTTAGGATTTACATTTAGGTCCATGATCCATTTTGAGTTAAATTTTTATGTGGTGAGAGGTTCATTTTTTGTGTATTGGTCTACTGTGTTTGCCCTTGAACTCTATCAAAATCAGTTATCCATATGTGTATACTTCTATTTCCAGACTCTCTGTTCTATTCCATTAATCCATTTGTTTGTTTTCATGTCAATACCACATTGTCTTGATTACTGTGATGGTTACTTTTACATGCCAGTTTGGCTAGACTATAGTACTCAGTTATATAAACAAACCCTAATCTAGATGTCACTGTGAAGGTTTTTTGTTTTCTTGGTTTTTTTTTTTAGATTTTTTTTTGTGAAGGTATTTTGTAGATGTGGTTAACATCTACAATCAGTTGACTTTAAGTAAAGGAGACTACCCTCAGTAATGTGGGTGGATCTCATCCAATCATTTGAAAGGCCTGAAGAGCAAAACTGAGGTTTCCTGGATAGGAAATTCTGCCTCAAGACTTAATATTAACTCCTGCCCAAATTGCCAGCCTGCCCTTTAGATTTCATACTTGCAGTCCCCACAATCATGTGAGCTAATTCCTTAAAATATATGTATCAGTCAGGGTTCTCTCCTGTATAAATCTGTCTATCTATCTATAGGTATGTCCCCCTATTGGTTTTGTTTCCCTAGAGAATCCTGACCGACACGATTACTGTAGCTTTATAGTAAATCTTTCAATCAAATAATTTTAATTCTCCAACTTTGTTCTCCTTTTTCAAAGTCTCTTAGTCTGTTCATACAGTAAAGCAAAGAAAGAAGAGGTGACATTCTGCTGAGTGTTCAGGAGGGATGTCCAAAAAGAAATGGTCTTACTTGGCTCATAAAGTTGGGAGGTTTTCTACAAATAAACCTAGTAAGATGGGTGTTATTCCATTTCAAGAGAAGGAAACTGCTTGAAGCAAGCCCTCAAAAGAATAACTTCTCCAAAATACTCTGGAAATTGGAGTTATCCAGTATGGCTAGAGAGTAAATGATATAAAGGAAGAAAGGCAATATGTTTGAAAACATATCTTGGGTTAGTACCCTTTCATTTGCAGATGAAGAAACGAATTGAAACTGGCTTCTGGCTTCCGTATAGAAAGGACTTTGTTAATACAAATAACTGAACAAGGTTTACAGCTTCAGGCATGACTGGTTCCAGAAAGCTCATTCCCTTTCTTCCCCCCACACCACACCCACTGTCATCCCTGCTTTTTTTCTTTGTGGTTTCAGTCACAGCCAGGGCTTCTCCATTAGGTGTACCCTGACAGCTACAGGTTTATATTACCTGTATAACTTACAGTAAAACAAAAACTATCCCAGAAGTGAGTCTCGTTAGACTAAGTGAAGTTACATATCTACACCAGAACCAGAAACTGTGTTCTAGGATACACTGACTTGCTAGACCTGGGTCATGTGACCATCGTTGATGGGGGAGAAATGTAAGGTGGAGGACAGAGATGGATGTCAGTAGAATTACCACAACCTTCTCAACTTCCCCTCTCAGTGACAAGTTTTTGCAACTTTGGCATTTGTTTTTTTCATTTCATCCTTAAGACCTTCTATTGACTGCTGCTTTCTACATTGCTTCTTTCCTTTAAAGAAAAAAAAAAAAATGTCTGAACTCCCACTTCTTTCCCCTGAAGTATCTGTACCACAATGTGTGTTTCACCACATTTTGTTGTCCCTGGTTGTCAGTTCTCTCCAGTTTATTGCTGTCACCACTGGAGTTTGCAACAGCTTTCAATTTGGCTCCTTTGTGAATCTCATTAATATGCAGTTATCACCTCTCTCAAGACCATTAACAGACATTAACCAAAACCAAACCTAATAATGAAATCTGAAGATTCTGCGGCAATAACTCTTTCACAGGAAACTAGAGAACTTGACAGGGGAGGAAGTTGGGTAAGAAAATGGAAAGGGCCTCCTTTCCCAGCACACAGAGTTTTCATTAATCCCAAAAGGAGACCTTGAGGGGAAAATGAAAGAAGCACAGTGTAAGGATAGAGAGATAGAAAAATATATCCAGCATCTGTTCCTGTAAATTTAGGGTAAAAATTACAGCCATGAGTAGCTAGCTGCAAGGTTTGGAGTCTGAGGTTACAAACTATGGTTTAAACGAGAACCCAATGAGCAAGACTAAATGGGAGCAGTTGACAAAAAAGTTTAGCTGTTCTCCACATTCTGAAATATTCACTCTTTGGTCTTAGAGTGTGTCAAGCTGCTTTTTTCTGGGTTGGTGGTTCAGTTTTAGCCTGGGTGTCATTCAGAGTATGATATCCTTACCGTTGCTGAAAAATATAAGCTTCTTCTGTTGACCTGCAGTTGGAATTGTTTTATGAGTTGGACCTTATCCTATTCTAGTCACCATCGATCTTGACTGATCTTCATAATCTTCAAATCCATTGATTCATGTGTATTATCCTCTCTCGTCTGGACTACCACAGCAGCTTCCTAGCTAGCTGGCCTCCTTACTTCCATCCTGTGCTCCACTCCCCATTCCACACCCAATCCCTTCCCCTTACTAAAGTCAGCAGGAACCTCTCCAAAACACAAATGCGATATCACCTTGCTTTTTTCATAAATGAATAAACTGAAGTGCATAGAGGAGCCAGGTAGTACGGCAGACACTGTCCCCAGTGCCCTGCTTTGTGTATATGGTAAGAAAGTAAAAAGCAAAAACCACTGAATGGATTAAGGATATGACCCTTTGAGTGTAGTTTGGTTACATGCCTACTTCTGTCCATTGAGTTGCAGGGGGGAGTCATGTGAGTTACTTCTAGGCTGGAGCATTTATGACCCAGGGTAAGGGCCTCCCATGTTTCGGTAGTGGTGACAGAGCCTCCATCAGCTGGTTTTCTATGGGATTACAATGAGCAGAGCTTCCCTGCCAATCTGCATTGAACGTATATGAGTAACCACAACCTTGTTGTTTCAAACCACTAAAATTCTAGGGTTGTTGTTTACCAAAGCATAGCCTAGACTATTATGACTGATACAGATGTTAGAGCTGGAAGAAGGGTGATATTGTAACAACAACAATAAAAAAACCCTCCAATGCGACCCCCAAAATATGTGGCATTGGCTAATTTATAGACCAGGTGGTAGGTGGTAAGAAAACTGATGTTGGAGGCTGGGAAGTTGACAATCCATGTTATTTAATGGGAAAGCATTTGATAAAACTGTCACCTTCAGTCATTTTGGAGGCATATCATGCACCTAATTAATTTCAGATCCACAAGGAGAGGTTGGAAAACAGAATATTGTAGTGTGTGCTGGTTTTAGTTGGCAATATGTAGCAAGGTGCTAGAGAAAACTTAAAACTTCAGGGACTAGAAGGGTTGCAAAATCAACTGCTTCTCAATTCTTAACCATAAAAGATAAGGATAAGAAAGTCTGTGATCAACAAAGGCTAATTAAAATTCAGCCTTATGGGAAGGATCAAATAGAAGGTATAGTCATTATACACAGTTCTTAAAACCTCTGAATGGAGTAGAGTGTCTTAAATATTCAGCGAAGGGTGGGGTACCCAGTAAATAAAAAATAAAGATGTGACACTTAAGTCTAGAGATAGACATGGGAGTTAGAAAGAAAAGAAAGAGCAAATATGGAAGCCATCTTTCAGAAAGGACTGAGGGTGTGGTTAGCAGCACATAAAGCTAACTGAAATCCAATAAATGGGGAGTTTCAGGCCAGTGAGGTTTTGAGAGTTATACATCAAGGAATCATGGGCTTTGACTAAAAAGATGGTGACTGTTAAGACCTGGGCTTCTAGTCATCTAGGGCAGGAAGTAGACTGGGATAAATTCTCAGTTCCCTAAGAAATCATATTCCCTAATGCCTATTTTAGATGTAGTCAGAGGGATAAAAGAACAAGAAGAACATCCCATAGGGTGTATACAGAAGGGATAGAGAAAAATGGATGGGGGAGCTCTTTCAACCTGATGAATCAAAGATTAATCAAAGTACATTTCCACTCCAAGCAAGGAGCCTCAAAAGGTTAACCCAGTAGGGTTCAGAATTTTTGCAGGCCAGTATTTGCTGTGTGTCTCCATTCTTCCTTTTTTTCTGAATGAGGTGTTTATTGAGGTTACCACGCCCCTAGTCTATCACTATGAATTGAGGAGTGGGGACAGATCACTTGGATTTTTAGTTCATACCTCTTGAGATAAAAAGATGCCACATCCAGACCTGACGTAAACATTAAAATGTAAGATACCATGAGGAAGGGACTTCTATGCTTCATTCAGAGATCCTAGACTTTGAATTTAATACCTGACCTGGGATATTTCAGCTGTCTCCTTGGGGAGGGGATGAGTATGTTCTGCCATATTAAGAAGGCAGCACTAATTTTGGAGACTGAAGCCAGACGCTAGCAGGTATTTCTACTGCTGGCCAATACTCAGCTCACCTTTCCTTTGGAGACATAGAACATTGTACTTACTCACACCCTCGAAGCTAGACATGGCCATATGATAAGCCCTGACCAATGAATTGTGTCCAGAACAACCGTGAGCCAGAGTATTTAGATGACAATACAAAACCCTCTGACTCAGCTCCTTGCCAACTGAGAGGACTGTAGATAACTTGAGACATCTTATGCCATGTAGAGGAAGGAGGCTGCAAAAACCTGGGTCCCTGAGTGCCTAGAATGAGCAGAGGTTTTCTGCCAACCTGATCTGGACATGCAGTGTGAGTGAGAAATACCCTTTTGTTTCAAGCCACTGAAATTTTAGAGCTGCTTGTTATGCAACATAACCTTTCCTATTCTGAAGGATACACTTACCTTTCACAAAGGCAGAAAGAAGTGATGGAACTAAGATGTAAATTCAGTTCTGTCTGGCTCAGAGGTCAAAGCTCGGCCACTACCTCACTGTCAGCTGCAAGGGGATTACTAAAGCCAAACCTTGAACTAGGGCTGATGAGTAAAATTCAGCACTGTATAGCTTCCAAAAAATTAAAGTATGAAGATGTTGATAAAACATAATGGGGTTGGGGGAGGACAGAGAGGGAGCCTAATATGATTGATCAGACAGTTGGGGAATGAAATTATAACACTTTACCTGGATTATCTTATTTTCCTCATGTGAAGAAGATGTAAATTAGACATACTTAAAAGAGATTCACTCAGGGAATTGCATGAGAATTAGCTATGGAAGTAAGCATTAATTTATTATGTTCTACACAGAAGGTTCTACAGCAAACTCTGAGTGTCATGCAGCTGTGTGTGTATAGTGAGGGGGTAGGATGGAGGTTGGGGGTAAGGGGGCCAGGATGACAAGTGGGAAGGAAGGAATTGATAATAGTTTGAATAGGTGAGTGAACCAACTTTAATACCTCTATTTAATCTTAGACAGAAATTGCTAAAAGGACTACAACAGTTGAAGTTCAAGCTAGGAATTTTAGCTATTATACCATAATCAAGAAATACATTTAGATATTTGTAGAATTTGTGTACTTTTATATTTTCCTTGAAAAGTATAATATGTTTGATTCCTACTTTGTTTACTTAATGTTATCTGTTTTAATAAACTTTCTTCCCCATCACTATAACAATGGAACTTTGTAATTATAAACCTGTGTAGGAGGTTGAGCCTAATGTTGTAGTCTGGAATTCCAGAGATTGGTAAATCTTGATGAGACACGTTATTACTTTACTGACATCTCGTGGCCATGTAGCTTAATTGCAGGAATATTTTTTGGTGTGGCAAGTGAAATGTGAAGATTGATCTTCAAATCATGTTTGCAATTGCTTTCTAATTTCCTTATTCTTCTATTTATTACTTTCTTTGCCATATTTAATATCATTTTCTCTAGCCCATCTTTCTCTTTTTCCTTTTTTCTCAGATTCAGCATTTATTTATGATCAATAATACATAACCTATATACATACCCAAGGTACCCAGCACATTTCTGAAGGGAAAAGTCAGAGAAAACACTGAGCCTGCCAGAGTCCTGTATCCAGGATTTCAGAGCTTCCCGAACATATGTAGTAAGAGATCTACCAGAACTTCCATTCATTCATTTATCTAACATTTACACAGGCCCCACTGTGTCCAGGTATGATATGAGGTGCTGAGAATTTTGAGACAGAAACTGCAGTACTTGCCCTCATGGACTTTACTCCCTTATAGGGAATAAAATTAATAATTTCAATATGGTAGGAGAGGGTAATCATATATCACTCTGGGGCATCCCAAATGCTCAAACACTACCCTTGCAGACATTTTTAATCACTTTCATCTGAGCATGAAGCTCTTAGGAACAGCCCATGTGTACATTACACAGATAAACCCATCCTAGACCTGCCTCTTTTCTCTCAGTTTAGGTATACTCAATACAGGGATTATAAAATAATGTATGTAAGGTGCTTAGGTCAGTACCTGGAATTCAGGAAGCACTTGAAATGTTAGCTGATGCCATTCCTCCATTTGTGTACTCACTAGACTCTATGCCAAGCACCATACTGAGAGCTGGGGATACTTAAATTAAAAGACAGCCCCTGGCTTTAAGGCATTTATGAGACTAGTGGAGGGAATCAATATGAAATGAAATAAGTAATTTCAACGCATGTGGTCATTGTCAGATTAGCAGATAGGAGTAGGAGAGGGAGGACTAAGTTAGTCTGGGGAACCATGCATAGCTAACCTTTGAACTGAACTATCTTTTATAAACTAGATTTGCCCAGGATACCAAGAAGAAGGGAATTCTATTAGAAGGCACAGTATGAGCAAAAACATGAGGTGCAAGAGCACATGACCTATTCAGGGAACTACTAGTAATTCAGGATTACACATGCATAAGGTGCAAGGAGAGAGAAGTTGGGACAAGGCTAGAAAGGTAACAAGACCCACACCAGGAAAGGCCTTGCAGGACATACCAAAGAAATTAGAATTTGTATGGTAGGCCAGGAGTGGTTCAGACTGGTGGCCTGAGGGCTTCGCAGCTAAGAGATGTTTTGTTTGGTTTGCACAGAGGTTTGAAAAGCCACATACCTAGGCAGGTCACAGTGCAAACAGCTGAGTGTATATTGTTTTACCAATGGTCCATACCCTGAGTTTGTGTTGCCTGTAGGTGTCTGTGTTGAAAGCCCAGTTCAACCTGATGGATGATAGAAAACCACTGGAGAGTTTTGAGCAGGGGCATAGCATGATTATATTTGTTTCTCCCTAGTGGTAACATGGTACATGAGATAGGAGAACTAAGAATTAGTGATAGAGACCAGTAAGGGACTGTTAGAATAGTCCAGGTGTGAGAGCCTGAACAGGGGCAGCAGCAGAGGACATGCACAAAAGATTGGTTTAAGAATGAGAAGAACTGGCAGGACCTGGTAAGTAATTGTTTGTTTGGTTAGTTGGTGCTTTGGTAGTGGGTGGTGGGCAGTGAACAAGAGGGAGGAGCCTAAAATGACTCCCAGGTTTTTAGCTTGGGCAGTTGAGTAGGTGGTAGATGGAGGTACCATTCCTAGAGAGAGGTCCCACAGGATGTGAGGGCAGGTGAGGGAACAAGGTCATGTGTTAGGTCTGGACAGGTAGCGTTTAAGGATTATGGTGGACATTCTGACAAGGATGGTAGTTGGGTTGGATCACAGACCAGTAACAAGTTATGGAGTTGAAATTGGAAGTGGAAAGGTTCTCAGGCACCAAATCCACACATCTTACAACTCACAGAGAAAGGTCCTCAGGCTTGGAGTCAGGATAAGAATCTACTAGCTCTTGCATGGCTGCTCCAAAGAGTTATAAAAAGAACAATAGTGATGACAATAGTAACTGTAATATAGTAGTTGTCTTTGATGAAATTCTAATTATGTGTGAGAGCCTGAATTGTTTCATTTATTCCTCGTAACAACCTTATATAATAGTGTGCTTATTGTCTCCATTTCACAGATGTGAAAACTGAGGTGTAGAGAAGTTAAATAGCTGGCCCAGGTCACATAGTGAGTGAAGGACTGGAGCTGGAACCTGTCTTCAGAGTTCCATGCTGGTTACCACTCCATTATTCTGGCAGCTTAAGCAGGCAATGTAATATGAGGGATACCAGGGAGGTTGACTTCTTTGGATAAATTTCCACCCTTTCCCCCAATCTGCACAAGTGCCTGAAATTTTAATTTTAGAGATGTATTTCTTATGGTCTAGCTGGTTTATGATGAAAATTTTCTTAAATCTCTTTATTCAGGATGAAAAACCCGTGGGAGTTGAAGATCTGGTGTGAATTTACAGAGGTTCTCAGCCTGACTGCATTTTAGAATCACCCTGGGTTGGGGCAGGGGTGTTAATTGGTCTGCGAAATCCCCCCTAACACACAGATATACGCCATATATATATATATAGTTTTAAACAGTGATTCAAATTTGCAACCGGTGTTAAGAACCAATGGAAATTCAGTAAGATGTAAATTCTCAGTGAAATGCAAATCAGAGACTCTGGGCATGGGCCCCAACAATCTGTGCTTTCTCAAGCCTCCCAGATGACTCTGGTCAGTCCTTTGGTGGAGTTTAAAGAAGAAAGACTAAAACAGGCACAGGGAGAGGATCCAGCCTTGGGCACTGGATGGGGAAGGGAAGATGCTGAAAGGGGAGCCTGCCAAAAGCCAAACTTCTGTACAGTTTGGAAAGTTTGATCTGTCCCTCCCCACGTGTGGATTTACTGATGTGTCCGTTCACCCCAGAGGTTCTTGGGCAGAGTTGATTCTGCTTCTTCCAGGAGTATTTGTGGGGAGGTGACAGCAGCCCGCTGGAGAGAAAGGCCAGAGCCTCTTGCCTCCCTGAAGCATCTACTAAGAAACGTGCGATTTAATGCATGGCCAGAAGGTGGCTCCACACTCGGTCCCTCCCTTCAGCCTTTCTGGGAGTCAGGAGTCTAAGGATCCAGGGTGATGCAGAGACTGTAGGAGTGGGACTCAAGAGATCTGTGGGTTGGAAGACTAGGTTAACCAGAACTTGTTTTTTTTTTTTTTTTTCATAGTTTTGAGGTAGAGGAAACAGATACCACTTGCTGTGAGAGTTATGTGAAGGGAGGATGCCTCCTCATCCCCGGTGAGCTAAATGGAACCATACTGGGCCCTCCTCATGCCACACAGGAGAGATACTTTTCTTTTCTTCTTTTCTTTTCTTTTTTTTTTCGGTACGCGGGCCCCTCTCTGTTGTGGCCTCTCCTGTTGCGGAGCACAGGCTCCGGACGCGCAGGCTCAGCGGCCATGGCTCACGGGCCCAGCCGCTCCGTGGCATGTGGGATCTTCCTGGACCAGGGCACGAACCCGTGTCCCCTGCATCGGCAGGCGGACTCTCAACCACTGCGCCACCAGGGAAGCCCAGGAGAGATACTTTTCAAGGGAGTGAAATGTTTTATTGAAGAAACTCCAAGGAAGGAGGAAAGAAGCCCAACAAAGGGGAAGCCTGACAGGTGGGCAGATGGAAACAGCCCCTTTCGTGCATGTGGCTAGAAGCTGCAAGTCCATCCCTCGGAAGGCATAGCAGCTGTCCACAGGTCCGGGATGCCTTTCATCTGCCTCCTCTTGGCTTTGGACTGATGGGAACTGAGAAATCCTGCGAGAAATAGAAATGGGGGCCCACTTTCAGGCTCCACTCAGCTGATAGCAAATGGGGCAGAGCCCCTGGAGCCTGCAAACTGGGGCCTTCTATTCAATTTTGCCACTTCTATAAAATAAGGATAAAAGAGATCTCTTTTCCTGAGTGGTTGTGAAGATTGAGGGAAATTATGTATGGGAATTGCCTGGCATGTAACAGGTACTCAACAAATGTCTCTTCAATGCTCCTCTTTCCCAGAAGTTCTCAACAGCTGTATGGTCAAAATATCATGGGGCTTCCCTGGTGGCACAGTGGTTGAGAGTCCGCCTGCTGATGCAGGGGACACGGGTTCGTGCCCTGGTCCAGGAAGATGCCATATGCCGCGGAGCGGCTGGGCCCGTGGGCCATGGCCACTGAGCCTGCCTGTCCGGAGCCTGTGCTCCACAATGGGAGAGGCCACAGCAGTGAGAGGCTCGCGTACAACAACAACAACAAAAAATCATGGACTAGTCATTTATTCCTTAGGTCAGTCTTCTTAAGAGAAAAGGAAGTAATGAGACCCTCTTCTCCTGGGACAATAAGAAACCACAAATGTGAGCTCCCAATTAGATCCAAGGGATTATTAGTTAGCAATAACTGTACTTTGGATAAACTTCTCAAGTGCTGATATTGCTACTCCACAAGGATGTTAATGAATAATAGGTAAACATATCTTTTCGTTTGACAGTTTACAAAGCTTGAGGGCCATTTCAGTGATCATGGCTTGTACTTTTGCAGGTCTTATCTTAGCCAGTTAGATAGTCATCAATTAAAAATTTATCAAGCATGTTAAATAATATCGCAAGATACAGATGGACTCCCTGAGTTGCCACCATTACTTTTAGAATACATCTAGGGGCTATGGGAACACAGCCCTTTCCCACATAGTTCTAGAGTCACCATGTTTTCTACAACAATAATCTGGTTAAATTTTCACCCTACAGAAACATGTCTATTGAAATGTTCTCCAGACCCCTCTTGATCGCCAAATGTAGAGGAAGCGTCAGTCTTTATCCCACTGCTGCTCTGCACATTTGTCACCCTGGACCTCCTTGCAGACCTTTGGTTTGAGTGAGGCTATCGGCTCCTAGCTCGTATCTTTTTTTTTTTGCGGTACGCGGGCCTCTCACCGTCGTGGCAGAGACAGCAATGCTCACCACAAACAATATTTGTTCCTTTACATTTCCCAGCCCCTGCATTTAGGTGGGGCCGTGACACCGTCTCTGGCAGTGATATGTGAGCAGATGTGATGTATGTCGCTTCCAGCTCAGGGGGTAGAAGGCCATGTGGGATTCTTTAGTCTCTCTCTTCTCTTGCCAAGGTGACTGAGGAGGACTCGTGTTCTAGAAGCTGAAGTTACAAGATGCTACAGCTTTGTCAGCTTGGGTCCCTGGGTGAGGATGTAGAACACAGCCCCTGAACAACACATGTTTGACATGTAGTATGACTGAGAAATAAACTTTTGTTTTTTTCCTTAAGCCACGGAGATGTGGGGATTGTTTGTCACTGCGACATAACCTATTCTAGCCTGACTTCCAAGTCTAACACCTAGTTGACACACTGTAGTTAATAAATAATTTTTTAACAAATCAAATGAATCTCTCTAGCCCAGACTGCTTCCCACTGTTTCACGTTTATTCTTTCCAGTCTGCTACTGGACAAATCCACTTCTCTGAATTGCCCCTCTTCCAGCACTCCAAACCCCCGCTGGCAGTGCCATGGTTTCTCCAGTCATTGAATCAAGAAACACAGGTATCAACCGAGACATTTCCAGCGCCAGCCACTCCAATCCAATCACTAAATGCGTCTAAAATTACCTCCTAAATATCTCTTCAGTCTCTTCATCAGCTCTATTTATTTAAATATTTATTTTATAATTTATTGATTGATTTTGGCTGTGCCAGGTCTTAGTTGCAGCATGTGGACTTCTTAGTTGTGGCATGTGAACTCTTAGTTGAGGCATGCATGCGGGATCTAGTTCCCCAGCCAGGGATCGAACCCAAGCCCTCTGCACTGGGAGCATGGAGTCTTACCCACTGGACCACCAGGGAAGTCCCTTCGTCAGCTGTATTGTGACTTCCCTAGTTATAGAGCTCATAATCTCTTTTCTGGAGTAGTGGAATCGAATCTTGAACACTCTTGCTATCTCCTGCCCTGCCCTCTACCCATCATATCCAGCCTCCCTACTCTAGGCAGAGTGAATATCAAAATTATAAACCTAACTCTGCTTAAGACATTTATGGCTCTCTGTCATTTACAGGATGGAGTGCAAGCTTCTTGACTCGTCAGGGAGTCTTCCTGGCACACATGACCTGGATCTTACTTGCACTTTTAGCCTCATACCTTGCCTCTCCCCCACTGTCTTTTCCATGTAATACTACTGGATTACTTGTAGCGCCACCCACGTTATGTGGTCTCCCGCCTCCTCCCCCAGCTCTGCCTGGCTGGATCCTATGAATTCTCGAAGACTCACCCAGACGTCACCTCTGCCAAGACCCCAACCCTTGTCTGTCCCCGCCCCCACGTTTCCACAGCGCTCAGTTTGTATTTTCATCACGGTGGTAGTGGTTCCATTGCAGTCCATAGATGTGAAGATGAACACGCTCTACCTTATGGCAAGGTTAGGCCCAAAGATCTTTCTTTGACTCCGTCAGGACATGTTTCATTTGGACATTACTGGGTTCTAGATCTCTGCCTAGTAGGGTCTCAGAAAAATACACCCGAGGAGTACTCAGTATATAGACTTCCTTCTCTCCATCCTTCCTTTCTTCCTTCTTTCCTTTCCTTTTTCCTTCCCTCTTTCCATCCCTTCCTTGTTCCTTCTGGCTTAGGGGTCAGAAAGCCTGGGTTCAAATCCAAGTTCCACCACTTATTAGCTGTGTGACCCTAGAAAAGCTTCATAACTTCTCTGAGCCTTATTTTTCTCATATGGAAAAATGGGATAGTCATATTCCCCATAGAGATATGCATCTCACTGGATTAAGAATTAAATATAGAGAGATATAAAATATTTACAGTAATGCCTGATACAAGGTAAGCATTCAAATAAATACCTGCTAGTATTATTACTTTCTTCGACCTGTTCAATGAATAACTAAATAGTAATCAACATTTAATAGCAATTCCTAACCTTGGAATCCAAGTTAAGCCGACTGGTCTTTTGGATTTGGGCCCAAACCCCCTATTCACTTGCCCAAATCCCGCTGTCTAGATGCTGCAACCAACATTCCATACCAGAGTTTCAGTCATTTGACTTCAGACTTGTTCTCTCTTAAAGCACAAATACCACATAAGGTCTTATCAATCATTTATAATGCCCTTATTGAAGTAGTCCCAGACAACCCCAGCTGGAAATAATAACAACTCCTATTTGTGTGGCACTTTGCAATTTACAAAGCACTCTCACGTACTCTTGTTCTTTTGATCCTCAGAACAGTGCTGTGGGGTGGGAGGTACAGACATGATTAGGATTGGTACCATTTTAGAGAGGAGAATACTGAGACTCACTGAGTTTGGGGCCCCAGCTTCCCACAGCTGGCCCGACACAGACCTGGGGCTCACTTTCAGGTTTTGTAGTTCCTGATCCAAGCTCCTCCCACTCTGTCATGCTCATGTAACCTCTGAAACCCGCTAGCAGCAGTATGGGGCTTAGACACCCTACATGCCTAATACAGAGCTGTGGAGGCTGGCAACTTATGCTTTTTTTTTTTTTTTTTGAGGCACGCGGGCCTCTCACTGCTGTGGCCTCTCCCGTTGCTGAGCACAGACTCCGGACGTGCAGGCTCAGCGGCCATGGCTCACGGGCCCAGCCGCTCCGCGGCATGTGGGATCTTCCCGGACCGGCGCACGAACCCGTGTCCCCTGCATCGGCAGGCGGACTCTCAACCCCTGCGCCACCAGGAAAGCCCAACTTATGCTTTTGTGTTAATGAGTTTAGAGACTTGGGGAATGTCGGGGACTTTTGAGATGATCTGTTCAAGAAGCCAGGACTGGAATCAGATTTACTGAGTTCATACTCAGCTGTATCACTAACTGATTAATCTTGAGAGGCATTTAAATTCTATGTGCTTTAATTGTATCACCTATAAAACAGGACTAATAATAGTGGTCAACCAGTAGGGTTTTGGGGGGATCAAATGAAAGCATTCATTTACAGCCCTTAGTTAATGAATGTTAGCCATCATCACTAACATGTTCAATCCCAGCTGGTAAGATTATTTATAAGTTCACTGCCCTTTAAAGATGTAAAAGACCAGGAGAACCCCTGGACCCACCTCCACATTTTATAGGCAAGGACACTAAGACCCAGTGAGCCATGGTAACTGCACAGCTTGGAAAAGCAGAGACTGGAATCCAGACCCCTGAATCCCTAACCAGGATGTTTTACCATTTATTGTGAGCTGCATCCCCTACTAGGTCTGTGGGAAGCTTATTCAGTCATTCAGCAAATATTTATGCCTAGCCCTGAAATAGCCACTGTGGAAAATTACAAATGTTTATACTGTATTTGGATTGGCAAGTGTTAAGCAACAACAGCATTTAAATCAGCTATTTAATTGGTAGAACAATTTGTATGAGGCCATTGGTGGAATGCGTGAAGGATGTGAGAAAGGAAAGGACACCACTAATTAAGTAATTTAATGATTAACAAACATTTTATTGAGCTCCTAATTGGGTCAGGCATTTTACTAGGCTTCAGAGATACAAGGTTTCTTTCTTTTTTTTTAAATTAATTTATTCATTTGTTTATTTTTGGCTGCGTTGGGTCTTTGTTGCTGCACACGGGCTTTCTCTAGTGGCGGCGAGCGGGGGCTACTCTTCATTGCCGTGTGCGGGCTTCTCATTGCAGTGGCTCCTCTTGTTGCAGAGCACAGGCTCTAGGCGCAAGGGCTTCAGTAGTTATGGCATGCAGGCTCAGTAGTTGTGGCTCATGGGCTCTAGAGCACCAGCTCAGTAGTTGTGGCACGCGGGCTTAGTTGCTCCATGGCATGTGGGATCTTCCCTGACCAGAGATGGAACCCGTGTCCCTGCACTGGCAGGCGGATTCTTAACCACTGCGCCACCAGGTAAGTCCAGTCTCTACTCTTAAGAACCTCACAGTTTAGATGGGATGACATATGTGTAAAGAGATAATTTCAACATACTATTTTTTAAAAAACCCATAAGAAAGGTGTTGACAAGTACTGTGAAAGCGTAGATGACGATGGGAGCACTAAGGAGATTATTTCTAGGTCTGCCTTGGGAGGCGAAGCTCCAAGAAGTAACATTGGAGCTGGGTTCTGAAGTACAAATAGGAGTTCGCTAGTTCATAGTAGAAGAAGCCACTTACAGGAAGGAGAATTAAAAGGTTTTGCAAAGGCCTAGACAAAGAGCATGGGTCACTGTGTAAGGGACTGGAAGGCTGTTGTATGGCTGGAGTTTGGGGTATGAGCTAGACTGTGTCAGGCAGAATCAGGAGAAGCAGGTGATGCTAAATCACAAGGGTCTTACCTGATTACTCAATATTGGAGTTCGGACCGTATTGCGTAGAAAATGAGAACCTGGCACAAATTTTGAGTGGAAGAATAACCAGGGAAGATTAGAATTTTTTCCTTTATTCCTGTGGGAATTTTCTAATATTTCTGCAATGAACATGGATTACTATGCTCATCAGAGGAAACATATCATTTCAAAAGAAAGCAGTTTCACTCTGGTATCAGTGTGGAGGATGGACAGTCAAAATCAAGAATGGAAACAGAAAGCCCAGGTAGGAGGTTGTTGCCGTCCTTCAGACGCAAATTGTTGAGAAAATGGATCAACGTTGGAGATGAAGGCAAGTGAAGGTACCTGAGAGAACGTGAAAAGGACGGACTGGGGAGGGAAATGAGTGGATATCAGGTGGCCAGAGAGGAAGGGGTCCAGCATGACTCTCCAGAGGGTGCTGACTTGAGACTCAAGACAAGTGTCTAACAGCTGATTCTGAGGCAGGAGATATACGGGCCCCAGGCTGAACAGTTTCTACCCTGTGGACAGAAACTCCATAATAGCAGAAATTCCATAAAAGCAGGATGATGGAGGAGGCTGGGCCCTGACCAGATAAGAGATAAAGGACCACATATTCCTCATTCTCGAAATCAAGGAGACTTCCCCGACTACACGTGTGCAGAAAAGGCCCCTGGAGGTCAAGAAGGGAGGGGGCGCCACCTCATAGTAAATGATGTCAACTACCCATAGGCCTCTTTGCTAGAATCCATCTTGGCTAAGAGATGAGCACGCACACAGGGGAGGACCCTGAGATATACCAAATACGGACTCAGAACCAGGCAAAGCAAGGTGATTGGTCAAAGGAAACCTGGAAGAAATGCCCCACAAACGTGATTCAAACTACCACAAGGGTGCAACTGTCTATCTAAGACCACCCATGTGTCTATCCACATGTACTGTACTCTTTTTCCTCCTAGTAAACACTTTACTTGTTTCACTACTCTCCGTCTTTGTGGGAATTCTTTTCTGCAAAGCCGAAGGGTCCCTGGTGATCTAGTGGCTAGGATTCAGTGCTGTCACTGCCGCGACACAACCTCAGTCTCTGGCTGGGAACCGAAATCCTGCTTCAAGCTGCTGCAGGCCGAGGCCACCTGAGATCAACTTTCGTGATTTCTCTGTTTTTAGCTAGACCAAGAATGCCCTTAGGACACAGACTTCTGTGTTCTGGGGTCTCTCTGCCTGTCTTGTGCAGAGTCCTGTTCCTCTCTGGCTCTCTGTGCTGACAGACTTGAAGGCTGGGGAGCATTGGAATACGATGGACTCTGGTTAGAGTTGTCAGACAAATTGAGGATACCAAATTCAATTTGAATTTCCTATAAACAATGAATAATATTTTAGTATAAGTATGACCTGTGCAATACTTGGGACACATATTTTTAAAAAATCACTGTTTATATGAAATGCAGATTTAACTGGGCATCCTATATTTTTCTTTGGCAAATCTAGCAACCCTAGTTGTGGGGGGTGTGTGTGTGTGTGTGTGTGTGTGTGTGTACAGTAGACAGCAGGAACAGAGCTGTGGGGAAGTGATGGGATATACAAAAGATTAAAGTGACTTTAAGGAAGCTTCATTCTCACAGAGGAGGCAAGGAGGGCACAAAAGACAAAAAATGGAGGGTCACACTAAAGGGAGGCAGGAGGGCAGGGTGACTTATAAGAGAGACCTTCTTAAGATCACTGGCTCCCCTTGTTCTCATTCCATCCCTGGAAGCAACAATCTAACAACCTAGCTCCTATGTAACTGCTCATGGACAGAGAACATTGCTGATCTTGGGACAAGCTCTTTCTGACCCACCTGAACAGGAGGTAGAGGACATTATTTAGTGCACGAGTTTTGTGTTCAGACAGTCTGGCTTCAAATTCTAGCTGCATGGCCTTGGGCAACTCACTTACCCTTTTAATCTGTTTTCTTCATATGTAAAATGAAAATACTAAAACCTACCTCAGAGACTCCTTTTAGAATTAAATAGATACACATGCAGTGTCTAGAACCTATTGATAAGGTACTATTATCATTATTTTCTCATAATAATAATAGTTCCTTACCTTCAGAGACCACTTCAGTGTTTTCACACCCCTTTTTCTTTTTAAATCATATCCTCACCATAGCTCTGTAACATAGACAGTACAGGACAAGTTTGATTGTTCCTATAATACTGATTTCATAAAAAATTGACTAGTTTGGCCAAAGTCACAGTGGCGTAACTGGTTAGTACCTGAAGCAGAACTCCTAAACTGATACAATATTAGGACTAGAGGGAAATGGAATCACCCAGTGGTTCTCAATGCAGGGCATCTGGAAACATGAGGGCATTTTGATTGTCCCTGGGTGCCTGGAGGTTCTGCTGGCATCTAATGGCCAGCCTGGGGCACTAAACATTCTCTAAGTGCAGGACAGTCCTGGCCCCAGATGCCAACAGCTTCCTGTTTAAAAACACTGATATTCCTACCTCTTCAATTTGCAGTTGAAAAAACTGAGACCTAGAATGGTTAAATGGTTCTCCATGGCTTTCACATGGGAGATGATCAAAAACTGCTTTTACTCCTCTACCTGGTGAATGTGGTCCCTGAACATGTTGGCTTGGCCGTGGGAGGAAAAACACCACTGGGTTCCAGTCTGTGATGCCCAGCTGACCACGTGGCCAAGAGCAGTTCCCTGTTCACCTCCAAAACTCAGGGTCTCCCACCCAGCACCGGGTGGTGCCCCTCACCCAGAGGTGATGAGGACGTACGAGGAGCCTTCCAAATGCCTCCCAAGTAAGGCCTTCATCAAACGTAGTCAGACTTCCCAGACCTATGGCTCTGGGATCCTCACGGTAAATGTCAGCGTGAGAACTGGGGATCCGAGGGGCCTGAGCCGGCTCCTGGCTGGGTGGGATTGGTCAGTAGCCCTGCCCAACACCCCCTTTGCTTGAGCAGTACCAGGTATGCAACTTACAGCTAGCAGCGGTCTTAAAGTGCATGTAGTCCAAAATCAACATCTTATAGGCAAAGAAAATAATAAAAAGGCAACTCTCACCTTTTTGTGGCTCTACTACGTGTGGTCACAGACTAAGCAATTTGCACGTATTGCCCCATTTAACTGCCGGCAACCGTGTGAGGTAGGTGTTTGTACTCCCACTCACACACCGAGGAAAGTGAAAGTACAGCACATAAGTACATTTGCTAAAGTCCCAAAGAGGGAAGTGGCAGAGGTGGGATCTGAATCAAGGTCCCTCAGATTCCACATCCACGCTACAGCTTTCTGGAAGAACCTGAACGCAGGAAAGGGACTTCCCCAAGGGGGCCCTCTGCTAGAGGTCCTGGCACTCCAGCCCTTTGCTCCTGTTTCATTGTGTTTTTGGCCAATCCGCACTGGGTCTGGCAGGGATGTCAGGACAGGGCAGTGGGTGTGAGACGCCCCCAGCCTTGAGGGGAGGTCGCCCAGAACTTCCCTTACAGCTTCCATTCCTCCCAAAGGAGCTGCACTGAGGACGTGATGGGAATATTAAAGCCCCCGCCTGGGGGACTGGCCTCCCTACCCGCCACCCGGAGCCGTGGAACTTCAAAGCCAAAGGAAGCGCGTGCGGAGGGGGAGGAGGTGTAAATCTCCGCCGCCCCTGGGAGCTGAGAACATTCGCGGGGCCCCGCCCGCTCCCACCAGGTATCCGCGGCCCTGCTCGCTCCGCCCCCACTGCACCCCGGCCCCGCCCCGCCTGCTGGCGGCTTTCCTGTGGATCAAGGTCGGGAAGATGACAAGCCTCCTGACTGATAGATACACGGAGACCTCGCCGGTGATTTATTGGCTTTCTGCACCTGACGAGAACCACTAGACCTATCTGAGGAGGGAAATATATGGGCTTTCCTGACTCCAAGTGGCAGCCGCGGGCCGAGCATGTGATCTCAAGCTGGGCAGGGAAAGCGGAGCTGTGCACCGGGCTGTGTTTTGTAAGCGGGCCCAGGTCATAAAAATGTCAGCACGCGATATATTTCTTGCGGGGGATCCTCTCTGGGCCATTGCCAGCGCCTTCTCTCCCGTGGCTGGCAGCCTGAGCCGGGCGAGGGTGTCCCCAGCCGTCTTAGCCCGGGCTTTATTTCGCCGGGTGCCCTGAGATCCTGACGACCCGGCGGTCCCTCTGCAACACCCCCGCACCCCCGCCTCCCCCAGCGCGACGCCGGGATGGGGGCTGGTGGCGGCCACTGGGCGCTCTGGTCCTTACACCAGTCTGAAGTCTCTCACAATCACATCTGGCGCTGGGGACTTCAGAGCTCAGAGCTGCGTGGGAGTCCTGGACCTAGTACACGTTAGATGGAGGCACGCTAAGCAAGTGACTTAATTGCCCTGGATCTGCGCCCTCATCTGTAAAATGGGAATGATGATAACACACACTGAATGTGGTGGGGCAATGATTTATTTAGGAGGCAAAGTTCCAACCCAGCTCTGAAGGATGATGTCACTAGGAAGAGGCCAGGAAAAGGGGCAAGAACAGTGTGGGTGTGGCTAGGAAGTGAAGTTGAGGCTGGGAGCCCAGGGTATGGATTTTACCGTCACCCAATCGTCCTGTCCCCCAATTTGCCACAGTATTCTATTAGTATACGTAGCAGGGCTTCTCTGAAAACAGAGGTAAAATTGACTTTCTCATTTCTAGGAGTAGAGACTCCGGGTCATCTAGGGGATTTAGTTTTTCTGGGAAAAAAAGGAATTCGAAGGTCTTCCTCAGTTATGTAAACCTGGAGGCCTACCATGTTCTGACCTTGGGAGATAAGAGAACTTTCTGTTACTAGGGCAAGGTTGTGAGTCCCTTCACCCTCTGGCATGCAAATCCAACCCTGAAGGGGAGCTGTATCCATTTGTAAAAGGAGCTCAAGAACCTTCTGGGAGAGAAGATGCTAAGGCTGCCAACTCCTGCTTCCCAAGATTTGAAAACAGGAAGACCTGAGAGGGGGACTGGGGTGCCCCCAACTAAGGTCCAGGGACAGAGAGACACACTTGGGCCACAGAAATAAAATTAACTTAAGAAAAAGGGGAAGCCTGCTCAATATAATAGCCAAAAGAATTACAGCGGAGGTCCGGTGTTGACATGGCATGGTGTGATTGATGCTAGAAGCTTCTCCAGAATCAACTTCTTGACACAGCAGTCGCGTTTAAGGGAAAGATGGCTGAACATGAGAATGTGAACCTAAAATCTCTATAATCAGGACAGGCACGTGGGGGAACACCACCAGCCTAACCCAAGTTAGCTCCTAAGCTTGGAGAATCGTCAAAACAACAAGATAAACAGCAGTAGTCAAGTGATCAGGTCTTCTGTCTTTAAACTGTGAGTCCTCCGCAGTCTCAGACAATTGAGGGTGAGGATGGGGGCAAAGAAGAGGACATTGGATTTCACTGTTCACAGAGTAGGTGGGAGGGGCTTGAAAAAGAATAGATATTAAACTTTATTGGGACCTCAGGTTGGTGAAAATAAATTTATGATTTTGATGAATTCCAGTGGTTTCATCACTAATTGTTCTGTCGTCACTTAAGAGTACAGGCTTAATGAATACTCAGCCCGCAGTGCTCAAGAAATACTTGTGGGTGCTTCTTCCCTAGAACTTCATCCTGCCCTCAACTGTAGAAAGGGGATAATTCTAAATTGTGTTTGCGACAATCTTTTTACATGTCTACATTGACAACCTGCTTTATTCTTGTCACTCATCTTCCCTCTTTTTCATCTCCTGCCTTGGTCTTGGAAAAAATATTTTATGGGTAAATGTTCCGCTGGATGACTTCATCTAGGCGTGTGATGAAGAGAGGAAGTGACTGAAGCAGGTAAAGCCACAACAAGAAAAGCTCTAAAATGAAGTAGGTTTGCACGAGATCAGTCCACAGCCCTCCCTGCATTACACACTGGGGTGGATCTGCTATCCCTCCCCACACCTACCCACAAGCAGGGACGGGCACCAGCCCCCGGTGTCCCTCTTGTGCCTGTTAGAGAAGAGGCCCTTCCCCAGAGGGCCCGGGATGCTGGGACCCATGGTTTAGGGATTAGAACACAGTCTGAATTTCAGCCCCTACCGGTTCCCTCTGCTGGAGGGATCCTGTCTACAGGGGTCATCCTGGTCAACTGTGAGGGAGACCCAGCCCCCAAGCTGCTCTTCTGTGATCAGCCTTCCCCTTCCAGGCCTCCCTGGGGCTCCTTGTGGACACCTAGGGTCCAGAGCCAGGGGATTCCCAGCTCCACCATTTCTAATCTGTGTGATTTGGGGCCCTGAGTTACTTTCCCCTTTTGTAAAATGGGCATAGGGTTGCCTCTCTCCCAAGGCTTTTGTGAGGGAACTCTGACTCTGAGAGATAACTCTGAGAGATAATCTGGGTATTCTAGGCCCACCCCCTCATGTTTCTATTGATAATCCCATTTTATAAGATTGAGGATTAGGAGATAATTCCCAGACTTTGAGTCGGAAGGGGCTTTAAGAGTGAGGAAGGGATGATTGGATACCAGGTGGTCAGGCCTTGCCAATGGCAGGACTTCTCCGTGGGTGCCCACCGGAGCTCCAGTGTCGCCTCAAATCCCCCTACTACAGGCTTCACCGCAGCATCCACCCCTCCGCTGGCCAGGCCAGCGGTCCCCACTGAGAGCCTCCAAGGCAAGGCGGGGTCTTGTTCCTCCCAAATTCCCCATCAGTCAGCACTCACATGGGCTCGTCACCAAGCAGGCCCTCAGTAACCTGTGCTGGGCTGGGCTGAGTGGCACTGTAGCCTTGGGGGATGTCAGTGTTCCCTCACGGTCCTCCACTCTACTGCAGACCACACTGGCAGCTTGGAAATCTTCCCAGAAAATTTAGATGCTGCCTCTTCTTTGACTTTCATGAGTTGTGTGAACACCACAACCTTCCTCATCTTTGTCCAGCCCATCCCTCCTGGACCATGGCATGTACAGTCCAAGAAGGCAGAGATCCAAGAGAAGGTGCCGCGGCACACTCAGTACTGGCAAGTTCTTGGATACTCTGAAACTCTGACTTGGCATCCCAGCAAGAATGGAAAAAGATCTGGGGGCCAGAGAAGAGTCCCAGGAATGGCCTCATGTGTGATTTGAGGACACAGGCATCTGGGAGGGTGGCCTGGGAGAGTCTTCATGAGCCCAGCTCTAAGCAGCGTCCCGGGGCCACCTTCTGAACCCAACCTTCCAGCACACCAAACTTCCTCCTGAAAAGCAAAGCTGAGAGTAGAACGTTTGAGACGTGGCCTTTTAAGTGAGGCTTACTCGGGGTAACCAGACTCACGGTGGTGTGACCCTGTGCAAGAAAATTAACACCTCTGACCTTCATTCTTCATCCGTTCACCTGCCCCAGGGGCCCAAAAGTACCACAAAAAAATATTTACTTTTTTACCCAGATGCTAATAAAACTGGGTATTCACATAATGCTTAATTTTCCCACAAGGACATTTTTAGATTTTCACAATACCCCAAATGTTTGTTTTGTTTTTGCAGGCTTTACCTCTATCTGTGGTCAAAATCAATCAACAAATACATAAATACTTACAAATTCTAAAATAAATGAGTGTAGGTTACCTGATGTTGGTGTGTTCCACAGATGCAGTCTAGACTCCATGCAAACCTCCCCCAGTGTCTACCCTTTGTCTTTAAGTCAGTAACCGAGGAGGGTCACAGTTCTGAATTCAGATCAGGCCCCATGCAGTTTGAGAGCCTGCACTCTTCCCCTGGCTTCTAAACTATATTGTGGGGTCAGAAGTTTTAAGACATTTATCCTTCTTTGCTTCCTATCACAGCCACTTGATATTTTAGGCATTTTCCATCAGGGGGCTGGAATCACGGAGATTTAAAATATCAAAGACGAAAGGACTTTCTAATGAGGAGGCCAGTCTGTGGTTTGGATCTGGAGCTCAGGAAAGCCGAGCATACTTCCTCTTGAACCACTGATTCTCTGCATGGAAACAGCAGATCTTTTTCTGTAAAGGGCCAGATCATAAATATTTTAGGGCTCGTAGGCCACACAGTCTCTGTCTCAACTACTCAACTCAGTTGGGGTAGCGTGAAAGCAGCCCCGACGATATTACAGCAAATGGATGTGGCCTTGTTCCAATAAAACGAGTTACCAAAATAGGCAGCAGGCCAGATTTGGCTCAAGGGCTATAGTTTGCAGACCTCTGCTTCATACCATCTGCGCCTCTTAGTATAAAAACAGACGTACTGAAATATTTCCTATGGCTGAGGCTGGCTCCAACTCCACACCCACCCTTGTCCCTGTCCAACCCCAGGGTTACGCCTTAGGAAGATGCCTTGGGGTAGATGGGACCAGCGTGGTCCACCTCTAGCACGATGCCTGGCACACAATTGGCACTTGATTTATTTTCTGAATAAACAGTAATTTAATCAATTGGTTGATTTCTGGGAATGTGAGTTTGCCGTTTGTTTATCCAAGAGTACTCTCAGTCTCCAGGTCGGTCACCAGCTTCACTGTCCGACCTCACAATCCACCTTCTTTGCCAAAGTCAGTAGTAAGAGCGATTACTACTGGGGGCTATTATCTGATCGATTCAAATAGCAAACCCAGCTGCTTCGGGGACCAATGTGCTCCAGACACATACTGAGTTTCCTGATCTTCTTGCCATGAACCTTCCCTGGGACAAGCCCTCTCCCATCCCCTGGGGCCAATGGCATTTGGGGAATCAGTGACCATATGACGCTGATGGTTTCTAAAACAGATGGAGGGTCTGTCTGCATCTGAGCATCTTAGAACATCTTATTCTTTTTGCCCCCACTGGTCAGTCCTGTCACAACTGTACTCTTGGTGTCTGAGCCAGGTTTGGAACTGAGCAGAAAAGGCCACTTAACAAAAGGAAGAGGTGCCTCACATCTCCCATGACTCCTCCATCACCTTTGCCTGAAAGGCACATCTAGCTTGAGGGCTGCTGGGACAGACAGATTTCCCACTCTGCCACATATTTCCAACATTACTTGCTGCCATGACTTATCATCTGCGACTTGACATGCCCCACACATGTGGGCATGTTGTACACACTAAGACACGCTTCCTGCATTAGGAGATTCTCCCGGATTGAGGATATTTTCCTGCTGCAGTGAAGACTGGATTGAGGTATTCAGATTGATCTCAACGTCTGGGGGTCTAGAGTAAGTCTGGAACATCTTCTTCCCTTTAGGGGTCCATCCCTGTTCTAAAGAGCAGCAGCATTTATAATAAGGCCTCAGTCTGGCCCGAGACAGGCCAGAAGGAGAGCTTGCTGTCCCTGCCGTGGATGGCGGTCATCTCCCGGAGCAACCCGGGCCTAAGCCCGGCTTTCTCCTCCCCCTTCCACATGGGGGAAGGCTGTGGGCTGTAGCTCACGGCTCACCTGGCACGCCTCCCGTTGATGAAGGGCTGGATGGAGACTCTGAGACAACCTGATGGATCATCTCATAAACAGAGCCCGCAGGAAGAAAAAGAAAATTATGCCAGCAGAATGCACTTATGAGAAATAGATATGTGCGGTGCAGGGAGAAATGCTTTGATATTAAAATTTTCTGTAAGTTAAAAAGGCATGAAAAATGATACCGACCACTAACTAATCAACATTCCTTTGTGAATGCAGCTTCAGTTCCTAACCAAAAACACATCCCTGCTATTGTCTTGTCTGGATCCAGATGCAAACATGATTAATTAAGTTTCATGTGAGGAGTGGGAGGGGGATGGTCGGGACGGATGGCTTGCTGAGGATTTTTTTTTTTTTTTTTTTTTTGCGGTACGCGGGCCTCTCACTGCTGTGGCCTCTCCCGTTGCGGAGCACAGGCTCCGGCCGCGCAGGCTCAGCGGCCATGGCTCACGGGCCTACCCGCTCCACGGCATGTGGGATCTTTCCCGGACCGGGGCACGAACCCGTGTCCCCTGCATCGGCAGGCGGACTCTCAACCACTGCGCCACCAGGGAAGCCCGAGGATCATTTTTATACACAGGCCTGGGGAGACTCTCTAAGGCTGGTTGCCTTACTCCACAAGGCAGGGCTTACGATCTGTGCACTGACAGCCACAGGGTGTGGTGAGGAGTTGCTCCCAGACCAGAGCGGCTCCCCAGGCGGTAAGGAGAGGCCCTTGGCAGAGTCCGTTGCTACTGCCCGGCACAGCACGGCAGAGTAGCAAAGGCACGTGAGGCATCTCGTCAGGAGGCCTGGGCTCCACTCTCCACACTACCGAGTAGTTTGGGACTTTGAGCAAGCGGCCTCCATTGCTGCAGTTTTTGGTAAAATGGAGGGTTGGATTAAATGTTGCTTCAAGTCTCTTCCACGTCTGACTTTTTATTCTGGTGCCTGAGGTCCTTCCCTCATAGCAGGTGTTTATCGATTGATTACCAAGCGTGGCAGCGGTTGTCGCCTTTGGGCCGAGCGGCCTGCTGATGGTGGGGCTGAGAGGTGCCCCAGGTGGGCATCTCTGGTGCCAGTGGTTGACTGCAGAGATCGGAGCTGCGTGTCAGAGGCCAGAAGATTTGTTTTCTGATCACGGCTCTGCCGCACCAAACCCGGTGACTCTGAATGAGACATCTGATTGCTCTGCAGCCTCAGGTCCCCATTTGAAAACAGAAACACCAGGTCCAGCTTACCCTGGGGTGTCGTAAAGCTGAGTGGTGGCGCTCAGTTCTGTTCTTGTGCTAGCTGGTCGCAGAGGACAGTGACACGGTGCAGGACCATGTCATCTCCGGGAGTCTGCTCCCCAGTAAGAGCTGTGGGTCCATGTTCACCGCAACTGAGTGGTTAAGGGGGTGGGGTCTGGAGTGAGAATGTCTACATTCAGATAAACTCTCCCACTATCTGAACCATTAGGCAAGTTACAAGCCTCCTTTGGGCCTCATTGACCTCATCTGTAAAGTGGGAATCATACTCATAGTACATACCTCTTAGGATTGTTGTGAATATTAAGGGAGCTAAAACATAAAAGATGCTTATACTCGTGGCACATTCGGCAAGTGCTAAACATGTGTTAGCATTATTATCAAGGGCCCCTCCTCAGCTTTGGGCACCCACCAAGTGTGCCTTTAGTATGCCCTCAGTCGTCTCTTCGCTCAGGGGAGGGTAAGTGGAGCTCACCCAACCTTCAGCTACACAAAGCGGGCACGTTCATTCATTCATTGAACAGTTATCACTGGGTACCCACAATGTACCAAGCCTCGAGCTAGGCTTTGGGGAGACCATGTTACATGGAACCTCCAGCTCGACTGAGCCCTGGGCTCACCAGAAGAGCACACAGTGGGTGCTTTCCCTGCATGGTGAGCAGAAGCAGGCTTGTGCATAAGTGAGAGAGTTTTATGAGGTCTGTTGGACCCCAAGGTGGTGTTGGTGCCAGGTATAACACCAAAAGCTTCCCATCAGACTTTAAAGCCCTAGCGGAGGGACTTGAGCCAGAGTCAAGACTAGGGGTGAGTGAACTATTTCATCGGGGGATTTACTGCCTCCTTCTAAAGCCAACTGATTCCACTAGTATTTACCCCCTATGGATATTAACTGGGAATGACCAACTGTTTAGATTATTCAGCCACACCCTCTCAAACATTAGAAATAAATTGCCCAGTTCAAGTTCTATGATTCTTCTCAGTTCCAGAGGAAAGAAGATGGCTTTTACATGTGTGTGTTTTTGTCCCTGGGAGCGTCTATGAAATATGCAGCATTCTTTTTCCTATCTGGGAAATCACTTTGAAAATATTATCTCTAATCCATCTTCATGTTTTCAAGAGGGAGTTTATTTTTCCCATTTCCCAGATGGAGTGACTGAGAGCAGAGTCAGGAGATCACTTGCTCAGAGACCAAGAACCACAGGAGGAGTCAGTGGTGGAGCTGAGAATGAGTTCTTATTTCCTACCTCACAATCCATTGCAACCCGGGAATGACCTTTCCGAGCAATGTAAGAAACATGAACACATGAAGTGGAGATTTGGACTACAATCCCTTGGACCATGTCCAGGACACTAAAATGAGTGTCCTGCTCCTGTGAAACACATTCTAAGAATTATTTACTGTTCTGAATATAATTTAAGGTAAAGCAGACCTTCCATGGAGGCTCCAGGTGAAGCCCAGCCCCCCTCCCCACCCCAGCCCCATGAACAACGACTTTCAATTCATGTCAGCAAAGGCTTAATCCCTTCGAAGTGCAGGGCACTGCTCTGCTGGATGTTTTACAGAGGAGCCAAGATGAGAAGGAACAGCATGAGGATAGCTAAAGAGATGAAATTTTGGCTTCAGCCTGTGCATGAACCAGCCCTGCATATGTGTGTCCTGTGCTCCAGCTGACCTCTCAGGAACCTGAAGGCTATAGTGGTACCTTCAGCAGCTGCCAGGGACCTTCCCATCCTCATTCTAGAGCTGTTCCTACTCCCCTCCAGTTGCAAACTGCTCCTCGTTTCAGGCTGCTTCTCCTGCCCTTGGCCTTGGTATTGGTGTTTGTGCTGGGGTTTCCCTCCTCCTCTTTTTGTTCTCAAGGTCTTAGGTTTGAAATCACCCTCTAACACACACATACACACTCCTAGGAATTTGTGCCTTCATTTTCCTCCTTTGTGGCTATGTCCCAGCACTGAACCTCTTGTCTGGGTGCGCAGAACCAGGGCTCGGGGCATGTACGGGACAGGAGAGGGACCCCTAGGCTCTGGAGTCAGAGTCCTGATATGAGACCACCTTCCTTTTTACTCGAGAGGTCTTAGAAGAGAACTGGCTCACAGCTTCAGGGCAACTTCCTGCTTATCTCCCTGACTCAAGGTCCCGCTAGTCCTTGAGCGTCTCTGAACTGCCCTGAGCTTCCCTGGAAGTGGCTGTGTTCCTGGAAGTCTCAGGTCTGTGTCTGCACAGGTTCAGATCCTCCCAGACCCTGGGAGAACCCAGCTCCCTCTCACCAGCCACAGATGATTAACTTCTTTGAGGCTCCATTTTCTTTTGCGTAAATTAACAATACTTTCTGCATGTACTGAGAATCAAGCAATGTGGTAAAGATGTTCCCACATTCTCTTTAATACTCACAGCAACCCTGCAGGCACATTCCCTACTTTATGGATGAGAAAACTGGGTGGCTCAGGGGAGTTAGGTAAAAACCCAAGTCACGCAGATACGGAGTGACAGAACAATAGCTGAAAGACAACAATGGAAACCTAGATAGGTCTCATCTAGGGTCTGCATATCGTTCAAAAAGAAGGATGATATTGTTGCTGTTTTCAAAAAATGGATGACTTACTAGAGAGGATGAGAAAAGAACTGGTTGAGTTTCTCAGAAAGATCGAAGAAAGTCACCTCTTTACCATATGCATATTTGAAAACTGGCAGAAGCTTACCTACATTCTTTCTAGAAATAACCGTATTGGCCCTGTAATGTCTCTTCTTATAAGGGCACTAATTCCCACCCTCATGACCTCATCTAAACCTAATTATCTCCCAAAGGCCCCATCTCCAAAGATCATCACATGGGGCTTAGGACTTCAACACACGAATTTCAGGAGGATGCAGTTAAGTCCGTAGCAGGTATATAAAATTATTTTGTCAAATATCAGATCACAGCTAAGTGTCTCTAAGTTTCTTTAAGGGATTGCTATTATTATTGAAATCCTATTTAATTTAGCTTTAAACACCAGAAGTTCACAGACTCTTCTCCTTGTAAATTACCTGTTTATGTTGGCTTCATGATCAGCTTTTGTTTCAACATCTGTAATTGCTTGAGTAATCTTATCAGAATGTCTGGTAACTTTTCTCCTCCCATTTTATTTGCATGACCTTCAACAGTAAGGTAGTTTAGTTGGGTGGACGATTGGGGAAAACTATAGTTGAGATTTTAGTCAACTTTACAGATACTAAACCACTTTCAGAAACATTACCTGACAATTTTTGTAGCAAACTTAAGAGAAAGGTATTTTTATGAGCCTTGTTCCTAATTTGAAATGAAAAAACCCTGACTCAAAGGGATTCAGTGACCAGGCAATGAAGAGGCAGTGTCCGGACTTCACGCAGGTCATCTCGTGTCAAGGCCAATTCTCTTCTCCTTAACCCACAGATGCCTTGTTAGAACAACAAAAAAAAAACTCCTCCTCACCAGGATTACTGGACAGCATGCTCTCTACTGGGGGTCTGAGAATGGAGAGGACCTATGTCTTACAACCTGCATGAAGTCCAGAGAGAGACTGCAAGCATGACCCATTGTTAAGTATCAACAGTGAGGTAGAAATGGTGGCATAACATAATGGAGTGAGAGGCTACTCTGAGTTTTCTGTATCCCTGAAGGGCTGTGGATGACCATCTGAAAATACCCAAGGCTCCTGAGGGAGATACAAAAGATATCTGGGAGAGAGGAAGCCCATGGGTCCTTGGGACCAGCACAAGGGAACGCCACATCAGGAGCATGCAACCCATGAACAGGACTGCTGTGAAGTTCTGGGAGGGTGCAGTTGCATCTCAGAGGACGATTGATGTGTGCAAGTGTATCTTGGATGGTTACAGGACAGGGTCCATCTGAAGCAGCCAGCCATCAGAGCACCAAGGCAAATCAAGGCTGAGAAGTAGGTGCCCAGACTCCACCCCTCCCCAGCCCTCAACACCATGTTGGCAAGTATGACAGCAGCCACGCAGTGGTTGGGTAGCCCTCTCCCTACTGGCACAAAGACCAAGCAGGGAGAAGGTGAAAGAGGGAGAAGGAAATCTCACCTGTGACTCAGTTGTAACGCAGGATGGCTTGGAAATCACTGAATTTAACTGGTTTTACACAAAAATAATTACACTAACATTTCTGTAACAGTTTGATTGAGGACTCAAGATAGAAAGTAAGCCTAGAAATAGGAAAAATAAAAGTCCTTTTTTTTTTGCCCACCCGAGTCTGTGTTTTGTGAAGTGAATAGTTGTTACATTAGCTATTGTTTATGGTTATCCAGTGTCAACATCATGCCAAGTACTTTATTCATGTCATCTCATTTGATCATAACAACTCTATGATGTATGTGTTTCTATTCCCACTACATAAGGCCAGAGAGATTAAGTTCCCTACCCTGTTCACCCTACTAATCATCAGTAAAGCCAGGATTTGTATCTGTATTTATATGACTTTAAAACATACATTCTTGGGATTAGAGGGAAGAATTTATCAAGGCTAACATTTGTACCTTTGAATTTTAAACCATGTAACGATATTGTTACCTATGTAATAATAAATACAATTAAAACAACAAAACTAAAGTTAATGTTTGTTAATGATTGTTTATTGAAGTATAGTTGATTTACAATGTTGTGTTAATTTCTGCTATATATCAAAGTGATTCAGTTATACATATATACATTCTTTTTTTATATTTTTTTCCATTATGGTTTATCATAGGCTATTAATTCCCTGTGTTATACAATAGGACCTTGTTGTGTATCCATTCTATATATGATAGCTTACATCTGCTGACCCCAACCTCCCACTCCATTCCTCTCCCCAACCCCTTCCCCCTTGGCAATCACAAGTCTGTTCTCTATGTCCATGTAAAGCAAATATTTTTTCTACAATACCTTATCCCAGTCTTCGTATCCTCCCTGTATGAAAGCACATTGATGTTCACAAACCATTGAATTCCTTTTCCATCTCTTCTTTACGAGTGTCAATAAAGCACTGACCCCTGAGAACCAGTCTTCAGCTGGGCAGCAGAGCTGTCCTTTCCTTTAATAGAGATGAGCAGGCAGTGTAGGCTGAGATGGCCTTGTGCCCTGGTCAGCAAACAAGACCTGTAATTCTTTCTTTGTTCATTAAAAATGTTTGCTCATTAACCTTTGTGACTCCAGACTTTGGACAATGTGGTGACATGGGAGAGGTATGTACTGGAAGACCCCATGTACTAGGGGAAGCGGGGGGGCAGCGCAGGCAGAAGAGTATCCTCTGCTCTCAAATCTCTGCTCTTTTCCAAACACATAGCCAGCCAGCACCAGGGTCTCCTGTCAGATTGTTTATGGCCTTGTAGGAAGAAAGGATACTTCATCTGAACAAGAGACGGGAAACATGAAATCATTGCCCTGGTTGAATGAAGCCTTGTAGGTTAGATTTTCATCACACACCTAACTGTTGGAAGTGGGGGTGAAAGGATTATTCCAAAACAGATTTTAGGAAGAGAAGAAAAAGAATGATACTTGTAATTCCTCTGATCCACACCACTGACCATTTTCCAAATAGGAATCATGATTTCCCTTTCCTCAGTATCTGTAACTATAAACTTCGGAAAATTAAGAAGAAAATAAAAAGGAAAATGAAGGGAAGAAGAGGAGAGTGGCAGAGAGAGAAATCCATGTGTGAGTGGTTTTCATTTGTACATGAAATTATTTGTGTCATCAATTCAGGGTACATTTATGGCTATATCTCTATTAAGTTTCCAGTAGCTCATGCAAGTTGTATTATTGGGGGGTCCAGAATTTCATTTTTTTAATCCTCTCCCCAGCATCTTGCCTACACCCTCAGGTTGTCCATGAGTTCCAGGAGGTTACGTGGCTGTAAGAAGGTTTATGATTATCTTCTAGAGAAAGAACTGAGCATCCCCCTCAATCACTGTTGGTCCTTCACGACTTGACGGCTACTCTTGACTTCTGTTGTTGTGATGCCCTTGCCTAGGTCACTATTGTCCTTCATGCAAAGATCACAACTCTTTTTTGTTGTTGTTGTTTTGTTTTTTTGGGTTTTTTTTTTTTTTTTTGTGGTACACAGGCCTCTCACTGTTGTTGGCCTCTCCCGTTGCGGAGCACAGGCTCTGGACGTGCAGGCTCAGCGGCCATGGCTCAGGAGCCCAGCCACTCCGTGGCATGTGGGGTCTTCCCGGACCGGGGCACGAACCCGTGTCCCCTGCATCGGCAGGCAGACTCTCAACCACTGTGCCACCAGGGAAGCCCATCACAACTCTTTTGAGCTCACATTTCTCAGCTCAGCCACTAACCTCCAGGGCGCAAACATTGGTGGCTAAGTGCTTGTGTCTGGAGGAGCTCCCAGCATGAAACTATGCCTAAACGCACTCCTACCCCACTCTGACAGATCACATCGTTGGTCTCAATTCTTCACCCCTCCCTACATCCGGATCCTTTGCCATATGTCTTTGTCATTGCCCCACTAAAGGGGTAGAGTATATTTCCCTCCTTCTTAAATTTGGATTTGTCCATGTGACTTGCCGTGACTGACAGAAAAAGGAGGAGGTGACAGTGTGTCAATTCTTTTTTGTTAATATTTATTTATTTACTTGTTTATTTGTTTGTTTAGGCTGTGCCAGGTCTTAGTTGCCACGTGCAGGATCTTCGTTGCAGCATGCGAACTCTTAGTTGAGGCATGCGGGATCTAGTTCCCTGACCAGGGATCAAACCCAGGCCCCCTGCATTGGGAGGGCAGAGTCTTGACCACTGGACCACCAGGGAAATCTCAGTGTGTCAATTCTAAGACGAGGCCTTAAGAAGCCTCATGCATTTTCACTTGTGGACTGAGTTGGGCTACCTCAGCCAAGGCCAGACTAGAATAGCTGAGCTCCAACAGACCCATATATACTTGAACAAGCCTGTTGGAGATCAGCACAACCATGCAGCTGAGCCCAGCAGAGATCACTAACCCATAGTCGACTAGCAGACTCCTGACCTAAATAGTGCTTATTGGTTTTGCCACTCATGTGTGTGGTTGTTTGTTACGCAGCATTAGTGTGGTTGTTGTTAGCTGACCCATGGACCATCAGCTCTGTGTTGAGCTCAGGCCATCAACTTCAATTCCCGCTTTCCTCAAGATAATTTCATTTTCAGGGACTTCATGGATCTTCCCTATCCCTGGCCTAGGTTAGGATTAGCCTGATCCACCTCCAGTGGGTCACCATAACTTTGATTCTTGGGACACAAGGTTGAGATCTCAGACCATGTTTTCCCAGAAGGCCCTGGGGATCCTTTTGCAAATAATTCATAACCCCTTGCCAGAGTTCCCCTTCTCAAGGAGATGGGCAGTTTTATGAAGGCTGAAAAGCCAGGAGGTCCAATTATATCCTTCTCTGGAAAATTATAACCTGATTAGCAAACTCTTATGTAACTAACAGAGATTCCTCAGGATGTGCCTTTACAGAGCCCTGAAATCTTCTCCAGCTGAAAAAAAGTCTCTAACAGTACACTGTGTTATATAGACATAAGTCTTGGGGTGACATCCTATTACACATATAATTATAAGGTAATGATTTTATGGACTAGTTTGACATTCAAGAAAACTGAAGTATAAAGAAGTTATTTTTCTTCCTAATTTTAAACACCTGAGGAAAGACAAAGCCAGGATCAGAACTAACATTTTTAAGTTCTCCATTCAGATCTCTTTATATTTAAAACATGTTGGGGTGTCTGAGGGAGCCCAATATATAACACCCCTCTTTCCTGCCCATGTTCTGTACAAATTGACAAATAAAATGAAAGCCTGGCCAATGGAGACAAAAATATCCTTCATTTCTAATAGAGGCCAGGGTGGAGGATGTGGCTCCCTGTTAGCCAAGTAGACCTGGCAACGCTGTACCCCAGTGAGGAAAAAGATCCCTCCCCTAGAAGATTGGAAGAGATTCCTTCCTCTATGTGAGCCACTCACTCCTGAGAGGAAGAAGGGTGGAGCTGAGCTGAGCGCGCCCAGATGTTTCAGTCAGTTAAGATACTCCATCCTCCCCTGGGGAAATATGAGTAATTGAGAGGACAGGGCCAAAAGTTACACTAAATGAGCTCCCTTTAACAAACAGAAACATCATGAGTTGGGTAAAGATGGTCCTACAATATGCCAGATTTATTTAATATTTACCTAAGGCTTCATTAGAAAAGCCCATATCTCATTTAGCCCACTTCCATAAAGCCAGATAGGTATGTCTTCTGTCTCTGTGTTAACAAAGATGAGAGTAATTTTTCAAGCCTTAAAGCAGACTCTGAGGTACTGTGAGGTGAAGTGAAATGGACTGTATACTGAACCGTCTTGAAATCACACCACTATATTCAACCACGAGTTCTGCATCTGTGTGAAGGTGAACTGGCTAACCCAGACACAAGGAAAACCCTCTGTGTTTCCTCAGTTTGTTAGCTAATAAGAGACTATTTTCTCATAAAGTTGTCATTTCCCCTCCCATTCTGTCCCCACCTTCGATTGTAGTAATGTTCTTTTAGGCCACACTGGTTCAGCTTCTTCTAGAAGAATCATGTTAGAAGAATCTGGATCTTAAATAGTTTGCCATCTTGGCATATTCACAGTACATTACCTATTCCAGCTGCTTGTTTGCTCCTTGCAGCCAACGCATGGTGCACAATGAACATTTAAAGAATAAGAATTGATAGATGGATTCCCCAGACCATGGCAGCAAAGATTACCGATTGCCAAAGCCTTTTATAAAGTAGGTGGAGAGCAGGAATGGTTCTCATCATATCCTGTCTCCACCATCTTGATTCATCTACAGTGAAAAAGGAGGAGGGCATGGTGTGGAAATATGTGTGTGTGTGTATGTGTGTGTGTCAAATTGCATTTTTTGGCTACATCTCCACTGAGATGATTAAAGAACTTTAGGTCTTTGCAACCAGCGCAGCCAAAAGTTAGACTATGCTTTGCTTTCCAAATATGGTTCTCATTTGCTTTCAACCTCATTCATTTCTTATTATTTGTCTCTTGGAGAAAAAGGCAGCAAGAAAAATCAACCTTGGGCTTTGTTAATTAAGGCTTGCATTCTTGCTGGTATATTTTAGGAAGACAATCGGCTCCTTTTGCCCCACTCTCTGGAGAACCTTATTATGTGGTTCTGTTCACTCATCAGGCTCTGTGCAGCTTTGGGGCCTGTCCCGGTTGGTCCTTAAATTCATTTTCATATGGAATTGTGGGCATCGTATCTGTTTATAAAACTAATATTTCTCTCTGCAGAGCTCCAGCAAGCAACCACTAGGATAATCTCATAAATCTTCATTGGGAAGAGGACAGAAGCAAGGGTTTTTATCTGACTTTGTGATCTTCATAATTAAAAAGAAAAAAAGGTAAGCATTAGATCTACACCCCCCCTCCCCCGTCTCCCTGCCCAAATACCAAGCATTCTAATTCCGATTCCCTGTTTACTTGGTATGTGAGGTCCTGACCCACTTAAACTCAGTTTCATTCTTCATGATAAACAAAAATAAAGGCAGGGAACTTTGGGGTTATTTTCCAGAATGTGGAACCAGATTAGAGTCAGGAAGAGAAGCCATATGTCTGCCTTCTCAAATCTCTTTTCCTCTTCACATTTATGCCTTCTTGAAAGAAGACTGATGTGGTTTAGTCATTTCACCCAAGCCTCTTTTGTCGTTTCCACCAAAATAAAACTTTCGGGCTGGATGCCTTAGGTAAGAATGGATCCTTGAAGAAAAATCTCCATCTATTTATTCAGCAGATACCGTTCTGCTCAAGGCAGTGGTGTGAGTGTTGTAGGGATTCAGAGATGAACTCACAGCACATATGAAAGGAGTCCATCCACAGGACAGAAAAGGATGGATACGGAACAGAAAAAGAGGTAGAAAAGGAGGAAGCGGAGGGGAGATTAAACATGCCTTCCTGTGGTGTTTCTCACTGTCCTTGGTTTAGCTGCCTCTTTCTCCACACACCATCACAATTGCTACCCACTTCTCCTCTAGCACTGCAGCCCGATGAAGCTCAGGCAGAGTGAACAGCCACAAAAAGGCCCCATGCATCCAGAGGACGTGTGGGCATGGGTCAGTGGTCAGTTCCTCTTGTTTGGACTGATTGTTGGAATAGCCCTGATGAAAGTGGCCTGAGAAACTGGAAACATGGAATTTCCATCTCTGGGATGAAGAAATTTGCGGGGTTGATTCCTGGGATGCTCCAACATGGAAACATCAGGAAAATGAGGACAGACCAGCAAAGGGGACTGAGAAGGAGTAGCCAGAGAGGTAAGAGGAAACCTGCGAGTGAATTATGTTCTAAAGGAAGAAGAAGTTTAAAGAAATTAGTGACCTCCTACCTCAAGGCCGCTGACAGCTCAAGAGGAGACCTGAGAATTCAACCTTGGATTTGAACTGCAGGAGGAGAAACGAGAGCCTGATTGGAAAAGAAGGAAAAGTAGAGACAATGATTATAGACATCTCTTTTGAAAAGAAATCCTTGAACATAAAGAAGGCTTTCAGTGTTTGAAAGGTTAAGTTCTCAATTTCCTGATCATTTTGATGGTACAGAATAATCGCCTCCCTCCAGTCCAGTAGGTTCGCAGTTTCCTAGAACAACAGTGGTTAACGTTGATTGCACTCCAACTCAGAGCCAGGCACCCTTGTAATCTTGTACACACATTTTTTCATTTATTGGATCCTTCTAGCTCTTTAAAGTAACTGCTATCATTAAAGCCCTTACACAGAAGAGGAAACGGAAGCACAGAGAGGTTCATTGCAGCACTATTTACAATAGCCAGGTCATGGAAGCAACCTAAATGCCCGTTGACAGACGAATGGATAAAACTATGTGCTACATATATACAATGGAATATTACCCAGCCATAAGAAGGAACGAAATTGGGTCATTTGTAGAGACGTGGATGGACCTAGGGACTGTCATACAGAGTGAAGTAAGTCAGAAAGAGAAAAACAAATACCATATATTAATGCATATATGTGGAATCTAAAAAAGTGGTACAGATGAACCGGTTTGCAAGGCAGAAATAGAGACACAGATGTAGAGAACAAATGTATGGACACCAAGGGGGGAAAGTGGCGGGGGGTGGGGTGGTGCTGGTGGGATGAATTGGGAGACTGGGATTGACATGTATACACTGATGTATATAAAATAGATTAATAAGAACCTGCTGTATAAAAAATAAAATAAAATAAAATTCAAAAATAAATAAAATTGTAAAAAAAAAAGCTCCCCCAGCAAACATCACCTCACACTCATTGATTGGAACAGGATTATATGTCCACCTTCAAACTAAGCACTGGCTTAGAGAATGGAATTCCCCTGATTAGACTAATCAGCTTTTACCCTTGAGCTGGGCATGGGATCTGGACACACTGCTACGTGAAAGAGCGCGGACACCTGAAAAAAATCAGGGCTCTATTAGCAAGAAAGAAGTTGGGGGTGGGGGCGGTGGGAAGAGGAATTTGGTGTGTGCAGCCTACAGTGTCTGATAAAATAACACAGGAAAGTGATGTCCATTGAATTTCATCTCACCCTAGCTTGAATTATTTCATCAGTTCTGGGAACAGAGCTGTGACGGGATAGGTCCCAGGTCAGATAGGCTTTGATGAGGGAGGGAAGAGAACATGTAGGAGAGGCTGGGAGCATGAGGCATTGCCCCGCTGCCCACAATGCAGTGTGATGTCTAACGAGAGACAAACAGGAAGCCAATGCAGAAGACCTACTACATAGCGGGTGCTGTATTAGGTTATCCACACACATTGTCCTATGTAATCCTCATAAGAGTCCTTCTGAAATACAAACTATAATTCTCCTTTTACAGATAAAGCAATCAAGGCTCAGAGAAGTTGGGTAACTTGCCATGGGTTCCATGGCTAGTGAGTAGCAGAGGGAGAATTCTGTTGGCTGCAGATTATGACTGTAACCTTCCCACAAGGTCCAAGTCTCTAAGGGATATTTAGGGACAGAGCCTCAGCTGAAAAAGTACTTTGTTATGATCTGAAGCTTTGGGCCGCACATCTCTGTGAAGTTTCCTGGTGAGGTAGAACATGTGTGAGCACCAAAGTCTTGTTCGTGCTTCTGGCCTAAGACTTAGGAGCAAAGCAGGCCAGGTGAGCCCCTTTCTCCTGGGCCAGTCCTTTTCAGACGTTTCTACTGAAGTATGTCCAATGGCAGAGGAGGGGGACACTCAAGTTAGGGTTGGACTCTCAAGAGACCTGGGGAATGAACTGATCTGTACTGATAACAGAGAGTGCATCCGCAAGTCAGCCAAGCTGGGAGTGATGGAAGGGGAAGCTCTCCTCCACCTCACCGCTAACTGGGCCATGACTTTCTGGGACAAAGAGCGAGAGGAGGCTCCTCAACCAGATCCAGCTTCAGAAAAGGAGAAAATGCAGAGCATTAGCAATACTAGAAAGAAGAAAGGATTTTCATAAATAAGCTCAAAGAGTAAACCATATGACATGGTTCAAGAGGCCACATTGGAAAATTGGGCCTCCTGGAGCAAGGTCTGGGGGGACATGAGCTTCCGGAAGTGGTTCAGTCTTCCCCAGAGACTGGGAGAAAGGAGAAGTTGTCGGTATAGGAACAAGGCCCATCGGCTGTGTGGAGACAAGAGAAGCCAGTGCAGGCTGGAGGGCCAGTTGCACGCGGGGCTCAGCCTGCAGAGACTGGAGTTCTGGTGGTTCTGGTGGGCCTACCTACATGTTTTCTTCCCTCTCCTCATCAAAGCCTATCTGACCTGGGTCTTATCCAGGTTGCCCAGCTGTGGTCAGGAGGACCCACAGGTTGCATGTGACCACTCAGGTAGGACCACCTGCTGCCCAGCCTCAGTACCTAGCAGGCCCCGGTAGAGGTGGGTAGATTCCAGAAAGACAAACAATTGCTCAAAACTCTGAGATGGAAATGCCTACCCATTGTTTTAGTTGCAGTAAGATGGGCTTCTTGTGACTGACGTTATCCATGAGCCCTCCTGAAGTTACAGATGGAAAATAGAGAAGCCAGAGTGAGGAGCTATCCGACCCTAGAGCAAAAAAGCTTGAAAGTGCACCATTTCTCTTCTCTACAAAATACAGAGACTTTTAGGGGTATCCCCCTACCACCACCTAATTGGGTTCCCCGTTGGGATATAGGAAGAGCAGCAGCAGATGCAGCTGAGAATTCTGCCCATCATCCAGGTCACCTTTCACGCTCCATGCCACCATGTTTGATCAGTTCCCTGACCATCCAGGATTCTCCCAGGACTGCTGTCTGACTGGGATTGGATGAAGCCAGTGTGGGGAACTAGGGTCTCAGCCGGCAGTGAAAGGGACCCTCTCCATGTCAGCAACCTCTTGAGGAGTGAGTTGACAACCTGGATGCTGCAAGTAAACAGATGCTGTCAGAGAAAGACAAATATCACATGATATCACTTATATGTGGAATCTTAAAAAATGGTGCAAATGAACTTATTTACAAAACAGAAATAGAGTCACAGATGTAGAAAACAAACTTACGGTTACCAGGAAGGAAAGCGGAGGCGGGGGGTATAAACTGGGAGATTGGGATTGACATTTACACACCACTATATATAAAGTAAATAACTAATAAGGACCTACTGTATAGCACAGGGAACTCTACTCAATACTCTGTAGTGACCTATATGAGAGAAGAATCTAATAAAGAGTGGATCTATGTATATTTAAAACTGATTCACTTTGCTGTACAGCAGAAACTAACACAACATTGTAATCAACTCTACTCCAATAAGGATTTAAAACAAAACAAAACAAAATAAACAGATACTGTCTTCTCACTAAGCTCTGCACAAGGGGATTTGCTTACGTGATCTGAAACAAGCTAGAAATCTTTTTCTCGAAACAAGATGGACTTGAGATTGAGGACATTTTTCACCAGAATTCTGGGTGGAAGCTAAGACAGAGGGAGAGAAAGGCTGAGGAGTAGCAGACTGTCCCAGCAAGACCTCTCCCCATGAGAAATGATGCAGCCGGAGAGCGGGAACTGGACGGCACTTTCCAGGGTTGTGGTGTTAGGAGGAGGGTCAAGTGGAAAAAGTGTTGGAGTCCAAAAAGTCCAGGGAATGTGGTGGAGACTTGGGGGGCGGGCAGGGGAGGTGAGTGGGTGCTATTGACTTGATGTAAAATTTCAGTAAAATGACCCACTTCTGAAAAGGCTAAGTATGGTTGGATTTCTTATGGAAATATGGATCTGATATGGGGTTCTTGGAGGGGAATCAAGAGGGTCAGGAAAAGAAAACAGTAAGAATATAAGGACAAGAAGCAAGGAAATTCTATGGAGACATCAAGCTTACTCAGTTCTGGAATTGAGGTATAAGTCACAGTTTACTTAAATCTCCAAAGAGCATGGAGGCTCAAGTGACGCATGGGTTATCTGCATATAATAATGCCGACCTGGGGAATTCTCTGGTGGTCCAGCAGTTGAGACTGTGCACTTTCACTGCAGGGGGCACAGGTTCAATCCCTGGTTGGGGAACTGGGATCCCCCGTGCTGCGCAGCACAGCCAAATAATAATAATAATTTTAAAAAATAATAAAAATAAATCATGCTGACCTGGCAGGATAGTGGTGAGGATCAAATCAGCTCTCATTCACTCATTCACTCATTCATGCATTCACTCATTCTCTCATTCATGCATTCACTCATTCATGCATTCACTCATTCATGCATTCAGCAGTGATAGTTAACACTTACTGAGTGCTGACTCTGCGTCACACTCTTTTCAAATCACTTGACATGCCTTCCCCCAGCATCCTGATGAGGTAGATGGTTGTTGTCATATTCCCCAGTTGATAGACACCTCAGAGAGGTGGAAGGACTCACCAATGTCACATATCTAGTGGGCTTTGTATCCAGACCTGTCCTAGTTCACTTTTTTTTTTACATCTTTATTGGAGTATAATTGATTTACAATGGTGTGTTAGTTTCTGCTTTATAACAAAGTGAATCAGTTATACATATACATATGTTCCCATATCTCCTCCCTCTTGCGTCTTCCTCCCTCCCACCCTCCCTATCCCACCCCTCTAGGTGGTTACAGAGCACCGAGCTGATCTCCCTGTGCTATGCGGCTGCTTCCCACTAGCTATCTATTTTACGTTTGGTAGTGTGTATATGTCCATGCCTCTCTCTCGCTTTGTCACAGCTTACCCTTCCCCCTCCCCATATCCTCAAGTCCATTCTCTAGTAGGTCTGTGTTTTTATTCCCGTCTTACCCCTAGGTTCTTCATGACATTTTTTTTTCTTAAATTCCATATGTATGTGTTAGCATACGGTATTTGTCTTTCTCTTTCTGACTTACTTCACTCTGTAGGACAGACTCTAGGTCCATCCACCTCATTACAAATAGCTCAATTTCGTTTCTTTTTATACCTGCTGTAGTTCACTTTTAACCACTGGACCTCTGTGTGTCTGACACTGGGCCAGTCACTAGAGATGCAACAGTGAAAAATATAGACATGGGGTTTGCCCTAAGGCACTCACAGTCAGAAGGGAGCAGAGTGTAGGAAGCTTCTGCAAACAGTATCCGTTTACCAACAACAGGGATTATCTCTTTAAAAGAGGATGTGCTATCAACATGGTGGTCACCAGAGATGATACTCAAAATCTTTCATAACCATTAAGGTACAAACCTCAACCAATCAGATTGAAGCCAGATCTTCAGGTGTGTCCAGGCTCACCATGATGAAACCAGGAACAGCCCATCACTGTCACCGTCCCAGGCAGCTAGTCTGACAACGAAATGCTTCCTCCTTAGGCCTGAAGGGGCTTCCCTGGAGAGGAAGAGGGAATGTATATTCCTAGATACATAGTCCATGTCTGGTGGTGGCAGGATGGTTAGGCTGAGGGGAAGCAGGGAGATTTAAGGGGATAGGAAGACTGGAGAATGTTAGGAACTTGGAAGCAAAACCAGCTTGCCAAAAAGCAATTCACAAAAACCAATCGGCTGAAAACATATCAACCAAAAATGCAGCTTTATAAAATCATTGATTTGTTAAGTGATCAATTTGCCAAAAAGCAGGTACCAAATTCTCGTTTCTGTCAGCTACCGATAGGATTTATAGCCATTCATGTTGCTTGTGATAGTTCCAACAGACTTCATGGAATTTCCCTCAGTTTCGTTTCCCGGAGGCTTTGCCACAGGCAGAGCCACTTGGTGTCATAAAAGAATTCTGCGTGTGAGACCCTTGTACGTGTACACCCTGGATGCAAGAGTGGTCTCCAGCTCTCTGGGATGTTTGCACATGTTTGGAGGGCTGCCTGTGAAGCAGTGAGGGACGGCCGCGTAGCCAGCTAGCAACACCAGCTCAGCCAGGATCGTGTGTACAGGGACAGACGTGGCTGCCCTCACAGGCAGAATGAGGCTAGATCTAGAAGAACCTTAAATGTCAAGTTAGTGAGTCTGAAATTCTGAAATTCCCAGGATGCCCTGAGGAACCACTGAGCCCTGGAGTGACCAGAGTATGGATGACACCCGCAGCAGTGCCTGGCACCATGAGGCATTCACTAGATACCTGTCGGATGAAGAGCTCACCTTACCATTCTCCTTGTTTCTTTGCTTCACCGTCAGCGATAAGGCTGTAAGCAACTTCCCCGTTAAAGCAAAAGCCAAGTACACACAACAGCATTTCTGCTTTGGTTCGGTAGAGGCCACAGCTGCACCTGTCTAATCAGGATGTAGGCCTGTCGAAGGTTATGTTATTATTAGTTAAATATCATCATTATTAGCATTTGATAAGTAGCCATGCTGCAGAATGGAGCATGGAAGGTGCAGGCCTTCCACTCAGATTGATGGCTCAAAACTACCCTCTGCTACAAACACTTGAAACCTGGAGCTATTTGGTACCTAAAAGGTAAGGTATTCAAGGGATTATTAAAAAAACAATGTCTTCACAATATTCTTTGCCCATCATCTGTCTATTCGGTTATTACAAACAAGAGTATGAACGTGTTCAGAATGTGTTTAATTCCATTGAATTTAACACTAGACACGAAGTGCTAAGATCTCGGTGTAACAGTGAGGTCTGCCTCTCTCTTCCTAACGGATGACGCAAGTAAGCTCCTTATCTTTTCAGAACCTCGGTTTCCTCGGCTGTAAAACCCATAATACCAACCACAAAATGTTGATCTGGAGATCAAGTAACACAATGCATGTGACATTTGAATGAGCTGTCCTCCTCTGACCACACTGAAGGATTCTCTCCCAGAGCACCTTAGATACAATTTGGAAGAGGTGCGACCCAAATGCCTTGCTTACCCTCTTAATAAAAATTATTTAAGTAAGTAAAAATTAAAAGGAAATTGCATGGGAAGAGTATTAAACCAGCAGATTCCAATGGTCTTTGAAAAGTCCTCTCGCTGTCCAGGTGTCAGCTTGCTCACCGGCTTCCAAGCTGCATGCCTTATCTCCTCACTCATGGGCCAGAGGAGGGGACACCTTCATGCTGCAGCTTCCACGGGTGTCTGTGCCAGCGATCCTGGCTCCCAGCCACTCGCACCGCACCCGCCTCCCACCAGGCTGAAGAAGTTCCTCTTCCTTTCCTGGACTGACCACCACCAGGTCTTTTGCAGGGTGCTTGTCCCTCCCCTTCCTGATGGAGAGAAAGGGCCTTGATAACCTCCATAGTCTTTCCTTGGTCACCCTCCTTTCATTACTACTTCGGCACTTACACCTTGACTTCTTCGTCTTGGTGGAAAGCGACTCCTTTTCGTGTCTTTGTCTTAGAAAACCTCTGGCCCCAATCAGTTGGCTCATCTTATTCTCTTATGGCAAGTTCCCCCCTCTGTCCACTCATCCTTTCCCAAAAACAACAGCCTCTAGTTCCACCTCCAACCTCAACTACCTCTCTGAGATTGTTACTCATTTACATATATTTAATTACATGTAATCACACCTGTATTATGCATCTGTGTGAGTTATCTATGTATCATACACATATACACATCTAGTGCAGGGCTTGACACTCCGGAGGCCTTTGATTAATGCCTTTGTCTCGTATTCTCTATCTACCAGTTCAGTACAGTAGCCACTAGTCCTATATGTCTATTTAAATTTAAATGTTAACTAATTAATATCAGGTAAGACTTAAAATTCACTTCCTAATCGCACATTTCAGTTGCTCAGTAGCCGCATGTGACTGGTGGCTACTGTATTCTGTAGGTACATCACTAAAGCGCCACAGGGCGGCGCTCCCCTATATCACTTGCCGGTGTCCTTCTGTGTCTCTACATGTTATCATCAGATCCTTGCAAATTCAGAGGAGACATAGTTTTCCTTCGAGAGAGTGCTCATTTGTTTTCAAGTCTGTTCAGCAAAACCCAAGACCAAGATAGTTCTCAGCACAGACAGAGCCTCATCCTGGGCTCTCAGGGCAGAGTGCAGAGCACTGTTTTCCAGGGGTTGGAAAATCACAGGTTCGCTCTTTCCCATCTTGAGCTCCAGCCCCCCTGGCTTCTGTGCTGGTGCTCTTGAGACTAAGTGAATGGCAGCGATGACATGTTTAATGAAAGGTCAATATTTACGGTCAGTCTCCAGCAGATGTACTCTGTGGGTGGGTGGGTGAGTGGGTGGGTCATAGAGGCCCTTAGCACAGGAGCTGGGATCTCATCCGTGGTTACGCTCTGGATCTCACCTGGTACGTCGTTATGTGCCTACACTTGACCTGTTGTTGTTCTGAAATCAGAGCAGGTAGGGAACCAAGTGATCAAGATGCCCTCAGCAGCCCTCCGACTCCAGGAGGGCTGCAGTGCACTTGGAGCCACTTTGCTTGTGCTGTTTTGTAAACTCCCATGGAGGCACAGCACAGCCAGCCAGTCTCCTGGGACACTGCTGGCATCTAGTGGAAAGACAGGGCAGTGGCTGGCATACAAATACTGTATGGGTCTCACCGACAGAGGGAGGGTCCCAAGCAGACCCCACTCTGTACTGCAGGGTTTGCATCTCTAACGAGAGTGGTGCCTGCAAAAAGAGAAGCCATGGGAATGAAAAGATGACGCTCCAATTCACCCACAACATAGGTTCTCAGCACCGCCAGACCCAACGCCCTCTTTGTATTACGTTACTTTTTGCCCCCTTTACTACTCTAAACTTAAATTCATTGACAAGAAAGTCAGTTATGCACATTATTATGAAAATCAATATAATGTCCTAACTGTAATATAAAGGTGAAAACGGTAATTGTTTACTTTTTATTTTTATCTCCATTGATTTTTAATTTATTATTTTTTTTAACATCTTTATTGGAGTATAATTGCTTTACAATGGTGTGCTAGTTTCTGCTGTATAACAAAGTGAATCAGCTATATGTATACATATATCCCCATATCTCCTCCCTCTTGCGTCTCCCTCCCACCCTCCCTATCCCACCCCTCTAGGTGGTCACCAAGCACCGAGCTGATCTCCCTGTGCTATGTGGCTGCTTCCCACTAGCTATCTACCTTATGTTTGGTAGTGTATGTATGTCCATGCCACTCTTTCACTTCATTCCAGCTTACCCTTCCCCCTCCCCATGTCCTCAAGTCCATTCTCTATGTCTGTGTCTTTATTCCTGTCCTGCCCCTAGGTTCTTCAGAACCTTTTTTTTTTTTTTTTAGATTTCATATATATGTGTTAACATACTATATTTGTTTTTCTCTTTCTGACTTACTTCACTCTGTATGACAGCCTCTAGGTCCATCCACCTCACTACAAATAACTCAATTTCATTTCTTTTCATGGCTGAGTAATATTCCATTGTATATATGTGCCACATCTTTTTAATCCATTCATCTGTCGATGGACACTTAGGTTGCTTCCATCTCCTGGCTATTGTAAATAGAGCTGCAGTGAACATTTTGGTACATGACTCTTTTTGAATTATGGTTTTCTCAGGGTATATGCCCAGTAGTGGGATTGCTGGGTCATATGGTAGTTCTATTTGTAGTTTCTTAAGGAACCTCCATATTGTTCTCCATAGTGGCTCTATCAATTTACATTCCCACCAACAGTGCAGGAGGGTTCCCTTTTCTCCACACGCTCTCCAGCATTTATTGTTGTAGATTTTTTGATAATGGCCATTCTAACTAGTGTGAGGTATTACTTCATTGTAGTTTTGATTTGCATTTCTCTAATGATTAGTGATGTTGAGCATTCTTTCATGTGTTTGTTGGCAGTCTGTATATGTTCTTTGGAGAAATGTCTATTTAGGTCTTCTGCCCATTTTTGGATTAGGTTGTTTGTTTTTTTGATATTGAGCTGCATGAGCTGCTTGTAAATTTTGGAGATTAATCCTTTGTCAGTTGTTTTATTTGCAAATATTTTCTCCCATTCTGAGGGTTGTCTTTTCGTTTTGTTTATGGTTTCCTTTGCTGTGCAGAAGTTTTTAAATTTCATCAGGTCCCATTTGTTTATTTTTGTCTTTATTTCCATTTCTCTGGGAGATGGGTCAAAAAGGATCTTGCTGTGATTTATGTCATAGAGTGTTCTGCCTATGTTTTCCTCTAAGAGTTTGATAGTGTCTGGCCTTACATTTAGGTCTTTAATCCATTTTGAGTTTATTTTTGTGTATGGTGTTAGGGAGTGTTCTCATTTCAATCCTTTTTGTTTTGTTTTGTTTTGTTTTTTTAGTACGTGGGCCTCTCACTGTTGTGGCCTCTCCCGTTGCGGAGCACAGGCTCCGGATGCGCAGGCTCAGCGGCCATGGCTCACGGGCCCAGCCTCTCCGCGGCATGTGGGATCTTCCCGGACCGGGGCACAAACCCATGTCCCCTGCATTGGCAGGCGGACTCTCAACCACTACGCCACCAGGGAAGCCCTCATTTCATTCTTTTACATGTAGCTGTCCAGTTTTCCCAGCACCACTTATTGAAGAGGCTGTCTTTTCTCCATTGTATATTCTTGCCTCCTTTATCAAAAATAAGGTGACCATATGTGCATGGGTTTATCTCTGGGCTTTCTTTCCTGTTCCATTGATCTCTATTTAAAACAGTGATTTTTAAAATGTGTTTCAATATGTATATATTCGCACAGGAACAAAGTAGAACAGGTAATTGGGTCACATGTTTGCACTTACACAAAATGATTGTGTGAATTTAAGAAAAGTAAAACTATCAGAAGCCACTCTGACCAAGTAGTGCAGAAATGTAAAAGTACAGGTAGAGACTAGAATAAACCCTTTTATTCAGATAAGTAATAACAGACCACCCTGATTATTTGTATATGATACAAGATAAGAGGAAATGACCTTAATGAAAGAGAAAAGATGTGTTTTACATTTGGGTCAATGAAGAATAAACAAAAAGGGAAACAGCTGAAACTGGGTTACAAATCACAGCCCAGGTACTGTTGCTGTCACTGTGTGAGCTTTATCAGCAGGACGCGGTGCCTAGTTCAACAAAGGTTGATTGGCAAATGAGTAAATCTGCCCTTTGATTGAGAAAACTACCATATGGTTGATGTACAACTCAAACAAGTAGTCTGCTTAATATTGGGGCTCTCATTACCCATAGGTGCTTTATGTTCATGACCTAATTCTTATAACAACTCTGTAAGGGATTGATTGATCAAATTCACTTTATAGGGATGCAGCTGTATCTCATTTGAATCTCAAACCCACACCTACCAGGTAGGTGGGTAGAAATAGGAATTGTTTCCACTTTGCTTTTGAGGGACCTGAAGCCAACAGAAGTGATGTGACTTGCTAAATACTCTGCATCTGGAGTGCAATGCCCCTGTCCTTGCTGCAAATCCATATCTTCTATAGCTTTTACATCGTATCTTGGGATATTTACTTCATATCTTGTTTAGGGATCTTAGAAATCAGTTGCAATCTTAAGCAAATCAAATTAAACTCTACTGGCAGGATATAAGCATGGTAATTTATCAGCTGTTTCATAATGGAGACCAGAAATTTAAACGTCGCTTTGGCATTTAGTTAAGATCTGTGCTCAGTATGGGAACAATTAGCTAACAGATTACAAATAAATTCTCTGATTACTCAGGGATGGGATAGTAACTTGTTACAAAGATCACTCTTGGAGATGAGGGTGATCTGGCTTGAACATCTGTCATCAGATTGATTGCTGGGTTGATCCTGCATGGTGGGCTGAGCTCTATTACCTTCCCCTTTCACTGCTCCTTGAGCATCCTTCCTAAGTTTGCGTGCTGGGTCTAAGGTCCCAATGAGTGGAAGACCTTTTTCTTATCGAGGGTATTCAAGTTCTTGGGAAAAGAACACTCTCTGAAATCTGTTTGTAAGAACGAGTGTTATGGTTCTTTGACCTGTTTCTCTGAGTAGTGACTACAAGCTAATAGAATGAAGACTAGGTGGTAACCAAAACTCTCATATCTGGCGGTGGGAGTGTGAAAGGGCATGACCACTCTGGAGAACTTTTTCTTACAAAGTTAAAAATGCACCCACTCTGTTATTCAGCAGTTTTACTCCTGGACATCTTTCCAAGAGAAATGAAAACATGTTCACAAAAAGGATTGTAAAAGGACATTCTCAGCAATTCTATTCATAATAATCCCACAAACTGGGAGCAGCTCGAATGCCCACCAACAGGTGAATGGATAAGCAGATTTGTATTATATTAATACAGAAGAGCAATACTTGGCAGTAAAAAAAAGAATAAGCTACTCATACAAGCAACAACATAAATGTATCTCAACAGCACTTTGTTGAGTAAAAGAAGCTATCCATCCATAAACAATCATTTAATTGATTCCAATAATTTAATGTTCTAGAACAGGCAAAACTAAGCTACAGTGATAGAAATAAGAGCAGTGATCTCTGCTGTGGGTGAGAGGGCATTGACTGGAAAGAAACAAGGACATTTTCTGTGGTGATGAAAATGTTCAATATCTTGACACTGGCAGTGGTTACTCCAGTTGTGTCAAAACCCATCAAACTGTACACTTAAAATGAGTTTGTTTTATTGTGTGTAAATTATATTCTAATTTTTTAAAAAATGAAACCTAAGATTATTTCAGCTACTGGGAGACCATAACTGTGTTCTGTTTCCACTCCTGCCTTCTCTTCCACTTCTTTTTTTTTATGCCTTAGGTCTTAAATCATCAAGAATCATACAGTCAATCCTTAGTAGAAATAATTGGGGGGGGGGCGGCTGGGACAATGGGGTCAGCCGTAGTCTAGTGGTTAAAGTGATAGTCAACCCATGGTTCTAGGAAGTAGGTTCAGCAGCTTGTGGTCTGATTTGTTTTACTGGAGTAGAATTAATTTATAATGTTGTGTTGGTTTCAGGTGTGCAACAAAGTGATTCAGTTATATATATACATATATATACATATATATACACACACACACGTATATATTCTTTTTCAGATTCTTTTCCCTTATAAGTTATTACAAAATATTAAGTATAGTGCTATACAGTAGGTCCTTGTTGGTTATCTACTTTATACGTAGTAGTGTGTATATGTTAATCCCAAACTCCTAATTTATCCCTCCCCCGACTTTCCCCTTTGATAACCATAAGTTTGTTTTCTATGTCTGTGAGCTCTTTCTGTTTTGTAAATAAGTTCATTTGTATCATTTTTTTTGACTTTACATATAAGGGATATCATGATATTTGTCTGGCTTACTTCACTTAGTATGATAATCTCAAGGTCCATCCATGTTGCTGCAAATGGCATTATTTCATTCTTTTTTATGGCTGAGTCATATTCCTTTGTATATATGTACCACATCGTCTTTATCCATTCAAAGATCAGATATTTTTGAAGCACAGCAAGTGATTGCTGCCACCTCCCAGCAAAATATAAGAACAACCAGGCAGCCCATTCATGGAACCTGAATATGCCTGTCCTGAATATGCCTTGTTCAAGGAATGAGTCCTAAGCACATATGCTGAAGACTTTCAGGGAAGGAGAACCTACAAATTCAGTGTACGAAAGGGGAAGGAGAAGGGCAGATTCAGGCTGCTGCTTTCAGAGGCTCTAGGGACTCCTCTTACCCATAGTGACATAGCAGGCTAGTTAGTCCATTTGGACCTGGTGCAGCTCATTCGGCAACCAAAACGTTGGGCTCTAATGGGAGTCAGCGGTACTGTCTGTGGGCAAGGGGCTGGAGGGCTGATCAGAATCTTAGGACCAAATAAAGCTACCACCTCGTGAAGCCGGTTGTCCCAACATAACCCAGGGTGTTCACGTGGAGTTTGGCCCTAGATCTACTGAGGTCATTGCAGCTTCAGAAATGTGAACGTCAGTCAACAGTCCAGGAACCAAAGTTGTCCTGACCTTTGCATTAAATTGGCCACGCTCTTCCGGTAAGACAGATGATGGGAAGGAGAGAGGAGGGAGACACTGGGTAGAGATGGGAAGGGATGATGCTGACTGCATTCTATACCTGCTTCTCCGTCTGAGATTGCAGGTTTCAATATCAATATCTGTTCTCTAATTCTACAACAAATACTAGTCATGGGCCTACTGGGCGCCAGGCTCTGCTGGGCAGTGGGTTTCAAGAGTGGCTACAACACGGTTCCTGGCCTCAAGGAACTGAAAGTCCTGCAAAAGCCACCACCATAATGGACCAACAGGAATACAGTGGGACGTGTTCCTCACACACACACACACTCACTGCCGGCTCTGCCTGACAGCACTGGGGGAGGCTTCGGGGTTAGGAAGACACAGCAACTGAATCATAAGGACAAGTCAGGAGTGATAAGATTATTCCAGGAAGAAGGAACAGCAAGTACAGGCAGAGGCATGAAAACATCGTGTTTTGGTGCAAGCAGGGGCGAAGGTCAGCCAGTGAGCTGTGAAGGCACAGACACTCCCTAGGAGTCCCTCATTAGCTGGCCCACTGGCTCTAAGTCTGGGGCCTCAGCTGAATACCCTACCCCCATCCATGTAGGAGCAGGACCTGTGGGCTGAATTTCAGACCCAAGGACTGGGTTTGAGGGCAGAAAATAGAGTTGAATTTATGCTGAAGGGCCAGCTGAAACAGCTGTATATTCAGGTCCCCCACTTCCTTGGTCACCCCAATCTCTTCCTCCTCTGGTCTCCTATAAGCTGCTCTCTGAAGTATGAATTAATAGTATAATAGTTAACAGTGTAGACGCTGGGGCCAGATTGCCTGCCTTTGAATCCTGGCTCTGCTGGTGGCCATCTGTGTGATCTTGGACAAGTTGCTTTTCCTCTGTGTGCCTCAGTTTCCTTATCTGTAAAACGGGGATAAAGATGATCCCTACCTCATGAGTTAATATATGCAAAGCCCTTGGAACACTTTGGCGTAGAGTAAATGTCCTCTAAATGTTATTGTTTATTGTTGAGGATGATACTGACTACCATTCATTGAGCACTTACTGCTACTGAGCACAGTGAGAGGCCCTTTACACACCTTATCACAGGGCAGCTGTAACGCACCCTGGTGTCTGAGCAAAGCCATGTCATGAATGAGGTGTCTTTAGGGAGGACATTACTGATTTCTCTCCTGTGCCAACCGTCCCTCCCTTGTCACCTAACTCATATATAAGCTATGTTTGATCCTGGATCAACATAAACCTTCTGAAGAATACAAATTGTCCCCAAGATGCCAGTGGCTCTCATATCAATGGGCTGTGGGATCCCACATCATCTCCCATGTGGACAGCCATGCCGGTGACCCCAGACACCCAGCAGATTCTGGGATCCTGAACTCTTGTCTGTACCCAGTGCCCGACTTTCTCCATGATCTTGGTAAGGTTCATAATCCCAGCTCTTGCTACCTAGCTCACCTCCATACCCAGAAGCTCCATCTGCTTCCAATCAGATCTGATCTATGTAGCAAACTCAGCAGCTGGAGAGAGAATTTTCCTTCTTACTTCAGACCCTATAAAACAAGGACAAACAATACAGCCCCACGACAAAAGTCATTGGCCTATAACCACACTCTCCAGCAAGCCCTTCTTCGGGTCTTGTCCCCGTCCCTCCCTGTGACTCGCTGCACAAGGGCTCCCACCGAGGGGGGCAGCCACACCGCTGGGCTCATAGCCTATAAGAGGCTCCGACGCTGCAGAAAGATGCAAACTGCCCCTCAGTTTGCCTTAGCGTCGCCCACGACTGGTTGGCTTCAGGCGTCAACAATTCAAGGTTAATATTAACCTGACTGCAGCTCCAAAGGGTCAGGCACCCTGGTGGGCTTGAGCCCAGACCTCAAAGTCCCAGGTTTGTCCGACTTCTGGAATCAGCTCAAGCGTGACAGATGGCTGAATGGCACAGCAGGGACCAGGAGGGCCTGGATGCCTCCCATCATGATGAATTGCGGGGGATGCCTTTCTGCTCGCCGAACTACGTTTGCTCTCTAAGAAACTGGGCCATGACCACTCATGCGTGACCCGTCATTGCTCTTCATCCCAGTTAAGCAGGCATATTGTTCAATAGGTACCCTGTGGCCACCTAAAAAAAAAAACAAAACAAAAAAACCCCCAACATCTCTTTACAACTTCATCTTGAAATGTGCTCCAAACCCACTGGCACTGCCCTGTCGAACCCAGTGTCAGATCCGAGGTTGGGCCCGTCATGAACACATGGTCTGGAATTCGAGGGATGTTACAAAAGCACCTCAAATAGCTCTGCTTGTGCTCCTCTGTGCCCCCGTGGGGATTAACTCACTTAGGCTACAGCAGTGAAGGCTGACATTAAAGAAGAGAAAATGTTCCTTAGCCAGTGAGTTCCTTAGCTTAGCTCAAAAGGTCCCCAGGACTTCATATTAGATTCAAACTTGAGAACCTAGTTTGAACTTGATTCAAACTATGAATCTAGCTATGAGAGCGATAGGAGAACCTCCACTGTTCCACCTACTACCAGAACCTTATAAATATTAACTCATTTACGTCTCATTAAAGTGTAGGGGATGTTGTGAGGAAACTGAGGCACGGAGAAATTAAGTAACTTGTGGATGTTAGTAAGCGGCCGCAGGCTGGCGCTCAGGCACGAGGCTCCAGCGTCTGTGTTCCTGCACGTAACACTGTAATGTCTCCTGGAAGGAAGGGACGCTGTCCAGGATTGGAAAATGGCAATGGAAAGTCTGGATCAGAGGACAGTGAGAAGGCCAGGTGATGTGAAAGCTGACTGTGGGCATGGCCTGGAGGCTGATGGTGTGGGCCTGAAAACCACTGTGGAAAAGGAATGTCCAGATCCCAGAGTCTGGCCACTTTGCAAGGCATTTCTGGGGTAATACTGCCATCTAGTGGTAAGACGACAGGTAGCCATTACCCTCCAAGCAAACGCAGAATGAGCCTTGAGCAGGGAAGGTATGACAGATCACCAGGAAAAGTTATTTTTCACTCCAACTACAGATTCTAAAAGACGGTCAAATCCCACTGCCATGATCCTTGAAATAGCCTAGAGTTTTCACACGCCACTGAATGGTGGCTACAAGATAGATTCAAATCCCAACTCTGTGCGCCCGGAGATGACTCCTAACTCAGGAAAGCCTGTGAGATGACATTCCAAAAAGTGCTCCTCCCATCTTCTTTCCTGTAAATAATTACAGGTTTCTTCCTCCTGAGGTCCTGAAAGAAGTTCCCTGTGGGGCAAAGTCCTTGGAGGGTGATCCAAGCCCGGCTTTGTTGATGTGAACTTGTACTTTAAAAGTCATCCTCTGTCAATCATTTCAGGCGCTGGGACACGCTAGTGAGCAATTATTTGTCTATACCAAGAGAAAAACCAATAGCCACGCTCAAGAGTTGAATTGAGCTCAATAGTCTGGGCTTTCACAGTGGAGGAGGGAGGGTTCTGTCTATGCTTGTCTTCACTGAGGACCAGTGGAAAGCTAATGGGTTAAAAAGGCAGTACGCGTCCCGTGGACTGGGCGTTGCTGAGCCGTAGCTCCTTTAAAAAGTAAGGTCAGGGCTTCCCTGGTGGCGCAGTGGTTGAGAGTCCGCCTGCCAATTCAGGGGACGCGGGTTCGTGCCCTGGTCCGGGAAGATCCCACATACCGCGGAGCGGCTGGGTCCGTGAGCCCTGGCCGCTGAGCCCGCGCGTCCGGAGCCTGTGCTCCGCAACGGGAGAGGCCACAACAGTGAGAGGCCCGCGTACCGCAAAAAAAAAAAAGTAAGGTCAGCTTGCCCTCGTGGAGTATGTTAGATGTGCTCACAGAGGGAGTTGGGCTCTGCATAAAGTCTTGTGTTCCTTTCCTCCTTGGGCACCTCAGGACACTAAGCCAATGAAAGGGCAAGTTGCCACACCAGTGACGAAAAAAAAAAAACCAACTCTGCTCATTACTGATGAAATCTTGGGCAAGTTAATTTTCATTTTCTCTTCTGAAAAATGGGGAAAATAATATCTACCCATATGGCTGCTGTGAAGATCAAGTGAAATAATGCATGCAACGTGTCAGGCCTATTGTCAGCACTTAATAGCCGTTGGTTATTGCAGCATGAGGACGTGGCAAGGCTGGCACAGAAGCACAGAGGGAAGGACCCAGACGAATTGGACATTAATTAGTGACCTTTAGCGAACCCCACAGGACTGCCCTTAGGGAATTCTTTTTTTTCACATGTACTCTTGTGTTGGCTTCTGCCTGATTACTGAGTCATTTTTCCACTCAAAAATATTAGTGGTTCTCCCTGCCTCTCATATTCCTCTCTGGTCAGGGCTGGAGGGCTCCACACAGCGCGGCCCTCAGTCCATCCTGACTGGGTCCCCACTGCTCCTTGCTCCCGGCTCCCAGGCTGCTACCGCTCTTCACCCATCCCCTCACCACCCTCCCAGACAAGCCTTTCCTTTACAACACGGGGCTTTCGTAATTCTCCGCCTGAAATCACCCACTCCCTTCCTCTAACCATCTTGGAAGAATTGGGAAAATATATGGTTTGGGAGAAAAAAAGCGAGTCTTTTATTTTGAGGTTGAATTTGGCAATGAACGTCCCTTAAATGTGAGGTAACTTGGCAAAGCTCGCCAAGTTCGTTTCATGGTTAACCTTGCTCTGGCCCACTTGTTCACTGGCTTCCAAGCCAGTGATGTTGTTCCCATTAAAGATTAACTTGTAGCCTTGAAACTTCTCTGTCCTCAGGGGGCTGTGGGTCGGGAACTGCTATTCCCACCACAGCCAGCCGTGAGCCAGGAGTGGCGTGGCGACCCCTGGACACAGCTTTCCCCAAGTACTGGAAGAGGCTAATACCAGGTGTGTTGCTGCGTGTCTTCTGTGTGCTTGGAACTGGGGAGGGAGATGAGCTGGCAGGTGGGGCGAGAAGAAAGGCCAGAGATTTCGGGAGGCATCGGAGGTGCTCCCTGTGAGCCTGTAAGGGAGAGTCGTGGCAGAAAAGGGTAACGTGGAGGCAGGTAGTAGGACACTGAGGGACCTGGTAAAGGGAGGCTTTGCGTCAAAGACACTACAGCTAGAGAAGGCTATGTCTAGAGAAGTTAAGTCTCAGAACCACCTGGAGGAGTATTTATTGGTGTCCTCAGGAAGGAAAATAGCTCGAAAGATGTCCACCTGCAAAAGTTCTGGAAAATCTAAAAGGCACAGTTCCTGCCCTCGAGATATGCTATGTAACTTGATCACTGCTTCCTGGCTATGGGCAGAGGAAAACGGTGACACTGGGACTGCTTCTAAAAGGCAAAGAAGTTAATGTTTCTTAAACAATCGGGCTGGTGTAGTTTCTCTGGGGAATAAGCTTGCTTGGAACGAGGTACCAATTCCCTCCAAGGTAGAGCCTCCCGAGACTGTGATTGAGTCAAGTTGAATCTATAGATCAATCTGGGAAGAACTTTCCCCAAACAGTGATCAAGACAGGGTGGTATTGGTAGAAAGAAAGACAGACAGATCAATGGATTGTAATAGAGAGTCTGGAAACAGGATCAAGGGAGAAATTGCTTTTTGTGATTTTCTACCTAATAACAGGAAACAAAACTCCCAAAGTATTTACTCTTAATCATTAGGCTATTCTGCATTTTACAAGATCCTTTGATTCTCACAAGATCTCTGTGAGATAGACAGCCGTATTCTAATTTTATAGATAGATGGGAATTGGAGCTTGTCTAGAATAGATGGAGCGGAACATCATTTATGGGATACCCTTTGAGAAACAATGGGAATATTCCCAAATTCCTGGGTAACTCTCCCTAGAAAAGGAATTCTGTTATACTCTATATCATATCAGCTCACAGAGAATCAGCTACTGAAATCTGTCTTCTCCTTCGACTGTAAGCTTCTTGAAAGCACATGTTGATATCATCTAAGTTTTTTAAAATTTCTAGTGTTTAGCGTGATGCCTAGATATATTAGTGAGGTTAGGTTTGGCTGTGCTGTAGTAGAGAATAAACTCTGAATTCTTAGTGGTTTAACAGGCAAGTATTTATTTGTTGCTCACGCAAAGTCAGCTGATCTCCAAGGCTACTCCTTTCCAAGTGGTGATTCAGGGATCCAGGCTGTCTTTATCCTACAGCTATGCCTCTGGTGGGTATGGCCTCCGGAATGTTGTAACAGAAGGAAAGAAAGATAGAGGGTCACATATCAGCACTTAAATTCTTGACCCAGAATGAACACATGTCACTTCCACTCATAGCCCATTGACCAGAACTAGTCCTATAAACCCTGCCTACCTGTAAGCAACCAGGAAACGTCAGGGAGCACGTGCTGAGCAGTGGCTGCCTCTGCCTTCCTGCCTGAGAGCATGTACTCAATAAGCCTTGTGAGATGAACTAATGAATAAATCCAATGCAGGGTTTAAATGATGCCACCACGGAATTACTCAAATCTGGAAGCCACTGTCAACCTCCAGAGCCTCCCAGGAGAATGCCGTCAACAAGAGAAATAATGCAAACGGTTCTACCATTTATGGATGGTCTAGTCTATATGAGGCACTGCTCTAGAAACGTTACACGGGTTATAGTGTTTAGTCCTCATGAAGGCCCTATGGGATAGGCATTAACTGTCTTCTTCCACAAATAGCTTGTTCATGGTGAGTAAGTAGCAGAGCTGAGTTTGAGCCCATGTTTGCCAAGTTACAAAGCTTATGAGACTCTGTCATCCTGACTGAATGGACTACCTCAGCTACTAACGTTTCATGGAGTAACGTTAACAGCTGAACGCAGTGGCCTTCAGAAATGCAATCTGGATAGACACCGTGGTGAGAGATGCTAGAGGAAGGCAGAGAGACATCTGCTCCATCTCCGACCTGGTGTGGTCCATCCCCACTGCTCTGCCTTCTCATCCCTCTCCTGCTGCCTCCCAGTGGCTGCCACTCCTACACATAGCTATGCCTATGAGACCTCAAGTCAGAAGTGAAAAGAGTAGAGTTCAGAGCTTGTTCTGACCCTTTGTGTAGTTTCTGACACTCTGCCCTTTCTGAGCAAATGAAGATGCAGGGCAATGATCTCCACACAGGACACCTTTCCCAGTGGCCTAGATTTTGTGGGAACTGACCAAGCTCACTTTATGCAGCTCTTCTGACCCTACAGAACAGAGACCTGAATGTATCCTAGCGAAACCACTAACAACCCGTACTGGCCAAGTAAAGAATATCTAGAGCAAGTCAGAGGGATTCCTGGTCAGGCCCTGCCAGTCTCATCATGTGACTAGAGATAATTCGCTTGAACTCTCTGAGTCTTAATTTTTTCATCTATAAAATGGGACTCTTGTACCTCTACTCTGTGATCGCCCTTTATCTCACTGGGTTATTATAAGCATCAAAGGGAATAAAATATGGAAGAATGCTTTGGAGACCATTAAGATTCATTTAAACTTGCCAGGGTATTTTTTATGACCAGCTAAATGACGAAGTTTTCTTACTTTCTGATCAAGTTATGATTTTGTCAAGGAAAGGAAGCGAAGCTGCATCTGCCCAGGGCGTTTTCAATGCCAGCTCTCACCCTGCAAACCACACTTGGCTACATATATTTGCTTCTTTTCATGATGCTTAAGAGACAAGCTTTGGTAGTCAGCATGTCTGACTAGATGTGTGATGTTGGGCAAAGTATTTTAATCTCTCTGAACGTCAGGGTTTTCATCTGAAATGGGGATAATAATATTTGTGTTTGGGGATTACACATGAATGCACATGAAACAATTTACACAGTGCATGACGCATCGTGAAGCACTCCATAAATGGTGGCAATTTTATTGTCATTATTATTATTATTTAGGAGCCATCACGCTGTCTCCAAGGGTCTTTGTGTAATCAGATTATTCCACTGCTCAGTAGAAGAAGAAAATTCCCAATCTTTCCAAACACCCTATGAGCCCTTGGGTCAGTGTCTCCCAGTTTGCTCTAAACGATCGCTAACACCCCACGGAAAGCACGCCATTCACAACGCGGCTGTGCTCCCAAACTCCCAAACTCCAAACCTTGGAAGCCATTTGTTTGGAACTCAGCCCATATTTTCCCATAGAAAGAAGGCTAATAAAATAGTGGTTGGAGTCCTAGGTGACTGAAAATACCTGCTTGATTTGCCAAGTAGCAGAAAGTTGGCATATTTGCAATGAAAATGAGTGTAAAGTCAAGTATTGTTAGTCTTAGGCTAAAACTGAAAACTAAGAAAATTGTGTAATAAATAGTTTCTCTTGCGTTCATAAACGCTGATGATGAGGAAGAGAGGCTTAATTAGAGGAAGAAAGAGTTCAGTGGCAATAGAAGTAAATGGAATCTCAAGGTGCCTCTGAGGATATTTTCAAAGGCTTTGGAGGTTCTTTACCCAAATCTAACATGACTTCAAAACTTGTTTACTTTTTTGTTCTTAATCCAAGGGACTCTACAGCACTAATCTCATCCACGCGCGAGGGGGTTATTTTGGGTTTGCAAATGGAAAAGGGAAGGAGACAGGAGAGACTAGGGAAAGGGAAGAAGGGTGAGAAAGACTTCCTGAAAAAATCAACCAGTAGTTTGGAGAAATCAGCGAAAGAGGAAGAGGCATACATATGTAGGCTGAGGGATAACCTGCTTGGCCAGCAGGGAGCCCAGGTTGGGTGAGAGCCCTCCTCCAAAAGGGGAACGGCGCCCTGACAGGCAGAGAAGCTCCGCTGAAGCCATCAGGTGGCGTCACAGGGCCAGAACAGCTGGTTAAAAAGGGAGCCTCGAGGTCGGTGAAAGAAGAAAGGCTGTGAGCTCCCAGCTATTTGGTGTTAGGAACCAGCCCAAACGATGGGCTAGTTTCCTGTTCTGTGCTTTATATCGCCACAAAGTGCTGAACGAGAATGCTAACGTGATCCGTCTAAAGAGAGGTCTTTGCGTTTATATGGGCAGGGGAAACACAGAAAATGAGGGCCTGATGGACAACAGCCCAACCTTTCATTTCTGGTAGCTTCAAATCTGGTAGAGGGGCTTCCCTGGTGGCACAGTGGTTGGGAGTCCGCCTGCCGATGCAGGGGACACGGGTTCGTGCCCCAGTCCGGGAAGATCCCACATGCCGCGGAGTGGCTGGGCCCGTGAGCCATGGCCGCTGAGCCTGCGCGTCCGGAGCCTGAGCTCCGCAGCGGGAGAGACCACAACAGTGAGAGGCCCGTGTACTGCAAAAAAAAAAAAAAAAAAAAAAAAAAAAAAATCTGGTAGAGATTATTCCAAAATATATAAAACTTTTAGTTTTTCCAATGAGGAGCTGAGGTCCTGAGAGAGGAGGTCACTTGCCTCTGCTCATAGAGCTAAGTGTCAGTAACCTCCCCTGAAGCAGGCTGCCTCTCAGACCCTCACAAGCACTGGTCCACTGACTACACAAGCAAGAGCTTATTCTGTTCCTCCAGCTTCAGCCCTTTTCGCCGATATTGGCTAACCAAGCAGGGTCAGAAAGAATAGAGGAGGCGTTAGAGTGATGAAATCCAGTGTAGATAAGTCTCTATCTAGAAACCTTAGGTCTATGCTGAGAAGCTAATTCCCAAATAAGGAGAATCCAATTCCAGGTTATTTTGCCAGGCTAGTCAGAGAAATTCTGAGAGTCACATACTATGTCAGAAAGACACTGAACGTGGAGACAGGAAACCCGGGTTCGTTTTTAAATTCCGCTTCAGTGTACACTTGTGCACGTCTATCCATCTCTCTAAAGTAGCTCTCAGCTCCATCAAGCACAACTGTTCTGTCTTCTCATCCTCGCCAGGCAGGATTGGCAGTCATTACGGCTTGTGGAGGTGGCACAGTGGGTCACGAATGACCTACTTAGGTCACGACAGCTCCAGAATGAACATGAATATAAATGTGCCCCCCTCACATTGAAGGAGTTTAAAAACTCCTTAAACAGAGCTCCTAGAGTGAAACAAAGACATTCCCCATGGCTACTGCAGAATTGGTTCTGAAGAACCCACGTGTACTACTCTTTGTAGTAGAACGTGCCTACAGGTCACCAGGGGAGTTTTAATGCCTGGGAAGGAAAACGGGCTAATGAGAGTGGTTGGTGAGGCAGTGGCTGGAGAGGACAGATTATTAGTTCACAAAACAGAATAAATTGAAAACATGGCCATCATGTCCTGGAAGGGGCCCCGAGTCCTCAGTTCAGTGTGGGAGGGCTCAGGGAAAAGGCCAGAGCTGATCCTGGGCTGATAGGACCCTGGGTCCGTTCTTGCGGCATTTGACTACTCGCGCCTGTCAGGCTGACACTGGGCCCTCCATCCCCTCATTCCTGTCAGACCGACACTGGGCCCTCCAGCCCCTCATTCCTGGTTCCTCAGAGCACTCCAGTGTTAGGGACATTCCGATCTCATCTTTACTCTGATATCTGACCTGAGGTTTCTGGGAATCCAAGCCCTTGACTTTGACCTTGCTCGGGGACTCCCTGGGGGCTCATCTGCCTCAGTCACGGGTGTTGTAGATTCCTGTCTTCCTGGTCCCAGCACTGCCTGTGGCTCCAGTAGCCCCAGGCCCCCTCCTTGCCCTGCCCCCATGCCTTCCACTACCAGGGCCTCCTCCTGCAGTAGCTTCTCCTGGGCCAATGCCACCGTTGCTATGGCGATGGCTCCAGGCTTTGCAGCCACTCTCCTTGAGACTGTCACCCACAAAGAGATTAAAGCACTTTCAGACAACCTTGAACAGGGTAATCTCTCAAACAAGGCCCCCAAAGTGTAGCCTTGGCATTATCTCTACTGCTCCATTGGGAAACTTGACCTAAGTTCCCAGGGGACCAGGCCAAAGGGTCCTAAAGTAGACCAACCACCTGCCCCTGAGATTCCCCCTTGAATCTCAGTGACCTGCCCCATGATGTCCCCCCTGAGATTTCTTACAGAATGCCTAGGTGTTTTTCATACAAGCGGAAGTGTTCCTAAAGTGACATCAACATGAATCATATGCGCCACATGAAACTTCAAAGGAAGACAGGTTGTTATCTAGACGAACTGCGTTTGATCAAACAGTAATACTGAAGAAAGCAAAATCTGCCTTGAAGTTCCAGCCAGCGCCAGTCTATGTCCCTCCCCCTTCCCTCACTCCAGGAAAACAATTTGAACTTCAGATCGTTAGCAACAGGTACCACTGAGTGCCCTTGCTCTTAGATTTTAGCTTCCTTATCACTGGTATACAAGTTGCCCCTCATCATTTTTTACCCTAGACAAAAAGGCTAAACAGATTAAGTGAGCTAAGTTCCTGGTCAGTGAGCAAGAGATTTTCATCCTTTTTTCCCCTTTCTCTTCCTCTCTCCCAGTTGGAGTAGAAGATAAAAGAAGAAAAAAATACTGGAATGGAGATCAAATAAAATGGGAATACAGAAAACACTTATACGTTAGATAACTTGCACCCTCCCTTTAATTTCTGGTGGCTTTAAAGCCTGTATGGATCAAACTGAAATACATAAAAACATATAGTGCTTAGTTTCACTCCCAAATAGGAAAAACTTTGAACCACACAGTTGTCCTTCCCTTCAGTTATAAGCTTCGTATTGGACTGCTAGTAAAAATAATGGGCTCAGGACTCTACTAGGCTTTAAATATGCTATGAAATATTAATAGATATTAATACAAATATTCATGCAACAATTATGTTGCATTTTTCTTTATGAAAAGAAAAAATGCGACATAATTGTATTTTCACCCTACAAAATTCTTTTTTTTTTTACGCTTTGGCCACACCACATGTGGGGGCTTAGTTCCCCGACCAGGGATCGAACCCGTGCCCCTTGAAGTGAAAGGGTGGAGTTCTGATCACTGGACCACCAGGGAAATCCCTTTTATTTTTTTAATGCTAACTTTTTTTTTTTTTTGGCCTCACCATGTGGCATGTGGGATCTTAGTTACCTGACCAGGGATTGAACCCACGGCCTCTGCATTGAAAGCATGGAGTCCTAACCACTGGACCACCAGGGAAGTCCCTACAAAATTCTTTTAAATTCAATATAACAAGTAATTTAGGTGAACCAACTACTTTGGTCTGCACCATGAAATTGAAAATGGAGAATGTTTACCTTTAGAAGCTACCAGAAGATATGATTCTGAGCCTTCCTCTGTAATAATTTACTGCCTGATCTTTCACAAGTTATCTTGCTTCCTAGGCCCCATTCTCTTCAAATGCAAAATGGAAAGACTAATACCTTCTCTGTCTACTTCACAGGGAATCGAAAAGGAAATAGTAGGTGGAAGAGGAAGTAGTAGATAGAAATTGATAAAACTGTGTTTGGTATATATATAAATATGCTGGGTTAGTTATTTATTTCCAAGCAGCTTTCAGATGATATAATTCACACTATTCCAGGCAAGTAATTCTGAGAGAAGCTGTATCATTTCCCTTGGATTAGAAATAAACATTGTTGAGTTTTGTGGGGGGGTTTGGGTTTTTTTTTTTTTTTCCTTTGCGATACCCAGGCCTCTCACTGTTGTGGCCTCTCCCGTTGCGGAGCACAGGCTCCGGAAGCACAGGCTCAGCGGCCACGGCTCATGGGCCCAGGTGCTCTGCAGCATGTGGGATCTTCCCGGACCGGGGCGCGAACCCGTGTCCCTTGCATCGGCAGGCAGACTCTCAACCACTGCGCCACCAGGGAAGCCCCCATTGTTGAGTTTTTATGCTAGAAATCTGCAGAAGAACATTTCTGTGAGTGTGTGATGTTTAGGATGTGGGGATTTGTTGAGACATCGGTAGTTGAAACTTGATGGAGTATTCTCATCGCACAAGGCAGAGGGATGACACACAGGGGAATGTTAAATTCAAGTAATGAATATTTATGAACAGCAACTCAGTGTCACACACCGTCCTACTGCCTGGAGATCCAAGGTGTGCTGGGGCGGGGAGGGTCTCAGGTTCAGTGATTGACGAGGAAGACCTACAGGACACAGCAGACAGTTGAGGCTATGAGTTATTACAGTGAAAGAATGCAAAGCAAAATCAGCAAAGGGAAAATGGTCATGGGGCAAAATCTAGAGGAAACCAAGTATAAGCTCCCAAGAGTCCTCTCCCAGTGGAACTACACAGGATGCACTTAATGCCTCCAGCCATGAGTTGTGACAACACGTGTGAAATGGTGTCTACCAGGGAAGCTCGTTTCAGAGCCTGGGTGCCCAAGGTTTTTTACTGGGGGTTGGTCATATGGACATGCTCTGCCTAACCCCTACCAAAATTCTAGACTCTCAGAGGGAAAGCAGATGTTCAGCATAGAGCACATTGTTTGTACAGATAGGTTAGACACAGAGAGACATTCTTATCAGAAGATGGTGGGAACCCTCCTGAAATCCAAGGTCCCAGACTCCAGCCAAAGGCCAACCTTGTATGCAGGCCTCTTGAAGACTAGCATTCTCAGGCCTGCTAGATTAACTCTTTTATGCACACAGAGGTTTAAATAACTGATTGCAATACAGTTGGATAATTACAATGATTAATTCGTTCGATTAAAGTTACTGAGCCTTTGAAGGGTCAGATAGGAAGGAGATAAGTTAGACATTGTTGCTGTATCTTGTCAAACTCAACTCAGCACCTCAACAGCTCCCTGCCCACCCACGGACAAGGTGTGCTGCTATAAAAAGCTCTGTGGCTGTGCTCCAAAGTCCACCTCCCGGCCTCCTCTCAGAATCCATGGCTCATCCCGGGGGCTGTTTCTCGTCTGTCATATAACTTCTTTCTGCTTAGCCCTTTAGGTGGGTATCTGGGACTACTTTCCTGTATGACTTAACTAGATTCTGACACAGCCATACCCCTACCAGGATTCCCAGCACCCCACATTTCATCTGGCCTCCTTGGCCCCCTCGTTCATTAGAGGAGCTGCCCCATTCGTGTTGGAAGCCCTCGTCTAGTCCCTGGGGCTTATCCCTATTCCTCAGACAATAACCTGGAAATCACTCAGTTTCTACTCAGAGCCTTTGGCTAATTCTTACCCCATTGCCAACTGCTGGGAAGACACGCAGCACTGTGAACTACAGATTTCCTCACCCTTCCTAGAGGAATCCTCTTACACAGAAGCTCTACAAGCTGAGACTGACTGTTACCAGTGCCTTCAGCATCTCTGTAGCTACTGTGTTCCCTCTGCCCTTGCCCCTACTGGAAGGATGTACCCCACGACACTGCCCTCTTCCCTCTTTCAGGGGCGGTGGTAGCAGAAGCTCCAGGTTTACGGGATTCAGACTGGGATGGCAATGAATGGAGGGAGCGTATGTTGTTTTCTTGGTCTCAAAATTAGCCATGTTGAATGACACAACCAGAGAGTCTCAAAAGTCAGCCTCATCCCTGATACTCAGCTACAGCCCCGTATTCACACATCCGGAGATTCCTGAGAACTTCCAGGCATTAGTATCTGTTCAGACCCAGTTTTCTCACCCTGATGGATATCCTTCCAAAAGAGCACAAAAATATGAAATAAATCTCCGGTATGCTCAGGAAATGCTCATAGTGACCCAAAAGCAGGAAAAGCCACAAAGAAATGAAGATGGTGAGCAGAAACCAGGTCCTGGAAGGCTGTGAATGCTATGCCATGGGCACTTGAAAGACATGAGCCATGATCAGACTTGCATTTTTAGAAAGATCCCGGGCAGCTGGAGGGAAACAAGATGGAGAGTGAATCTGAAGGCTAAGAGACAAAGATAAGAAATTTTTGTAATAATCTTATACGAGGTGGTGGGGCCTCACCTAGATCTGAGGCAGTGGGCCTAGAGATGAAGGGACAGACCTGAGGGATATTTAGAACCCAATAACCAGGATTGGGAGAGGGGCTTGGGACAGTGGAGGGGTGCAGCAGGACTACCTGCTTTGGGGCTTGGAATCAGCATCTTTGGCAGCACCTCCTTTGAGATAAAGGTTACAGGGGGTTCATGTTGAATCCAAACAGCTTCGTGCTGTAGTCCACCCTGCCGCCACCCTCTCCTCTATGTCAGAAGTATTCTTATTGGGTTTTGTTTGGTCAGTTTTGGCTTTTCCTTTAAAGGTGAAATGCCCTTGGTGTGTTTGAGAGACTTTGAGGCCCATGCACGGAAGCAGCTGTCTAAGTCAACTTGGGATTTTATCGAAGGAGGAGCTGATGAGTGCCTCACGCGGGATGACAACATCGCAGCATTTAAAAAGTCTGGTCTTCTGTATCCTTTCTATTGCTAAGCTAAGGTGTACTGGTTGAGAGCTCTTTGGAAGGTAGCAGTCCTGGTTTCTGCCTCCAAAGAAGCTAGAGTACTCAAGACATAATAATGGGTTTCTGTTGTTGTTTGGGATTTGGGGGGATTTTCTTGGCGGGAGACAGGTGACTGGGGAGAGCATGGATGGAGAGACAATCTGTCTCAGTGCCTCTGCAGAACTACCATAAGTGAGTCGCCTGAGTGCTGATCACGGCGACTTTGCCCCGGACAAGATAGGACAAGAGTCCCAAGGTCTCCAGCCCCCTGGGCAGGGAGGAGAAGCTGGCTGGGTAAACCTAAGTCTCCTGAGCTCCTGAACTTCCGACTTGGAGGCAGAACAGGAGAGAGGGCTCAAGGCTGGAGGAAATATGGAGACCCAAGTAGTCTTGGGGATGAAAGAAGATTGATTCAAGGGAGAAGAGTTGGGCGGCACAGCAGCGGGTAGAGCAGGGGTCAGTAAAGAGCAGCCCACAGGCCAGGTCGGGCCCATTGCCTGCTTTTGGATGGCGCACAAACTAAGGATGGGCTTTTTTTTTTTTTTTAACTGCTTGAAAAAAATCAAAAGAAGAAGAATTGCAATATGTCGAATTATATGAAATCAGAATGTCAGTGTCCACAAGTAAGTTATTTTAGAACACAGCCATGCTCAGTCATCTACATATTGTCCCTGGCTGCTTTGGCATTACAACAGCAGACCTGAGTAATTGTGACAAAGACCACATGGCACAAAGCTTAAAACATTTACCATCTGGCCCTTTACAGAAAATGTTTGCTGACCTCTGTGATACAGAGGTCAGGAGAAAACTGGAAAATGGGATGCATGGTGAACACTATCTGTATTTTCATACTTGTTTAACACTATACTAGGCACTTCAATTGCTTTATCTCATTGTGTCTTCACAAGACTATTAGGAAAGTTGGATTATTATTCCCATTTCACAGATGAAGTAACTGAGGCTTTTACCCAAATTTGCACAATCAGCATTTCCAGAAAAATCTTCCTCAGTTTACGTATAGAAATAATAATACGTTGTGGAAAATAAGCACTTTTGGACCCTGAAGCTAAGTATCTGTTCGACTTAAAAGTTCGTTTCATATCATTATTATTTGTTAATTTCCCTACCTTCTAAAGTGGTGTTTAAGTCAAATCTTCAAATGAATTAGCCTCTAGCAAAAAAAAAAAAAAAAAAAAGTCATGGTCATTCTCTGGGATTTGTTCTCTTTCAATGACCTTTTCTTGCTTTATAGAGATTTGTTTCCAACCTAAGAGGGAAGAGACTGGAACTCCGTCCTACTTATTCCTTCCCTTTCTAGTCCTTGTTAAGATGGATCAATCAAAGCATCCAAGTGCCGACAGTCTGGTCAGGGAGGCACAGCTCCAAGACACAGTCCTCTGATGGAGAAAGGCAGGGAACAGCGTGGACCGTATGTGTACCGGGAGTTCAGAGAAGGCGGGGTTAATGTGGAATAGGGGGTTGGGAGAGGCTTCCGGAGGAGCAGAGCCTCTAGCTTGTCTGTGCTGCCTAATCAGCTACCAGCCAACTGACTCCGCCAATGGTTTCTCGGGACCCAGTGTGGTCTAGATCTGTGTCAGGAATCTGGAGGTCCCAGCGCTAAGCAGCACCTCCGTGCTGGTGAGTCATCCCACCGATAGAAAATCTCTTTGTTGTCCAGCACAGAATCCGCCTCCGTCCCCGGTACCTGAAAGATGTGTCAAAGGTGGACACGCGGACCACAATCCAAGGAGAGGAGATCAGCACCCCCATTTGCATCGCACCCACGGGTTTCCACTGCCTTGCCTGGCCTGATGGAGAAATCAGCACAGCCAGAGGTGTGAGCCCAGCCCACCTTGAGGCTCCCTTCCCAAGGGCCTTAACGTGTGCAGAGGTGTCCTTCAGAGCAGGGGCAAACAGCTCCAGAATTTCTCTAGAGAAGGGGCTTAGGGACAGCAATCTGGTTGGAATTAAGGGTAGGAAAAGGAATGCTTAAAGCTACATTTGCATAACATTTCACCTAAGATTGAGAAAATACCAATTTTCCATTATAAAGAATGGTGAGGGTGGGAGGGAGCTACAGGTGAATAGGAGGTGAAAACCCCACCAAGCCATCCCAAGGAAGAGGGGCACTGACTGGCCCCTCTGACAGAGCATCTGGGGGCAAAGGGCTGCTCAGTGTGGCCCCAAGGGTAGGGCTCTCTTTGAACCCTCATGGGCCAGGGCTGGGACTGAACGGTGTGCCTCTGAATTTAGGATGAGGAGAAAGTCATGACGTTAAGCCCTAACACAAGGCCCTGGCAGGTGCTCTTGTCCAAATGTTCCATTTCCCTTCTCCTCCGTTGACTTGATCATCTTATTTGACAAAAAGTTTTTCACTGGGTTTTGTTTCCTTCCTAGTACCCCTGAGTTCTCTTCCCTCACCTGCCACCACTAAAAAATAAGAAGAGAAGAGAAGGAGAGGAGAGGAGAGGAGAAAGGAAGGGCAGGGGGTAAAAATATTCCTGTGCCTCATTTGTAATCTTCACCCGAAGCCAAATCTGTTTTTGCCCAAGTTGCCCACGGCTTCCCTGGGGTCTTTTCCTTTGACTCTGTGATATAGGAAGCAATGAATCCATGGATTCTAGAGCTGAAAGTGACATCCATCAGGTTAGGAACCAAATTTGGCTAAGTTGAAATATGAATACCCTGTATGAATATGACTGCTTTACAAAATCTTCATGGTTGAGTGTGCTATGTTGTTCTGGGGGTGGAGCAGGAGAATGGGGTACCTCCTGTTGACATTAGGAATTGAAAATATTCATTGTGATTAGGTCAAATTCTCTGCCCATGGGGTGTAGGATGGTAGTGACATTAACCTGTTGGGGAATCCCCTGAAAATGATTAAAGTGGGAAATGAGAAAGATGCGATCAGCACATCATTGTCACCGTCGTCATCATCCTCATTATCCCTAGTATTTGCATAGTACCTCACTTCATAATTTTAAAAAATGCTTCCATAGCTAGTATCTTATTTAATCTTGCAACAACCCTATAAGAGAGGTATTATTATTCCCCACCCCGCCCTTTTACAGGTAAAGAAAATGAGACTCAAGGCCACACAGCTAAGAAGTGGTAGAACTCGCATTCTTCTAACTCCAGATAGCATGTTTTTTTCTGCTGCAATCCCTCTCCATTGGAATTACGTTTTCTCATCCTTTGCCTTCTTTAATTCCCTTCTGCTTCATTGATGAGCTCACAAGCAGCCCATTTCCTACCTGAAAGCCGCAACATCTTCAAATCGTTCTGGGGACTCAAGGTCATCTCTAGCCTGAAATATTTTGATAGGCAACACAGAGTTTGTAAGACAGGTTATACAGAGGAGGACCCAGACAATCTGATCAAACACGTGCAATGCCTGCCTGCCGGACAGGGAAGCAGAATGAAGTCAAGCTTTATCTTCACTCACAGGGCAAGCTGGCCAGAGGAAACACAGACTCCTAGGGCATCTCACCCCAGTTCAGAATGCCTCTGCCCTCCAACCTGAGTTGTGTCCTTTGCTTTGCAGCTGCGCAAGCAGCCGGTATCTGTTACATCACCAGCACGTATGCCAGCTGTAGCCTTGAAGACATTGTTGCCACTGCCCCCGGGGGCCTGCGATGGTTCCAACTGTATGTGCACCCAAACAGGCAGCTAAACAAACAGCTGATCCAAAAGGTAGAATCCCTGGGTTTCAAAGCTCTGGTAATCACTGTGGATGTACCCAAAATTGGCAACAGACGACACAACATTACAAACCAAGTGGACTTGATGAAGAACTTACTGCTAAAAGATCTCGGATCACCTGAGAAGGTAGGAAAGATACCAGAGCCAAGCGGGCAGGCGTTACAGGAGGTAGATTTCCATCCCTCTTTCCTCTTTTCTTTCTTTCCTCAAGAAGTCATTGGGTACCTGTTCTGTGCCAGGCACTAGGGATGCAGCAGTTCAAGAAGCAGATGTGGTTCCTGCTGCCCGGAACTTCCAGACAAGCAGAATATAAGACAAAATGTTCTTTCCCATCCCTGGCAGCCCAGAAATGTTCTGGGAAGGGCTGGGTTCTGGGAAATAGGAGAGCTAGGGAGAGGATTTTTTCATGAAATAGGAGAGCAAACTAAAAAGTTCTTCCAACATTTTCTACTTTATGCCACATTTAGAAAATGCTCAGTCTGGATGGCATACTTAGATAAATTGACTATCTGAAGAGGATGCTCATACCCAAGGTGAACGGCCCATGGTGTGTAGTCAGCCCAAGCCCCACCCTCCTCCCTTGAAAACTGGGGAGGAAATATCTCTGCACACCTAGAACTCATCCACGGGGCACCAGAGTGCTACACACTTGTTTAGACAAGGTGACTACAAAGGGCACTTCTCCCATTAAAATACTGTAGTCCGATGGGATGGAGTTCCCCAGAGAGAGAAAGCCGTGGTAAAGTTGGAATCCCTTGGCTACATTAGAGGTAGTGATATCAGCCTTTTCAGCCAACGGGCAGCTCTGATACCCAGCCAAGTGACTCAACAGTCCTACTCATTAACCACAAATTGGCCTTGGGGTTTTCTGGAATCTTAGATTCCAGGGACACATTGGGATCTATAGATATTTGACTCACATGGTGAGCCAAGATAAATATTGGATAATATCTGACTTAAGGTTATTGAAGTATTGCTTAGTTCTTGTTACCCTGTGCATATCTCAATCATAACACATCACAATGGCCTATAAATGTTTTCGCTTATCTATCTCACTTACTAAACTCTGAGGTTTGTTTTTTTTTTTTTAAGTAAGGACTGTGTCTTGTTTGTCTTTATGTGCCCAGATCTTGGCATAATTATTGAGCAGGGACACAAGTAATGGTTAATGAATAAGCAATGGAAGTAAAAGTCTTTTACACAAATTTTGTTAGGAAAAGGAGCTAGAAGTAGTGTTGGGTTTTGTGGGCCCTCTTTTCAAGGTTTTGGTGGCTCTCCAAATGTGTCCCATCTTTGGGATGGGAGTCTTGAAGGAGTTCAGGACTAAAGTTCTCTTTTATTCCCCCACAGGGAAGTTTAATGCCTTATCTCCAGATGTCCCCCATTGACTCATCCATCTGCTGGGATGATCTCTCCAGGTTTCAGAGCATGACTCGATTGCCCATCATCCTTAAGGGGATCTTGACAAAAGAGGATGCAGAGTTAGCTGTGAAGCACAATGTCCATGGCATCATTGTTTCCAACCATGGTGGGAGGCAGCTTGATGAGGTTCCTGCTTCTGTAAGTAGGATGACTTCAGCCTGGGTGTGTTTGTGAGTGCTCTGTTGTGTGTGTGTATGTGTGTGTCCACAGCAAGGTACTCTGTGCAATTTGGTGCACATTCCCCTCTCCCTAACCACCTGTGTTCATATCTACCTGCGAATTGTTAAGGACTTTGAATCATTAATAATAGCCTAGTGTGTGCCAGGCTATTTTTACAAACTCAACGTATGTCATCTCTAAATCTCAAAACAGTCCTGCAAGATGGGCATTAGTATCCGTATTTTACAGATGAGGATACTAGAGTTTAGAGATGTTAAGTAACTTGTCTGAATTCACACAGTATATGTTTAAGGTGAAATCTGATAGAAGAGTTGTTCCCAAGGCATGGAGGTCTCCTGCCTTCTGGAAGAAGCATTCAGCTGGAAGCTTGCCTGTCTGCATGGATGGGAACCTCATCTTTTCTCATATGACACATCCCAGGAAGAAACAGTGCCTAACTGAAGCTAGTAAATAACTGTCTTTCACAGTGAAACTTAAAAATGCCCTATGAATCCTTTGCTAAAAATCTGGGACAGTCTAATTTTTCCCCTAACTTATGAATTTGTCCCTTATAGATGGAGTTGGGGGAAAGAAAAAAAAAAGGAGGGAGGAAGGGAAAGAACTTTTTAAGGGAGTTAATTTATTTTCTTTTTTAAAAAATTATTTAAAAAAATTTTTTTAATTCTTTTTTTTTTTTTGGCTGTTTTGGGTCTTTGTTGCTGCACGCAGGCTTTCTCTAGTTGTAGCAAGGGGGGCTACTCTTCATTGTGGTGCACGGGCTTCTCACTGCTGTGACTTCTCTTGTTGCGGAGCACAGGTACTAGGCACGCAGGCTCAGTAGTCGTGGCTTGCAGGCTCTAGAGCACAGGCTCAGTAGTTGTGGCACACAGGCTTAGTTGCTTCTCAGCATATAGGATCTTCCCGGACCAGGGATTGAACCTGTGTTCCTTGCATGGGCAGGCGGATTCTTAACCACTGTGCCACCAGGGAAGTCCAACTGTTAATTTATTTTCACAGCGATTTATAGCTTATATTTTTCAAGAGATTCTTCTATTGCCACTTGACTCATTTTGAGAAAGGGAAGTGGTTTTTTTTCCTCTAAAGTCTTTTTTGGCCTTTTTATTATATAGGTAAGACATGTTCACCGCAAGTAAACTATAAAATATACATAAGCAAAAAGAATAAGATAAAAAGCACTATCAGGGCTTCCCTGGTGGCGCAGTGATTGAGAGTCCGCCTGCCAATGCAGAGGACACGGGTTCGTGCCCTGGTCCGGGAAGATCCCACATGCCACGGAGTGGCTGGGCCCGTGAGCCATGGCCGCTGAGCCTGTGCGTCCGGAGCCTGTGCTCCGCAACAGGAGAGGCCACAACAGTGAGAGGCCCGCGTACCGCAAAAAAAAAAAAAGCACTATCATACTGACAATAGTTTGGTAATCAACTTAATGTGGCCATAACATTTTAGGTTTGAAAACTATACATGATATTATGTAATTTTCTTCTTTCCATGTATTAATATATCGAGCTCATTTTATTTCAGTAGATATGCTTTCTTGTTTTTAATGGTGTGTAGTATGAATAGACAACTTATATGACCAGCTTCCTATTGTTGAACATCTGGATTGCTTCCACGCATTCACTATTTTAAACAACACATCAGTGACCATCCTTAAATCTTTAGCACATTCTCAATTACTTCTTTAAAAAAAATTCCAGGAAATAGAAAAGCTACATCAGCCAGTTTGTACATTTCAAGGCTTGTGAAGCTTGGGGGTTTCAAGTGCCAATCACTGGCCTCCTCCTTTCCACCAGGCTCTACCTGATAGCAAACAGGCATGGAATGATGGAGAGCAAGGGGCACACTTGACTATGACTCTCCGTAAGAGCTGAACTGCAGGGAACGGTCAGGCCTCCTACTTTCCATCCCAACTCTTGACCTAAGACCTTAGAAGAACACAGGTCTTCAGAACACACGCTGAGCTCTCTCACCCAACTCCTGCAAGGATGCCCACAAAGCTATCTCTCACACACCCCGTAACTGACAGAATGGAGGATGCAAAAGAGCTTAGCAGGTCCTGAGCTGTCCCAACTGTGCTGACAATAGGAGGAGAAAGCAAAGAGGCCCTCGCCAACTAGCAGCAAACAGGGTAGAGTATTGACTTTTGAGAAAATGCTAATAAAATATAATACAATCGGCTTTCCCTCACTAATCAGTTTAGCTAGTCTTGCCCCCTTGGGGAGGACTGAGTAAGGAGTGGGAAAAAGTGGCCGACTAATTTTCCCACTGCACTTCCTCAATAGAGAATGAGTGTTGGCAAAGGCAGGCGCCAGAACAAGAAGAATTTCTCCTGCCCCATCACGTTGATCAACATGTTGTTCTCCCAAGCCACCTGACCTAACAACCAAACCCAAGGTCATCCAGGGACAGCACCAAGATTAGTGTGAGGCTAGTGGGAAACCCACCCTTGGCTCAAAATTTTAGAAGGTGCCAGAAAAACTGAGTAAGGTATATAATAGTTTCATACACTGTTTGAAAAAATGAAATTTAATGCAAAAAAATCCGTGGTGAACAAAATATCAACATTTTTAATAAAGACAGGATCTGTCCCTGCACTTGCATAACACCGCCTCACTCATCTCACTGTCATCCTGGCCCTGGTTCCAATAAAACTTTATTTATCAAAACAAGCCCCCAGCGCACAGGTCAAAGTTTGCCCTTTGATTTTTTAAAATTTTGTCTTCAAATATTATTTATATTTTTGGCACCCCTTAAATTTTGTGCTGGGGTTAATTTCCTCAGTTTTCTCAACCCAGCCCCCTCCTTGTGAGGGATGTGACTCTCTGAGTGAAGTTCCATCTCTATAAGATTCCATATCTAACACCCCTGTACGTCCTCCTGGAACCAGGGAAAAGGTTCAGCCAGCTTTTATCGCCAGAAGGCTCTAATGAATGCCCTGTTGTGGATTATCAAAAATTAACTCTCAAACCACGCTGAACCCTAGGCTGAAATTCACTCCCTATTCTGTTTCTCAAATTACTGTCAGCTCCGTTGTGCACTATGGCTCACTAGAAGAGTCCTTGCACAAATATATTTATTCATTTGTCGCAATATTTGTAGAAATAGTTTGTAGAAATATTGCAAATAATACCATGGTGGGACTGTAAAAATACCCCTTATTTGGATGTGAATTCCCTCCAGTCTTTACATGTAAGTCACGACATATTCAATTCTCCTCCACTTGTAAATTAAAGTACAAAGTTCTTTCCTCCCTCATTTCATACTCTGCTCAGTCTCAGAGAAGGATCTTGTTCAGGTAGAATTCCAATTGACGCCTTCGACAGCACAAGTCCTCTTAGGGGCCCAGTTTCTACTTCTCCTCTCTGGTCATTCCTCAATGAGGCACAGAACAGGAGCCCCCGAGGCAGTTCCAGAACATTTTCCTCTAGGACCTTCTTCCTAGACTCTGCAGTCACTCTTCCTTTTGGACTTGGAGGAACACAGCTTGGTCTGGGGCACCTTAGGTGCACAAGGCCTGTTGACCAAAGATCCTGGAATGAAAGAGACAAGGTGAGAGAAAAGGTCCAGCGGAGCAACCAGGCCAGAGTGATCAGCTGTTTCTATTTTGTCTTTCGAAGTCTTCAACCCTAGTTTTACAATGTTGCTGCTGCATACCTATCCCATGTCTCAGATAACCCCCAAAGGAGTCAGGAACAAGTTGCTCAAATGTGGTGTATTAGGAATGATGTACAGTGCAGTTACACTGAACAGGCTGTGGTCCAGATGCTAGGGTCATGGCCGATCACACTTGTTTTGCCAAAAAGACTTAGGGCCTTAGCAATGGAAAGCATTTCTAGATGTGCCACCTTAGACACAGAAAAAGTGGAAGAAAATCAAAAGTCAAAATGTTCTTTAAAAACAAGAGCACTAAAGTGAACACCACAAATGGAAAATGTCCCCTAGGGGATGTGAAGAGGAACAAAAAGGTTTCTGCTCCATCTCTGTCGGAGCAGAAAATGGCAGAATGGGGAGCCTGCAGAAAGTCCCTGGACCTTGGGAATGTGGCTGCACTGCTTTGATAGGCACCTGCAGCCTTAAGCACGGAAGGGGAGGAACAGTTAGGCATCGCCCCCGCTTGGACCTCCTGGTGCCAGCCCATGCTGAGGGGGCACTGCTGTCCCCTGACACCCTGAGAATCAAAAGGGAAATCCCTCGACCCACACTTGTCTGTCCTTTTCAGATCGATGCCTTGACAGAAGTGGTGGCTTCTGTGAAAGGGAAAATTGAAGTGTACCTGGATGGTGGCATCCGAACCGGCAATGATGTGCTGAAGGCTCTGGCCCTCGGGGCTAAATGCGTTTTTCTGGGGAGACCCATCCTATGGGGTCTTGCCTACAAGGTGAGAGTGGCAAAGGGAAAACCAGCCGGAAGGTACCACGCTTCTCATTCATTTCCACGCATTTCTGTGGTTTAACCCCCAAGCTTGGCCGTTTGTTGGAAGGTGCCACAGATCCTGAAGGACGGTGACCCCTCTCCAGCTCCACCATGCTTCCTCGGCAGCATGTTGCCCATTTTCAAGAGCTGTCACCCTACATTTTCCCCTTTGCTTTCCCTTATTCCCAACATAGTTCTAATTTCACAGGTAGCCCCATCCTCCCCAGCACAGCTCTGAGCTCACCTAGAATTTATACTCAGCACATGGTCAGAAGGTTCCTTCATGCCTCTTTTTGTCTCTCCTTTTCTCTCTCTCTCTCTCTCTGTCTTGGGAGCAGGGTGAACATGGTGTTGAGGAAGTTTTGAACATTTTAAAAAACGAATTCCACACTTCCATGACCCTGACAGGTAAGTTTTTATAATTCTTTTCCTGATTCAGAACTGAAGACAGGCCGTCTAAAGCACAGGAGCAGTGGCCCTTCTAGCTCGCCTTTCCCAGACCCAGCGACTGCCCAAAGGAAAGAACAGGGAGGAAATGGGCCAGACAAAGATTAAGCACGAACTCAAAATGCAATACATCTACTACAAAATCAAATGCAATTTCAGATTTGGGGAAAGAGGGTCCCGTTTTACTCTGGCCTGCTAAGATCCTATCGGGCTTGTCAGATGTGGTTCTGTGTGTCACCTTTTAAGTAATATTCATGGACTGTGAAGAGTAGAGAAATTGTGTCATAGGGGAAGCATGGAGGAGCTGGGGAGATAGAAACAAACAGGAGGACAGAACGGGGAGGAGGAGACGCATCATCCTGCGTAACCACAGACAGCAAGACAAGCATGAACGTCTCGAAGTTACAGCCGGGCTATTTCAGTCAAAAATGAGATGACTGTAAAGCAGTGCTCATAAAAACATACGTGCTGGGCTTCCCTGGTGGCGCAGTGGTTGAGAGTCCGCCTGCCGATGCAGGGGACGCGGGTTCGTGCCCCGGTCCGGGAAGATCCCACATGCCGCGGAGCGGCTGGGCCCGTGAGCCATGGCCACTGAGCCTGCGCGTCCGGAGCCTGTGCTCCGCAACGGGAGAGGCCACAACAGTGAGAGGCCCGCGTACCGCAAAAACAAAACAAAACAAAAGAAAATAACATACGTGTTTAGCAAAGCCTGGAATCCCAGAGAGTAAAATAGTGGCTCTCAACTAATGATGGTAACTTCTCTCTTCAGGGGCGTTTTGTTTGGGGGGTCAGTTGATTTTTTTCTCATTGGCACAATGAGGCAGGGTGGGTACTGGAGGTATTTAGGGCTCAAGGACCAGAAATGCTAACTATCCTAAAATGCTTGGAGCTGTCTCACAGAAAAGAATTGTCCTGCCCAAATGCCAGTGGCCTATAGCTCTGTCTTTGACTGTCTGCTATAGATGGTAATCAATTGCAATGTGAGAGACAGACAAGACGAACCCCAATAAGACCTCCACCCACGCCTCAATTCTAAAATATGGTAATAACAGAAACCTCCTCCAGAAGTAAGGAAATAATGAATCAAGAGCTCTGAAGTGGAGTCAAGACTGCTTCCACGCCATGAACTTATTTCTGTAGATGATGGGACTGAGCATCTGACGTGTGCTAGGCACAAGGCAAGACGTCCAGGTCTTTTCAAGTCTGGTTTTGATCTGATATTTAGACGAGTATCTTGTACTCAGCGTCCAAGTTGCATAGTGTCCACTGGGGCTGCAGACTCACCCTTTTGGGCTTGAGTAGTACAAGCTAGAAAACTTAGATCGGCATTAATGCCAGCAGCAGCCCCTTTCCACTTAGCAGTTTAAAAGAAAAAAAAGGGACCTGGATTACGGCGTCAAGGACCGGGACTGTCCATTTTGGGCCAAAGCCTATGAAGATAAGGCAATAAATGACCCAAGTCGCTCCCATGAGGGAGGGGAGAACACAAGTGTGAACAAATATCGTATTGGTGTGTTTTGTCCCTCGGGGGTGGGGGGGTTTGTGGGGAGAGGGGTGGGAAGACCTATGGTTTCTGCAGATTCCAGGAGATTGAGGTGACTTCTCCTGCTCCCCCCAATATTTTCTCCTGTCCTTGTGAAATGATATCTGAACTTCTTTAACAGAAGCCTGTTGGGGGAATTCACAATAACAAAGCTTTTTTATTCCACCAAAAGTTTATACTTAACAACCATTGGGGGTGGAAATGGTGGCTGGAAAATCTTTTTCTGAAATAGAGCATGGAGAGCACCCTTTTTTAAAGGGGGCAGGAAAAAAAGAAAGAAAAAACAGGATTATGAACACTTTTATGCCTGACTTTTTATATTTCTTTCCTTCTAATGGTTCTACAGCGAGAATGTATTGTTTTAAATGTATAGAAAAATTACGAATCAACAACCAAATGTGGGGTGGAGAGGAGGGTTTGGGGAGGAAGAGGAAGAATAGAAAACCTAGGCCGACGGCCATCCCTCGGCATCCTCTGTGTGTGTCGCTCCCCCAGGAAAGACGCCCCACGGTCTAGTCCCCGGGGAGAGGGGGGGTCTCGGCTGGAGGGGGCGCTGTGTTTTTGGTGGAACTCACTAAAGTGCGAAATCATAATGTGAAACCCCAGAGATTCTGTCACCCCTTAGCTTTTCCCTGCACACTGCATCTCAGACGCCTTGACACAAACCTGGCACCCAGGAGGTGATCAGTCCATATGACTTCTCGTCCCTAATTCCCCTAGAAATGTGTGACGTTTTCCCCTTATAACCCGGAGACATCACAGACCTGGGAGGAGAACACTATTTGCACTACGGTTGAAAGCAAAAGAAGTTTAAAATTAACGTTTTTCTAACTGTGAGACCAATCGCTGAAATTGTATTTATAGAAAGGGTAAAACTGTGATTTGTCTTAAAAAACAAAAATGTGCACATATAAATCATTATCAGCACAAGCCTGCACACACCTTACTCAGTTCTCATCCCTTGTAAGGAGAGGGGGCTAAATCAGAAGAGTATATGAATCTTCTTCAGATTTCTTGCTGGGAATTAACCACTTTGCTTTAATTTAGCCAAAGCTTTTTCGTGTGAATATCCACATAATTTACAGTAATGAAAAAGCAGGAATACATTGTAATTATGCATTCACTCTTAAATTTTTACTGAACCTCTGCCAAGAGGAAGGCAATGTCCCTGGTACCTTGTGGGACCCAGACCCATTCTGATGAGTTTATACTGATAAATATAACAAGTACACAGATATCACCAGGGCTTAAATGTGAACAGATACTTCACATCTCAAAATGGAATCGCAACACTTTGATGCAACTACTGAGACATTTTTCCATAGTTTAAATATTTATTTCTACTACAATATACAAGTAGAGATTATATTTTGGTATCTCTGTGCTCCTTGAGGAGGTCTGCCTGCCCTGAAGCTGCACTATTCTGTCTGCCCTGTGGAAACCCAGAGCTCTCAAACTCATTGTCAGTTCTGATGAGAGCACCTCTGGCTCTGAATTCCTGCTTCTGCTGACTTAATTCATTTTACGGGTTATTTATGTATTCCACACCTGCCGTTTCTGTCCCTTATAATCCACGCGGGCATGAAGCTCAACCATTTCCTCCGCTTCCATTTTTGGGAAAGACCCTCTCATTAGTTATACTTCTGTGAGTAATACAATTTGCTAGTTAGGTTTTGGGAGGTGACGGTGCATACACCACAGATGGGGAAAGAACTTCAAGTGAAACATTATACATCCTCTTATCACCAGTGATTTCTCACTGTCTTCTGCGCCTACAGTTCTCCAGCTCGTGTTCTCACTTTCTCCCTTCTCTCTTGACATTTGTCTGGAGTCACTGTCTCCAGTCCCTGAGTCTCATCTCAGCGACAGTCCCAGTTTTGCATTTTAATGACGCTCCTCCACCAAAGACGGGTGTTGCGTTTTACAAAACTTTTTCTTAGAAGGCAGTTGTATGAAACACTCGCCCTATCTTGTCTGCTTTCCCTGAGTCATATGCCTCCCTGACAGATACTTCCTGTGTCCTGAAGCCTTATCACGACGGAGATAAAGGTCAAGTGTATCCACTGCACACAAAGTGATTTTTCAAAAGGCCGAAATGTGGTTTTTACCATGCCGTTTTGACATGGCTGTTTTAAAAGAAGACACAGGCACAGGTTCACGAAATAATTCCCAGTGCAATCAGAATTAGATGATTCGTTCTGTATACATAACATTTAATCAGGGTGAGCACAAGGGTCAAGTCAAGCTTGTTCCCACTAGACCATCTCTTCCCCACAGTGGGGTAGGTGACTGGGGTTTTAGAGAAATGAGCTTTTTAACTACATGGTTCTTTTAGGCTGCCGGTCGGTTGCTGAGATCAGTCGGGACCTGATCCAGTTCTCCAGGATGTAGAGAAAGAGTGAAGGGACTGACTGCTGAGTTCGCCCACAGGAAGAAGACAAAATCTTAATAGGGTGTGTGATGCCATCCTGCCTCGGTCCCATCCTGTCCACAGGCTCATCCCCTGCACCCTCAACCACTCCACCCCAAATCCCTCATATTCCTCAAATGTGCCGATGCTCTTCTTTGCCTCACTGCCTTGTATATGCTGTTCTCTTGCCTAAAATCCTCCTCTGAAAGAAGACATCTTAAAAGCGCAGATCAATAATGACTGAAGTAGCTAGTGGATTAAAATTTTTGAATATACTACGTTTCTATGAAACAGCTATGTAAATCTGCACTCTAGACAGAAGAGCTATACATATAAAATATTCCCCAACAAAAATTATACTCCTATCTGTAGATAATAGGGAAATAATATAGTTAAAAGCATAGGCTTTGGAGTCATACAGACATAGGATTGACAGGACTGTGACTTGGGAAAGTTTTTTGATCTCTCTGTTCTTCCATGTCCTTGTCTATAAAATGGGGATTATACTACCTAGCTCGCTAGGACGGGAGAAAGATTGAGACAATGTATGTAAAGTTCAGTGTTCTAGTGTGTTTCAGAAATAGCAGCTTTGGGACTTCCCTGGTGGCACAGTGGTTAAGAATCCACCTGCCAACGCAGGGGACACAGGTTCAATCCCTGGTCCTCAAAGATCCCACATGCTGCAGAGCAACTAAGCCCGTGTGCCACAACTACTGAGCCCACGTGCCACAACTACTGAGCCCGCGTGCCACAACTACTGAAGCCTGCAAGCCTAGAGCCCATGCTCCACAGCAAGGGAAGCCACCACAATAAGAAGCCTGCGCATGGCAATGAAGAGTAGCCCCCGCTCGCTGCAATTAGAGAAAGCCTGTGTGAAGCAACGAAGACCCATCACAGCCAATAAATAAATAAATAAATAAATAAATAAATGTTCCTTTAAGAAAAAATAGTAGCTTTTATTATTATTATTTGGCAAATTCCTATTCATCTTTCAAGACCTTGTTCAAACATCACCTATTCTTACCTGGCTACTTGTTAAGTGTTTCCTATTGTGTTTTGCACATTATACGATTACAATCCTTATTATAATGTGTTATGTTTATTTATTTGTCTCTCACCACTAATAGACTGGACATGGCTCTGAGCAAGAAACTATATACTTGGTACCGGGCTTGGCATATAGCAGCATCTCAATAAACGTTTGTGGGATGGACAGATGGATGGATGGATAGATGAATGGATGGATGGATGGATGGGTGGATGGACTGAAGATACGTGGGTGAAAGGAGAGATGGAAAAATGAATAGATGCCCTACCAGAGTAAAAATTCCCCAGATTAGTAGTCAGCAAAAATAGACTTCTAGAGCAGGGGCATCCAGCTGGATAAGATCTGACGCTTGAAGTCAACAAGAAAGTTAAGGATCAATTTCCAGTGCCCTAAATAAATAACTTCATAACTGGTTTCCCCATGTTCTCTCACTCCTTGTTACATTCTGTTCTCTATACAACAATCTGATAGATTTTTTAAGTACAAGCAAATCCTATACCTCACCTGTTTAAGGCCTTTCTGCAGCTTCCCATTCCACTCAGTATCAGTTCTACACTGATCATCAGCTCTTCGGGGCACTGTAGGATCATGTTCTTGCAAATCCTTTATCACTCTCCCCTTCATTCACTATGCCCCAGCCATAATGTCTCCTTTCTATTCCTTAAACAAGCCAAACTCTTTTTTGCCTCTAGACTGTCACCTTTACTATCCCCTCTACATAAAATGTCCATCCCCAATCTCTTTCCATGATTGGCTCTTTCTAGAAACTTAGATCTCAGTTTAAAAGCCACTGCCCCAATCAAGTGAGAGTTCCCTGACTGTCCTATCTAGAATAGGCTCTACTTTACTCATCGCATTACCCTGTTTTTTTTCCCCCTCCCAGCACTTACTACAATTGGCAGTTAACTTATCCTTTGTTTGTTTATTGCTAATCTTCAGCTGCACAGCCACATTTATCAGTTGTGGTCACCTCTTCATTCGCAGCACGTGGAACCATGCCCAACACCATGGAAGGCTTTCAGTAAATATTTGTAAAATGAATGAATCCAAAAAGACAAAGCTGGATCAAACTGCACTGCCACATATGGAGAAGTATAGAAGTCCCAGAGGGAAAACAGTGAGTTAGGACAGAACCAAGCTGAACTGGTCACTACCTAAGCCAAAAGACATGAAAAGTCTCCTATCATTCCTGGGTCGACACTTTGCTGCGTGAACTCACGCCATAGTACAGTTCCACTTTTGCCCAGCTTATCCCACATAACCAAGGTCAAGAGAACATTAGATAGCATGGGAAACACAGAAAGAGAACACCGTCCTGCAGCAGCCTCTCTGCTATAGCCATCTGCCTAACCCAAATGAATGGACTATGTGCCACCTACATATTTATAAAGAGAAAATAAACTATGATGGTATTAGACAGTCCTGTTTGCCTATACTGGGGTGTATTCAGAACCCGGGATACAGGGGAAGTGAACACCCAGACTTCCAAATAATCAACTCCTTTGATTCTTCTCTAAATAAATGATCTTTAAAGGGAAGATCAGTAGTGACTTAAATAGCTATATGTTTTTACATCCTCTATATCTCTATGAGATATCTATGGAAATTTGCACTCTGGACAGAAGAGCTATCCATATAAAATATTCCCCAACAAAAATCATATTCCTTATCTATGAGACAGGGCAGAACAGACGAACCTGATAAAAGAAGGAAAGTAAAGCTAGTGTAGTTAGAATGCTTAAAGAGTAGTAGACTGTTGATAGGATTGTGGTCTTTGAAAAGAGGCCTGGGAGACTAAGTTAGATGTCACTGTTAATGGGTTGATAAAAGGAAAAAGATAATTGACCATGACCCTTGTGTTAGATCCTAACCTTTTATTCAGTTAAAAGTTAAAATTGGCTCCTGCATTGTTGGGCTGATGGTCATTTTGACGCCAAGAAGGGGTCTTAATTTGGCAGCAAGGATGAGGTGCTTATGCTAAAACTTAGGGACAGGCTAAGGAGGTGCCGTGTCTAAGGGCAACTGCCTGGCCGACACAGCAGTCACAGTTGCACTGTGGGACAGGAGGCCTAAGTGAGCAGGGGTGTGAAGAAGGCCCTCAACACACTGATTGGAGTAGCAACAATGTGCCTTGGAAAAGATGGCAGCTTCACAGGATCAAAAAGGGTTATGGGGCGGGGGTGGTCCTGGTATAGCCTGACTCATGCATCACTGCAAGGGATCTTGGGAAACTAACGTTAGTTCACAGAGCCAATGCCAGAGACGTGAGAGAACAGAAGAACAAATGAAAACCTAAAATATTTGTGTTTGTGACCTAGGATGCCACAGCATCCTGTTAAATAAGGTCTATTCTGTGTAGTGTACTGACCTCCAGGAGAGGTAGTGAAAAGAGACAAGGGATTCAGGAACTCTGGAAACAAATTAGACTATACCAGTCCTTGACCAATAAATGAGAAAGGAGACATCTTTATTTCAGTCACATTGGGTAGTTTTACTAGATAGATGTAGGCTTTCTCAATAAAGTACTAAAGAGCTCAACCAACTGAAGAAATTAAAGTCTGAGAAATATTCTCTTACCCAGGGGTCTCCAAGAACATGGACTCTGACAGTGGGCAGGCTTTGGGCAGACTCCTGAGAGAACTGGACAACCCAGCCACCTCATGTAGCATGAGACGGCACCTAGATAGACTTTGCTCTTCTCTTCCCTCAGCCCTCATACCCCTGTCGCCAGCTGGGACTCAGCATCACATCCACTGGGGCTTGGTGAACTTCCTAGAAATTCACTCTCTGGAATTCCACTTCTAGATCACAGAACTATGCCTCAGATACCACTTGTTGAAGGCTCTTCCGATTTGTGTTAAGTCCATGACTTTGGTCTCGTTATTCTCTTATGTCAGAGATCAGATAAGAATATCTCGGAACCTCATTGTCTTTTGTGGTGCAAAAGAATAAATAAGCAGCCTTGAAAATAAGGTTTGAAACCCGAGGAATCGTTGGTAAGATAACATCCACTCTCCTAACCACCCCACCACCATCTCATAAATCAGACTTTTTTTGCATGCTCAGACTATCTTGCTGGCTGATGAACATGCAGTAAAATTCCCCAAGTTTCTCTGTAATAACTGTACTTATTATAGGGACTTCTAAGTAGGCATGATGGCCAGGAAGTCTCTTCAGCCCTGAAATCAGCAGGTGGCAGCCTGACTGAGTCATTCCAGACTGGTTTGGGGTAAGAGAAACAAATCACAATAGCATATGGCAAGAAGGCAATTGGGGATGTAGATAATGGAGTTAGCTTGCTTTACAAGAGAATCTAGTGTAAGTTCTCCCTGTATACATCTACCTGGGTGATAACTGTACTCTTTTTTTGGTCCTAGACACATTTGTGTCATTTTTTAAGTTGCCTTTTCCTTCTGAACTCAGAGGGCTAGATCTAAGATCCAGGATCCCAAGGGAGATGAGCAGGGATGTTATAAAGATAGTGCCAAAGGCTGTTCTCATTGCATCAGAAGTGTGGACAGCGGAATGTCCACAGTCACATGAAGAGATACATATGAAACCTCAGAAGGGACTTCTCCGCCCCTAAAAATGTCCTCCATTAGAATGCATGGATAAAGAAGGCAGAGAAATCTTCCCCATTGGAAAGTTTCAACAATTGAACAGAACACTGGGTATCTAAAAGATAAGCATTGTTTTCTGATAAAGAGGACTGGCTTTGGAGTCACCCCAGGGTCAGGTTGTGTTGATTCAGATTCTGACTCCACTGTCCTCAAGATGTTTGGCAAGACTCAAAATGTCTTTTGTTTCCTCTACTAAATAATAATACCAATCTCCTTGGATTCTCATCATGAAAATTAAACAATATGGGGGACTTCTGTTTCCCAATCCAGGAGGTAAGGATCTTGGAAGTTGCCGGTCCATTCCAACAACAAGTAAAAAGTTGAATAAACTGAAAAATCAGCAACTTCTTTAGATCCTTCAGAAAAGTGAGGTCACAGGGCACACCACCACCACCACCACCCCCAAACTGGAGAGACTGGCAGGTACAGAGAATCACAATTTATCTGAGCAGAAATCTATGAGCAGAAGCCTCAGTGAAAACCAGCCCTGGCATCAGAAAACCTGAACTGTAACTGATGAATTGCTGGAGGCTAGGTGTGGACACGTCTGAGAGTTAAAAAACTCTGGGGGCACCCAGTCAGAGGAGGACCCCCCCCCACCCAATACTTTTGTTTTACTTACAGGAACTCTACTAGGTTCTCACAGTGAATACCAGAGAAAAAAATCCCTAGAGCTTCTAGCAGGGGGAGGGGGAAAATAACCATGTTGATATACGCCAGTGCATGCTGTTCTTAACAAGGCCTGCCCTCAAGAGAAACCACTTTACCAGACCCTCACCTACTAGGGTTTTATCAGAGCCCAACCAACTCAGGAGACCGGAAATACCCAACTCCTGCCCCCTCTAGCAATCCTGTCCCACTTTAGCGGGGAAGGGGGGATTGAGAAGTAAAGTTCACAGTCCAGGGGCACAGGCTCACCAAAAGACCAAGACTAATCATAGGACTGCAGAACACTTCCCCAACACACACCCTTCCACCACATCACTACAGGCCTATGGACCAGAGTTCTTCTAACCCAGTACATCGTGTCTGGCTTTAAACAAAAAATTACAAGGCAAAAAAATACAGTTTGAAAAGACAGAACAAGCCTCAGAACCAGACTCAGATATGGCAGGGATGTTGGATTTATCAAGCCAGGAATCTAAAACAGCTCTGATTCATACACTAAACGATCGAATGCGCCAAGTAGACAACATGCAAAAGCAGATGGTTATGTAAACAGAGAGATGGAAATTCTAAGAAAGAATCAAAAAGAAATGCCGGAGATCAAAAACACTGTAACAGAAATAAAGAATGCCTTTAATGGGCTCTTTAGCAGAGCGGACATGGCTGAGGAGAGAATCTCTGAGTTTGAAGATATGTCAATAGTAACTTCCAAAACTAAAAAGCAAAGAGAAAAAATATTGGAAAAAAACCCCAGGACAGAATATCCCTGAATTGTGGTACAACTATAAAAGGTGTATTATATGAGTAATGCGAATATGAGAGAGAGAAGGAAGAGAGAAAGGAAGAGAAGAAATATTTGAAGCAATAATGACGAAGGATTTCCCCCAAATTAATGTCAGACACCAAACAAACCTCAGTTCCAGGAAGGTCAGAGAACACCAAGCAGGCATATTATCTTCAAATTACAGAAAATCAAAGATTAAAAAAAAAGTCTTGACCGAAGCCAGAGAGAAAAAAAGCACACTACCTATAGAGGAGCAAAGATAAGAATTACATCCTTCTCAGAAACCACGTAAGCAAGAAGAGAGTGGAGTGAAATATTCAAGGTGTTGAGAGAAAAAAAGAACTCCAACATAGAATTCTGTATTCTGTGAAATTGCCTTTTTAAACTGAAGAGAAATAAAGACTTTCTTAGACAAACAAAAATTGAGAGCATTTGTTACCAGTAATGCTACGCTGCAAGAAATGTTGAAAAAAGCTCCTCAGAGAAAGAGAAAATTGTATAGGTCAGAAACTTAGATCTACACAAAGAAAGAGCATTAGAGAAGGAATATGTGAAGTTAAAATCTTTTATTTTTCTTATTCTCAGTTGATCTAACAGATAAGAGTCTGTTCAAAATAATAAAGTAACAATTATATATGTATATATTTATGTATATGCCTATGTATAAGTGAAATGAATGACAACAATGATAAAAGAGACAGGAGGGAGGAACTAGGAATATTTTGTTATTATAAGATACTCACACTACCCGTGAAGTGGTATAGTGTTATTTGAAAGTGAACCTGGATTCATTGTAAATGTATATTGCAAACTCTAGGGCAACCACTTAAAAAAGAAGGATAATTGACATCCTAAGAAAGGAGAGAGACGTTCACAGAAAGAGAGACAAAATGAAAAAGGCAGAGGACTTTGTACCACATGAAGGAACAAGATAAAACCCCAGAAAAACAACTAAATAAAGTGGAGATAGGCAACCTTCCAGAAAAAGAATTCAGTATGTTAGTGAAGATGATCCAGGACCTCAGAAAAAGAATGGAGGCAAAGATTGAGAAGATGCAAGAAATGTTTAACAAAGACCTAGAAGAATTAAAGCACAAACACCTAGAAGAATTAAAGAACAAACAAACAGAAATGAACAATACAATAACTGAAATGAAAAATACACTAGAAGGAATCAATAGCAGAATAATTGAGACAGAAGAACAGATAAGTGACCTGGAAGACAGAATGGTGGAATTCACTGTCGTGGATAAAGAATAAAGAAAATAAAGAAAAAAGAATGAAAATAATAAAGAAAAAATAATGAGTAAAGAAAGAAAGAAAATAAATAAAAAAGAATAAAAAATAAAGAAAAAAGAATGAAAAGAAATGAAGACAGCCTAAGAGACCTCTGGGACAACATTATACACAACAACATTCGCATTATAGGGGTCCCAGAAGGAGGAGAGAGAGAGAGAGAGAGGACCTGAGAAAATATTTGAAGAGATAATAGTCGAAAAGTTCCCTAACATGGGAAAGGAAGTAGCCACCCAAGTCCAGGAAGCACAGAGAGTCCAAGGCAGGATAAACCCAAGGAGAAACACACTGAGACACATAGTAATCAAATTGACAAAAATTAAAGACAAAGAAAAATTATTGAAAGCAATAAGGGCAAAAGGACAAATAACATACAAGGGAACTCCCATGAGGTTAACAGCTGATTTCTCAGCAGAAACTCTACAAGCCAGAAGGGAGTGGCACGATGAAAGGGAAGAAACTACAACCAAGATTACTCTACCCAGCAAGGATCTCATTCAGATTCAATGGAGAAATCAAAAGCTTTACAGACAAGCAAAAGCTAAGAGAATTCAGCACCACCAAACCAGCTCTACAACAAATGCTAAAGGAACTTCTCTAAGTGTGAAACACAAGAGAAGAAAAGGACCTACAAAAACAAACCCATAACAATTAAGAAAATGGTAATAGGAACACACATATCAATAATTACCTTAAATGTAGAAGGATTAAATGCTCCAACAAAAAGACATAGACTGGCTGAATGGATACAAAAACAAGATGCATATCGCTGTCTACAAGAGACTCACTTCAGACCTAGGGACACATACAGACTGAAAGTGAGGGGACGGAAAAAGATATTCCATGCAAATGGAAATCAAAATAAAGCTGGAGGGCTTCCCTGGTGGCGCAGTGGTTGAGAGTCCACCTGCCGATGCAGGGGACGCGGGTTCTTGCTCCGGTCCGGGAAGATCCCACATGCCACGGAGCGGCTGGGCCCGTGAGCCATGGCCACTGAGCCTGCGCGTCTGGAGCCTGTGCTCTGCAATGCGAGAGACCACAACAGTGAGAGGCCCGTGTACCGCAAAAAAAATAAAAAATAAAAATAAATAAAAGTTGCCCAGAGCTGGGGAGTGGGAATGAGGAGTGGCTGCTAATGGGAACAAGAGATGTTCTGGGGGAGATAGAAATGTTCCAAAACAGGACAATGGTTATGGTTATACAAGTCCATAATTTTACTTAAAATAGTTGAATTGTATACTTAAAACAAGTTAATTTTATGGCATGTAAATTATATCTCAGTAAAGATGTTTGGAAATAAAAGAAAGGTGATGTTGTGGTCCCCATCTGCCTTCCCCTTTATTTTATTTCTCACTGTCTGTAGAGTTTATTGGTTCCACTCAGAGACGCTGAACTCTTGTTCTGTTGGCTCTTTGGCTGAAGGCAATTCCCAGAGAGATACTAGCTGAAATCTACCAGCCTCCAGCATTCCCAGCAGCTGGGGGAATGAATACAAATGCCAGCCTCGAAGAGGACAGGGGACGTATATGGTTCACTTACAGCATTGCTAGAGCAGGCAAAGCTGTATGATGCACTTTAGTGGCCACAGATAGGCTCTACGCGTCTCAGCAAGACAAGGGCCTTTAGTTAGTGCTGATAGCTTCAGGGAACAAGATGCTATAACTCAGTGACTAGGGTCAACCTTTCCTAAGCAAGTGTGTTTGAGGCATTGGGAGTCAGGTCCCTAGTGGGAAGAGGAGAATGTCTATAACATGGGGAGAGGGAGAGACCTGGAGTAGGGGGTCAAACCCACTCTTTGTAAAGCATTACTCCCAACAACTGATGGAAACGTGAAAAATTCTTTTCAAGAGCATGCGGCATTTCACCAAGATAGACCATTTTTGCCGGACCATGAAACAAGTTTCAATAAATATCTAAAAATCAAAGTCAAACAGAGTATATGCTCTGGCCACAATAGTATTATATTAGAAATTGATAACAACAAGATACCTAAAAAACCCCCAATTTTAGAAATTAAACAACATGCTCTGAGTAACTCACACATCAAAGAAGAAATCACAGGTAAGTTAGAAAAATATTTTTACCTGAATGATGACAAAATTCTAATACATCAAAACTGTTGGATGCAGCTAACACAATGCTTAGAGGGAAATTTGCAGCTCTAAACGCAAATGCACACTGTCAAAAAGAAGAAATCAAGTATCCAATCTTTGACCATAAGAAACTTGAAAAAGAAGTGTAAATTAAACCCAGAGTAAATATAAACAAGCAAATAATTAAAACCAAAAAAAAAAAAAACACTGGTGAAAGCAAATGGATAGACAGTAAAGGAATACAATAGTGAATTTTTCTGTATTCAGTGTACAAAAGTTAATTTTAAATGGATTCTATATTTAAATATATACCCAGAACCATAAATTTAGAAGAAAAATTAGGAGAGTATCTATCCACTAAATATCAGAGTGTCGTTGTTTCTGGGGTAGACTGGAAGGATGGGAATTGACTGGAAAGGGGTAGGAAAGAGTTTTCTGCAGGGAAGAAAATGTTCTATATTTTGTTTTGGGTGGTTTATTACATAGGTGTACATAATTGTAACGGTTCATTGAACTAACACTTAAGATCTCGATATTTTAACACACGTAAATTACACCTCAATTTTTTGACAGTATCTTGCGAAGCTTATGGCGGTGGTATTTGGGCATCTCTGGGCACAGGCTTCTGAAGTATACGGGCATCTTCAGTTCAAGAATCTACTGAGAGTGGTTTTGCAGCCAAAATCTGGGGTGAGTGCAAACATTCATAATAAAAGCTACGGTGGCCCACAGCTACAGATCTCTACTGTTGGAGGACAGAGGGAAGAAAAAGTGCCCATCCAACTGAGAAGACATCTTGAGAAGGAAAAATGAGGCAGGCAGCTCCACGTAATCAATGGATCACTTTATTAGATTGTAACTTACAGAGCAGGGTTTGGTAAACAATGACCCGGAGGCATTCACAGCTGCCCTCAGCACTGCCAAGGGCTATCAGGACAACTTTATAACTAACCTAGGGCATGAGGGTCAGCGCTTGGAAGCAGGACGCGCATTCCTACATTAATATTTATGAAGGGGTGACTAGTCTCATGGGCACCGAGAATATGTCAGCAAAGGTTTTCATTATTGTTTGGGGACTAACAGAGCATAGAGGCCACCTGGCTCTAATAGTTATTAAACAAAATCTATTAATATCTATTACAAAGCCCTTGACAACAGAGAAGTAATTCACTGCACAGTTCTGAGTAGGGTCAGTGAAAGGACAGGAAAAACTGTAAGGGACCAAGATGGTGTTAGTTAAGCTAACAGCCATACACTTACTCTCGTTGTACAGGTCCTAGAACTAGGTGGTTATCACCAGATAGCTTCCCTTCAATGGTGCTCTTCCTCCAGAAACCCAGAGCTCTCCAGGGGGAAGTCGAAATTGAGGCTCCAGATATATTGGGTGGGAAAGAAAATTGCCTTCCATAGTGAAGGCACCCTCCACCGCCCCGCCCCGCCCCGCCCCGCCCAGATGTATTTACTGCACAAGGCAGCGATTCACACTGTGCTGGGAGATTTCTCCTGGTCTAGCTTAAGTTTACAGACTGTGGATCCCAGACAGCGGACACTGACCTCCACGAGTCCTGTTGAGGGTAGAACCAAGAATCTTTATCACACTGTGGCCTTGGAGCTTGCTTTCTCTTCTTGTGCTTTGGAGGAATGAGAGATACAAGTTTAAAGTTCGCCACTTTTTGATGAAGTGACCAGGGGTGAGCAATGAATATGGAGTAAGAGTTCAAGGTGAAGTGGGCTGAGTCAGAGGCGACAGCACATAAAGCTCCCTCCAGTCCTGTCTTTGGGAGATAAGGAGACCGGAACCCCGCTCTCTCATCTGGCTTGCAACAATCTAACAGGTTAGAGCTTTTTCATTTTCTTTCAGCTACTCCTGGGAGGGGGTGCATGGGATTTTTGCAAAAATGGAGTCGAAGGAACACAGTGGGTTTTTATGAGCATGTAATCACTTGACATTTCTTTTAGGCTCTCTCCTGTGTCAACCTCTCATCCAAACCGCTCCCCAGGGTCTTCTGGTTCCTGGCAGGTGTTTCTCGGTGCCCAGGTTTGGCCATGGCAGGGTGGAGCTGCCTTGTGACAGGTGGAGGAGGGTTTCTGGGTCAGAGGATCGTCCACTTGTTGGTAGAGGAGAAGGAGCTGCAGGAGATCCGGGTGCTGGACAAAGTCTTCAGACCAGAAGTTCGGGAGGAATTTTCTAGTAAGTGAACTTGAGTCGTGGGTGTGTAGCTGCATTTTAAACCCTGCATAGGTGTGGGGAGGGGTTCTTGTCTAGCAATTTAAGGAAAGTTGTAGTCAAATCAAGGCTAATCCCGTGTTATCAGAAAGGAGATTACAGATGGAGTAATACCACGGTGTAATCACAGATGGTGTCAGGAGATGATTCTGGTCCTGACCCAGGATTAGAGAGGGTGGCTGTAGACCAGCCACCTCAACCTCTGTTCTTCTCAACCAGAAAATCATGTTTCAGTTTTCTCCCTTGTCAACAAGTCTTCAATGTTCTGATGATTTTTGACTTGTCACTTGCTATGTACCATCTGCAAAGGGCGAGCTATTGCCATTAACCTGGAGACCCCACCAGCGGGTCCCCGCCCCTCTTGATTGCTCTGGTCTTTCTGTGGCTTCACTGAGCATCTCCAGTGAAGGTGAAATAGAAGGAAGAGAAGGTGAAGCGAGTGTGCGTGAGTGTGTGTGTGTGTGTGTGAGAGAGAGAGAGAAAGAGAGAATTAGAGATGGAGCAGGAGAGAGGGGAGTGCAGAAGGTACACAGGCTTGCAGCAAGGGAGCCAGAAACAGAACAAGAGGCAGCATGAGTGCAGACACACCTCGCGTGGATTCCCCGTACATCTCTTTTTATCATTTGCCTCTCTTCTCATCACCACAAGGAAGTGACTGCAGAATCTGCTGTAGCACCTCACGTCTCTCTTTCCAGATTGCTGCCCATGGTGCCAATGCAAAAGCTTGATTTATAGTGTATTTTCCAACCTGTTTTGCCCCCCAGATCCTCAAAATAACCCTGTGAGGAAGGTAGGAGAGGGGTAACACCCATCCGGACAATGAGGAAATTGAGGTCCACAAAGGTAAAGTGACTTGCTACCCGGATTAATGGGTAGCAGAGCTTAGACTAGAACTCCAATCACACGGCCCTAGGGCTGACTCCTGGGAAAGTGAATCTTCAGTTTCTGCCATTTCCCCCTTATGCGCCCCCAAACCAATTCGCTGTCCTCCTCCCCAGCCCCAGTGGACTGGCCGTCTACATGCAGGCCCTGGCTGCCCAGAGGACCCCTCTCCCCACACAAAGCCCCCCCCGCCCCAGCTCGCTCTCCTGGACCCTGCCCATCGCTCTGTTCTCCTTTCCTCTCCCCTGACCTCTGCAAACATCCTATTTCCTCTATCCTCTGCTTCAACAACGTCTCTGCTTTTCTTAAAAAAATTCACAACTGATCAACATCAACCGTTTGTAATCCCTACATCTCAGCAATATTGGCAGTCTGACAACTTATGCCCAGAGAGGGCGATGCTCAACCTAAGAGGAACATCTCCCCAGTGTGAATAAGTCATGCGCTGTCATGGGTGGGGCAGGGGTCTCTGTCAGGATAATAACAGAGACCGCTCACGGTGTTCTTTCTGTGCCAGGCACTGCGCTAAGTGTTTTACGTGTGTCAACGCCTTTGTTCCTCATCACAATCCTCTGGGATGGGTAACAGTGTCCTCCTTTCTTTAAAGATGAGAATACAAGCACAGAAGAATCCAGTCCATTCAGGCTGCTGCAACAAAATACCACAGGCTGGGTAGCTAATAATCAGAAATGTACTGCTCACAGTTCTGGGGTCTGGAAGTCCAAAATCAAGGCAGGGTCAAGTCCTGGTGAGAGCTCTCTTCCGGGTTCATAGCCTACACCTTCTCACATGGTGGAAGGGGCGAGGGATGTCTCTGGGGTCTCTTCTATAAGAACACTAATCCCATTCGTGAGGGCTCTACCCTCATGACCTAATCACCACCCAGAGATCCCCCCAACTCCTAACACCATCACATTGGCATTAGGATTTCAACAAATGGATTTGAGGGGACACAAATATGCAGACGTTGCAGAGGTTAATTAACTTGTTCAAGGTCCCCACCTGGAAAATGGCAAAGCTGGATTTGAACCCAGGCGGTCTGGCTGCAGCGTCTGTACTCTTAACCACTAGTTTGTCTAGTAGCTTCTCTCTGGGCCTCCCTCCAATCCAGTTCACACCACGTAAGCAACTGCATATTCAGTCTATGCAAAACACTGGCCAAGTCCAAGTCCACAGAGCCTTGGAGGAGGAAGCCAGGGCTCCACCGCCGAGGCATACACAGCGCCCTCTGCTGTTCTCTCTGTGGCCCTGCATACTAATGGGTAAGAGGTCTTTTCTCCCTTGGCCTTGGGCTTCAGGGCATAGCAATTCCTTTGAGCCACTCTGCTGAAGTTAGCCTTGAAAGACAGGCAGAGTAAGGGAGGGGCAGGGCAGACGTGGGGACACAATCAGAAAATTCCACTCTGCGGCTAATTCCTCTGCCTTTCTCTCACTTCGTGGCCTTTTTGAGTGGAAGCATTGGGGTGGAGCTAATTCTGCAGAGGCTTAAGGAGAGCAGGCTTAAGGTTCTTCCAAGTTGTAACCCAAGGAGGAAATTCTGCAGCCCTGAATTTTTCACTCTGAATTTCTCTCTCACTGTTCTCTGCCGTCCATTGCCAATTTCATTTAAATTGACGTCCTGCAAGCAAGGCTTGAAACCGGGGCGGGGCGGGGTGGGGGGTAGGCGGGGCGGGGGGGCAGGCTAGAGTCTTCATTAGAAGTGTGACTTTGATGTTACCTCACCCTCTCTGAGCCTCGATTTCCTTGCCTGTAAAGTGGAAATCAGAATCTCTATCTCATGAGACAGCTGTGAAAGGAAATCAGAAAGCTGAAGGTCGTGTGCAAAATAAAAAGCACAAAGTAAGTGCGGGGTATTTATCCAAACTGTATGTCGTGTGGCGTTTATGTCGTGGGCTCATATGAGGTGATGATGTTACCAGTAGTGCACAGTAGCTCCACTTCCCGCGGGCTTCAGAGGAGCCAGAGACCCTGATGTTGTCTCTGCAACCCTTGGCTAGATTGCCGGAATGTTAGTCCCTCGGTGGCTGGCTCATTTTCAGCATTGATATCTGCTTTTGATGATATCTAATAAGAGCTCTTTCAGTTAAATCCATCCTTCGGGCCCACCCTAAATTCCTGTTAATAAGCGCCACTATCCTTCTGATCACTCAAGTGGGAAAAACAGGCTGCCTTTGACTCTTCCTCCCAGCCCATCACCAGTAAGAACCAGGACCTGGCAAGGTAAGGTCTGAAAGTTGAACCTTTTGTACCGCTCCCCTTCTCGTCTCCCACTCCTGGATCCCCGGTTCCAGTCTTCCCCATGTGAACTGTGGTTCAGACGGTGTAATTAATCCCTCAATCACCTTGCTTTCTCTTATATCCACTAGACTGATCCACGTTATAATACTGCAGCCAGGGTTCGCTTCCTACAGCACAACTCTGTTTACATTTCTCCTTTAATTCCAAACCTATACCGGATTCCCCATTCCCTACCGAATTAAATGCAAATTCTCTCCTTAATGAATTTTATAAACTCCCCATGAGTCTCTTTAACAATTTTGTGTTCCAGGCACTCTTGACCCCTCACTGCTCAAACTCTCTTTTTTAGAATGAGATGGGACGGAAAGAGATGTTTGCTCTTTCCCAAGAAATGCTACACATTCTCATTTCTGTGCCCTTGTTTAATTGGTCCTTCCATGGGATGTTCACCCCTCCCCACTCCTCATTCCCCCCAATCTACCTGTCCTTAAAGACCTGGGTCACCAGGAGTCTTCCAGATCCAGAAAGCCTTCCAGTGACCTGACTCCTGTTCACACAGAGCTCCAGAGCAAGATCAGGCTGACCTTGCTGGAAGGAGACATCCTGGATGAGCAGTGCCTGAAGGAAGCCTGCCAGGGTGCCTCGGTGGTCATCCACACAGCCTCTGTCATCGACGTCATGAACGCCGTTCAGCGAGAGACCATCATGAATGTCAATGTGAGAGGTACAGGATCCTGGGGAGGAGCTGAAGGGAAGTGGGCAAGTGAGGGTCAGAAGCTGGGATAAGTGAAGAGGAGGCTGGTAGACACCTGCTGGGTGGGCACCAAGTATTTTTCCTCATCACCACCAACAGGGATTCAAGGCCATCATCCTCCGTATTTCTGATGAGGAAACTAGGGCTGAGACAGGCTAAGGGACTTGTCCAAGGCCCTCTGGGGAGGAGTGAAAGGGCTAGAATTTAAACCCACGCCTGTGTGAGTCCAAAGGCCATGAAAACCCTTCTGCTGGTCCAATCAAGTGTTGACTCAGCTCCAACCTCAAACTCTTGCTATCCAACCACCTCCTGTCTCCACTGGGCTGGAACCAGACCTTACAAATTCTTCCTTGGTCATCATGCTAGCTTTTCTGTGTGGCTCTAAGTTGAGGGTCACCATACAGCCAAGAACTAAGAGCTCTGTGGTGTGAGGTACCCCCAAGTCAGTTAGGAGTGATGGGCCACAGCTCTGGGCTGGTTTCCTTCGGGCAGGACTTCCTGCAAAGGAAGGATAATAAGGGTAAAGAGAATGCCACCCCCCAGAAGGATTCCTCATAAGAGAACTGGCAAAGCTGGTTCACAGTGGTCTGGCAGTACAGAATTAGCCAGCACTTGTTTTCCTGTAATATTTTCTTAACAAGAATAATTTCCCATTATCCATAATACCATCTCTTCTGCTCACTACCAGATCTATTATTGAAGAGTAGCCCCTAGCCAGGTGCCCAAAGTACACCCTCTTTAGATCCTCATCCCATAAGGGCTTGGTGGCCCTTTCTGAACTGTGGCTTTCCAATTTACTTTAAATCTAGACACAGTCACTCAAGGGATTAGCTTAAATCCCTTATTAGCTTGCTGTGTAGTATCCTCCCTCTGACCCCTGGAGGCCAATCCCTCTAGGACCACAGCACCCCAGAACATCTGCCTTCCACGCCCTGCCCGCCAGAGTTAGTCTACTCAGAGACTCCTTTTCTAAAGCAACTCATTGCTTTTGCATCTCCAGCCTAAAATTGCACTGTTTCAAAAAAGACCATTTCTAGTTTCAACTTAGCCACACCCCCGGTCACCCCCATATTGCCAGGAGGGTGCTAAGATTAACCAGTCTTGAGTTTTCGGCCCCCCTCTCATAATTTCTACTCTCCACAGCTCCCAACAACAGGGGATTTGAAATCCCTGAGAAATGTTAGAGGCCTCCATTGACTAAAACTAGCATAACTGACAGGTTTAGAAAATACTTCACAATCATGGCCATTTCTCCCTCTGCAGGTAAATTAGCTCCGAATTTTCTCTGCTTCTAGATTTAATTTTTGAAAAAGGAGGCTGTCTCTCCTGAAAAGCAAATTGCACAAAGACCTTAAAAAGGATTTTTTAAAAATACCACCCAAAAATGATCCTTTGCCCAGGAAATTGCTTCCTTCTTGTAAGGAAGGCGCTCTGGGTGACCTCCATGAGCTAAAATCCTACCCAGATAAAGGGATTCTGCAAGATCCTCCCATGATAGATATTACCAGCAGAGGGTGCACTCCTTTCTGCTTCGTCCTCCGGCTCGACACACAAGGCTAGTGCTAGCTCCAGAAAGCTAAGCGAAAGGAAGCTTTGCCACCCCGACTCTTCATACCTGGGTAAAGAAGCCACAGCCACAATTAGCAGTGGCCTTTGTAGGAAACACACAATCAGAAACAGAGTCTGGATCTCCAGCTTCTCCCCAGAGCCCACCAATCATTTGCTCAGTGACTCAAAAGAAAGTCCTTGTGACAAGTTTTGATTGGTCTTCAAAAAAAAAAAAGGAGAAAAATACGAACAATTCAATGTGTACTTGAGTATATATTACCTATATACAACTCTGTGTGTGTGTGTATGTGTGTGTGTGTGTGTGTGTGTGATGTGAATCCTTCAGCTGTCCTCCTTTGCCTAAGGACCAGAGCTGTCCTTATTCTAAGAGTATGACCTCCTAATTTTTTAAGTTAAAATAGCCTATCTTTAATGAGGTGGTAGAGATGATAAATGATCATTTTAAAATCTCTTTACTCCGCAAAATATAAAGTGGCAACTCGTTGTCCTTTTCTGAAATTAGAAGTACGTACCCTGGTCCATGAAATCCAAAAGCCTAGAAATGCTGGATCTCCAGAATCCAAATCTTGGCCTCTTTTCATTTCTGCTTTCGTCCTGTGGCTTTAGCATAAGCTGATCTCCGCCAGAAACACACAAGAATGCACTCCTCATGTGCAATAGCCACCTCCCTTGAGGGTTAGGGGCAGACACGGTCCATGGCATGGCTGGCTCTGGACTATTTCCCGACACTGACGGTGTGCTCCCCGTGGGCAGGTACCCAGCTCCTGTTGGAGACCTGTGTCCAGGCTAGTGTGCCAGTCTTCATCCATACCAGCACCATAGAGGTGGCTGGGCCCAACTCCTACAGGGAGATCATCCAGGACGGCCACGAAGAAGAGCATCTTGAAACGGCATGGTCCTCTCCATACCCATACAGCAAAAAGCTTGCCGAGAAGGCTGTGCTGGGCGCTAATGGGTGGGCTCTTAAAAATGGCGGCACCTTGTACACTTGTGCCTTAAGGCCCATGTACATCTATGGGGAGGGGAGCCCATTACTTTTGGCCCACGTGGACAGTGCCCTGAAGAACAATGGAATCCTGTCCAATCACTGCAAGTTCTCCAGAGTCAACCCAGTCTATGTTGGCAACGTGGCCTGGGCCCACATTCTGGCCTCGAGGGCCCTGCGGGACCCCCAGAAGGCCCCAAGCATCCAAGGACAGTTCTACTACATCTCAGACGGCACACCTCACCAAAGCTATGACGACCTCAATTACACTTTGGGCAAAGAATGGGGCCTCTGCCTGGATTCCGGGATGAGCCTCCCCGTTTCTCTGAAGTATTGGCTTGCCTTCCTGCTGGAGATAGTGAGCTTCTTGCTCAGTCCAATTTACAAATATCGGCCCCCCTTCAACTGCCACCTGGTAACCCTGTCAAACAGCGTGTTCACCTTCTCCTATAAGAAAGCTCAGCGAGAGCTGGGGTATGAGCCCCTCTTCACCTGGGAGGAAGCCAAGCAGAAAACCAAGGAGTGGGTCGGCTCCCTGGTGAAGCAGCACAAGGAGACCCTGAAAACAAAGACTCACTGATCTGGGGGGTGACAACGATGTGGATGTGGGTATAGTTAGGAGATGTCTGTCACGCTCTCCCCTTCCGGCTTCATGCGGCAGACAACACAGACACAAGCCCGGGTCCTCCTGCTTCCGTTTTATAAGATGATCATGTTACTGTCTTCCTCCCTCCACCAGAAACCTTTCCCTGTCACTGGCCCAACGGGAGGCTTTCTGCCCTCCCCTCCCTCCAGGGGACGGCCAGACAAGGTGATTTGCTGCAGCTGCTGTGCCACCGTCTCAGTTGCCGATTCTGAGCTATTTGGGCTTCTTTTAACTTAGAGTTTTGCCTGTTAGTTCCATTTCCTTTGTTAAATGCAAAAGCCTTTCTTTTCTTTTAAAAGTTCATATTCCTTCACACAGCTCAATGAACGTAATAAACGTTTTAATGACTAATCTGGAGGAAGTTGTGGTTTACGTGATTGCAAACCTTTTTATTCCCCACCCCGCCCAATCACCATCTCCTATTTAGAAAAGTAGCTCGGGACTGGGGTGGGCAGAAGTGTCGGGAGGGGGAACCTAGGATTGACTAAGCACTTACTACGTTTCAGGCGTGTATTAGATGACTGACATATATCACTTATTTAACCCTCACCAGAAACCTACGAGGTAGGGATGACTATTCCTTTTGATGAATAAGGAAACTCGTTCACAGTCACACTAACTGCTATGAGACCGGGACGTTTAACCCACATGGACTGACTTGAAAGCCCTTATCCGTCCGCTGAATTGTGTAGCCTGAACTGCTCAAAATTTATAGCAAAACGGGGACGGGGTGGTGGATGGTTTGTCGGGGGTGCAGCAGAGCACTGGACATGGGGTACTGATCCTTGGGAGAGCCCAGCTCCCTTGGGTCACCTACTTCTTGCCCGGTCCTGTGCAGGAGACACCCTAGGACCAAGGACGGCCCCTTGGGGGAATCTGGGAGGTTTTCATACCCTTGTCAGCTGGGAGGAGAGGGAGAAGCAGAGGTGCAGCCAGCCTCCACTGCCAATGCCAGTGTCCTTGAAGGTCCCTAGAACACACTTGGATATATGTGTGTTGGCGACTCTGGCAACTCATAAGCCTATATTCCAACCTTTCAAATCACACAATGAAGCCGCACCACGGCTTCCTAGGAAAGTCAAGGGGACAGATGCAAACTCTCCCTCACACTGCATGCTCTCTTCCCTCACCTTCTTAGCCTCTTTCTCCTCCCTCCATCTTCCCCTAATCACTGGCCTTCTCATCCTTCTCAATGCCCCTAAGAAAGGGAGGCCAATCGAGACATGTTTGGGGACTTAAATGATGACACATTCGTTAACTGCCTGGAGGACCAACAGTCAAAAGAAACACTGCCAGGCCAACAAGGACCACGTGACCTGAAGCAGGTGAGGGGGTGGCGTGGGGCTCAGTGCCAGGAGTGGGGAGCTCTCTCCTTCTAGACCAGGGTGTTGCCCATCTTTATGAACCATGGACACAACAAGAGTCACGACCAACACCCAGATGGCCTCTTTCTTACCCAGGGAATTTACGGATTATGAATTCGGTTGAATTTGATTACCACAAAGGAGCTAGTGTAAGCATTCAGTCTTAAGGAGAAAGGGGAAAAACACTCTGGCCCAAACGAACAGGTTTCCATCACCTTCAAAACCCCAAGAGACAGAGGATCTGGCGCCCAGGGATCAGGGTGGAGTGGCCGCAGTGGGTGAGACAAGGTGAGAGAAGAAACACTCCTTTCCTGCCTTCCTCCAGCGCACAAAACACGAAAGGCAGCATCTGACAACCCGGTAAGGTGTGCACACCCGCATATGTTTATACCGGCAGGGAAGGAAGGAAAGGAGGGTGGTGGAGTCTGGTACAAAGTCCCCTCCGTCCGTTTTTTAGCCCAGGGAAATCCCACAGCTATACCGCCAGGGCTGTTCTCCCAGGGAAGGGAAGTGGCATTGTCACCAGAGGACAACCGGGAGTTGGTGTGAGCGGAGAAAGAGGAGAGGGGATCTGGCCGGCTGTTGGTCTCAGCTGAATAAGCATAAAGACCTGGGAAGCTTTTGGCCACCGAAGTCCCATCCTTACTGGCACCGGGCTCAGGATGGACCGCGCGGGGCGGTCCGAGCTCGTGCACAGCGGGCCGAGGTGCAATGCAGGGAAGCACCGCACGGAGGCAGCAGAGGCCCGGAGGGAAGAAGGAAGCCCCCGCACCCGCCACCACCCCCACCACCCCCACCCCCACCACCACCCCCACCCCCCCGCCACACACACCTGGGTGACTGCTGAGAGTACAGGTGAATGAGTGAAGGAAAGCGCGGGTCAGTGCTCAGCCACCAGGTTAAGGACTGTGTATACTGACTCTGGAAAAAGGAGCTGAGCTGAAGTTACTGGGAAAAACCTCAAGGAGCAGGTGGGACCTCAGCTCGGCCTTGGAGGAGGGGTGGGCCTTGGGTAGGAGAGGAGGTGGTCCAGACAGAGGGAAGAGGCTGAGCAGTGGGGGGGCCGGGGTCGGCCGGGGGATGTGGGGGGGAGTAGTGTGAAGCCGGGACAGGGGAGGACAGAGGAGGGAAGAGAGGGGGCAGGCCTGCCAGGTGAGAAGGGTTTGCCCAGGAGAGATTAGGCAGCTGAGGCCGCCAGACTTAGCTTAGACTTCAACCGACTTGAGGAAGCAGGCCTCAGAGGGCCGAGGTGGAGCTCGCAGCTGGGTGGCTGGCCTGGGGAAGGACCCGCAGAAAAGCGGCAGGGGGCCTGAAGCAGCGGGAGGAAGGCCAGACAGAGCCAGCTGTGGTAGAAACCCCGGGGCGGCTACAAAATTCTCAGTTACTTTATTCACAAACAGATCGAGACCAATGACAAAAACCAACCTCACGATTTCTCCTCTCATAAGAAAACCCAAATATCCAAGAAAGAGACAAAGTCTGGGAGCTCTGGGATTGGGACCTGCCTTCTCCCCGAGGACCTGAATGCTTCTAGGCAGCCTGACCCACCCCAAAAGGGATGAAGCAGTTTAAGTCTGTATCACACTTCACGTGTGTTCTTGCTTTTTCTCCTGCAGAAATTTCAGTGTGTTTAATTCCAAGGTGCTAGCCTGGATCCTGCCGGGATGGACTGTAATATATGATATATACACTTATTACCTTATTAAAATCCAAAAGAAATCTGAATTCCGAAAGACATCTAGCCCCAAGGGTTTTGGATAAAAGACTGTGGACTTTTAGCAGCAGAATTATGAGCCAGGTGTTGCTCTAAATACTTTATACAATAATGCTCAATCCACACTCAAAAGTAGGCACACTTCTTATCCCAGTCTGACATATGAGCGAATGGAGGCACAGAGAGGTCTATAACCTGCTCAAGGCCATCCAGCGAGTTAGTGGCTCAGTTCCAGTAATAAAAAAGCTTTCTGACTTCAAAGATTTTACATGAAGATGGCAAACGCACATGCCTGCAGGAGCCAGGCGCCACGTGTAAGTGAGGCAGCCTAAGCTAAGAGGCTTTAGGGAGTGGCGGGGAGTGTGGTGTGCTGGAGAGCACATACTTTGCGTCAGGGAGACGGCAGCTGCAGAGCCCCTGCTGACTCATGTGGGAATATACCCAAGTTACCAGATCTTCTGACTCTTTGAGGAAAGCAAAGCTCCCTAATTTTTATGTGAAATCTTTTGATTTCTAAATACTGTCAACTAATTCTAAATTTTAAAAAGTGTGAAAACCAGCTCCAGGAATGGGATGGTGTGGGCTAGCACTCAGATTGCATGTGTAATAGTTTATTTCTTAAAAAATGGTTGGCGAGGTATCTGAGGCAATCTGTTCCTTCTTGGTGATAGGTCCCAAGTACACATGATATTATAGTCTGTACTTTTCTGTATATTTGGTATAGGCTATAATTTTTTTAAGACATTGATTTTGATTTAAAAAAAAGAGTTCAAACTAACAAAACACATCTGCAGGCTGGACTGACACCTAAGGCTTCCAGTTTTCCTTCTCTGCTCCCAGTCTAGTGGGAGCAATAAAATATAAGGCATGGTAAGTTCTGTACACAGTAAAATGTACCAAGTGCGCTTAGAAAGGTGAAGTGCTTCTGGAGGGTCCCATCTGGGTAGGGGACTCAATAGAGCCCTTGCACTGGGGCTGGATATTGACAGATGGGTAGGATTTCAATGGGCAGATATGTGGGGAAATATATTCCAGGCAGAGGCGATGGAGTCGGGAAAGACACAGAGGTGGGAAAGGGGAGTCATTTCAGGCAGCTATGAGACCACTATGGACAGACCAGGGAACACAGGTGCAGGAGAGAATGGAAGATACACCTGGAAAAACATGATGGGAAAAGACCAGGGTCACCTTGGGTCATCTCCGGGAGACACTCTGCCTTCTGCCTTCTTCCCCCTTCCAAAGACCATTTGACATTTAACTACGTCACATGTAACATGCCTCACCTTCTCTGGAAAATTAGACTCTTTATGAATAAGGAGCATGTCTCCATGTCCCCTGCCCCCAGCGACAAATATTGGTAGTCAGGCTACAGAACCTGGAGATTATTCACTATGCACTGGGAAACCATTGAAGATTCTCATTTGGCTGTCCCTGGAAGGTTACTTTGGCGGCAATGTGTAGGATGGATTGGAAGAGATTAAGAGGATTCCTCAAGGATCTAGGCAAGAAATAAAGGCTTGATTTATGTAGTGTTAACGAAGAGGACAGGGGGCAGCTGAGGCCAGCCTGAGGCAGAATGGACACTACTTCAGGCAATGCCTGAGTGTGACCACAGCACTCCACATACCCCATGGACCCACTTTCTGAAGCCAGAAACCTGGATGTCCTTCCCCTACTCTCTCTATCATCCAGTCCTCTCAATTTCACCTCCAAAACGCCTCCCGAATGTGTCCTCTCCTTCCCTGGTAACACAGCCTGGTTGAGGTCCTCATCACCTCTTGCCTTGCCTCCCTGCCTCAGAGGGTCACCCATGAAATTCATTCTCAGCAGTGTTGCCAGAGTTGTCCATCCAACATAAAATCTGACCATGTCACTCTCTTCCATAAAACCATTCAGTGGAGCCCCAGGACACTTAAGATAACCCTGAGTGTCTTCGGATAACATGTAAAGCTTCTCAACAGACTGGCTGTTGCCAAGGGGGAAGGGAGAGAGGGAGGGAGGGAGTGGGAAGCTGGGGTTAGCAGATGTAAGCTTTTATATAGAGAAGGGATAAACAACAAGGTCCTACTGTATAGCACAGAGAACTGGATTCAATATCCCATCATAAACCATAACAGAAAAGAATATTTAAAAAATGAATGTAATACATATATATATGTTTGTGTATAACTGAATCACTTTGCTGTACAGCAGTGATTAACACAACATTGTAAATCAACTATACTTCAGTTTCAAAATAAAAGCTTCCCAAGATCTAGCCCCTGCCTACCTCACCAGACTAAATTCCCACCAATCCTTGCCCTATTTCCGGACTCTCCAACTTTAGGCTCCAATAATAGGCCAGTAATGCTGGGAACTGCTGGCATATATCATGCTCTTACATGCTCCCGCGCCAATGCATGGTGTTCCTTCTGCTTCAAGATTGCCCACCTCTCCTGCCACCACATCCTTCTCAACTCCTTATTCATCCTCCAGAGCTCCCCACTTTCTCACCTCTGCACCGTGTGTCTATCTAATCGCTACGCATATATTCTGCCCCCCTGGCTACACGGTTATGTTCTTGAGGGCAAGAACTCACCATTTCATCTCTATGTGTCCCCAGTGCCTAGTCCTGTGCCTGACACAAAGGGGGTCACATGATGGACAGACGGATGGGGGTGGTGAATAGACAGACAGACAAGGCACAAACAAACAGCTGAATTGCTGAGATGGGGAACGAAGGGAATCAGGGAGGCAGAAGGAATGACAAAGCGAGAAAGAATTCAGAGATAATGTCAAGGCATCGATGAAGCTGAAGAAGCTGGATCTTCACTATGAGAATCAAGAAAAAGAGGAGCAGTGACCCTGGAGGTTAGGGCTAGAAAGATGACTTCATCTGCACTACATGAAGAGTGAGTGAGTGATGAGTGTGTGAGCAAAGAGGCAATGAGAGGGAAAAGGCTTTTATGAAGACAAAACCTAGCTGCTAAGATGTTAAGTTTCTGGAAATTAGATACACAACCTAAAACAATGTCGTGCCCAAAGAGTTTTTATGCTACTAAAATAAGGAAATCCTATTTTTAAAAACTGAATTCAGAAGAAAATCTCCCACTCCCTTAAGTGACTCAGGGTGAGGACAACGCAATCCCTCTGGCTATAAGCAAGTGCTTCTTAGCGCATCAAGCGTCTCTGGGGGAAATTCGTGGGGAGTGCTTTTCCTTTGCCACGGCCCAAGATCCCAGGGGTCTTGAGCAGGGAATGGACTCAGTGCTTCAAGGCATGAAACAGGCTCATTAGGACAGAGTGGAGCGGGGGAAGGGAGGACCAACAAAAAGTGGATTGGCCACTCTGTCCCCAAGGGCATGAAGCCAAGCACGGGGCCCCGGGTCACCGCACTGGCCCCAGGGCTGTGAAGCTGCCCTGCTCACAATTACACCGGTGACTTCACACTCTGGCTGGTGGGAGGAGGAACCTAGATCCCGGCCCCTGAGCAGGATCTTCCTACCTTAATGACCAGGGTCCATGCTAGGAGGGCCAGCAGCCCACCTCGTGGCCAACCCCTGCCACCAGCACCTATTTTGGAAGAAGAGCTGACTTCACTGGTGCATGTTGTTTCTTATGGAAAGACTGCGTATGGGGAGCTTCAGGTTTCTAGAACAGACTGGTGACTGTTCCAGAGTTTGCAGCTGACCCCAGGGGGATTGCGTTACAGCTTCCAGCACATCTCTACCCGTCGGTGGACCGCATTCCACCACAGCCGCCCCTGCCTGCAGCACATTCACAGTCCCCTGGCAGCCTTCCCTCCTCAGCTCTTCATGCTTCAGGCTGCACCTCCGCAGGAAGTCTCCCACCTTCCGGGGAGCGGGGGAGTGACCCTCCGATAGGCACCCGTCACTGTCCAGCATGGCTGCTTATTAACTTGTCTCCCCGCCTAGACTGTGGACTCTGGGAGGGCACCACGGGGACCCTGCACTGACACCTGTGCACACCTGGCCCCAAGCAAACACTCAGCCGATAGTTATGGAAGGGAGGGAGGGAAGGAAGGAAGGAAGGAAGGATGGATGGAAGGAAGGAAGGATGGATGGAAGGAAGGAAGGAAGGAAGGAAGGAAGGATGGAAGGAAGGAAGGAAGGAAGGATGGAAGGAAGGATGGAAGGAAGGAAGGAAGGATGGATGAAAGGAAGGAAGGAAGGAAGGATGGAAGGAAGGAAGGAAGGAAGGATGGATGGAAGGAAGGAAGGAAGGAAGGATGGATGGAAGGAAGGAAGGAAGGAAGGAAGGAAGGAAGGATGGAAGGAAGGAAGGAAGGATGGATGGAAGGAAGGAAGAAAGGAAGGAAGACAATGTTCTTAAAGGAAGGGACTCGGACTAGAATAACAGGATTTTAGGGAATGGAGTTGAAGGTGGTCCAAGTATGAGTGTCCCCTAAGCAAGACAAACTTGGACTCCATACCCACCTGTAATGGTGACCTAATATTTGCTGCCCTGAGCTTGGCCTGGGAACGCAGAGCTGAGCAGGGGGTAGGGAGAAGCTCAGCCTCCTGGTGGTAGAGAGGGCACAGAGCCAGGAGGCTGCCCTACCAACATGTTTGTTAAGGAAAAACAGTGGGGTGGGGGATGAGAGAGAGCATTTGGAAAGAGGGCAGAGGGCAGGCTTAACCAGCACACCAGCTGCCTGAACTTTCTATGGTGCCCGTACAGGGCCGACCCTCCCTCCTCAGCTTGTGGAATGGGGGTCCTGTGTGAATAAAGACAGGCAGGGGCTTCATGGTACAGGAACAAAAGTAATCGGGTGAGGGGGGCCTGAGGAAGGGGGAAGAGGAGGGCAAAGGGAAGAAAGGATTCTTATTTGAGACGCAGACCATTTCCACAAACAAGAGTGAAAACTCTGGGTTCTCTTTCCATCTTGCCATGAAAGTTAGGCAAATCCTTTTACTTTCCTGGGTCCGTTTCCTTACCTGCAAAATGAAGGTTGTGGCCCATTTCTAAGGTTCATCGCAATGATACTGGGCAGCTGTAAGTTGGCTGCGTGTCCCCCGGTACCCCGTACTTCTGCAGCTAACCTTCACCATAACACAGTCCTCCCCTTGAGTATTTCTTGTGCAAAGCCAAGGCTGAGAACGTGGCTTCCTAGCCCTTCCCCAGCTCTCTTGGCACCTGGCACCTCATCTGTAAAGGGACATAATACCCTTCTAAATGCGGAGGTCCAAGGCTGGGGGCTGAGCAAGGTCCCACCCTCCACTGACATCCCATGAGCTGAGCTGCAGAACCTACTGCTGATTTAGACGCGTTCTCATGGCATTCTTACATGGAGCTATGGATGTCCCCAAGCAGGTGTGAAGCTCTTGGATAATTAGGAGACACTAGAGTAGAGAGAATCAATAGAGGTAGTGTCTCCTGAAGGGGAAACAGAGACCCAGAAAAACCCAAGCCTTGTTCCAGACCGCAGCCAGTGAACACCAGAATGCCTTGCCCTCTCCCCAGCACCGCACGCCCTCCAAGGGATAGCAGGACTGGTTCCTCCTTTCTCCCTCTGTCCCCGGATAAGGGAAGGCCATGGCCTCCCATCCCCTCATCCCCCTGCCTCAGAAGCTGGAAATTCAAGAGAACACAGACATGCAAGCAGCTGCCTCTCTCCTCCTTCTCGGCTCCCAGGAGCTATGATACAAGCCCCTAAACCTTCCAAGAACCTTCATGTGTGTTATTTTGTAAGGTCTTCTCTCCATACCTCACACCTGCATCTTGCCACTGGACAGACAAGGCCAAGATCAAGTCCACCTGTAGAGCCCAGCTCAGGCTGCAGCAAAGCTGGACAGTGGCTCCCTCAGCCCAGAGGCTTTGTGGCCATGAGGTGAGGTCCATGACCTCTACTATGTCCATCAGCGTCAACCCAGGGAGCAGTAGAGCTACCTCAGCCCAAGCCTTGAGGTGGTCCTTGTCTATCAAAGTCCTACTTTATTCAGACACCTCCTGACAGACCTGACAAAAGAAACATCTAGCCAGATCGCTTAGCAGCCCCTTTCTTCATTAGCCCCTCCAAGGTCACACACTATCCTGTTTCCCCACCCTCAAAGGCAGATCAAGTGGACACTACCTGATTTGCAGCAGTCGTGTCCCCAACTTACAGTCACACAAGCCCTCCGCAGAGAATCTACTCCACCCTGAGCCTTTGCTGGGAGTACCATCTTGCCTAGGCATAACATTTGAAGTCTTGATATGAAGAAGTTCCTCCTCCCCAACCCAACCAGAGGCCAAATGCCCAAAGTTATACTTACAGTTTGCAAAATTATCACCACAAAGAAACTGGGTTTGATGTTAGGCAGGGGACAAAATCAGTCTTCCCTTCACCCTTGTAGAATATTAGAACATGGAAGCTTCTCCCTCTCATACCTGTATCCCCAGCATCAAGCACTACCCAGCACGTGCACACGCAGCATGCTACGGAGTGAACTTCTCAGGGTCTCCACTCTTAATACGCCACAGCTTTGGGGCACGAGGGAGACCGACCGCCCATACACCAGGAATGTGTGTACGGATATTATGGGAACATCTCTGCAGAACTACTCCAGCCCTCATAGCTCAGGAAAAGCATCCCAAAGGAGCATCTTCTGTGAATAAATGTTTGCACTGAATTTCTTCCATTGAATCCCTAAGTCTCTAGCAACTGTTGGGGCCTGGAACTTTTCAGTCCTTTCACTCAGGATGAAATCCCTCCAAATATATATGTGAGAATGCCAGCTTGAGCACTGCACACACGCTGATACCTTTTTTCAACCTTCTTAAGCACAGGACAACTTGGTACATGGAACACCTTGCCACCTACCTCTTTGGTTTCCAAAGCTGAGCATCCTGACTGCTGTGACGAGGTAGGTCACCTCATCACAAATGGATGCAGAGGGCTGTGAACAGTGTGACCTGGATCCCATCAGGGCAGTTGGAAATTGAAAACCATTGGAATGTGTTTTGGGTTAGCAGAGGTGACCTTGAAACGGGGGCATGCAGCAGGGACTGCTTCGCTCTGGCTGGAAAAGACAAGAGCACGACGCTAGTCTGTTCAAGCTGGGACCTCCTCCCCTTTCCCTCCAGCAGCAAAATTTAGGAAACAATTCGACTGCCAAGCGCAGCTGAGAAAAAGAGAAATGAATGGAATTTTGCTTTGTTAAGTGAGTCGAGACAGGGAATGAAGGTCAGAAAGAAAGGAAGGCAGGCAGTCTGTGGTTGGCAAATACAGAGAAGGGCCAGTGGCAGCCTGCGATGCCCCTGGGGCATTATCTGATGAACAGCAAAGACAGACACTTTTCCTGGCCCTTACTTATTCTCTTTAACTATTTGGGGAAGGCCTGTGTGAAACGGAGGCGTACCAAGAGTAGACAGGCAGCAGAGCCTGCTGCATCTGACAATACCCTTTGCATCTGACAGATATCCTCTGACAGAGGCAGAGGAAGGGATTTGCGGCTTAGGAGTTTCACCTACCGTAATCCCCAAGAAAGAAAGGAGGTGCTTAATTCATCCTACAGACCTCTCAACCCTGGTTGAGATTCCCATTAAAATCACCTGGGAAGACTTTATAAAATCACGGGTACTTGGATATCACCCCAGACCAATTAATCAACGTCTTGAACAGTGTTCTGGGGTGGGGTTGGGGGGGTTTGTTTTTAAAGCTCTCCAGGTAATTCTACTGTGCAGTTAATGTTAAATTAAGAAAATCTCTGTCTGAAACTAACCAAGCCTGGAGAATTCCAAGTTGACCAGACACACCTTCTCTACCTGGAACGTGGACAGGGGCTGCTCTAATTGGAAGTTGAGGTTGAGCATCCCCTCACGGTGCAGCACCAAAGGCCAGGTTTACTGCTGTGTCCCCACAGGACACTGAATGAATACTTCAAATGCCTGGTTTAATGTAGGTTCCCAGAGACTAGGAGTTAGACTAGGAGCCAGAACAGTCAGGCTCGGGGAGGAATGCTGAAGTCACAGAACTGACTGCCTTCTTCCAGGACCAGAACCCAGCATCCGTTGGCCCTGCTAGGCAAGGAAAGGGCTGTGGACATTCACTCAAGGAGGCAGCTGTGCTCATTAAAAGAAATTAAGGTGTTTTTATTATCATGCTTCCTCTTTTTTGTTTCTTGTGAACCACTTCCTTACAAACTGCTGTCTCATTGTCTCCATGGGCAGAGACTAGCTAGAAATTTTTTTTTTTTTTTTTTGCGGTACGTGGGCCTCTCACTGTTGTGGCCTCTCCCGTTGCGGAGTACAGGCTCCGGACACGCAGGCTCAGCAGCCATGGCTCACGGGCCCAGCCGCTCCGCGGCATGTGGGATCTTCCCGGACCGGGGCACGAACCCGTGTCCCCTGCATCGGCAGGCAGACTCTCAACCACTGCGCCACCAGGGAAGCCCTAGAAAATATTTTGAGCAAAAGGTCAGTCTAGCTGATAAGTTCCGTTCAGTATTATCTATAGTCATTAAGCTGCATTTCTGAGAACTGGGGGAGAGAAAATACTTTGTTATGTGATTCAGGAATACATGTTTTATAGATCAGAGATGGGACCTGAGGCTGCCTGCCTTCTCCGTGACTATCTTCCCCCTGCCTACTGCCAAAATTCCCCACAGGTTGCTTCTTACAAGGAATGAAGACAGATCTTTGGAAATGGGTACAACAGTATAACATTAACACATTCCCAACATCCCAAAGCCGCATTAGTGCAAAAGTGTTGCACTGAATTATGGGTTACAATGCACAGGCTATTTAGACATCAGCCAGTTCCAGGATGATCTAGGATCTGCTGGAACCTTCTAAATCAGGAGTCAGCAAACTTCTGCTGTAAAGATACAGATCATAAATATCTTCGAATTGTGGATCACGTAGCCTCTGTCACCACTACCCAGCCTTGCCATTTTAGTGCAAAAGCAGCCACGGACACTATGTCAGGAAGGCTGTCTGGGTAGAACTGTATTCCAACAAACCTCCATCCATACAGAGGGACGGGCTGGATTTGGTCGTTTGCTCACTCCTGTTCTACCAGAGCATAGCTTCCGTAGATTGAATTGAGTGATAGTTAATGGGTGACAAATAAAAAGGAAAGACTGACACGGTAAAAGACTGATCTGGATTTAATGACAAATATTCCATACTGGTTGCTGAACACCACAATGCTGTCCAGGGAACCATCATTAAATAAAACCTGAAAATAAGGCCATTCTCACATACACAAGCACACACGCACACAAAACCTGTTACTTTTAGGATCATTAAATTATTCACCATTTTAACACACAGCTGTAAAATAACATTACAGTGAAGGAGAATGTGCACAAACTTCAGAAACACAGTTCAGATTGTCTACGAACACAGGTTCTTAATTTGTACTTTTTCACATATGTACAGCCTCTGGATCTTGAAGAGGCCACATGGCTCAAGGGGTTAACTTCTCGTCTTCTCCTTCCAGCTCAGAGCTCAATATTTAATCAAGCCATTTAACCTATTTAAAACTGCTCTAGCTTCTTCTCAGTAAAGGGCAGCCTGCACTTGACCAAACTCCCCAGGAAATAAATGATACATTTGCCTCCACCATCATTAATGAGTTGGTGGAAGGAATCTTCAGAGTAACATTTTCAAGGGTGAACCAGTTACCAGGGTTTGCTTTAGAAATACTATTTTTCTAAAACTAGATACAAGGAACAACCTCCTGAATGCACTAAACCTCACTTAATGCAGCTAGGTTCCTTGAAGAATTATAAAAATGGAATCACATTTTAGCTGCACCATGAGAGTGGGGTGTTTGGTGCCTGGACTGTTTTCTTCTGCTAAGGGATGTGGTCACAGAAGGGATAGTGAAGTAGTGGCTGGCTTTCTCATCTATGGTAACAGAAAGAACAGAGTGGGTCAGTGAAATCCCAAGAGTTCCACCGCCGGTAAATTATTTTACATTAGCTTCAATCTCCTCTCCCCATTGAACCCATGCTCGAAAGTTGCTGCTACGGAACACACTAGATGCAGATGAGACTGTGCAATCGTATGAAAATGTCAGCAAAAGACCAAGTGACCCAGAATGTGGATCATAAACCCATGAATAATCAAAAGTTGGATGAGATTTCATAGGCACAGACTCAAGAGAACTTAAAACAGCTGGAAGAGGTAGATGTGCATAAAAAAACACAAAGTAATAAGATTACCTACAAAATTGGCTACATTATTTTCATGTGAGCCTCATACACTTGGTATTCAGACTACAAGAGTCAGAATAAATAACAGACACTTGCTTTGCTCAGATTAATCTTGGCTAAAATAAAAAGGAATTAGTATCTTCCAAAACTATCTATAGTTTGAAAATCTATTTGCATTTGTGAATAACAACAAACCGATTAAGAGGGCAAGATCAACAGGCATTATACAAGCCCAGAATTCTCAGGGGTTTTTTTTTTAAGCGTTATGATGGCAAAAACATGCTTTCCTAGAGTCCCGAAAGAGGTTCTTTGCTAGAATACAACTGATCAAGTATAAATTACCAGCGTCCATAGAAAGCTTGCTAAAAACCGTAAAAACAATCTTGTGGGTTGTTTTTTTTTTTCCTTCAAGTGTGTCCAACAGTTTGTGAAGATGCTTCCATGAAAAGTATAGGTTAACAACTGCTAATAAAGAAAACAAAACTGCTTTCCACAACTCTACCTTCTAAAGGCTAACCTAAGGGAGGGATTTTCAGCATAGGTAACTGAAGTCTATACAAGAGTCATCTAACTATAGCCCCTACTAGAAATGGAACATATCTAGGACACTCTAATTACATGACAAAGACCAGCTTTGTCAACAAGGACATCTTTGGCCCTTCTAGACTAGCCTTACGTGTTCCAGAATTAAGCGTTAAGAATTTTCAGTGTCCTTATTATAGAAATCACGACAGGTAAGTCTTCCTAGCAGCTGAGCTGGAGAGCACCAAAGGGCAGACCACACCTATCCACACTGTCATCAGCCTCTCTTCAGAACTACCTGTCACACTCCTGTCCCCAGGCCTTCCCTAAGACAGGGGTCATAATACTGTTCTACCTCACAAAGAAGTGAGAAACAACTAACAAGCATTAAAAAGCACTTTCGAAATACAAAAGTGCTATTTTGGCATTTATATAACAACCGGAAGACATTCATTGCTTGTGCTATTTGGCAAATTTGCGTTTACACCTCTCCCTGCTTGTGCCCTCCTTGTGTAAAGTCTTGAGCTTTCTACTGTGCCACCCTGTGCAGGAAAGAGAAATTTCTACTCAGACCAGAGCCCATATCAATATGGGTGGGGGTGTGGGTTCGAATATCTCCCCCATTACTGCAGAGGGGGAGGGGTACACAGATACAAAATGAAGGCAAATGAGACGTAGGAGCCTGGCGCCCCAACATGGGAACATTTGCTTTCCTGGATTTCTCACATAAGGCCAGCAAAACTCTGAGCAAACTGACTTTTGTAGCAGGTCGCTGGGGCAACTGTTGATGGCCTGAGTTTCACTTGAAACAAGCATCAAGCTGACCTGGGAAAGGAAAAGTCACACATAGCTGCGACTGTTCCATTTCCCAGCACTTAAAAAGATCACAGATGAGACCTGAAAGAAATACTGGGCCTGGAACACACCTGACACCGGGGGCAGGGGTCTGGTCATCCATACGGACTACCTTGACCCAGCATGAAGCTAGACTATTTTAAAGGAAGTAGCAAAGAACCAGGAGCAGGACCACGATTTCCCAGATCTGAAAAACAGCTGTGAATGAATTTCTAAACCTCAGAGATTCCACCCTGGAGACGAGGGTGCGTAGCTTTTCTGCCCAGTTTCCCCTGGACACCTCAAAATAGCAGCTAGCTGTGGCTCAGAGGAAGGAAAGGAAGAGGACACAAATATCCACTCCCGTAGGACGGACAAAGTTCCTCTACTTTTCGCGGGACTATAGCTGAAGTGTGGGGACAGGGCCAACAGTGGCTTAATGCCTGCTGAAACCAGGACAGAATTACTCATATCCGCCTTTCACTTTACCCCATAACCCTCACTCCAACCACAGCTCTCCCCGCTTCCCACGGCCCATCACTGCCCAAGCTACTCTATTGCCTGTCATCCTGTACCCTCCCCCACCCCCAACTCCCCTTCCTCAAGGTCCTCAAAGTGCCTGCTCCTCCACGCTCTTCATCCTCCACAGCGTGTATGTGGTGACGTCGCCACGCTCAAGCACACCTCCCAAACATTTCTTCATTAGGGAGGAGGCAGGCAAAATACAGCACCCCCGAAGAAACAAGTTTTACTCAACCCTCCCCTTCAGGACCCCCAACACCTCAAGGCTCCCCAGTCATTCTCCGATTGCCCCTCCCCCCTTCCCCATTTCTTTCTACAGGGTCTGGCCCCAGGACATCTAGCCCCCCGCCCCGCCCCCCAGTGCGCAGCCTACGTCGGGCGCAGCCCTAGCACAGGTGCAGCTTCTGGTGCTGCGCGAGGTGCGTCTTGTAGCGGAAGCCCTTGCCACAGCCGGCGCACTTGTGCGGCTTGTTGCCCGTGTGGATGCGGCGGTGGCGGATCAGGTGCGAGCTCTGGATGAAGCTCTTGCCGCACTCGATGCACGTGTAGGGCTTCTCGCCCGTGTGCGTGCGCTGGTGCTGCGTGAGCGTGGAGAAGTCGCTGAAACGCTTCTCGCACTGGCCGCAACGGAAGGGCTTCTCGCCCGTGTGCACGCGCAGGTGGTTCACCAGGTGCGAGTTGCGCCCGAAGCCCTTGCCGCATTCGCGACACACGTACGGCCGCTCACCCGAGTGCGTGCGCTTGTGCGTGAAGAGGTGAGAGCTGACGCTGAAGGTTTCCCCGCACTCGGAGCACATGTAGGGCTTCTCGCCCGTATGCACGCGCTGGTGCTTCACCAGGTCCGAGCGCCAGCTGAAGCGCTTGCCGCACTCGCCGCAGCCGTGCGGCTTCTCGCCCGTGTGGATGCGCTGGTGGTTGGCCAGGTGCGAACGGCGCACGAAGCCCTTGCCGCACTCCCCGCAGGCGAAGGGCCGCAGCGCCGCCGGCCCCGCGCCGCTGGCCGCCGCGTGCGCCCGCCGGTGGCTCAGCAGGTGCGAGCTGAGGCTGAAGGCCTCGCCGCACTCGGGGCACGGGTAGGGCTTCTCGCCCGTGTGCAGGCGCCGGTGCTTGAGCAGGTCGGCGCGCCAGCTGAAGCTCTTGCCGCAGTCGGCGCACAGGTTGGGCCGCTCGCCCGTGTGCAGCCGCAGGTGGTTGGTCAGGTAGGTGTTGCGGCTGAAGCCCTTGCCGCACTCCCCGCAGCGGAAGGGCTTCTCGCGCGGGGGCCGGGCCAGCGCGGGCCCCGCCCCGAAGCCCCCCGCCACGCCCACGCCCATCATCCCCACCACCCCGCCGCACTCGCCAGCGAAGCCGAAGGGCTCCAGGCTGGCGGCCGCGGCGGCCTCCGCCAGGCGGTGAATGCGCTGGTGCTGCAGGAAGGCGGCGCCCGGGCTGAAGCTCTCCCCGCAGTCGGGGCAGATGGTGGGCGCGTCCATGATGCTGGCCATCAGGCTGTCGAGCTCCCCGAGGTCCATGGCCATGGGGTGGTGGAGCCGGCGGAATCGGCGGTGGGCGGGCTTGTCACCCCGGTGTCGACTCCCCAGGGAGAGGTGCCGCCTCCAGGGAAGCACGGCAGGAGGCGGCTGCTCCTCTTCCCCCTCTTCCTGGGGGCTCCGGGAAATGCCGACGGACTCAGACAGCCCTGCGAACATCGCCATCTCAGCTACTCCAGCTTGGTCATCGTCTTCCTCACGGAGAGCAACCCCTTCTTCCTCGCTCAGCAGCCCCTCTGCAACAGAAAAGGCGGCAGTGGGGGTGACTATACTGGGCGCTCAACAGGTAAACCCAGAGGAAGCCCGTCTCAATAAGAGGGTGGGCCACGGGGTAATCCCCTCCCCCGGGGACTCTCAAACTCTCTCTCTAAGGTCCCTGTCTCCTCCACCCCCACTTCCAGCCTCCCTCCCACCTGGTGACTCCTGGGGAAGGCCTAAAGGAGAGCGAGCTCACCTGCCCCCTTGGCTTTCCAGTTCTTCAGGCAGCTGTCTCCGGGCCCAGGCCCCACCCACTGGACCTGAGGCTCTGTTCCCCAGGGCCACCTGAAGCCCTGAGAGTCAGCTTGAGAAGGTCAAGTCTGGGCCAAGTGGGACTCTCTGGGATCTCGGAAGACATCTGCCCACTCCAAGAGCCACCAATGCCTTTCAAGGCCCTAACCTCAAAAGACAAGGCCACCCCAGCCAACCACAAGAAAAGACCACCCGGCCTAACTAGGCTCCGAATTGAGTTTTTAAATATGATTGGTCAGTCTGCAACCGCTTAAGGCGGAACAACAAACCCAACACACCCCAACCTAAGGGCTTTACTAGGTAAGGAGGGTGGGGGGTTGGGAAAAAGGGGAGGTGAGTGCAGGGCCTGGAGCTGGTGAGTCCAACTTAGAGGCTGATCCAGAACACACATCTGTCTGCCTCTGGCTGCTTATCCCCAAGCAGAGGACACCCAAGAAAGTTACTGGGATGTGAAAGACCACGTGCTCTGTGCACTGTAAGGGAGGGCAGTAGCGGGGTCTGGGAGGTGTCCTGGGGAAGGACTGTAACCTCACGGCCCTGATCATAAGGTATTTCAGCTCATTTCTGTCCCCAAGGCACGCACAGAGCAGGATAAAGCAACAAAAGCCCAAAGATGGAAGCAAGGAAGCGGATGGAGGCCCAGCGTTTACTCTTTCCAGATCACAAATAGCAAGGGATTCAGGAGAGGCCTTGGGCACTTTGGGTATTAGCCACATGAACCTGGGCAGGTCCCTTACCACTGTGTTAATTTATTTGCAAGCGGGGATGATGACTGTAACTGTAGACGTCTAGATCTGTGCTAAGCAACTCATCTAACTCTCCAAAAACGCCAGGACGTAGGTCCCAATGCTACCTGTGTTCCCTCTTGTGCTGTTACAAGTGTTACTTTATGGCAGTATTTTGTATGCTGTAAAGTGCACGCCTGTGAGTTACCCTCTTCACCCATGTTTACCAGTACAGCCCACCTCAGACCAGATTGATGAACAGGATGTTCCTCAGGCGTAAGATGGTACAGAATCTGCTTAATGGTGTCCTCTAGAGAGCTGCCTCCTAAGAATGCTGCCCCTGGTTATCACTCTGGAGGAGTTAGAAATAAATGTGAATGCGGCAACTTCCACCGAAACTGCCATTTTCTCCTCACCTGTGCAGATGTTAGACACTAGTTCCCTCTCCTCTGAGTCCCCTCTTAGAGCTTCATCCTGTGGGTTGGAGCCCATCTCCTGCTCCAGGTGGCATTCTCTCTTGTCTGCATCATGTGGGTTAGAGCCCATTCCTCTGTCTTCTGGGTCCCCTTCCCTGTCTTCAGAGTTCTCAAAATCAGAGTCCATCCCCTTGTCTTCTGAGTCCTGGGCTTCACACACGCCCCGTTTATCTTCTCGTTCCATCCAGGAAGACCAGGACAAGGGAGGTGACCACGGATCCCTGCTCCAGACAAAACACACAGATAAAGTCACGTGAGTCTGGCCTCATCCCCCTACCAGGTCTGGCTTTGATTTCCATGAAAATCAATGGCACAGTCCAATAAAACGTACAGAGTTCCAAGCCCCAGATGGCAGATCTCTGCTCCATCTCACGCTTTAAGGTAAATAGAACTGAGCGAAAAGGAGGCTGGTCTGGCTGGGTAGCAGAGCAACAGTGACAACTCATGAGGCCACATGTCAACTCTCACTGGACTACAATTCCATCTGCTTCCATATATGAAGTGGATTATTCTATTAACACGGCTCTATAGCTTTAACAGCGGGGTAACAGTGGTATTCCCATTTTACAGATGAGAAAACTTAAAGCTCAAAAAGAAGACCCCACTAGCCTAAGGCTAACTTGTAAGCAGTAAAGTGGGAATTAAACCAATTGTGCTGCTTCAAAGTTCCATGAGTTCCTTACTCTAGTTAACGCTTGCCCTCCTCTACATAGATACAATTTTTATTTGTATACAATATTTTATTTACTGAGGTCAATTATACCTCAGTAAAGCTGGGGGGGGAGGGGCAGCTTGCCCTCCTCAAACCCACAGCAATTTTGTGAGGATTTTAGCTAATTATGAGGGGGCCTCCAAGGAACCAGAGGAAAAGTACATTGGAGACACAATGTACTTTCCAGTACATTGGAAACAAAAGCATTGGTATATCAGCTTCTTATCTAAGACTGTGTCACCAACAGCAGCAGCATCCTGGCTCCAGTGAGGATCTGCTGCTCTCCTGTGAGCAGTGAGCCAAGTGGTTCAAGCTTTAGTAGGTCTGTTGGGGGTGGTGGAAGGGATGCAGGGACCCTCTGTATCAGAAGCCATCTCTATAGCCTGATGAAATATTTTGCCTTATTATATACTTTAATTGTAGAGAGCCCTTAACAGGAACGTCCCCTGGCACAACTGGTTAACCCCGCTACAGAACAGGCCAACGTGTGAGTTGTAGGGAGACGATGACATCAGATTCCTAAGCCCTTTTGTAGATGGCAGGTTTACGTTTCAAAAGTATAGGGCGCCCTGCCAAGACTGAGCAGCTGAGCCAAAAATAATTGACGTCTGCCGTCTATCACTCTTACAGCTCAGCTCAAGGCAGCAAAACACTTTACGGGTCAAGGATCTTGGACCGACGCTGAAGTGTCCAGCTCTCTCTCTGCCTTGGCAGTCCCCACACAGGACTAGCAAGCATATGGCTGACCATGCGGCTTTTCCTACCTGCCTCTGTTGACAGGGCTTCCCAGAGGCAGCCCTGGCTCTGTGACGCTTCGGCGTGGAAAGCAGGAGTTACGGGCAGCAGCCTTTCCGGTGGAGTCAGCCTTACTCTGCAGCCCAGGGCAAGTCACTTAACCTCCCATGGTTTCAGTGTCCTCATCAGGGCAAGGAGGATAATGCTACGTAACCTTTCACACACGGAGGGTGTCAGAAGGAAACATTCAAAAGCACTTTGGAAAATACTGTGGCAGGGACTCGATACTCTGAGTATTCCAAATGTGGAATTCACACAGTATTCCCCTTTCTAGGTCCTGATGCCATTCCAGCACACCTCAAAGACACACCAGTCCCTCCGTAATTCTGGCAGACTCATGGCCCTAAATAGCACATTATATCCTTTCTCAGAGCTGATGATATGCTCCCTAGATTAGAGGGAAACATCAAGCCTGCCTCTTAAACATCACAGGAAAATGGCTGGACTGAGGATGGGCAGTCAGCAGTGTCCTAAAGGAACACAGCTGGTCCCTTTAGAATGCATAACTGTTTAAAGTGCCAGGTCCCAAACCCTCAGGATTAGGCTGTAGGAGAAAATCCCTTTAAAGCCATAAACCTTTTAAGAGGTCTATCCCGCAAGGGACTGTTGACCCCAAGTCACTTCGACCCATCACCCTCTTGCCTCCTGGAGCTCAGACTCTACAGACAAGTACAGCCCTTGAGTCTGCATAGATATAACACACCCCGAAGATGGGCGGTAGGAGGTTTTCAAACATGTGACCTGTTGGTTTGCTAGTGGCTGAAAGCAATGGAGAGGTGGGAGGGGGACTTAAAGGGGACCTAATCAATGGTTTCTGCCAATCTGAGACCAGCAAGAAGAATTTTATCAATAAGGGAAATCAAATAAGTGTGTCACCAGAAATTCGTAAAATTAAAATGGCAGGGTATGGTACCCAGAATGGTGCAGAAGTAACTGCAGCCCTCCACCATGAAGGGTAGGATTTAACGGTCTACCCTGGGAAGCAGGAGAGCTTAAGGTTTTACCCCAAACCCTTTTAAGAAGGACAGAGCGCCTTCTTAGATGTCACCTCAGACACAGCAAAAATGGAACAAGCGGACTTTCTGATTTCTTGGGAACCAAGAGATAGTTCATACCAGAGATATTAAATAAATAAACTTTTTTTTTTTTTTTTTTAGATTTAAGTGGGGAGAGCAGGGAGAGGCAGAATCTGAGTAAGTTCCCCATTTAGAGCTGTCTTGTGAAGTTCACAATGCTGCCCCACTCAGGATTAAGGAGGCTCTGAGCTCCCAAAGGGAGCATGTCCAGATCCTTATTCACACCAGGGGAGGGAGGATTAGGTATGTTCTGGAAAGAGTAGGAAGCTCCTGTTGCCTAGAGAGATACACTCATGGTACAACATCTACTCAAATCTGTTTTAAAATGCATTATGTTAGTGCAAAACTGGAAATCTGCATGCCCCACAATATGGATTCAGCTCCATTCACACAATCACATCATAGGATTCTACGCAGCTATCAAGTAACGGAGAAGGCTATTTACAGGTATAGAAAGGTAGTCACAATATATTATTAGATGAAAACTAGCTGGTTTAAAAATCATCTCATTTGTTCATTAGTATATGCACACCAGCATATAGTTACACATGTCTACACAGGTTCAGAGAGGAAAACCAGAAGATTATTTACCAAAATATTAAATATCTCTTGGTCACTTCTAGGGGCTTTGCATCATTTAATCTTAACAACAGCCCAATGAAGCAGGGTATGATTTTCAACTTCAGAGACGAGGAACTAGGCACTTCAGTTAAGCGATTAGCTCAAGGTCATACAAATCATAAGTGGCACAGCAGGGACAAAGCCCCTGCAGTCCAGCTCCAGTACCCACATTCTTAACCAGAAGCTGGTGTGTTGTCTGGGATAACTTTTCGTTTTTGTGAACATCAGTCTTTTCTACAATAAAGATGTATTATTATCAGCAAAATATGCCAACTTCGTTTTCAACGTGATAAAATACATTATAGGAAAACCTACAATTATTCAAAAGCAGCAAAAAGGAAGACAAGGACAGGAGTTGTGCTTAGCTCCATCTAGAAGACTTAATTTTCAGAAATGTTATCTCCACACCAGTATAATCGAACTGTCAGTCACCAGCTATCTAGGCACATTTTGTTCCATTCATTCTCAGAATAAGAACTAGCAACATGTTTTCTGAGGCAAGGCCAGGGTTGGCGAATGAGGAGGTGGCAGGACACCGTGACAGCTTTGTGGCTAAACTAACCTGGGTTCAAATCTTGTTCTTTGTCAGCTACTTCACCTTGTGCAAGTGACTCAACCTTGCTGAACCTCAGATTCTGCATCCATAAAAACAAGCATGCTCCCACCTACCATATAAGGTTAGTGGAAAAGCAGCTGGCACACTGTAGAGACACGATAAATGGTAGTTATAATATGAAACTTATGGCAATGACTCGATTAAAGAACACAAACACACACTTCTCAAATTGGGGGTCACCTTTTCACAGCTATATTCACCGAGAATGGTGTTTGGCAAGTACGAACAAAAAACTTCCTCTGGCTTGGCCACTAAAGGCTCTATTAATGAAGAGCCCACCACGTGGAGACAAGAACCAGGGAGGGGCTGGCTGCTTAGGTGAGCTGGGGAGAGGGAAAAAGGTTCAGTTCCATGTTGGTTTGGAGATGCTGATAACCAATCCTGCACACAGGAAGTGTTCATCTAAAGTATGCGTGGTCCAACAAATCCTGACTTAAACCATCTATAAGGGAGCTCTTCTCCCCCCCAGTAAGAAGGGGTACAAGTTTAAAGGGGGGAAAAACCAAACAGAGGTAACAGTGGGAGTAGTCAGGCAAAGAAGATTCATTCTGCATCTGGTTCTAATCACTGGACTAGCAGTAATGAGGAGAGCCCTGGTTTCGGCCACCAAAGACACTGTGCTGTGTGACTTACAGTAATACTTGCCCCTCTGGGCTTCTGTTCAATGAGGAGGTTGGGTATGAATGTGCCCGAGTCCTCTTCTCCTGGTCACGCCACAAGCAGGAGCATGAATCCAGGGAGGCACCACTGTCAGTTTCGTTAGACATGTTCAACTCCAGCTCGTTTAGCAGACTCCCACAGCAAGCTGTTAACTTCCCAAACACCCAAGACCGCCACCACCAAACCCTTCTCTAGGGCGCAGACCACATCAGGGTAGGATCAGCCAACTTTGCCGAGACTGCTCAAATTCTAGTTTTCAGAACCTTTAATATTTTCATGTTCCTACCCCCTACCCCCCCAACTCAGAAAAGAGTAATGTTTCTAACTCTATAAAGTCACTAGGCTCAAGCGCCTTCTAGACAAGCTCAACCCCCTGCGGAAGACGAATCCGATCAGTCTGAAGATATTGCTACACAGTGGAAGTAAATGTGATAACGTATGTTGGAAGGAAGGATCGGGGAGGGAGGGAATGAGGTGGGGGAAGGGGAAGTGGAGCCAGCCACGGAGCCAGAATCAGAACTTCACCTGCCTGAGCTTCTTGGCACCTTCTCCCAACAGCGTCTCCTGGACCGATAGAAACGCAAAACCCATTCCTTTCCAACAGCAAAAGCGCCACCACTTTAAGGATTCAACGTCGCTTCTTGCCAAGACGTTGATGCCCACAAGCACACACCTCTCCCCCACCTGCCTGGTAGATGAGCCACTGGCCGTCCTTCTCTGGGGTATCGTGCGCAGGACCTCCCGTGTCACGCCCCCTGCTGGCGGGAATGGGAGTGGTGGAGTGCGGCGCTCACAGCCCCCTGCTGCCAGTCGTCTCCCGTTGGGATGCCCAATGCAGCTGACCCTGCACTGGAGCGGATCCCTCTCATTTGACTCCAGTAATTCCGTCGGGTGAGCACCGAGAGTCATCCACCCTGTTTTCCACGTGAAGAGAACTGAGGCTCAGCCAGTTGAGCTCCAGGTGACACAGCTCCTAGGTACTGTCAGGTCTCTCCCCAGCGTCTCTTGGCTCCTTGCCATGGCATTCTCATTCCCCGGGAAGGGGACAGCTGGCCAGGGCGTACCCCCCGGAGAGGAGCGGGCCCACCTGCGGCCCCTGGGCAGGCGGGATGGCCAGGCTGGGGGAGCCACCGCCTGAGAGCAGACCTCTCCCCGCCCCCTCCCACGCGGGACAGGCAGTCATGTGCCACAGCCACTGCCAGGTGGCCGGGAGCCAGGCCGGCGGGGCTGTCATGTCAGGGGAAGGAAGCGGCCAGGCGGCCGGCCAGAAGCGGCTCCCACTCGGCCTCCTCCAGGCTGCAGCTCCTTTCCGGTCCCCTCTGCTCTGGCGGTCCCTTCCCTACCTCGGCGCGGCTCAGATCCCGCCTCCCCCGAAGCCCTCAGTGCTTCCTCCCTTCACTTCCCACGCCCCCTGCGCACCACTCTCTCCCCAGGGATGGTTTCCATCGCAGAGTCCGGCAGGGGCGCCCGGCTGCGTAGAATGCTGGAAAAACAATTTAAGTCTGCGGCTCTAAAGGCTGAACTCATGACCATAACTGGGGTCTAACCGGGGATTCCGGGGGGTTCATCATTTGTCAATCTTCAGGTACCAACTGGGTAAACAGTCAACCAGCCTCTCAGGGGATACAGCCATCGAAGTCCTGCCTCCTCATGGGGTGAGCCTGTGGTCAGAAAGAATGAAAAGGGCAAAGAACTCCACCTCACCATACTGGGAGGGGATGCCTCCAGTGAACGGGGTGAATGTGTCTGCACCCCATGGGTCAGCTGACTTCCCAGTCACACACCCAGACTGTCCAACCCCAAATGCCAACCTCCCAAGTGGCAGACTGCTGCATGAGGTGCACGGTAATTTCAGACACAGCTAAAAGATGACTGCAGCTAAGTATTGACCACTCTCCAGACAGGAGAAGCTAAAATAATATGGTTTCCTCCTTGTGGTGACTGCTTTTCTACCTGGAGAGGGAAGCCCTATTGGAAAAAAGAGACAGGCTCAAAACCAAGGCAACAGAGAAATCCATTTACAGCCCCATTGGCCAGAGCTAGTCTCAGATTCTTTCCAATCTTTATGGTCAAGAATAGCACATATGTCCTTGGGGTCAGGCATTTCCTGTCTCATGGTTGGGCCAGGACCCCTCAGTTTGGCTGTAGGGCCTCAACTGCCAAGTCTCTGCCACCACCTAACAACTCCTGCACAAAATAAGAATTATTGCAATGCAGAGACAGATTCTAAGCTGCTTCAAAGTTAGACCATCTGCCCTCAGATGAGAAGGCACAGAAGCTAAAGGCTTTCATGCAGGCATTTACTCGTCCCAGATTTTACATTTAACTAAAATAGAATATTCTACCTGATGCACAGGGAATACTTCTGTTCAAGATTTTTTTCTCTGCTCTGCTTGGCGTCGTCTACCAGCGCTACCTATGTAGAGCCTCAGCGTCTTTTTTTTTTTTTTTTTTTGTAGCGGTACACGGGCCTCTCTCCGCTGTGGCCTCTCCCGTTGCAGAGCACAGGCTCCAGACGCGCAGGTTCAGCGGCCATGGCTCACGGGCCCAGCCGCTCTGCGGCATGTGGGATCTCCCCGAACCGGGGCACGAACCCGTGTCCCCTGCATCGGCAGGCGGACTCTCAACCACTGCGCCACCAGGGAAGCCCCTCAGCGTCTTTTTTTATCTAGCACCTGGGCAGTCCTCAGAAAAACTGTCTTCAGATAACTCCTCAGTAGTTGGCTCAAATGTTCAATGTCTGTATATCGTGGAATCATATACTTGGGAATCCGTTCGCTGAAACTCCTTCCACAGACAGGAAATTGAGGCTCAGAGAGGGAAAGTGACCAGATCAGAGACTGAAAGGCAGTTTGCTAGAAAAATTATGGCCAGAATCTCAATTTTCTGATGGCTTCTCCAGTGATCTTTCCATATCTTTAATATAAAACATCACTTCAAAAACAGACAGCCAAATAAATTGGGGCACATACTTGTCTTTTTTTCCCCACGCTATTTGTCAGGGTTCTCCGGAGAAAGAGAACCAATAGGATGTGTATACAGAAAGAGAATTATTATGAAGAATTGGCTCATGTGTTTATGGAGGCTGGCAAGCTCAAAAATCCACAGGGTGGGCCAGCAGACTGGAGACCCAGGAGAACTGGTGCTGCAGTTCTAGTCTGCAGGCTCTTTGCTGGAGAACTCCTCCTTGCTCAGGGGAATCAGTCTTTTTGTTCTATTCAGGGCTTCACCTGACTGGATGAGACTCACCCACATTATGGAGGTCAATCTGCTTTCCTCAAAGTTTACCAATTTAAATGTTAATGTCATCCAAACACTCTGTCACAAAAACACCCAGAATAATGTTTGACCAAATATCTGTGTACCTACCGTCCCAGCCAAGTTGATGCATAAAATTAACCATCACCGTAGCTAAAAAATACATTCTGCAATAATCCCATCCTATGTCGAAATTTACTCATGAAAACATCTTATTTTTCATAAAAAACATTACTATATACAGAGAATGGAATGGGGTCTCTGGGTGTATGCGCTGTAAAAGACAGCAGGGAAGAATCAAAATTAATCTTAAAGATCTACAGACGTGTGTGTACAGGCATACACACCCCACAGCAGAAAGAGCAATTTAATAATCTATTTCACTGAAGGACAAAAGAGAAAACAGACTTAGAATGCAAAGGGGGTCTATGGGGGATACGGGAGTTGTTAACAAACAGCTTTGTTCTGGGAGAGTTGATGTTGGAATCCCTCGTTAAGTTTACCAGATGGGGTCAGGTGACCTCAGGAAGTCTTTTCCAACCCAGATGATTCTGTGATCATATTTCCATTGGAATGAACAGTCCTCAAGACAACGTTCATCACACTGAATAGGGAGAGAGGAATGTTGGGACCAAAGGGTTTGAGGCATACATTCAATCACCCCAATTTCCCACTGCAAATTCAACAGGAAAAATGGCTCTTCCAATTCTCTGCCTAAAATAACTGTTTGGCATCGTTGATAAAGAATGGCTGGCATGTTCCAGCCCAGTTCATTTCAGCAGTGGGTAAGTGACACCTCTGCATATAATCCTCCAAGGTGTCTTCCAACAAAGAGAAAGAGAGAATAAAAATGGAGACATCACCTGATGCTTCATTGTTCCTGCCTGATTAAATTTTAAACTCCATAGCTAGACTTTTTTCAGCGTAGAGTGAAACATTTACATACACTCAAGTACACATTTTTTAAAATTATATACTTGTTACTCTTATTTCCTTAAAAATAACAGTATCAGCAAAACCAAGATCACAGGAAAATGTGTGACACAATCCAGTTTCTTCAGAAATGATAACAAAAATCGGACTTCCGTGGCAGCACAGTGGTTAAGAATCTGCCTGCCAATGCAGGGGACACGGGTTCAAGCCCTGGTCCGGGAAGATTCCACATGCCAAGGAGCAACTAAGCCCATGCACCACAACTACTGAGCCTGCGCTCTAGAGCCCGTGAGCCACAACTACTGAGCCCGTGTGCCACAACTACTGAAGCCCCCATGCCTAGAGACCGTGCTCCACAACAAGAGAAGCCACCACAGTGAGAAGCCCGCGCACTGCAACAAAGAGTAGCCCCTGCTCACTGCAACTAGAGAAAGTCCGTGTGCAGCAATGAAGATCCAATGCAGCCAAAAATGAATTATTTTTAAATGATAAAAATGGCAAGAAAAAAAAAGGAGAGAAACGTACAAATCGACACACTTGAGATGTATCAACCAACCTCAGTGACAGACCTTATTTGAATCCCAATTGAAATAAACTACAACAACAAATTGTAAGACAATTGTGGACTTGTGAATGAGGATTAGATATTTGATATCGAGGAACTACTCTCGTGTTTTTAAGAAATACACAGGAAAATATTTACAGGTGAAATGCTATGTCTGGAATTTGCTCCATTTGAAATGATATGTCTGGAATTCCAGGACAGAGGGGAGTAGCAGGGATGCAGATGAAACAAGATGGCCATACATTGATCACTGTTGAAGCTGGGTGGTGGTATATGTGATCTTACTTTTCTATTTGCTACGAAGCTTACTAATAAAGTTTAAAAATAGAAAACATAACAAATCTTTTTTTTTCTGAAATTTAAGGTTGATTATATTCATTTACATTCTGAGCAGACCATAATAAAATGTCAGTGACTTCCACAAAAGGATTAGTCTGATTTTTACAAAGTATGCCAAGTCAGGAGTGATTACAATGCCTAATATTGAACAGAGCTCTCGGGTATTGAGAGGAGAGGCAGTGGGGAAAAGAGATGAAAGAAATTTAAGTTTCATGCTTTTGAGTCTCTTTTTTTCTTTTTATGAGATAGAGCAACAGCTGTAATATACAAAATAGAATCAGGAAACTGTTTCCGCTTTCATCTACTTGCATATTTCCCAAGAACTCAAAGAAGGATGCTGCCACAGCCAGTGCTCGTTTATTTCCACCATTAGTTCAGCAACAGGGAGAGGAGGGAATTCCCTGGCAGTCTAGTGCTTCTGACTCCCTGATCTCACTGCCAAGGGCCTGGGTTCGATCCCTGGTTGGGGAACTAAAATCCCACAAGTCATGTGGCGTCGTCAAAAAAAAAAAAAAAAAAGAGGGAGAGGAAATAAACCTGGCTGGGGGCACTGGTCATGACATCTCTGCAAGCGGAATGCTTTATCCCCAGGAAAGTCAAGCTGACAAAATGATGCAAGGGTCCAACAGATTAAGTACACTGATAATTCATCATCTCCAGGATGATCTTCTAAGGGGATAAAAAAATGTGTGTAGATGAAAAGGAAGCTAATACACTGGTGATTTATGAAAAAGTGATCTCCATGAGATGAAGCCTGGCAGGAACAGAATTACTTTATGAGCCCAAACCGAGAACTTTTAAATTAGTGTCCTTCTCAGTGAAACACTAAGGATGCTATCCAAATGTACGCATACCACATTACAAAGAGAACAGCTAGAAGATATCATGCTCCCACTTTATACTGGAAACCAAAAGCTTGTAGATAGTTTCCGTTTTAGCCAAGGAGACATGGTATAAGTCTATGGTACACAGAAGCAGTGACAGGACACAGCTCTCATCCAGGCAGTGAGGCGTCTGTCTCAAGGAGGAGGTTGGAGTGGCCAGGACCCACTCACACCCTGAACACCATAGTTCCCAAGTCAGTCGTCAGGCCCAGACTGTTTGGGTTCCTTACATCCTTTTACCTCTAGTTCCTGGCATTTCCTGGAGAGAGCAGCAGTCCTATAGAAGCTTGTAAACAGAAAAATGCTATTTTCCTTAGGCCTGGGTTCTTAGTCTAAGGGCCTTCAGAGTCCATGAACTCTCCGATAACTTATGTGAATGTGTCCCCAGAACCTCTCTTCTGATAAGAAGGCCCACAGCTCTCCCTCGGACTCTGAAAGGATTCATGGCACAAAAACAAAACAAAAACCCTGCTATAAACCAGTACTACAGAGGATGCATGATACATTCCTATCATTTCCGAAATTATCCAGAGCAGTTTTGGGGAAGGGGGATAAGAGCAATTTCACCGCTGTATACCACACGATCTTTTGGTGGGCCGGTGAAGAGGAGATAGTGACAGTAAACCTCAAATCAGGCAGTAGCACAGACAAAAACACCAGTAAGTTTCAAAGGGTACGGAGCAGAATGAGGCACCTGGCAAACGCAACCCGCCTGATCCAGTTTGCTGATTTAGTCTAGTGCCCTGTTACAGATGAGTCAGGCAACAGAGACCCAGAGAGGTTAAGTGAATGACCCGTGAATGCACCAGTGGAGGACAGACAGGAGACACTGGCGTCTCAATTTCTGTTCCAATCCCCTTCCTGCACAGCCCAACATAGCCTATGGGGCTTGGCCGCAAGATTCCGGCTGGAGACTTGGGCTCCCGGCCATCAGTCGTTTGTCGGCTTTTCGCTTCCTTGTGTTATGTGGCAGGTGCACTGAGAGGATGTTAAATTGCTCTTCAAGCCTCTGACACGCTGCCTCTCTAGGAGACGGCTAATTTATACAAGTTGGACCCCGGTTTTATGGTTCCCATCACTGCTTACTTGGGCAATGAGTCAAAGCACATTAGTCAAGCCATAACCTACCCAGGACACGAAACACTTTGTTAATCCTTCTCTTCTGAAAAGAAAATGAATTAGAATCTTTTTAAAATTAAAAAGTCACCAACTCATTCGTAACAAATCTTCAGAGTGTTAGCAAAGTCATCCTGCCTGCAAATACAGAATAACAGGGAAATACCCAGATGAAGAAGGGGATTCTGGGAGTAAAACAAACTCCCCAGTACAAGGAGTCCGGGTCACACTTAAGGACGATTAAGGGTACCACCCAACCCATACTCACCCAACATGGCCCATGACTATAAATACAGTTTCTCAGATTCACCCTCTTTTCTATCATATCTTTTTGCTTGTTTGAATAGCTTTGCATTCTCTGTGTGGGAGGTGGTGCAGAAGTGGGCCAGGGGACAGGAGCAAGCCAACCACAAGCTAAATGAAGAGATTCCCTCCACAGATAATGGGAGAATCTCACAATTTTTTTGTTGAAAATTTCTTTAAAGGAGCCCTCATTTTACAGATAAGGAAAATGAGGACCAGAGAAGATAAGTGCCTTGTTTGAACTCACAAAGGTAGTGAATTGATGGCAGAACTGGGACTACCATTCAGGTTACCTGATTCCTTTTAAGTACAATCTCCCCTGCACCAGACTCTCCCAACGAGCTCTGTCCTATTCATGGGTTTAGTGCTCTGGCTTTGCTGATAGCATTTCATTGATGCTAACTTCTTTCTTCCTATTTTTCCTGTTCTCTTCTGGACTCTTGCTTTTTCCCCCTATTTTGATTTTAAATATTTTTCCACTGAAAAACATAAAAGATATTCTTCAAACTTACCTTCATGGGATCCTCAGAAATGACCTCTGAATTAACAGGTTTTGAGTTACCTACCGTCTTTCTTAGACAAAACAGACATCTCATTGGTCAGAAAAAAGCAGTCATTTTGAATTAGCATTGACTTAATGGAGTGTTATGGTAAACATTTAATAATTCCATGTCCTTGGTACAGCATTTGAAAAAGAAGTCATCATAAAAAGAGAAAAAGAAGTCATCATAAAAGAGACAGGTGGAGAGAAAAGAAAGCCTATGCCATATCAACCTGAACAATTAGTACTGACTGTCATTTTTTTTTTAAATATTTATTTATTTATTTATTTTTGGCTGCGTTGGGGTCTTCGTTGTTGTGCACGGGCTTTCTCTAGCTGCGGCGAGCGGGGGCTACTCTTCGTTGCGGTGCACGGGCTTCTCATTGCGGTGGCTTCCCTTGTTGCGGAGCACGGGCTCTAGGCACGTGGGCTTCAGTAATTGTGGCATGTGGGCTCAGTAGTTGTGGCTCGTGGGCTCTAGAGAGCAGGCTCAGTAGTTGTGGTGCATGGACTTAGTTGTTCCGCGGTATGTGGGATCTTCCCGGACCAGGGCTCGAACCTGTGTCCCCTGCAATGGCAGGCAGATTCTTAACCACTGCGCCACCAGGGAAGTCCAGTACTATCATTTTTAAAAGAATTTTTAAAGACGTTTTTAAAAATTCAAACTATGAAACTCTCTCATTGAAAGGAGAGACTTTTTCTTCTGCAGAGACTTTTTAAATGCCTAAAGCCAATTATCAAGCAATATTACATCTCCTTCTGCAGTGCCATTTTCTGGCCAACATGTCTTACGGGCTATTGGGAAAAGGAGGGCTGGTGTCAATGAGCCCTGATAAATTCTAACCTCATCACCACAGACATCAGTTTCCTGGTGAACCATGGGCTTCCCAGGTGTGAGACATCTCAGTAGATCATAGTCATTGCTAACGTTTAGTCTGGCTCACGTCAATATCAGCTATAACTTTCCATCTTCCAGTCCAGTGGTCGGTCTCTTCTTTGATCTCACCATCAACACTGTAAAGTGCTGGGCATATATAATCGAGACTCGACAAATGACTACAGAAATCCTGTTCAGATGCTGTCCTTGAAATTCTCCCCTTCCTTAGCATCCAAGATATTGCACTGTCCTAGTCCCTCTCTACTTACCTTGCCGCCCTGCCCCTCTTCTTATCTACTAAAACAGGTCAACCTTGCAGCTTTTTGTGTACATTTTCTTCTCCCTCTCCCCTTAATTGTTTTGCCCCTTCCCCTAGTTTTCAATAAATACCTGCTCTGTCTACAGACCCCACGAAAGTGAAACTCCCCACCCCCCACCGAACCCCTGACCTGTACTCCAGGTCCACATTTCTAATGATGTGCCAAGCAACGCCACTGAGGAGCTTTAATGTCCCTTCTATCCTGAAGTGCTGCCCTGTATGTCCCATGGGACACAGGACAGGAGGCAGCCCAAAGTGGGGGAAAGCACATGGTAAGGCATCAACAGACCCGGTTTTGAACAGAAGTTTGTCACTGATACACTGTTATTCACCAATTTGAGACTTAGTTCCCTCATCTGTACAATGGGAAAAACAAGTTACCTTGAAAGGTTGTTGAAAACACTAAGCGAATTTCCATTTGTAAGGCATCTGACCCTAGTCATATTGAAAAGCATTAGTTTTCCTCCCAAATCTTCATTACAAATCAACTCCTCCTGACGGTGCCCATTTCTGTTAATGCCTCTCCGTTCTTAATCATCAGGTTGAAAACCCTGGAGTCAACTCTGACCGCTCCCCTCTCCCCTTTCCACCAAATCTGCCAAGTCTTTCCTTTTATTTCTCTCCTCTATTTTCCATCATCACTGCAGCAAACACTCTCACCAGTTACAGGGACCTACATATCATTGCTGGATCCATCTTAAAACACAGTTGCCATTCCATTTCCCCTCCTGCTCAGAAACCTCTAACTGACTCTGCCAGTGAGTCCGCAGGAACACACACTCTAAGCCCTCAACAGCGTAGCCCAAAGCTCTCTAACCTCTCCCCGACTTCTGCCAGCTAACCTCAGACAAAAAGGGATGCTGTAAGCCTTCCAGAAGGCGCCCTGTGCTTCTCTTCTCTTGCCATGCTGTTCGTTCTCAAAAAACGGTTTGATGCAGTCTCTCCTTTCCTGGAGTGAAGCAATACTCGTAGCGGTTAAAAGCTCAGATTCTGGAGCCGGACCGCGCGTGTGAATCCAGTCTCTAGCTCTGTATGTTACTCAACCTCTTTGAGCCTGGGCTTTTTCATCTATAAAACAGGGAAAACAACTGTATCTTACTGGATTAGTGTTAAGTGCTCAGAAAGCATTACTATTATTTCACTTGGCACGACTCCTTAAGGTACTTTTCCTTATCTCATTCTGCCTAATGTTAGTTTTTAAAATATAATCATAGTTATAATAATGTGTACCTTATTGTTTACTCTCTCTCCCTCCCTACCACCTCCCAATTATAAGTCCTGGTGGGAACATACTGATTTATGCACGTTCATGATTCCCCAGAAAATGAGCCCTCAAATACTTTATTTTTTTTAATTTATTTTATTGATGTATAGTTGTGTTCATCTCTGCTGTACAGAACAGTGACTCAGTTATACATATATATACATTCTTTTTCATGGTCTTTTCCATTATGGTTTATTACAAGATATTGAATACAGCCCCTGTGCTATACAGTAGGACCTTGCTGTTTATCCCTCCTATATATACTACTTTATATCTCCTGATCCCAAACTAATTGTCAAAGTCCTTTAAATGGATAAAGTCAGGGATAATTATTTCTCTCCTTCAGCCTCAAAATGAAGAACTAACAAGACCTGGCAATCTAGTGATCTGGCTAAGATCACACCCGGTAACAACCTAGCTCTCCTAACTGGATCCAATAACCTGTCAGCACCAGAAGCCAAGCACGCCTAATTATCCTGCTAAATAGGTAGACATGAGAGAAAGTGGTGATTACCTTCAACAGTTAGAACGTTCTTGGAAAAGAATCCTGCGCCCCACGGCCAAATGCCAGCACCCCTTGCTGGCATCAAGTAGTCCTGTGTGTGCCCTGCCTCCTCTCCAAGCCTTTACCACTCAACTCAGCAAAGAACAGAGGTGGCCCAGAGCCATGTTTGCATTCATGGTGGGAAATGTTCCTGGGCTCTCCTGGTTGGACAGGACAACCACTTCTCTCCCACCCCTGGAGGAAAGACAGGACTAGACCAGCAGAAATCGAATGTGGATGAAAAAAGACCAACATCCAACCTTTACAGAGTAGTTAGGAGACTAAATAAGAAGTTGCTTGAGAGGAGAGGGCAGCAGGGAGCACAATCGAATACAGAAGACATTTGTGTTGATCATTACAGTGTCTGCTCAGACCAAAGTTTATTCTCTAGCAGTTTTCAAGGGCTTTGTGTCTGTTTTGTTTTCTTGCTCTGACAGGAAGGGCATGTATGTCTTGATTTCTCTTCTCATTTATAATCGTCAGCCCTTTTCCTAAGGGTCCATAATTAAGCTATGAGACAAACGGAGGCTCTTAAAGAAGTTTTTTAAAAGGGTACTTGCCACACAGGAAGTAGCTGCCCAGAATTATTTACCAAGCCACTAATTCAATCAACAAACACAAGTACCTATGAGGGAGCCGGGAAACAGAAATAAAGAGTTCCTATAGTAACTGCCCCCAAGCTAGTTCAGGCTGTGGCCACAGTCTGGTTAAATTTAACTGATATTTACCTTAGTTTTTAAAAAGTAGGGGAGCATTTCTTCAAGTTTATTTCACACTTTGGTTCCTCATTTCTGGGGTAAACTGGTTTTATATTAAAATAGATCTGGTACACTCACACTTCCCAAAAAGAAAAAAGATATGACAAGTTCATATATATATAAATACATCAAGAGGATGAGAAGATAAGCCACAGGCTGGGAGAAAATATTTTCAAAACAGGTATCTGATAAAGGAACGTTATCCAAAATATACAAAGAACCCTTAAAACTCAACAACAAGAAAATGAACAACCTGATTTTAAAATGGGCAAAAGATCTAAACCTGCACCTTACCAAAGATATAGAGATGACAAATAAGAATACGAAAAGATGCTCGACATCACATGTCGTTAGGGAACTGCCAATTAAAACAGTGAGATACCACTACACACATATTAGAATAGCAAAACATCCAAAACACTGAAAACACCAAATGCTGGTGAGGATGTAGAAGAACAGGAACTCTCGTTCACTGCTGATAGGAATGCAAAATGGTACAATCACTCTGAAAGACAGTTTAATAGTTTCTTACAAAACTAAGCATACTCGTGCCATAAAGTCCAGCAATTGTATGCTTGGCGACTTACGCAAATGAGTTGAACACTTAGGTCTCCACACAAAAACGTGCACATGGAAGTTTACAGCAGCTTTATTCATAATTGCCAAAACTGAGAAGCAACCGAGACGTCCTTCAGTAGGTAAGTGGATAAACGGTGGTACATATAAACAATATGATTCAGAGCTGAAAAGTCATGCAAAGACACAGAGGAACCTTGAATGCATATTACTAAGTCCAAGAAGCCAATCTGAAAAGGCTACATATTGTATGATTCCAACTATATGACATCAAAAAAAGGGTGAAACTATGGAGACAAACAAGACCAGTGGTTGCCAGGGGTTAGAAGGGAGGGATGGATGACTAGGTGGGGCACAGAGGATTTTTAGGGTAGTGAAACTATTCTGTATGATGCTACAGTGGTGGACACATGTCATTATACATTTGTCCACATTTTTTGTGGTACGCGGGCCTCTCACTGTCGTGGCCTCTCCCGTTGCGGAGCACAGGCTCCGGACGCGCAGGCTCAGCGGCCAGGGCTCACGGGACCAGCCGCTCCGCGGCATGTGGGATCTTCCCGGACCGGGGCACGAACCCGTGTCCCCTGCATCGGCAGGCGGACTCTCAACCACTGCGCCACCAGGGAAGCCCCATTTGTCCAAATTTAAAGAATGTACAACACCAACAGTAAATGCTAAAGTAAACTATGGACTTGGGGTAACAATGATGTGTCAATAGAGGTTTGTCGATTTTAACAAACATACCACTCTGGTGTGGGATGTTGAAGTGGGGAGGCTATGCATGGGGTGGGCTGCGGGCATATGGGAACTCTCTGTGCTTTCTGCTCAATACTGCTGGGAGCCTAAAACTGCTCTGAAACATAAAGTCTATTTTAAAAAAATATATATATGTGCATATAAAAGATCCTTTCCCCAGCTTATATCACATATAAGCATACACCCTTTGTCACAACTCATTATAAAAAGCTGGCAGCGCCATCATATTAGGAAAGAATCAAGGTGAAATGTTTTAAAATATAACGTATTCATTCATTCAACAAATTTTTTCGAACACTTACCATGTGCTACCCATTATGCTGAGTTCTGCCTTGTGGAGATTACATTCTAATGACATAATTTTTAAAACCCATGGCTTTCAAAACCACCTACTGTTACCAGAAATCACTATCAATATCTGCTAGAGGGATTACTTTTTTAAAAAGTGATCTGTTGAAATTCACCAAGGTTCCCAGGTGTGGGGAAAAACCGTTGACTTTCCAGGTCAGTAACTGGAAAGGTGTTCTTCCCAGAGTGCCCTATCTAAGCATGATCAAACATCAAAGATGCGCTAACCTCCTGAATATGCAGGACACTGAGACCAAAGTGATACGTTTCTTGTTAATAAAACCCAGAAAGAATTGTTCCTGTTTTGTAAGTTTGGGTAAGATCTTGACAAAGTTCTCAGAAGAAAATATATGTAAAATGCCTCTCTGAATGAATGCAGGCCCTTTCCCCCTTAACTACACACATTTTAGCAAATCAGAGCTGTGTGCAGATGACCCAGACTTGACCCTCTGCAGGAAGGGGAAACTAGAGAGTTGCAGGTAGCCCTCCTCACACTGGCTGCAACACTGTTGCTAGCCTCTGGATGCACCATGCATGACTTGCTGAACAAGTGCAGGGACCCCCAAGAACTGTCCTATCATTGAAAATGACTAATGTGCTTATAACAACCCCTGCACACTATGTTTAGACCGAGGCTTCCAAAGCACTGTGGGACCTTGAGGTCAGGGAAAGAGAGGGCTTCGCCTCAGGAAATGGGTTCAATCTTGTGACAAGTAAAAGCCTCTTCACCCAAAAGGGAGAGGCTGATCTTTTTAGCACCCGCATTAATACATGATGCAATAAAACCCAATTCCATACCCCATACAAATCATGCTACTCTTCTCAGAGGTAAAAACAGAAGGAACTATCTTCCTTCCTCATCCCAGCCTTTTTTTTTCTTTTTTTCCATATCTGCAGAAGCAGGGAAACCCCTCCAGTTTTCTCTGATGTGCAGCAAAGAGGTCTTTCCTAGGAGATATGGTAGAAGGTGTGCATGACAGCAATGGGGAAGGTACTGAAGCAATAGCCCCACCCATGCTACCCAACATCAATAAAACACCATCATCATTTAGCACTGATCAAGTTCCTACAACTCAGCAATACACAGATCTGCTCTCACGTATCTCCAGAGGGTGCTTACATTTTCGGGCAGTCATGCGAAAAGGAAGAAAATTAACTAAGAAAATGATCCTCTGATCCCTCTCCTACAAACTGGCAACACGCAAGCAATGTTTCATGCCTACATTTTTGCATTTTGAGTCATTACCAATTCATCATCAACTCACGGTTCCTGAAAGCCCACCATATGCCAGGTTGTGTTCTGGACCTAAAGTCCATGCCATGTGTAGAGAATATGCAAATATTCCAGCACACGGTGGAGGCTCATTCAAGTTTACAATCATCAAGAAGACACTGAGCCTCAGGTATTTCAGACAATGCAAAAGGTTAGAGGAAAGGCTAAATGTGGCCTGGAGTGGTCAAGAAAGTCTACGGAAGGGGTGGGACTTGGCCTGGGGGGAGAACAGAAAGAATTCAGATAGGCTGGGAGAAAAGGGAAAAGAATTCCAGGTAAACACTTCTGTGCCCAAAGGTTTTATTATGGATTCTAAACCTGGTCTTTCCAAATATGCCCATATGGGATTATGAGGGCACAAAAATAATGAATTTATGAAAAAACAGGGCCTCTCACATGAGATCCATTAGGATGCATTCAGAAACCCAACAATATTCCTGGAAGGAAATTTGGAAAGTGAAGGACTTCAGAGGAAGCAGGAATAGATCCAGCAGTTTTCTCCCAGGGAGAACAAAGACACACCATTCTGGACAGGCTCGAGAGTTGACAGACCTAAATTCCAGTCTATCTCCAGAATCTGGGACTCCAAGCTAGATTCTTAACTCCTCTCTGAGCCCCAGTTTCCTCCCTTTTAGAATAGGGATAATAATATGTAAATCATCAGATTAAGGCAAGGCATAGAAATTCCCTAGTTCAACAGTTGATACATAGATGTTCAATAATAGTAACTCTTGTCATCACGTAAAAAAGAAGCATAAAAAACTTTCCAGTTAGAGATAAATGAGCAACTACAAAACTGCAATGTCTTTAAGGAATGTCTGATGAAAGTCTGATCTGTCTTGCACTTCTATATGCCACATGTTTAATCCTAGTAGACTGCTTGGGCTATAAAGTCAAATCGACATAATGGGAGTCAGTGGCTTAGTTGCAAGTAGCAGATGACCCCTGTAGTGCTACTTTCTAGAAAGCGCATTGAACCTTCACAACTGAGAAGAAACCATTAGCTTCTTCAGTCCAGGAACATGACAAAAGTCATCGGTTATCCCCTTGAGATGAATCCATTCCATACCCTGCCTATAGAGTTTGAAAAGTTAGGCTGGCAAAGAACTTCTTCAACAAATTTTTAATGAGTGTCTTTGTACTAGACACTGTGATAGATCCATTTAGGGTCTCCCAATGAAGGAGCAAAAGGAAAAACTCTAAGATTGTGGCTTTAGAGCCACAATTGCAATGAATTCTTACAGATCTATGGGAAAGGCTTCATCTTGTTTTTTTTGTTTTTTGTTTTTTTTTGCGGTGCGCGGGCCTCTCACTGTTGTGGCCTCTCCCGTTGCGGAGCACAGGCTCCGGACGCGCAGGCTCAGCGGCCATGGCTCACGGGCCCAGCCGCTCCGCGGCATGTGGGATCCTCCCGGACCGGGGCACGAACCCACGTCCCCTGCATCGGCAGGCGGACTCTCAATCACTGCGCCACCAGGGAAGCCCCCATCCTCTTTTTTACAGAAAAAGAAAGACATCAATTAAGATATACGCATTCTTTTAATTCTTTTACTCATTCCTTCATTTATTCATGTTTTTCAAATAACATCCTTTGTGCAGAGAGAGGCACAAAGGACAGGGTAGAGAGAGCCATTGCCTTCAAGGCATCTACATTTTGAAGGGGAGAAAGAAATCATCTAACTATCACAAGGAAGACCAGAGATGGGTGTCATCCAAAGGATGCAAAGTACCATGGAGATGAGATGAATCCTGACTGGGAGGTCTAGGAAGACTTCTACAAGACTTGTGCACCAGCTGGGCTAGGATTTGGAGAAAATAATCAGGGCAGTGCAGGCATGGAGTTCAACTTGATGGAGACACACAGGTGGAAGAATGTCTGGGGAGCTATTTGCTGCAAGAATGGGTAGGTAACATGAGGTGGCCCAGGTCCAGCGGAGAATAGAGGTTAAGTAAACACTGAATTGTTAAGGGTTTTGAATGCTAAACTTAGGAGTTACCTTTCTGATTACATTAACACTACTTAGTATGCACTAAGAAACCTGTTAGGAGAGGGGAAAAAAATGAAGGAAAAGAAAAAAGAAGTAGGAACTTAGATCAAAGGAAAAGCCCAAATGGCATTAACATAGGTTCACACTCCAGACCTCTTAATGACATTGCAGCTTTTTTTTTTCTTCACTCTACATGAGCAGGCAAGGTCTTTCTTGTCCTAATTTATCACCTTTAACCAGCTTTTACCCTTTCTCCTTGCCTTTACTAGACATTAGAAATTGGGCAAATATGTAGATTCTGGGGAAATCCAAAGGGCTTTGGGGGAGAGGGAGAGGAAATGCGATGCAACCCCATCAGCCTTAATCATCCAACCTTCAGCCGAGGTCACCCTTCCCAGGCCAATTCAGCAACATCACCAGTTCTCCTCAGTCTGATTTCTTTCCATTCACTCCCTTAAGCCCAGTCGTTTTTGAAGACCATCTATGTTTTCCTTTCTATAAACTAAAAGGTAGCCAGACTTCCCATTTATGACCTTTGTTCACTACAGTGCCACCATATTCTCTTCGGGGCCCAGTTAAACTTCTAACATCAAAGTTCCCCCAACGACAACCTCCACCTCCACCTCCAACACACACACGCACACACAGCCAACATGTTCCAACTAGAAACCATCTTCCGAATCCACAGAGCCTTTTCTCTTCATTGCGCCACTCTCATGCCCTCAACCTCAACAACTGGGTTTTTCCCCACTCTGTTCTTATCTCACACAAGATGCTTCATCTCTTCTAGAGAAGCCAGTGGAAAAGGTTCTGCATCCCCCTATATAGGATGCAGGGCTCTGTGCCTACCACATTATCATGAGCCTTGGGTACTCCTGCCTCACCACCCAAATGGCATTTTTCAAGGTTCATTTGGCTCTTAAAGTGTATTCCACTTTAAATAATATCCCTATGTTGGCTTGTTAAGAGAAGAAGGCAAACACTTGAGTAGAGCAGTAAAATAAACAGGGGAGGGGAGAAACAGAGGCTTCTTAGGTGGGGGAGTTCAGTTACACAGGAGTGACACTTGGACACTTGGACACTTGGACTGTGTTCAAAGTTGCCCATTCATCCATCACAGCTCCTCAAAGACTATTAACTTGCTAGCCATTTCCAACTGCCTTTACCACACCCTTAGTCCCACGGGAGGAGGATAACGCCCTAGGGGACGCAGAGTATTCATGTCACCTTACAGGTAAAAGACAAATAGGCCAGCTATCAGAGCAAGGATAAAACATCACCAGATTGAATCCAGTCTAATGCTCACGTAGCAATGGGTGGGTGATTCATTATTTGGGATGGGGGTGGAGGCGGTTAGGAAAAAGGAAAATCGCGGAAAGTCCCAGAGGAAGTGGTCATCCAATTCTCGAAGCGTGGCCATAAGGTACACAGCGCGCCCCTGTTGCCGCTGGCTCCCGCCCTCCACCTCTTACTCGTCCTCTCCTCCCGACGCGCACTTCACCCCGTGCCTTCACTCACAGCCCTCAGCTTCGGTGTTCTCCCTGGGTGAAGGTATCGGCTTTGCTCCACCGGCAGACATGGACATTTGGCGTTGGGAAGCCTATCAGAGCTGAACGGCGACCACCCCTAGGACGACGAGCTGCTGCCCATCTACCCCACTCATCCTTATTGTGCCATTTGTCCAGTCTGATGGCTGCCCAAGCCGCTGCTCTGAGTCAGGATAGAATGGAGCGGAGAGAAAAAGGGAGAACACACTTCACAAGGACCCAAGATGACCCGCTGGCCCCCCTCGGAGTCTCCCATCCCCACCCCCAAAAGCCCCGAGTGGGGCTGGGGGCGCGGAGAGACAAGGCGAGAGGAGCGCAGTCGGTCCCCGTCCGCAGCTGCACACAAAGCCCTTCACCTTCTCCTTGCCTCCCAAGCTCCTCCCTGGGCTTCGTTTTTCCGAGGGTCTCGGATGCCCCCTTCGGTGGTCGGCGGGACGGTCTGACTACCTCTCCAAGCGCTGCCTCCTCCCTCGCGTCTCAGCCTCCTCCTCCCCGCCCCTCGCCACAGACCCCGAAGGGAGCTCTGTCCGGGCTTGGGGGCCGCCAAGAACACCCACCCTGCGCCCGGGGCCCCGGAGCCCCTGCGCCCCCGGGGCGCGGACAGCGGTACAAGTTCGCCCAGCCGTTCCGCCACCCGCTCTCGGGCGCACACCCCATCCCCGCAGCGGTCGGGTCGGGTCCAGATCAGCCCCATCCTCTGGCGGCGTGGGAGCCCAGCCGCAGCCACGCTCCTACCTGCGCGGCGGCGGGCGCGGCAAGGAGCGAGGGCACCGCGCGCCCCGGCCCGAGCCCCGCGCCGCGGCGCGTCTGCTCTTGTGCTGCGGCGGCGGCGGAGGCTGCAGCGGCCGCGGGCTGGCTGGCGGACTGGCTGGTCGCCCGGCTGGCTCCTCGCTGGGGCTTCCTGTAGGGCTGGACAAAGGACATTTCCTGGGAGGAGCAGGGGAATGTTCCCAGCATGCCCCAATTTGTAGTTCCCGGGGACTTCCTGCCACCACAGCAGCGGGCGCCTGGGAGGCAGCTCCGGCCAGACTAGGACCCCGGGCCCGGAGCAGAGGCGCTGCCTCCTTCCCTAAGCGCTCCCGGGAAGGGGGCGGCGCGTGGATCCGACCCTGGGCCCCGCCCCGCGGCGCACGCCGAGCCAGCGGCCCCGGAGGGCGCGGGTCCGTGCGCGGGAGTTCGTAACTGGGGTCCTGTCGCTGAGCTGTCGCAGTGTGCGGGGGGACTGCGGGGGGAGAGGCCTTTTCTTTAGAAATGAGGAAGGTGGGGATGGGTTCGCTTTAGGTCATCTGGGATTTTTAAAATAGATTTTCTTTTTCTTTTTCCTTTTCTGTTTTAAGCCACCGGAATCCTGCTGGGGGCGGATTAAAGAACTTGACTGCTCACCAGGAATTCAGGTTCCTTAAGACCTTGGCGCTTCATCCTTAAAACCATAAGAGCTGATTGTTCCCAGATCCTGACCCGATGACATTCCTTCCTCCGTTGTTGGCCTTGTCCCAGGCATCTTTTCAAGAAAAGTAATTAAACTAAGAGGTAGAAAACAAATTACATGAATTAACTAGAAGACACGTAAAAACCCGTGTGCTGCTGAATGAAGAACTTGCTGGACTTTCTGCTTATCTTTTCCTTTCACCTTTAGGATTCAGTTTCCTGGGTCCTACAAAACAGAAGTGGTGGCCGCTATATAGCGAGCGCGTGGGGTGAGGGGGTTAGGGAAGGAGGACGTTGGCTACCAGAGAGGAACTCAGCTTCCAGACTACCAAGGGTCTGTAACATCCTCCACAAATTCCTGTCTAATTCCCAGGACGCTCGTGGGAAAATCAAGGAAGGGCCACTTAGAGACTACATGACTAAAAGCTGTGTTCTCTCCCAAGGAGAGCGATCAGAGTGTAGTGAATGGAGATGGGACCTAAGGAGGATTTCTAGGATCCTCTAAAATGTGTTTGAAAACTCACAAGGTAGTAGGTCATAATTACCCGTCATATCCACTTGGCCTCTCACATTTCAAAGGCGCATGAATTGGAACTTATGGATGAGGGATTTAGGTTTACATTTAAGAAAAGTGGATCCACTTTGCTTTTCTGCTGTAGTTCTCTTTCTTTGGAGGTCCTTAACCACAGGCATGGAATGGGCTGGATTAATTTAAGGTGTAGAACTGATGAGTAGCACACAAACATGATCACCTTCCTCCCCAAAATTCCTGTTGCACATGTCACTGTGTTGACCGTCCACCTAAATGAATGGGGCTGTACTCCTTGAATTTTCCAGACCCTACAAATTACTGCTCCTTAATGGTTTGCAGTCTGGTAACATTCCAGTGAAAGCGTGCCCCCCCCCAAAAAAAGGATAATTGATAATGGTGGTTTGGCAAATCTAGCAACCTTTTCTAGTGTTCAGCTTGAAAAAAAAAAATTATGCACTTGCCTGTGGCATCTAACACGGTCTACCAGGCCTTGGTTGAAGCTACTTTCTGCCTTGCTTCTAATATGGTACACTCTCCTACATTTCTAATTTCAGCTTATGATACCTAAAACCTCACTATCTCCATCGCATACCAAACCTGCCCCTCATTTTATTTTGCCAACCTAAGTTGATTCGTTACTTTAACAAATTTATTTAACACTAACTATTCACTATGCCTGGAGTAGACAAAGAATATTTAACAGTAAGATATCTGCAGAGTAACCATCAATAACTTAACTACAAGCTACGTCTTACCCTCAAGAAGCTCATACACCAGTTAACATCACACAGACAATTACCACATGGTATTTAACAAAGATGTCTGTGTTCCCAGAAAGTGGTGCTCTTTCCATAAACTCTTGTGTTCCAGTGAGAGCAGGAGTAGGACAGGAGTGGCCAGAGGAGGGAACAGGAGATGAAAAAATGCAGGTCGTATGTAGGGACACTTAGTGTGTGAAATTTGGTTGGGAAGCGGGTGGAGGTAGCTGGGCAGGAAGGAGGGTCTAAGGAGGATTTTCTGTTTGTGGGGGGTTTATTTGGTTTTTAAGCTGAGAGCTCCTTGTGGATGTTTAAATGCTGATGGGAAAGGTCTAGGAGACAGGCAGAGGGTGAAGACAGAGAAGAGAAGAAGGATAAGGGATTAGGCATTCAACAAATGCTTGTTGAATTAACTAATGCCTGTTACGGATCATTGCTGAAGATGTTGAAGTTGAAATTAATCAACTGCACATTCCCAGTAAAGATATGCAGAGTGTGAGACCAGACAGAAATGACATTCCTTTCTCCCTCGTCTTGGGCCCTCTCCCAACCTCCTTGTCCTCAGGGGAAGGTAACAGGCAAGCAGATAAAAGGAGGGAAAGAAGGGCTCCCCAGCTGTTGGAGGATGGATGTCAAGTTTTTCAATTTGACAACAGGTTCAAAAGCACACAGCAACTTCAGAAAAGTCTAAACTTTTAAGACTATGGGTTTGGGTTTTATTATTAAAGTAAGCAAATATTTTACCTTTGCCTTTTATTTTTAATCTTACTTTGAGGTAGGCTACATAACTGTTCTCAGCCTCACCTTTCAAAAGGGGAATTGCGCCTATACCTTTTAAGCTTTCAAGTATAAGGTGGACATCTATTGTTTTTCGTACCCTCACGAGCATCCATCTCCCCCTTTTCTGATAACAGCAGCTTTGGGAAAATAACCCCCTTCCCAGTCCTTAGTCTTTGTGGTTTACAGAGTGGCAGATCATGATGGGTACAAGATCAACACGTGCCAATTAATCTATTCCATTGCTGTACAAGGGATAAGCTAATAGAAGAAGCAGGGCTGAGAAAAGAGGTGTGTGTGTGTGTGTGTGTGTGTGTGTGTGTGTGTGTGTGTGTGTGTGAGAGAGAGAGAGAGAGAGAGAGAGAGAATATAATCATAAGCAAATCCTTACCCTATTGTTGATCATGCCTGAAGCCAAGATACCCCCAGACTTTTTAGCTGCATGAGACAAAACCTTCCCTTCGGGCTTAAGTTACTTTGAGTTAAGTTCTATCTCTTGCAGCCAAGAGAGTTCTATACAGCTGGTCATGGGGTATAGTAGTACAGATCCTTAAATGTGTAACTGGCTAAGTTGAGGAAGGGTGAGAGTAGAAAGGGTCCCTCTGTACCAGGCTAGAAAATTGGAAATACTTGTGATATGGTAACCAAAAAAAGGGAGTGAAAGGTCTCAGACCCCAGCATTTCAAGGCTGGAGTTTTAGACGTCTTGATTGACACACGTCAGGATTTTTGAAGGTTTGGGCTACTTGTAGTTTTTATAAATGTTCTAAAGAAAGAGACATGGTGATGTTCAAACTGGGCCTGTGTAGAAGCAGTGAGGAAGAAATTACAGCCTGGCTAAAAGATGCTCTTTCTGCCTCTAGCTGGCAAACTCAAATGGTCAAGAATCAGATATATTGAGCCATGCCAGGTTGGAAAAATGAAATGCTCTGCTCCTTCCAGAGTGACAGCAAAGACATGAAGGTAAAAAAAACTGTTAATGGAAAGACTGTTTCCAGGGTCTACATCGGACTCCTCCTACTGTGCCATTCCTGTCTGAGGAAGGGAAGAATTAATCCCATTTTAAGTACGGTGACCATATAATTTATCATCCAAAATGGGACAATTTTGAGTGTGCGTAGGGGTGCTATTAATAATTACACTGGAGTGACACTCAAGAGCAGGTCACCCTGATTAAAAGAGCCATCCGCTAGGACACAGCCTTGCATCTAGAGGCCACAATCTGTCAGTCTTCTTCACCCCCAGTAAATTGCTTCAGATTGCCCCTAGGCAGAGGTCAGAATGGCAGTCATTAAGCTGAAGACCGGAAAGTGAATCAGACCTAAGGTCTTTCCTTAGAAGACAGAACCCCCCCTAGGCCAGTGTCTAGAGTGCAGAAGGACTCCACACCACTGAACTACACTAGCAAGTGGAAGCCTAAAGCAGTGTAGTCCCCAAATTGGGAACTCTCACGGATTCCCATCGCGGTTGTGGTCACATAGGAAAATAGCCAAAAAGAATCTTTCTTGAGAAGTAAAGTGGAGATAGTTAAATTGATCTCTACCTCTTTATCCTCCAGTTCCAGGGCTAGGTCTGTAACCCAGGCCTGTCAGTCAGCACCTCCCACGTCCCACAGACCAGTGATGGGGCAGGTAGTTGTGCGGGGGGTGGGGGTGGGGGTGGGGGGGGTCAGGCATGGGCATGTGACCCGGAAGCTAAGGTTAAAGAAGCCGCTTTCTCTGTTGGAATTGCTAATTGAAAAGACAACAGAAACTGAAGATGCTGGAAGGCGTAATCTGAACATCGAGGCAAAACAGAGAAAAGAAGAGCAGAGAGAGGGAGAAACAGAGAAAGAGTTTATCTGAGGTCTTCAGTTCAACCATTCCTAATCTATCCCTGTTCTTTTCAGTTACATGAACAACTACATCCATCCCGCCATCATAATGTGATTTGTTCACTTATCTAATTGAATAGGATTTCTGCCTATTTCAAGAGAAATAATTCTACTAAACTCGGAGATTCTGAACGTTTTTCGGTGTTTCTCATGGTGAAAATTCTCAGGAAAGAGGGAGGGGAAAATAGGACAGGGATAGACTCACCTGAACCACAGCTCTCAATGAAGTGTTCTTCTCAGTAGACCCCCTGTTGTTGCCAGCCAGCGCCAGCTTTCTAAACCCATCATCCAGGCTGGTGTGGCGAACTGACCACCTTCTAGGGTTGAAATGACACGGACGCATCCATCAGTCAGTGCCTGACTGTTGGGAGAGCTCAGCCGTGTTTTCCTCCTTGTACTGGTTCTTTTGCTTAAAAAAAAAGATTTTCAACCCTTACAGTTATTGTTTAGCCTGATTCGCTTGTTAGTAGGTAACATATAGTTTTTTGGTCTTTTGTTTTGCTTTGTTTCATTTCCTAGTGGCAGGTAGCTGCTTCCTCTTAAGTCCCAAAACTTGAATTCCCACATCAGGGCCTTTTCTCCTTTTCTGCCTGGAGTCAGCCCTCCAACTCCAGTCCCAACCTTTCTGAGGGGAGCTCCTTCCCATCCTAACCCTAAATGTCACTTCCTTATACAGACTTTCTCTGGCCACTCTCTCTAAAATAGTCTCCCCCTTTTCTCTGTGTCTTTCATTTTCTTCATATTTGAAACACGTTATTCTCTGTTTTCCCTGCTTCATTTCTCTCCTGTGATTAGCAGGCAAACTCCATGAGAGTAAGTTCTATGACTGTCTTATTCATAGTTTTGTCCAAAGAATCCAGCACAGCGCTCAGCTTTTATAGCAGAAAAGATATATGTTGAGTACATTTAATAAAGAAATATTTTTTAAGCAGCTGAGAGGCGCATCAGTGTTCACTTGTGGGCAACCTCTCTTGGATACACTTTTTAAAATTGAAATATAGTTTCTGTTCAATATTATATAAGTTACAGGTGTACAATATAGTGATTTGCAATTTTTAAAGGTTACACTCTATTTATAGTTATTGTAAAATATTGGCTATATTCTCCTCTGTATAATATATCCTTATAGCTTATTTTATACCTAATAGTTTGTACCTCTTAATTCCCTGCCCCTCCCCCTTTCCCTCTCCCCACTGGTAACCACTAGTTTGTTCTCTATATCTGTGAGTCTGTTTCTTTTTTGTTATATACACTAGTTTGCTGTGTTTTTTGGATTCCACATGTAAGTGATATCATACAGCATTTGTCTTTCTCTCTCTGACTTATTTCACTTAGCATAATGCCTTCCAAGTCCATTGAATATACTTTTTTAAAGTAAATTTTCTATTAAAGTGTAATGTGTAAAACTGAATATTTCATTAAAATCGAATGTGTTCACATATTGAATATCTTATTCCCTAGAGGAGAATTTGGGGGAGGGGAAGTGAGAATATTTCCCATCTGATCAAAGGCAGTGGAGGGAAGAGGACATTTTCACCAGGATTACCTGGGCTGAGGGCTGGCTCTGAAATAGTCGGCCTCCTACACATGTTCCCCTGAACATGAGCAAAAGACTGTGGGTTTTTTTGGTTTTGTTTTGTTTTGTTTTTCTGAGCTACATATAGCCTGGAACTCTTTATCCCTGAAGGATGGGGAGAGAAGAGAAATAAATTGCAGCAAAAATGGGTATACATGTCAAGGTATAGATTTCACTCACCTCTGTACTCCAAAGATTAGAAAGATACTTGGTTCACTAATCTTTTAAAATAAGTCTGTATCTGACTTAATGGAGAAACTTCAGATGCCCTCTCTCTAAGGTTAGAAGCAAGATAAGGATGCCCAGCGTCCTGCTACTCTTCCACTTGGTACTAGAAATCTATGCCAATCCAATAAGAGAAGAAAATCAAAGGTATAAACATTAAAAATGAAGAAACATAACTGTCATTTGCAGATGATATTATCTACATGGAACTTATTATAAACCAGGAACCATCTATTTGTTTAGTATTCACTAATCATCTCTATTTCAAAAATAAGGAAAATGAGGTTCTGAGAGGCCACGTTTACCCAAGGTTGTTAAGAAGTAGTCCTCAGAGGCTGAATTTCAGGCCTCATGAGGCAAGAAGAAAGAATAAGAACATTCACAGTGAAAGTGTGAAGAAGAGAGCGGTGAAGTTCCATCCATCCGTCCCTTCATCCATCCAACCATTCATTCAGTAGTTGGACGCTTATTGTGTTAATGTATGTTTGCTCCCTTCCATGCACAATGCTCGGTGCCAGGGATGCTGAAATGAAAGTTGCATGTCCTGATCGCAATCTGGTGGAAGAATAATACCACATGAGGAGATGACTCTGTGACTAAGCTCACATAGCAAGCAATCGAGGCACAGGAGAAATTGGGATCATCAGAGATTGCTTTCCCAGTGGTGACACCAGAGCTGAGTCTTAAAGAATAGAAGTAGGTGTTCTGAGCAAGGAGCTGGGCATCAGGTGAGGGAGATGCTGTAGAGTAGGGAGTGGGACGGGATGCTCATGCAGAATGATAATGATTGAGGCTATCGTATTTTTAGGCATGAGCCCAGGACTTGAATGACATTGTGAGCCATGCTAAGTAAGGAATGTGGATTGTGGACGCAGCACTGGGGTACTGAGACAGACTGAAAATAAAATGTCTCAGTCCTTATAGGTTGAAGGAGGGTGTGGAGTTAAACTGCTTTGTTTTCTTTTACTGTGTCTACACTGAACAGCATCAATTATCACTTCCATTGGCATGCTAATTTTCCTGTAATTTACCACTAGTCACAGCTTTTTAAATGGTGTTACTAAAACTTTATCCTATTCCGAATAAGATTGCTTTAGCATTGAGAAGACTCGACAACTGGTACCCTCCAGCCACTCGTCATCCCTTTTCTTTGAAGCGTTGTGGCTTCATCATTAGGTTTATCAAGTAAGAAAGTCCCCCAGTATGGTTCCAGTGAAGCAGAAAAGATAAATCCATTTATTCAACAAATATTTACAGAATATTTACAGCGCTAGGGTACAACAGTGAATAAAACATGCTTCCTACTCTCAAGGAGCTTGTGGGCTCAATTTGACCAAACAGATAATAACATTTAACACCAGAATCAGCAAACATTATATGATACTGTGTACCAAGCCTCGTTCTATATGTTTCCATATACGAATCCTTCAATCATTTAATACGCTCAACAACCCTATGAGGCAGGCTGTAAGAGGCCCCCTTGCCCAATTCACCCTGCTAGCGGGCTCGGAACTGCAGCAGTAAAGCTCCAGTGTCTGTGCTCTCATCCCTTTCACCTTAATGGCCTGATGACAATCTAATGTGATAAATAACATGATGCAGACAAGCTGCGTCAGAGTAGAATCCAAGGTGCTACTAACCCAGTCTTAGGGGTCAGGAAATATTTTCTGGGAAAGTTTCAAGCTGAGCCTAGAAGAAGGAGTAGGAGTTAGCTAGATGAGAGAGGAAGGGAGGGTTAAAGGAATCTTATGTGCAAAGATTCTGAGCCTAGAAAAGACTTGGCATTTACTGCAGAGCATCCTGGAAGATTAAAATGAGGCCAGGATGAGGGGGTGGGCGTGAGGTTGGGGAAGAATAGAAGTAAAGTTGGTGTGACTTCAAATTTTAGGGCTAGAAGAAATCTCATAGACAAGGCAATGGAACGAAGTTCCAGAAAATCCTGAGCTTAAATATTATATCCCTTTTAAGACATGATGACCTTTTTTCATCAAAGCAAAATCAGAATCATTTTTTGGATTCATGGCTTCATGTAGGTAATAAGTTTTAGAAAAGTATTTCTTACTAATTACCTTATTAATTACATGGAGGTATGTATTTAAACATTCATCTTTGCTGAAAGGAATAAAATTGCATTAAAACTAGGTATAAAATTACCCCACAAATCAGTTACTACTGATTTACTATGATTGAACGGTCATTCTTGTCTTCAACATTTATTTGTTGAGCACCTACTATATGTCAGGCCTGGTGTATGACACCAGAGGACACTTAAGGAAGATAACAGGTCCTTGAGCTTGCACTAGGCATATTGCAGCAAATCCTAAGTATCTTAGAAAGTCTGAAAGCATGGTTTTCGTACTTATAGAACATATAAGGATTTTTGTCCAAACATCTAAGTTCACAGATGAAGAAACAAGGAAGATTAAGTGATTTACCCAAATTCATATACCTCAGTGTAGGGGGGTGCTGGTGACTTGACCTAGGGTCATACTTCTAAGCCATTACTCTTTCCAGTGACACCTCACTCCCTTATATATTCTGAGCCATGCATTCAAGAGAAGTGTTTGCCAACAAGTTGAGGGGTGTTGTAAGTCAGGATTCCCATTGGAGCCCTTCTATACCAATGTAACCTTCTCCCCCGCTCACAAGGTAACAGCCTACCTATGGCCAACATTGTCCAGTTTACAGAAATGTTTTCACATTTATTATCTCAGTTGAGCTTCAAGGGACCCTAGGAAGTAGATTCCATAGACATTAACACCCCCATGGAGATGAGGAAAATAAGTTTTAGAGTTCCAGTGACATGAGCACGGTTACAAAGTAAGAGCCAGAAGGGCAGGATCAGCTGCCCCAGGCCTCAAACCACAGAGGCACTCAAACATCCTGGGAATAAACCCGAGATTCTGTGCCATGTAACTCAGGTTTCTACCAACACTCCCAACACAAGTGATGAAATGTAAACTGGATCTATTCCCACTGAAGAAGGAAGTTTCCTTGGATAGAAATGTAAAAACACTCCCAGGACTGCAGATTTATCTTTGCTGAGATTTTCTGCGATCTACACATGCATATTTCTTGGTGTAATCAGAGTCCTGCCCCAATTCCAAGAGGACCTGAAACTGACAGCTGAATTGCTAAACCAAACAGTGTGTGACATTGTGCAGGGAAACAGAGATTTTTTTAAAAAATATACATTTAAATTCCTTTAATATACCTCCCATGAAGTCATCTGGTTGGAAAGGAAAAGTGAAGAGAGGAGAAAAAACTGTAGATATTTGGTAAATGTTTAATTGGTATGAAGCCAATAAATAAGTAATGGAAAAGAAACTATATATATATTCACACTATAGGTTATACAAGTGATGGCCTGAATACATTCTTGCTATTATGGAATTAAGTAATTAAATATTTAGATTAAAAATAAAAGTCATTCTTCACATACCATGAGTGTACTTGAGACTCTTCCAGTGACTTAAGAAAAATATTTTTTTTAGAACCATACCCATATCTTGAACGAGACTGTGTAACTATATCCAAGTAAGTTCTCTTTGCTCATGGTGAGTGTGAGTGACTAATGCTTTCCAGTTATGAATGCTGGAAAAACTGTGAAACAAAAGAAAAATAGTAAAATATTCTGCTATGCTTGGTGCAAATAATAAATCCCTTATTAGAGCATAAAGAGAGATTTGATTTTCATTAATGGAAATAGTCATCATCTTTGTCACCCCTCTCTATTAAATAATATCAATTTAAAGGGACACCACATTATCCAGAATCTGGATCTGCCCCTTGAGGCCTCTGCTCATTGGCTGAGGCTCCATTCTTTTATACTGCAGATATTTTTTTAACTCTAAATTCTTTGCTCCTTCCACTATCATATTTCCCACCCCGTGAATGCCTGGAGTTCTGATAGACTGTGCCACAAAACACTTGTGTTTTATTTTATACTATTTTCTATTACTATTACTGGTGCATGAGATGTTTTGTACAAATCATTGGTCTGTCTCCCCAGCTAAACTCAAAGTTTCTTGGCGGAGGAATCTCGCTTCGTATTTATCCTCTCCCTGCCTCCCCCACTGAGTGCCCTTGCTGCAGTGTGCACAGAGTAGGTTCACAATCCCGGGGGGAGTGTAGTCTCCTCTTTCTCTTCTCCACAACAGCATGAGACAGGCTGGGACCTGGGACCTGGGACCCTTTGCTGCAGTGCTTGCACCTGGACAAACATCTCCTTGAGAAACAAAATACAAAGAAACAATAAGGAACTAAAAACGTGCATTGGCCGTTGGGGCAAATTATGAACAACAAGGTACAAAAAGACCAAGAAAAAACCAACTACCACTTCTGAAGAACTGGGAGCAAAAGCATGGGACTAAGCATGCCCCCTGCACCCAACACCACCAAAGGGGTGGGCAAACCACCTAAGGCCCCCACTGGCTGTACCCCTGGACGTACCCCTATCCCCCTTCAGGACCAAGCAAGGGAAACTGTTCCTTGTTTTCACTCCCCGCTGCTGCAGCAGGGGCCCCAATAAAGCCTTGCCTGAATTCCTTGTCTGGCCTCTAATCAATTTCTATTGATTGGGGAAGGCCAAGAACCCTGGTCAGTATCAAGAGAACTCCTCAGCAGCTGCATTCTCTCATCCCTAGTGCAGCAGAAACTTCCCAGATGTGGGCAACACCCCAGAGTAGATGCAGAGCTCAGGTTTTCTCAGGGTAGAGCTAAGTGTTGGCTGGCCCTGGGTGTCTGAGCCCTGAGGGCTGTCCTCCTCCACAAACTCACTAAGCCTCTTCCTGGCCCTGATCCCCAAAGTCGACTTTTTTTGGTCCTATAGTCAGTACTCCAGCTGCACTGAGTTCCTGGCTTAATTCCCCACTACTCTCAGCCAGAAAGCTTTCTGGTCCAGAGCTTCAACTACATTCTCTTCTTTTGCTAACTTTGTTTCCCTCTCCTGTACTGTATGAGCTTGTTTCTTCTGGCTGCTTCCAGAAACACTTCATCCATTGCCAACGGGCTCTGTAATAGTTGCTTTAATCATTAACGCTGATAGCTATTTATAGAGATTACCCACGCCAGCCCATGAAATGTTTACCTCCAGTCAGGCCCATGAAAAGGGAAATTGTGTCCCAGGATGGTTGTGTCTTATGTGCTTGGATCATACCAGCATATTCTCCTGCCTAGAACATGGTCTGTCCAGAATTAAAGCGATTTAACTTCGAAGAGAAAATAATGCACATTTTTTTTCCCGTGAGATTTTATTCATGGTCATTTGCTTCAGCTGTTGATATAAAGAAACCAGTTTAACTGCTTCAAAAGGTCAACTGAAAAAGGAATTAGTCAACCTGTGAACTCATTAAAAATAAATGGAAGAGTTATGGAGAGTTATTATTATATCATGTCAAGGCTGCTTTTTGGAGGGGAAGAGGAATGCAGGCCAGGTGGTTAATTGGGATTATGCCCTTAGCTACATCTGTTGTGATATCTGGGTTTACTCCATGTGAAAATGAGAACAAGAGTTTGTCCCAGGCTAGGGTCTCTAGAGATAAATACTATGTGAAGTGATTTAAAGGCACAGAATCTAGGGGAATAACTATTCTAAGAGTTCAGATGGTTACAAAGAATGCAGTTTTAACCAGAAGCAGAGATAAAACCTCAGGGTCACCAGAAAACCCCAGGTGTTTTCAAGGACCATATTGAAAGTTGGCTGACCAAGTAGAAGGGGAAAGAGCCAGGAGCTGTAAAGCCCGATTTCAGTGACTCAGACTGGACTCAGTGCCCATGGTTGATATCAGGAGCTTCTCTATCTGTACACCGTTTGCGTCAACCCAATTCCTCATCCTATAGTTGAGTCCATTTTTAAATCTGAAAACTTAAGTGTATCCTGGAACTGATAAACAGCTGAGAGCGTAGGGAAGAAAGGAATAGGTGGGTGGGGCTAAGCCGCAGCCCCAAGGTAACAGCAGAGCAAAAATAAATAACTGGATTCTCTTGGAGGTGGCAGATGAAGGAACCTATTGTTACCAAAGAGAGTTCCCTACCCAAGAGACCCTGAGGCATTACATCAGCAGACTAACACATATGACTCTTTCCCAACTCTGGCTCCATTTTGGAAACACATACCTGCTATAAACGGTGTTTGGAGAGAAGGAGAGGAGATGCCATGTCTGTTTTTCTGCTTCCCATGTCTCTATTAAAATTTAGTTGCTGTGGGCAGGGTATTCATCATCTCCTTTCTTGGTGACCCCTCAAATTGCAGCGAGCCACTTTGTACTGTTGTTCGATCACATGGTCAGGACAGATGGCTCCTGCATAGCAGTAAGGTGGACAGGGTCCAATCAGTCCTAAATGCTGAGATCTGGTGCCTATTTAGGGGCAGAGCTTTGGAAAAATAATGGCTGGTCATTATTAAGAGTTTCATATGTGCAAAGACTGGGCTAGGAGCTTTAAGTGTATCTCCTCATTTACTCGTCACAACAAACCAGTTAGGAATTACTGCTTTTTCTGCGGTAACTCTGAGGACACCAAAGTTCAGAGAGGCTCAGTAATTTGCCCAAGGTCACAGAGCCAGTGAGTAACAGAGTCAGATTTCAAACCCAGGTCTGACTCCAGATCTCGTGCTGCTACTCCTCGTATTGTCATAGGAAATGCACCTGAATGGACATCTAGTCCTGTAGTCCTAGATTAAAAAATAAGGGTAAGCTGCTTATTTCCTGTCCCTAGTTTTCTTCATTTTATCACATTTACACCTCATATCCAGATGCCAATATGGCGCTTTTAGTTACGTACCGAGTTGTGTGGAAGGGTGAACAGAGTTTATCTCTATGGAAGAATGTTCATGGATCAATGGACCTGCCATTACATGGTCCCTATGTGGATGATACTGTCTACCAGGGGCTGGGGTACACACAGTTCTCACTCTCAGGAGATAAGATAGGCCTATCAAATGGTATCCAAGGCAGCAATACCATAAGTGCTATATCAACAGGAAGGAGAACTGCTCTTCATGTTGGAAGAGGGACAGATCACTTCCGAGGAGACGGTCAAGGAGGGATTCCTGGAGGACGAGGCAGGATCTGAAGAGTGAGGGAGGGTATTTATTTGGAGGTAGTGGAATCATGAAATGGGGACATGGAGCAAAGAAGCGAAAGGCACGTTTGGAAACAGCGAAGGCACCAGGTCACTTGAGCTAGGCTCACTGGGGAAGGAGGAGGAGACGGAGCAGGAAAGGCAAGCTGAAATTAGATTGTGCAGAACCTTGGAAACTATGCAAAGTGGTTTGAAATCATGATAATAAATAAGATCCATGGTGTGAAACTCCAGTCCTGTGGAGGCACTGGATCACCTGGGGAGACTGCTGTGCAGCAACAGCAGGGAGAACAAGGGCTTTGGACAGAAGGTCTACTTTGAGTCGAAGTCTAACCCCGTAATTTACTAGCAGTGTGAATTTGGCTAGTTACTGAATTTTTCTGAGTTGCTGTTTATTCATCAGTAATTCCCATCTCACCTGGTTATAAAGCAGGAGTCAGCAAACCTTTTCTGTGATGAGCCAGACTGTAAATATTTTAGACCCGCTGGGCCATATCGTTGCTGCTATCGTACAGTGAAGGCACACAGACAACTTGTAAACAAATGAGTGTGGCCATGTTCCAATAACATTTTACTTACAAAACAGCCATCCAGCCAAATATGACCTCTGTGCCATAGTTTTCTAACCCCTGTAATCGAGGATTAAGTGAAATTATATCTGTAAAACACCTAGCACAAAATAGGCTTTAAATAACCATTCCCACCTCTGCTAATTCCTTTTGCTCCCCGCCCCCCGCAAAGTGGCTTGTACCCCATTACCACACCCTGATGTAGTTGATACTTACGGCTGGCCATAATATTATCTCATAAAAATGGGCTTCAAAATCAATAGATTCCTTAGGGTATGGTTTACTAAAGGCATAAAGAAAAGGGAGTCTTCCTGGTTATGATAATAAAGGATACAGTGTGTGTGTGTGCAAAAAAAAAAGGTGTGAAAAGAAAAAAAAGGAATGTAAAGTGCTGGTGACCTAAAGGGAAGGAAATCCAAAAAAGAGGGGATATATGTATATGTATGACTGATTCATTTTGCTGCACAGTAGAAACTAACACAATATTGTAAAGAAACTATACTCCAATAAAAATTAATTTAAAAAAATAATAAAGGAGAACCATGTCCCATTTCTAGGCTGAGAGGGCATGAGGCAGTACCCTCCCTTTCCTTGCCACTTAAGCCTAAGAAAAAAGCAGTGGAATTCTGCCTGCTGAATTTAGAATAGAACTACTGGGGGAATTTGGAATGAAAGGGCGCCCCCTAATGGACACTTACAGAATTCAGATGAATTCTCCTTTTCATTCTCCAAAAAGGATTAACCAAGATGAATATACCTCACCAGCAGTCTACTTTTTACAAGCCCCCTTCATGAGACCTCATTTGATCAACAACTGCGTTGTGGGATGATTTTTCTCCTAAGGAAGTTGAAAAAGAAATGGTTAAGGACTTAGCCAAGGTCACCCTTCCTGACGTAAACCAATAGAGAGAGAGAGCAGGCTGGATATTGGGGTGTGCACAAAGTGGTTAAGGCTTAACCAGGGCAAATAGTGGGAGGCTCTGCTCGCCCTCTGAGTTTTCCCTGTTGCCAACACAGGAACGAATTGATCTACAGCAAGAAACCATCAGCCCGTCTCACTGAAACCTCTCCCACGGCAAAAGGGTTCTAACTGAGCTGACGTCATCTAGGCAAAGCAGTCTTCCAGCTGGTAAGCCAAGCCACCCAACAGGGAAGACCTAATGGTTCTTTCCAAAGCCTCCACTTGGAGTCACAGGACACTCATGTGCAACAGGCTGGCCATCCCCCTCCCCCTTCGTCAATAATTCACTTCTGTAGTTGCTGAGTGAGGTTTGTTGAAGACCACCCTGGAGCCCTCGGGGAGCCACCTGGGAAAACAACTGGAGACCCAGGGTAGGGCTGTGGTAGAAATGCTAGAATTGTATTTCTAAGGGCTCACAGAGCACAGCTGTAGTAGTCCTCCCAGAAGAACAGGACACGTGGATATACTGGCCAAGAGAGAAGAGAGCACAGGAGACTGGGAGAGACTCAGATGTCCAGAGGAGGACAGTGGTGGCAAGACCAGGTCTCAGAGATGATCCAAGTGGCGGTGGACAACAGAGGGGAGGGTCAGCAGAGGCTCTGATTACATGTGAGGTGGTGGTCTACCTTCTGGAAATCTCAGAGGAGGAGACCACCAAAACTGGTGATTCCACTAACGTTACACATTTCTGGGAATTCTTAGAAGTAGTTGGAGAAATAAAGAATGAAAAAACAAAAGCCTTCCTGCTAGTCAGCAGTTGTAGGCATGGAGGATCGAGATTTAGATGATGATTATTATAAACATGACCCTGGGCTATAATTATATCAAACTGCCTAGTAAAGCTCGGGGCATACAGACTATAATTACATTAAACTTCTTTTTTAAAAATTTTTATCAGAATATAGTTGATTTAAAATGTTGTGTTAGTTTCTGCTGTACAGCAAAGTGAATCAGTTATACATATACATGTATCCACTTTTTTTTCAGATTCTTTTCCCACATAGGTCATTACAGAGTATTGAGAAGAGTTCCCTGTGCTATTCAGTAGGTCCTTATTAGTTATCTATTTTATATATTGTAGTGTATATATGTCAATCCCGACCTCTCAGTTTATCCCTCCCTCCCCTTTCTCCCCCTGGTAACTGTAAATTTGTTTTCTACATCTGTGACTCTATTTCTGTTTTGTAAATAAGTTCATTTGTACTATTTTTTTAGATTCCACATATAAGCGATATCATATGATGTTTGTCTTTCTCTGTCTGACTTACTTCACTCTGTATGACAATCTCTAGGTCCAGTCATGTTGCTGCATATGACATTATTTTGTTCTTTTTTATGACTGAATAATATTCCATTGTATATATGTATCACATCTTCTTTATCCACTCCTCTGTCAATGGACATTTAGGTTTCTTTCATCATTAAACTTCTTTTTAAAGTAAACTTTTCATCGAAGTACAAGTACTTACAGAAAAACACACTAGTCACAGATGTACAGCTCAATGAATTTTTCCAAAGAGAACACACCTGTGTAGCCCAAATCCAGATTAAGAAACAGAAGGTTATTACCACCCCAAAGGCCACCTCTCACCCCCTCTTAGTAACCACCCCCTCCCAAGGGTAACCTCTATCTTGACTTGTAACACTGTACATTAGTTTTGCCTGTCCTTGAACTTTATATAAATGGAAACACACACAACTCTTTTGTTTGCCTTCTTTCACTCAACATTATGTTTATGAGGTCCATCCGTGTCCTTATGTGAGGTTGTGGTTTATTTGTTGTCTTTGCTGTATAGGATTCCATTATGAATATACCACTATTTATTTATCCATTCTACTTCTGTTGGGCATTTGTGTTTTTTCTGGTTTGGGGATCTTCTGGAGAGCTCTGCCATGGACTTTCTACTACACGTGTTTTGGTAAGTATACGATGTGTTTCTGCTGGGTATACGCCTAAGAGTGGCTTGGTAGTTCGTATGGCATATGTTTGCTCAGCTTTTGAAGATACTGGCAATTGCTCGTGCTATTTAGACTCTCCAAACAATGTTTGAGGGTTCCAGTTGCTTTTTTTTTCCGCTGCAACACCATCTTTTCTTTCCTTTTGGCCATTCTGGTAAGTACAATAAATACATAAAACTTTTAGTTTTATTTTCAGATCTGGCAGGTTCCCTGAAGCGTGCCTCCCAGTTTAAAGTTTTTCTTGAATTTGGCCAGATGAAATCTTCAGTATAAAGATCCAACTTATCTTCTCTTTCTGAGGAAATCGAATGTTTGTAAAATATTTGGCTTATAGAAAAAGCATATCTTTGTTTTTGAGACTTTAAGATCTTTTACGTTCTGAATGCAGAAACAAAATTAAAATAAAACAAAATAAAATGTTTAAAAAAGCAGATGTAAGGATGGCCACATAAGAAATTTTCCTTTCCCTCCTGAGCTGGTTCTTTATAAGACATCTACAGTAGGACTCAAAGTTATACCCTTTTTACGAGAGTGTACCTTGCCTTTTCAGATGTCTGGCTACTATACCATAACATATGGACCTTTCATTGAATCTACGCATCCCAGAACAAAGAAGATTATTGCCGGAGACCTGCTGCCAGTGTTAGTAGGGGAACTGCAAGGCTTTTCTTATAATTGATCTTGAGAGGGAAGAGTTTTCTCATAGAGCGTTTTTCTAAGGGCAGCTGTGTTAATTTAAGTGGAAAGAATCTGTTAGGACCAAATAGCAGACGGTGAAACAAATCCGGTATGGCATGAGGATCTCATGCCTTTCTACTCTAGAGATCAATATACAAAATGTGCATGATTGGTTTTCTCTGTTATCACCTTTGGCCTAGAGAGTCTGAACTCTGCAGAACTATTTTTCCCTTTAGATTGGTCATTGACTTGGCTGTCTCCGAAGTATTAGCATACTTGCGCCGGTGTATCAGAACATTGAAAAGATTGAGATGGAATGGGGCCTAAAAGTAATGTTTTTGTTTTTGTTTTTTTAAACTGAAACCAGATTTATGCATTTGTGCAAAATGGGCTTCATTCTTCCAGTGCTGGTAACAAGCACAGTTAAGAAACCAAACATGACCACGGTAATGAGGAAACACATGAAATGAAACAGGAAAGAGGTTACCTGAAAACTCTTAAGAATAACGATATTATTAGCATTTTCCTCCAAATCACTTAGGTATCGTAAAGCCTTGTAGGAAATTTTGGGTTTAGCTGCAAGGAAGGAACTAGGGACACATTACCCAGTTGTTCTCTGAAGGACTGCCTCTTAACAGCTCTTAATTTCACAGATTATGTACAATAGCCTTGTTCCCCAACCAGATTGCAAGCCTCTGGAGGGCAAGGACTGTTTATTCTCTCAAAAATATTGTTAAGCTCCTGCCTGGTGCTGGGGGTGGCAGGAGGATGCTTCCTGCTCTCAGACCTTCTGCTGGAGGATGGAGGGAACAAAAGTGCCCAGCGAACTGAGAAGGCATCTTGAGACCGAAAAACGAGGCTATAGCTCCATGTAATCTATGGGTCAGTTTATTATAGGTAACTTACTCGCACGGTGGGATCTTGATCAGGCAGAAAAATCTGGAAGCATCGAAACTGCCCTCCCCACTGCTGAGGGGCCATTGGGACAATTTTATAGTTAACCTAGGGTGTGAGGGTAGGTGCTTGGAAACAGGACGTGCATTCCTAAGTCAAGTTATGCACCTTGCTAGTGTCAGCCACTTATATGAATCCCTGACCACTGCCTACTCTCAGGCTCCTGGGAACTCTCTTCTCCTCCTCTGGAGACACCCTGGACTTTTTGCTGTCCCCTCATGATGCCAATCATTTATCTGGATTAGCACTGGTCTGAATACATATTCTCCCTCACAGGCCTTTCTTTGTGCACCTGGAGTGGGTCCACCACCTTTGTTCTCACCACCCCACTCTGTTGCTGGAAATACACACCTCAAGGTCTATAACCTTTCTGGACTATGTCTCTTCATTCATGAATGCTTTAATTTCACAAATGTTAATTGAGCTTCTGCTTCGTTCCAGGTGCTGTGCCAAGTATGAAAGGTACAAACATGTTTATAATCATTAGATTGCTAAGGAAAACATAGGCATGTGGACAAATACATAGAAGGAAATGTTACAAATGCATCGATCGATGTGTGTCTGGCATACAGGAGGGTGCCAAGGAATAGCTGATCAATTCTTCCATGAGGTTAGGGGGTAGGCAGGTGAGACTTCACAAGGGTCAGTGTTAGGTAAGTTAGCTTTTACCCAGACCTGTTCCTATGGCAGTTCCCAACATTGTCACCTGCTGATGCTGCATAGCTGGCTAGAGCTCTGGCAGCAGTGGGCCAGAGAGAGGGCAAACAGAGGCTACCCACAGGTGTATGCATACTGGAATTCTGTAGGAATTCTGGAATTACTCAGTGTGGTCGTCATCGATGCTGTTGGCCAAATGTTTCCAATTATGTGTCTTCCAGGCCCATGATAGAATTGCGTTTCCTGGCTCCCTTTTAAGGCCATGTAGCTAGTACTGGACAAGGAATTATAAGCAGATACAAGTTTGTGGCCAGTGCATTGAATTGCCACCCTGAGACACTCCAAAGGTTTCTTTTCTCCTCTAACATGACAACTGACAACCTTTCAGACAGTGGTCCCCCTCTCAACCTGGGTCCAGTGTGAGTAGAGCCACCTACTGCCCTTTGATGGACGTGTGGCACACACAAAACATGAATCTGTATTGTCTTTAAATACTCAGATTTTAGGGATGAGTCTTACAGCAGCCTAACCTAGAGTTTAGCATCTTGCAGGAGATACCAGTTGTCTCTTTTCAGGAGACTACGGGAAGATTAAAGAAAGAGTTGAAAGCAAAGTGAATTATCTGTATCTGTGCGTGAGTTGCTTCAGCGTGAAGGTATGCGTAGGAGAAGGGGGGCACACTGTGTGTGTGTTTTTTTTAATTCACAATTTTCTTTGTCTTTCCACTTCAGTGTCTTATTTCTCTCCTGTCTTCTTCCTCAGTCCCACATACAGTGACCATAAATGTAAAGTCAGCCCCTTATTTACTTCAATGCCCATTTGACAGATAATTATCGATCACTTACTGCACGTCTAGCACTGTGATACGTATTGAGATAATAGAGATGAATATAGATTCTATCTTGAGGATGCCACCAATGACAAATTGATCCCAGCACAATTTTGAGCTTGGAGACTGAATTCTAAAAATAATCCAGATTAATATCACGTCAGTAACCATACATCATATGAATTATACTTGTGACTATATATTGCTCATAGCAACAAGCTTAAAATAGTTGAGTCACTTTATAAATCTATATTCCAAAATAGGACAAAAGAAAAAGATGAATGTTGGAATCTTTTCTTTAAGGAGGTTTGTTGAGATATAATTCATACATCATAGAATTCACCATTTAAAGTGTGCAATTTGGTGATTTTTTAGTATATTCACAAAGATGTGTAACCATCACCACAATCAATTTTATAACATTTCGTCACCTCAAAAAGAAACCCCGTACCCATTAGCAGTCACTTCCCGTTCTACCCTTTACCCCTCCCACCCTCTCTCCACAGTCCTACGCCACCACCAATCTACTTCTTGTCTCTGTAGATTTGCCTATTCTGGGCATTTCATATAAATGGAATCCTACAGTATGTGATATTTTGTGACTGACTTCTTTCACTTAGCGTAGTGTTTCAAGGTTCATCCACATTGTAGCATGTATCTGTATTTCATTCCTTCTTATGTCCACGTTATATTCCATTGTATGACTATACCATACCCTATTTATCCATTGATCAGTTGATGAGCATTTGGGTTGTTTCATTTGTTGGTTATTATGAATAATGGTGCTATGAACATGTGTGTACAAGTTTTTGTTGTGGACATATGTTTTTATTTCTTTTAGCTATTTACCTAGGAGTGGATTTTCTGGCTCATATGTTAACTCTGTTTACTATTAGAGGAACTGACAAATTCTTTTGCAAAGCAGCTGTACCATTTTACATTTCCATCAGCAATGTATGAAAGTTCCAATTTCTCCATATCTTGACCAATACTTGATATTATCTCTCTCTTTTATTACCCATTCTAGTGGGTGTGAAGTAGTATCTTCTTGTGGTTTTGATTTGCATTTCCCTAATGATTAATGATGTTGAGCATACTTTTATGTACTTATTGGCCATTGGTATAATCTTCCTGGGAGGAATGTCTGTTCAGATCCTTTGCTCTTTGGGCTTCCCTGGTGGCGCAGTGGTTGGGAGTCCGCCTGCCAATGCAGAGGACACGGATTCGTGCCCCGGTCTGGGAAGATCCCACATGCCGCGGAGCGGCTGCACCCGTGAGCCATGGCCGCTGAGTCTGCGCTCCGCGACGGGAGGGGCCCCAGCAGTGAGAGGCCCGCGTACCGCAAAAAAAAAAAAAAAAAAAATCCTTTGCTCTTTAAAAAAAAAAAGGGTTGTTTTTAATTGTTGAGTTCTAAGAGTTTTATATATATATATATATATTCTGGATACAATCTCTAATAAGCTTTATGATTGAAAATATTATCTTACATTATGTCAACTGTCTTTTCATTTTCTTCATGGCATTCTTAAAGTAAAAAAGTGTTTAATTTGAAGAACTATAATTTATCTATTTTTTGTTGCTGTTGTTGCTTGTGCTTTGAGTACCGTATTTAAGAAGACCTTGCCTAAACCAAGGTCACAAAAAGTTATCCCGATGTTTCTTTTCCTAAAAGGTTTACAGTTTTTTGCTCTTAAATTTAGATCCATGGCCCATTTTTTAGTTAATTTTATGAATGATGTGAGGAAGGGTCCAACTTCATTCTTTTGCATGTGGATATCCAGTTGCCCCAGCCTCATTTTCTTGAGAAGACTATTCTTTCCCCCATTGAATTGTCTTGATTACTGTGTCTTTTCCGAAGTTTAGAAATCAGGAAATATGAATCTTTTAACTTTTTTCTTCTTTTTCAAGGTTGTTTGGGCTATTCTGGGTGCCTTGCCTTTCATATGAATTTTGGAATTCATTTGCCAAGCTCTGCTCAAAGCCAGCTGGAATTTTTAGGTATTGAGTTGAATCAGAATATCAACGTAAGGAGTATTGCCATCTTAACAAGATCAAGTCCTCTTATCCATGAACATGGGAAATCTTTCCATTTATTAGGTCTTAAGTTCTTTCAACAATATATTGTAGTTTTCAGAGAACAAAATTTACACTTCTTTTGCTAAATTCCTGGTCTTATTTTATAATCGTATTTTATTCATTTTGTTACTGTTGTAAATAGAACTGTTTTCCTATTTTTTTCAGATCTTTCATAAAGTGTATTGAAAGATAATTTGAATATCAGTCTTAAATCCTGCAACTTGCTTATTAACTCTAATAGTTTTTTTTTTTTTAGTAAAGTCCTTAGTATTTCCTTTATGCAAGATCATGTCATCTTCAAATAGAAATAGCTTTACTTCTTTCTTTACATTATGGATGCATTTTATTTCACTTTTTGCCAAATTTCCCTGGCTAGCACCTGCAGTACTCCTGATCTTAGGGAGAGATCATTCAGTCTTCACCATTAAGTATGATGCTACTAGTGAGTCTTTCATAGATGCTCTTTATCAAGTTGAGGAAGTTCCCTACTATTCCTATTTGTTGAGTATTTCCACCATGAAAGGGTACTGGATTCTATGAAATCTTCTTTCTGCATCTATTAAAATGATCATATGGTTTTTGTACTTTGGTCTATTCATGTAGTGTATTGTTTTAATTAATTTTTACATGTTAAATCAATTGTGTATTCCAGGGATAAATGCCACTTGGTCATGGTGTATGATTCTTTTTACATGTTGCTGGATTCTGCTTGCTAGCATTTTGTTGAAGAAATCTGTGTCTATACTCATAAAGGATATTGGTCTGTAGTTTTTTTATGATGTCTTTGCTTTGAGGATCAGGGTAATACTAACCTCAGAGAATGAATTGGAAAGTACTCCCTCCTCTTTTATTTTATGGAAGAATTGGCAAATAATTTGTATTAATTCTTTTTTAAATGTCTGCTATCTGTTAGAACCATGAGAAAAGCTGAGAGAGCATATTCTTTGCAAATTGAAAGGGGCAAACTAATTGTCAAAAACAGATTTTCTTAAATAGAAAGAAGATTAAATTGAGGGGAGAAAGGCTCAGAGTGTTTGGAAGGTCTTTGCATGGTCTCACAAGACATATCACAATAGAAAATTACAGTTGAACCCATTTATGAACATGCATATGAAAATCTTGACCAAAAATACCAATGAATCAAATGTGACAGTACCATTAATCAAAAAGTCATGATGAAAGGGCAGTTTTATATCAAGGATGCAAAGAAAAAGCACTAATAAAAGTCTATTAATATCAATGATAGGTCAAAAAAGAAAACCATAGCAATTCAGTTGATGCTAAAATGACATTTGATAAAATATCTATTCCTGATAAAGGCTTTAAAAAACTAGTTATCCATATTCTTGGGTGTGGAGAAATACTGTTTGATTCCACTTATACGAGGTACCTAGAATAGTCAAATTCATAGAGTCAGAAAGTACGCTGGTAGATGCCAGGGGCCAGGGGTGGGGGGAGTGGGGGGAACGGGGAGTTAGTGTTTAAAGGGGACAGAGTTTCAGTTTAGGAAGGTGAACAATTTGGGAGATGGATGATGGTGAGTGTTGCATAGCAACGCGAATGTACTTAGCGCCACTGAACTATACAGTTAAATATGGTTAAAATAATATGTTTTGTATTATGTGACTTTTACCAAAATAAAATAAAAATAAAAGAGTGAACCTAATGTAAACTATGGACTCTGGGTGATAATGATGTATCAGTGTTGGTCCGTGCATTGTATCAACAAGCATAACGCTCTGGTGTGTTGTGTTGATACAGGGCAGGGGCAGGGGGGAGGCTGTACATGGGTGGGTGTAGGGGGCGTATGGTAACTCTGTACTTTCTGCTCAATTCTGCTGTGAATCTAAAACTACTTTGAAAAAATTAAGTCTGTTAATAAAAAAACCCACTCATACAAGAAGGCTTCCTTAAAAATGATAAAGAATATATACTTCAGAGCAAGAGAAACAGTATTTAATAGTGAATCATGGAAAGTCATCTCATCATATACCTACTATCTCTAATATTGTTATCATTTGAAAGGTCCTGGTTAATATGCATTAAGATGGATCACAAAAATAAAAAGAGTGGCTTTTAGAAAGGAGAACACAAATAATTACTGTTTAACAAATGATAATATCCACTAGAAAACTCAAAAAAGTAAACTAAAAAAAATAGTTAAAATTAGTAAGAACAGGAAATACAATGGCCAAACCCAAGGTCAACATACTTCAGCATCTTCTTTGGATAACAGTAACGATAATACCCATATTACATGAGCACAGGTTATGTGGCAGACGCCGTGTGAATGCTTTTCATTCACAATGTAAGTTAATCTTTTAAAAACGCTTTAGCCATTAATTAATGAAACTTCACAGCAACACTTATGAGATATGTACTATCATTATCTCCATTCTATAGAAGAGGGAACTGGGGCTTAGGGAAGCAGATTAACTTGCCCAAGGTCACAAAGCTAGTATAAAGCAAAGTTAGAATCAACTAAGCCTCATTCTTCATTATTATCACTATCAATATTACAGTTATTCTTATTATCATTATCTATTGAATTATCATAGGCTGAAAGTGTTGGGAGACAACTTTTCGTAGTCTCACCCATTTCTGCACATCTTATGAGCTGTAGAACTGGCAGCTTTTGTTCCTATCTTTTCCAGGCTGTTTGTATAGTGAATAGCCTTGGAAGCTAGAGATAGAGTCTCCATCCAGAGCAAAGGACAGGTTTGTTTACTGTCCAGTGTAATAAAGATAATATCTTCCTTCAGGAAAAAGGTCCTTGGTAAAGATGTGGTTTCCCTAAGCTCAAAGTTCTTCTGTAATGCAACTCTGCATATGCAGGTGGTACCTGGCCTTCTTCACATTGCCCAATGGGAACTGGGGCTCAGGAAACTGATAATACATGTTGATACTCTGACGACTGCTAATGCTGTGAGAAATAAAGTCCTTTGTCTCTGACCTGGGTATCTCCTGTCTTCTGCCAACATCCATAAAATGGTTGCAGGTTAACTTGTTAGTTTGCAATTAGGGTACAATTGCAGACCCTTCCTGCATCTGGAGAGACATACCAGGATGGGAAGACTGACTATTGTAAAGATTTTCAACTTCCTCAGTTGGGTGATAGTTTTAGCGTAATCCTTATGGGTTTTTTGAATTTAATAAACTTCTTCTTAGCTTCAACTGAAAGAATAAATTGCTAAGAATCACTAAGAGTTTTTAAAACAAAAGAAGGGAGTAGGGGCTTCCCTGGTGGCGCAGTGGTTGAGAATCTGCCTGCCAACGCAGGGGACGCGGGTTCGAGCCCTTGTCTGGGAAGATCCCACATGCCGCGGATCAATTTGGCCCGTGAGCCACAACTACTGAGCCTGCGCCTCTGGAGCCTGTGCTCCGCAACGAGAGAGGCCGCGATAGTGAGAGGCCCGCGCACCGCGATGAAGAGTGGCCCCCGCCCGCAGCAACTAGAGAAAGCCCTTGCACAGAAACGAAGACCCAACACAGCCAAAATAAATAAAAATAAATAAATAAAAATTAAAAAAAAAAAAGAAAAAAAGGTTCCTGTCTCTGAATCTATTAAAAAAAAAAAAAGAAGGGAGTAAAGAGGGAGTACTTGCCTCCCCAGATATTACATTATTCATAAAGCTAAAATAATGCAAAAAATGATTGTAGTTCTGGCACAAGAAAAGATAGGCAAATCAATGAAACAGAAGGAATAGCATGGAAACAGATTCTATCACACAGAAGTTAAAATACCACGAGGGAAACATCACAAATCAATGGTGGCAGGTTGAACTACTGAATAAATTGTGGCTCCAAAAAACCAGTTGGACATTTGGGGAGAAAATCAATTTAGAGATTCACATGATGCGTTAGTATACACTTTTGATAGATAAGATTTAAGTATGAGGAAACATATTAAACCATTAGCAAATATAAACAAAGCCTGGAAGAGTCTCATGTCTGGGTGGGAAAGAACATTTTGAAACCTTTCAGAATTTTGAAATTGTCATGTCCTTTGACCCAGCAATTTACCTAAGAGAATGCAAACTTCATCTTTAGGGATCTAAGACCCTTGACTATTGTTTATTGCTCCCTCCAGAGAATGGTAGGAATTCAATAAATGTTTGTGGAATGAGCAAAAAAAGGTTGCACAAGAACATAAAGCTGTATGTACAAGGATGTCATTGCAGTCCTGGTGGTGTCAGTCAGCTGCCAGCAGTCACTCTACGCCTTGAGAGTTAAGTGAAATTGACACGAGACTCTAGCTGCCGGCCGTTCACTGCCCTCCACGTGATTTCTGTGTTTTGGCTGTTTTTATTTTCTCATCATTACTTCTATCTTGCTCAGAGTTCTGGCTCTGTCTGAATCCTTAATCCCACTTGGGTCTCACCTCTCACAGCTAGTCTCGTCTCTTTTATTTGAGCAAACCTACACGTGGCATTCAGTCCCGTTTCCCTGATTTTCCATCTTCTTAAAACAAAACAAAACGTAGCCAAACAACAAAAACGCCTCCCGAGGCATTTGGATGTGTAGCAACTTTGACAGGTTTGAGATGACAAAAGGGGTTTTTACAGCCACACAAATGGACTCATTCAAAAATTCATGTTAGACATCCTCATACATAAAAGTTCTTTGGACACTCTCATGAGGAATTTCTCACTGGCTGCATTTTCCCATGGACTCCTGTCCTGATGGTCACTTGTTCTCCTCCCTTCACCTCTGGACTTTGCTCACATCTTATCAGGCTGTCTTTCCAGGGCTTACCGCCTCCTTAGGCTGTGTTGGGACGGGGGAAATGCCTCCCTCTGTTATTCAGAGCAGTTTTTCTTTCTACACCTTCTCCAGTCCCCAGCCCATCTAAAGCTTAGGCAATTGGCCAGACTACTCAAAACCCCATTAATTTGGCCTCAAGCTCTCGCAACATGGAAAATGAGTAGAGATTTTCATATTTCAGACTTCCTCTCTTTCTTATAAGGAAAAGGGAAGCAGTATAGATGTTTAATCTCCCTTTGATATGAAATATAACTTTCCTCTTCCCATGAAAGGCAGAAGTGGGGAACTCCCTGGCGGTCCACTGGTTAGGACTACGTGCTTCCACTGCAGGGGGCACGGGTTTGATCCCTGGTTGGGGAACTAAGATAGATCCCACAAGCTGTGCAGTGAGGAAAAAAAAAAAAAAAAAAAGCGGCAACAGACAGTTTTGGTTTTAAATAATATTTTTTCACCCAGCTACATTTGTAATAGTAAGAAAATTAAAGATGATCCAAATGATCATTAATAGAAGACATCAGGTTAAATAAATCATGATACAATAAAGAATGTAATAAATCCAGATGTTCTGAAATGGAAAAGATGGCCAAGATGGGTTAGTAAGTTAAAAAAGAGAAAAAAGGAAGTTGCAGGAAAGCATGTATAGTGTGAAACTGCTTGGCACTGGGTACGTTTTTGGTTGTCACAGCTGGGTATTGGTGATGGAGTGGGGTTACTACTGAGGCTGAACACCCGACTCTGCCCAGGGCAGTTTTCCAAACAAAGAATTTTCTGGCCCCACCACCAGCAGTGTCGAGGTTAAAAAACCCTGCTCCAGATGAATATATGCCAACCTGTTATCAGTGGGTATGTCCAAGAGTTGATTTATGGAGGAATTACACCCTTTCTAAGTCATTAATTTCTCTTTGCATTTCTTTTGATAAGTTTATTATAATCCATAAAAAGGTTTCGAAAAGCTATCAATAGTTGGAAGAGATGGCACATTTAAAAGAATCAATATATTTAATCAAATCTGGATGAGCAGATAGGGAGAGGGAGAGACCAGAGAGGAGAGGTGTGGCTTGTTCGCAAAGGACGCCACAGAGCTGGGTAATGAGGTCAGGTAAGAATCAGGCCTCCGCCCGACGAGGAATTTCCTCCCCAGAGCACACCTCAAGTATGGCCTGTTCTTTCCTGGTCTCACTCGGAAATGCTCTGCCTTCAGGAGATTAAGGTTGGCAGGTCAAGGGCGCGCTGTGGGAGCTGGAGTTCCTCTCTGTCCAAACGCCACACTCACAGTCCTGGGGGTTGGAACAAGTAACAGTAAGAGGCGTGACAGAACATGAAAGCACATGTGAAACGGAAGGGGTAGCGCTATTTGTCTTCCAAGGGGTAAATTTTGCTTTTATTTTCCGCCCCGTCGTTTTGTTAAACTGGAGTCTCTTGAGCGCCACCTGGTGGAAAGATTTCGATTACTAAGTCAGATATGTCCTCGCCTTCTCCAAGAACATTTTAGTCACAGTCAATCACTGTCTACATTTTAAGGTCTTCTCTGGGCAGGGCTAAGGCTTGATGTCACTGCCTCAGCACCTTGTACAATTGACAGATTATAAGCCACCAGAAATTGTTGAAAGAGTAAATATTGATCCATTATAAGCTGGGAATGGATATTGGCGTCCAGCCTGAACAGGTGTTGGGAGAAGGAGGCAGGAATAAGTTGTCCTGGTTGCCAAGGGTGAGTGCAATGCCTGCAACTAGGGAATAAAACCAACTCCAGGCCAAAGAGCCTCTGAAATCCCAAACAGACTCCCGGGGGACACACAGGGAGCCAATATGATTCCCCAGAGCCTAGGCAATGTTTGACGGTGGTGGACTCAGGCCCTCTCTGGGATGAGACTCCATGAGGTGTACAAGTGCTCTGGGGTGTAATGTAACTAGTCCCTGTCATTTCAGCTCTGCCCCAGTCAATTCCTCAATAACACAATTCCCGGCCTCCAGAGTGGGCCCCAGGGGACCTGGCAAGCACTTCCCTCCTAATGAGAACAGCTGCTAATGTGTGGGCCCAGTGGGTACCTGAGAGCAGTGTTGCGATGTTTTCAGACTTTTCCAAAGAAATGGAAATCTTGATTAGCATGTGAAATCACTTAATTTTCCAATATTGGCTCAAATTACTTTGGAAACACTCAGTGGGCCAAAAGCCACGTATGTTTGTGGCCAACAGTGAGTGACTCATGAACTAGAGGATCTCTAGGCTTCTTTCCACTCTTCTGACCCACTGCGGCTCTGACCTCTGCCCACATCTATACATGGCTAGTTTTGAAATGAGGTCAATTGATAATCCTAGCTCAATATGGCCCACAAGGTCAGGTGCTCTTTCTTTGAAGTTTCAGGACAGTGAGCTTCTCTTTAGGGAAAAGAGCAAAGTGCTTCTCTTTAGGTAAAATATTTTCCAGAGCGGTCCGCACGCCCACCCGGCCCCCCATTCCACTCCACCCAAATACAGCTCTCTTCTCCCATGCTTCTCTCTGCTACACATCTCTGCAGCCTGCTGTGTCTTGTGATCTGAACTGGATTAAGTCTCTGCATTCTTGTCTTTTCCCCAGGGTGTGGCCTTTTTCAAACTTTCTGTTTTCATTTATTAAGAAGCCTATTATGTTATCAAATTAATTAAACTAATTCCCATCAAGCACCACGTGTTAAAGCTAGTGAATGACTTTGCTAGTTGGTCTTTAAAAGGAACAGGATTGAATGTAGACCCTGAGATATATATATATGCAAGTATAATTTTATACATATAATTATATGTACATATGTAATTATCAGTTTCTATTAAAATAATAATAGCAGGAACAGAATCAAAACAAAAGTAAAAAGTATGTATAAACCTACTCTTTTACTATGTTTTAATTTATATGTTCCGTTTCATACTTTATTCAAATGTTTGCCGATTCTTTTTACAAAGATAATGAAAAACACACAGATGCATAAACATAAGCCCACACAGAGAAATCGTGTGTCTACAGTTGAGACTAGCCTGGGGGTGAACAGCAGGTCGCGCTAAGGATAATCAGATAATATTCCTCTGGTTCCACCTCTATTCATTCTGTGGAAATTCCAGTACTCAAATCCCTCCTAACTAGCTCTTGAGTCTTCGGGAGGTAATCCTCCCAGCTATCGTGTGCCATATCCAATTTCCACCTGCTTTTTAGCGTCTCCCTTTAGAAACGTCTGCTGTTGCTGATGCTGCCATTGAAACCTCAGAAACTGCCCCACTTCCTCCCTCTTTCATCCCTCTTGCATCAGCCAGTTCAGCTCCTTGGTTAGCTGGCTCCTACTCCGTCAACAAACCCACTGTGATAGAATCAGGCACACAGGCTAGAAAGCAGTACAAACGTGGAGGTTTTAGTGAAACTGCACTTGTGGTTTTTACCAGTTTTTTCTTGCAGTCCGTTCTCCCTTGAGCACCTGTGAGTCTGGAGTTTGAAGGAGGGCAAACTAGATGACAGACAGTTTTCTTGTCATCACCTTTTCTTTTTTGGTGACTCCGTTCCTGTGCTGAGCTTCCGTGATTTGATTCCCTTCTCCTTATGATGGAATTTTACTTACTAGGTGCCTCAGTCCAACGAGCAAACATATGCCAGGTGTGTCTCTTCAGAGAGGCCTCAATATGTTTAAAGACTTGGGCCAACACAAGTTAAGGGGTCTGGGGCTCCTAATAAATAGCATAGACACAACTTGGGGTTTATGCCTTTTTCATTTCTCACTTTGAGTGTGTGTCCCGGTTACTACATAGTTCTCATAATTATTATGTAAGTGGTTATATAATAAACATTACATAGGATGAACATATCACAATTATCTCATTGTTCCCTTATTTTGGACATTTAGGTTATCGTTAATTTTCCTCTAATTTAAATACTATGAATTGAGCGAGAACAATTTAAGTAGTCTCGACTGTATGTTTTACTTTGGGGATAGATTACTTAAAGAAATTGTGGTTTCTGTAACTCCCCAAATTTCAGGGACCTAACACTAACCATTTATCTCTCACTCACATAACCATCTAGTGTGAGGTTCTTGGTCAGCAGTGTTGGTGAGTGTTCTGTCCCATACATTCTCTAGGGAGCCAGGATGATGGGGGCTCTACCATTGTCAACACAGGGCTTCCAAGACCTCTCTGGGTACCACCATTAGCTGGCACATGAGTAGGAGAGAGAAATTCGCGTGAGGGTTTCATAAAATAAAATTCACCCATTTTAATGGTACAGTTCGATGAACTTTTGGTAATTGTGTACAGTTGTATATCCACTGTGACAATCACAGTATAGACATTTTCAATATCTTAAAACGTTCCTGATGCCTCTTTACATCTGATCCCCTCTCCCAACCCTTAGCCCCAGGCAACTCTCTGTCAATATAGATCAGTTTTGCCTGTTCTTGAATTCTACATACTAAATGAAATACAGTATGTATTCTTTTGTGTCATGCTTCCTTTGCTCAGTATAATTCATGTTGATGATTGTATTAGTCGTTCATTTCTTTCTATTGCTGAGGAGTATTTCATGGCATGGATATACCACAATTTGTTAATCCATTCACCAGTTGATGGACATCTGGATGAGTTCCAGGTTTTAGTTATTATGAATCGTTCTGCTATGGTGTGGAGATGTATGTCTTGTGTGTTCATTTCTCTTGTGTAAATACCTAGGAGTTTGATTACTGGGTCATAAGGTAAGTGTATTCTCAATTTTATACTGTTTACTAAAATGACTGTAACCATCTTTCATTCTCACCAGTAATGTCTGAGAGTTCTAGTTGACCCAGGTCCTCATCAATACTTGGAACTGTCAGTATTTTTAATTTTAGCCATTCGAGTGGGTATGTAATAGAATCTGGGTTTTCATTTGCATGGTCCTAACAACTAGTGATGTTGAGCGTCTTTTCATGTGCTTATTGGCTATTTGCATATTTTATTTTGTGAAGTATCTGTTCAAATCTTTTGCGTATTAAAAAAATCAGGTTGGGGGCTTCCCTGGTGGCGCAGTGGACATGGCTTCGTGCCCCTGTCCGGGAAGATCCAATGCAGGGGACATGGGTTCGTGCCCCGGTCCGGGAAGATCCCACATGCCGCGGAGCAGCTGTGCCCGTGAGCCATGGCCCCTGAGCCTGCGCGTCCGGAGCCTGTGCTCTGCAATGGGAGAGGCCACAACGGTGAGAGGCCGCGTACCGCAAAAAAAAAAAAAAGAAAAGAAAAGAAAATCAGGTTGTCTTCTTATTATGAGTTGTAAGAGTTCTTTGTATATTCTAGATACAAGCCAAGAGTATACTACTCATTATCTAGTACTTTCCAATACCACGAGACAGCTGATTTTTGCATTATTTTCAGATCTGATAGTTGTTTCTGTGGGGGAATTGGTCCTGTAGCATCTTGCTCACTCATTATGGGAAGCAGAAACTATGAAGGAGGTTTTAAGGGCCAGGACTGGAATTGGTTTTCATCAATTTTGCTTACATTCTGTTGCTAGAATTCAATCATGTAATAACAGCTAACTCTAAGAAGGCTGGAAATATGGTCTACGTGTGTGTCCGTAAGGTAGTGTGCCCTAGAGAAGAACAGAATCGATGGTTAGCTAGCAGTATCTGCTGTGGTGGACCTAGAAGGCACACATGGTAGCAGAAGTTCTGGCCCAGGAGCATGGTAAGTCTGTTTCTAGATCCCTTCCACAACAATAGTTATGCAGTACTTACTGTATGCTACAATATGAGACTAATGTTTATTGAGCGCTTACTACGTGCCATGAAAATACAGACCTTCTGTAAATGTTTCTTAACTATTGAATGGACCTAACTTCCTGGGGTGGCCTGAGGAAGACTCCCCGTGCCTTTCATTGCTACTGCTGTACCAACCATGGTGTGTTTCATGATGCGTCCCAATCTTGCCAGCCACAGCAGGAACAAAGTTGTGAGTAATGAGGATGCATGCCAACCACTCCCAGTTCCCCTGAGGGAAAGGATCACTGGAGAAACAGAGCATTATTAATAGCCCCAAACTTCAACAAGCCAGTTTTTCCATTCTCTGGATAATTATTTGTGGACATTTGTTGACCCTTAAGGGTTTGGGTAAGATTCCAATTTACAAGCTGTCCCTTTGCTCTCTGCTATGTTTCTGCACCAAACTTATCACTATGCACAGCATTTCATGCCAGAGAAGTTCACAGAACTGTTTATGATCTTTCAGTGAATTTCCTGCCTCGCTACATGGTTTTGCCAGATTTACTTGAAATAGTGCTTTGATTGTCCAAATGGATTGGAAATGCTGCCTATGTTATCATCATCTCTCTAACCAAAGCATCTAGACACAAACTATATATTATAATAATAATAGCTAGCACTTGGTGGTCACTGTTGCTCACAAACTGCTTCTATATACGTTATCCTATTTGGTCCACCCCTACCACATAAGTCATTTGGATGTCAGTGGTAAAGCTACTTCACTCATTCACAGGCTTAATACCATAAAATGTTCACATTTATCTTTTTCTTCATCATACTCTCATGTTACAAAGATTATAGACAATGAGAAGGTCCAAAGACATTCAGTAGGAGGTCCAGGAAGAGAGTAAAAAGACCAGACAATACAAGTAGGTTCGAAGACTCCACGGTATTTTATAAATGAATGCTGTCAACACCTCCACACCTAGAATCTGTCATACATACATACATATATATATATATATATATGCATGTATATACATACATACATGCATGTATGTATGTTCCAGATAAACCCCCCCACCTGAACACATTCTCTATCCCTTCAATGCTTCCCTATCTCTTTGTCGATAACATACACACTCTTTGATTGCATGGCTCTTCCTGACCTGGCCAATGTCCATTCTCTTGTGTCATTGCTCATCACTACTCCCTCACATCTTACACTCTGACATTAACTGCTCTACTTGCAGTTTCCCTCTGCACCAGGTGTGATTTACTTACTAGGTAGATTGCTCCAGTAATCTTTCAATATTCAGCTCAGTGTCCCTGGCTTTGGGAGCTTCCTCAGCCCAGCTCCACAGCTCAGACAACCCATCTGATTTCTCAGAGCATATGAGAATACCCTCATCAGTGCTTTCCACATTGCTTAGTAATAGTGTCGCTGATTTACCTGACTGTGTGGCCCACACACTGTGAGCTCCTTAAGGATGTAGCATCTTTTTTATTTGCATAGTTCCTGGCATATTTTAATTGAACCATAAAGGTAAATAAACAAATACATAAATGAATAAATCAATATTCACGTCATATGCATCAACTCTTTCGTTTGTTTGACTTGTATTTGAGGTACCTTTTATAACCTTGTACAGATGGGCAAAGCAAGAAGAGATATTGGAGTAAAACAGAGATCAATACATAAAATGGCTTCAAGAAAAACAGGTTGAAGGAAATGGTTATAGAATAACAGAAAATAATGGTCATCTTTGAACACATTTGCCTTTTTTTGTCAAACATATCCAAAACAATAGTGCCTCTTATTTCTCATCACTGAACAGTAACAACAAGTAACAGTAGTTTAGGATGTGTATTTTCAAAGCATTTATGCAACCATTTTCTTCAGGACATGTTCACAACAACTCTGTTCTTTACGTGAGGACAATAAGCTACATCTGTCAAAGATCCTATAGCCACTATATGACCAAACTGAATGTCTATCAGCTCAGGTCTTTAACTCAATATGGGGTCATTGGGACAGCTTCTGATTATCAGATTGCCAATTTATACTTTATCTGCCTATCTAATTTCCCAAGAGGTTGCCTTCTGGGGAACACAGAAACATATGGCTTATCTGCATACATGCATTGCCTAATTACTGGTTATACAGATGGTTGAGCAAGTGGCTAATGAAGATGTAATCATGGGCTTGATACTAGAATTCACAGTTAGCTTGTCTTTATTTTCTCCCTCTATTAGCAGCCTGAGTCCTGTGTCAGTCTCTAAATTTAAAACCTCTGCATGATACAGAAAGTTTTTTTATAACCTACTTTTCCAAACTAATCTCTTTTCTTCTTCACCAATAATGCCTACTACAGCCAGGCCAGGTTCCTTCCCCTTCTCCCCCCACCACTTTCCTATGCACATTGCTCCTTCCATACTTGTGCTTAGAACCCTCTAGAAAGGCTCACCCTTCTTCACTGCCTGTCCTATCCTATCCTATTCCTTCTTAAAGACCCAGCCCAGCAATTCCATGAAGGCTTCCAGAAGTGCTAGCCTCCGGTGATGTAGTCCTCCTCTGAGCTAACCACCAAACATATGATCCATTCCATTTTCCTGGTATGAAACGATGAAGATAATACTAACATAGTGCCTTATGATACAATTTTTGTATCCTCAACATTTACTATGGCTCATAACAAAGCCCTTAATAAATGCTTGTCAAATAAAAGAATAGGGGTTATGCTTTCATTTAAATCTTCTAATGCCAGGGACTTCCCTGGTGGTCCAGTGGATAAGATTCCATGCTCCCAATGCAGGAGACCTGGATTCAACCCCTGGTCAGGGAACTAGATCCCACATGCGTGCCACACTGAGAGTTCGCATGCCACAACTAAGAAGTCTGCATGCCACAACTAAAGATCCTGCATGCTGCAATGAAGGTCCCGCGTGCCGCAACTAAGATCCAGTGCAACCAAAATAAATAAATAAATATTAAAGAAAAGAAATCTTCTAATGTCAGAGTCAGTTTGAACTGTCAGTAAGAACTGTTTTAGGACCGTCACAGTTCCTGAGCCATTAGCCTGTAATGCCTAAAGGATGACGTGGTCTTGCTCTTAATTAAAAATGGACCAATGATACAAGTACTCTAATTTACAATTTTGATGGTGGAGCTCCATTCTCAGGTTATTCTCAGAACTTCCCATGCCTTTCCCTAAACTTAGACCCTTCCTTTCCACATCTGATTCCCCAGACAGAATGTAAAGTCCTTTGGGAGGAGAGCATGGGTTTGTTTTCTTTTTTTCTTTTTTTCTTTTTTTTTTTTGTCATGCTGTGCTGCATGTGGGATCTTAATTCCCCGACCAGAGATTGAACCCGTGCCCCCGGCATTGGGAGTGTGGAGTCTTAACCACTGGACAGCCAGGGAAGTCCCATACATGTATTTTATTTATTCTTGAAGTCTTCCATATTGCCAAACTTGCATAGCACTTTGTACAGAATACGTGTGTAAGCAGTGTTTTTTAATTAAATAAATGGCATAGTATTACGCACAGCAGTATGATGTAGTGGGTATAGATTGACCTTGATGTCAAAAGACCTACACTCAAGTCCCTGGTCTGCCACTCCCTGACTTTGGGCAAGTTGTGCAGCATCATTGTATATACCCATATAATTAGTATTTCCTCTGTGTAGATCCAGATGGTGTCATTTTCCTTCTGCCTGAAGGACTTCCTTTTATATTTATTATAGTGGAAGTTTGCTGATGATTAATTTTTCAACTTTTGTATGTCTGAAAATGTTGTCTTCATTTTTGAAAGATGCTTTTGCTGGCCTTAAAATTCTAGGTAGATTTTTTTTCCCTCTCAGTACTTTAAAGATGCTGTTTTACTTTCTTCTGGCCTGCATTAATGAAAAGTCTGCCATAATTCTTATCTTCGTTCCTCTGTATATAACATCGTGTGTTTTTTCCCCCTCTGCCTGCTTTTAAGATTTTCCCTTTGTCATTTTTTTTTTAATATATAAATTTATTTACTTTTGGCTGTGTTGAGTCTTCGTTGCTTCATGTAGGCTTTCTCTAGTTGTGGCGAGTGGGGGCTACTCTTTGTTGCAGTGGGCAGGCTTTTCATCTTGCTGGCTTCTCTTGTTGTGGAGCATGGGCTCTAGGCACACGGGCTTCAGTAGTTGTGGCACATGGGCTTCAGTAGTTGTGGCTCGCAGCCTTTAGAGCACAAGCTCAGTAGTTGTGGTGCACAGGCTTAGCTGCTCCGTGGCATGTGGGATCTTCCTGGACCAGGGCTCGAACCCGTGTCCCCTGCCTTGGCAGGCGGATTCTTAACCACTGCACCACCAGGGAAGTCTCCTTTGTCAGTTTTTTTTCAACTTAATTGTGTGAGAGTTGGTGTAATTTTCTTCATATATCTTGTGCCTGGGGTTCAGTGAGCTTCTGAGTGTGTTGATTTATAGTTTAATCAAACTTGGAAAATTTTTTGGCCATTGTTACTTCAAGTGTTTTTCCTTCCCCCTGACCCCTCACCTCCCCTTTGGGGACTTCAGTAACATTTATATTAGACCACTTGAAGTTTTCTAACTACTCACTATTAATGTTTTCCCAGTCATACTATCCTGTGTAGTAGTTCATTTTGAGCAGTTTATATTGATGTGTCTTCAAATTTACCAGTCTTTTCTTCTATAATGTCTAGTCTGCTGTTAATTCCGTCCTGAGACTTTCCATCTCAAACACTGTAGTTTCCATCTCTGGAAATTTGATTTGACTCTTTTTATATCATCCATGTATATACTTCACATGTTCAATATTTCCTTTAGTTTTTCGAATATATTGTATACAGTTATCATACTTGTTTTTATGTCCTTGCCTTTTAATCTATCATCTGTGTCAAGTTCTGGGTTGTTGTCATTGACTGATTTTTCTCCTCATTATGAGTAACATGTTCCTGTTTCTTTGTTTGGTAATTTTAATTGAATTCTATACATTGCAAACTTCACCATCTTGCACGCTGACTATTATTGTGTTTCTATATATATTCTCAAGTTGTTCTGGGAAGTGGTTAAGTTAATTGGGAACAGTTTGCTCCTTTCAGATATTTCTTTTAATCTTTGTTAGGCAAGACCAAAACAATGCTTATTCTAGGGCTAATTTTTCCCTACTATTGAAGCAAGAAATGAGGAGTATGTGATCTGGAAGAATAATAAAATCAAATAAAATTAGAAGGGCCTGGAAAGAAGAAAGATTAATGCCTTGCAGTACAGTCAATATAAACTGCATAAAGGGAGACTTTGAATTTTTAACTCATCTTATCCATGTATATTTGATTCTGAAATCTGCTGTGCACTGAGCTGTGGAAGTATGGACTCTTGGGCTTGAAGTATATGTTGAGGAAGCCTGACATTGGAGCCCAGGTTTTGGGGGGGAAATGTTAAGGTTTTGGACGGTGCTATGGACTGAATATTTATGTCCCCAACAAATTTGTGTGATTATTTGATTAATGCTTGTCACTTCCACTAGAAGTGAATTCCATGAAAGCTAGGGCCCTACAACTGCCGGATATGTTGTAGCTACTCAGTTATACAGTGTGTGTGGAAAGAATGAATGAAGAGTGGGGGTAATGCACCCCTCCCCTCTCCTACCTCTGTCACCTGAGTGCACGGGAGCTGCATTCCCCTGTGACTCAGGATCACCTCCTTTAAATAGCTCCTTCAGATTTGCCTATAGTGCCACACTCCAATGGTTCAAAAGCCAGCTTTTTGAACTGGTTGGGGGATGATCAGCCCTTCATTTCTTTTCTCTTTCATCTCTGGCCTCAGGTACCCTTAATCAGCTAATCGCTCCAGGAAATAGATGATTAAGGAATGGGAAGGGAAAGGTGAGGAGAGTTCTCTGGTCCTATCCATCCTGTCTCACTTTAGGCTTAACTAGAACTACCTAGGAGGTTTGTTTGTTTTTATGTAAATTCCCTGGTTAGTTAGAGGCAAGGGGACAGGGAGACCATTAATGTTCCATCTACCTTTCTTATCTTTTAGAATTTCATTTTGTTTCTTTTAGAAAATTTTGTTCTTTTCATTTTGCAGGGTTTCCAAGTATATTAGACTTCTGTTGTTGCTGTAACAAATTGTCACACATTTGGTGGCTTGAAGCAACACACATTTATTCTCCTGGAGTTCTAGAGTTCAGAATTCTGAAATCAGTTTCACTGGGCCAAAGTCAAGGTGTCAGCAGGGCTGGTTCCTTCTGGAGGCTCTAGGGAGAATCCGTTTCCTTGCCTCTTCTAGTTTCTAGAGGCCACTTACATTCCCGGCTTGTCTCTTCCTCCATTTTCAAAGCACATCACTCCAATCTCTGCTTCTACCATCACATGGTTTCTCTCTCCCTCTGACTCTTCCTGGGTCCCTCTTATGAGGACCCTTGGGATCCATCCTCTCAGATAACCCAGTATCATCTCCCTGCCTCAGACTCCTTAACCTAATTACGTCTGCAAAGTCCCTTTTGCCATATGAGGTAACATTCACGGGTTCTGGTCTTTAGGATGTGGACAACTTGGGGGACCATTATTCTGCTACCACACTATGACTCTCATTTCTTGGTAAACACCGGTATCTTGGACAACTTCTCAGGCGACACAGAATCCCTGATTTCTGCCTGTAGTCAATAGTTATAACATTCAAGGCTATTGTGCTGCTCTTTCTAAATTGAATATGGTATTCTAGAAGTGGAAAGATTTTTCATTTCATTTTGAAAGATTTAAGGACGGCACAATTAGAAGTTTAACTGGAGATTTAAAGAAATGCTATAATCCCAACTTTACAATTTATTGCCCTGTGACTTGAAGTCATTTTTACTTCTCTAAATTGTAAAGCTGGGGAAAACGCAGCAATGTGTCTCAGCTTTATCGTTTATAAAATGAGAATAGAGGTGCCTACTTCATAGAGGTGCTATGAGGATTTACTGAATTATATTTATCTAGCACTTAAAAATGATCCATAAATATTCGTATTATTACTGTGGCTATTTTGCATTTTATTACCATGTCTCCCTCATGTAAACTATGTGTTTCTTATGTTAAAGAGAAAACCGCAGGCCCAAAATGGCATCAGTGTGTTAAAGCCCATGATACCAAACCTAGACTTAATATATGACTTAATAACAGTTTCGACCTTCCCTAGAAATGTAATCTTCACCAACCAGTCTGGGACCAGGTTCTGGTCAGCACCAACGAGGTAATCTGTCCTGTGGGCCCTCTCCATCTCCCTCTCCCTTCCCCAAGAAGAGGCAATGTATGTGATAAAGATTATTGCTGGTCCCCAAAAGAAGATATCCTGGCCCCAAATAAAATTTTCATTTCTTCTGCTAATGACTTCCTTGCCCCACTCTCTTTTCTATGAAAGCCTTCCATTTTGCACCCCTCAGGAGAACCCTTCTAGTTGTTAGATGGGATATTGCTCATTCGTACATCGTTGAATAAAGGCAATTAGATCTTCAAGTTTATTTGGTTGAATTTTGTTTTTTTAACATTAGCAAGAGGTTCATGGAATACTGTAAGGCTTATGAATAAGCTTCAGGAGGCTCATTAGTCCCCAAAACTGTCTGCACAATTTAGGAGGTGAGAGGGTTTGTAGCTTTCATCAGATTCTTGTAGAGTTCAGTGACCTAAAGAGGTTTCGAGACATTGCGGTTGAAGGTAAAGAGGGGAGAGCTTGAGATAGCAGAAGGAAGCCCTCTGACTACTAGACTCCCAAGGTAGTAGCTCAGGGTTCATTCTTGGGTCAATAAGTTTAAACATTTGATTTTATCAGAGCTCCTAGTATTGATCAGAGTTTCAGAGATTCTCGCTAGCCTAACTCACAAGAGACCAGAGTATAAACCCGAAAGCTTCCGTGTTCGTGAAAGGGGATCGCCTGCCACTAGACTGCCATACCAGTTCTCTTGCGCCTGTCACTCATAGTGTTCCCCTGGTGACAGGCGCCCTTCACAAAACAGCCTTTTAGCTTCTGCCTGTTTCTCTTTTTGCTACAGGACTCAAAGATGATGGGATCTGTTGAGAAACAGATGCACCCAGTGGCCCCTTGCTGGCATCAGGGTATCTGGAAAGTAAAATAATTACTCAGAAAAATGGTAAGAAAAAGAGTTGCATAGTCAACAGGGGTATTTTTATACAGACGATGATACTGTCTGATGAATTCTCTCTGTACCACATCAGAGTACACCTTACTAATGACCTCGGCACTCCTGTCTGTCACATGCACTGTTTTCCTCTTTTTCTCCTGGAACAGTGCTGGGTAAAAGCCAAGACTTGCCTCGAATCACCCTTTTGAACAAGCAGAACGGCCTTTCTATTAATACATTCCTTTTAGAAAAATTTTAATACAATTGATTACATTATGAGTTTTTTTTCCCCTTAACGTTCCATTGTATTTGGGTGAAATAGTATTCTTCTTGCCTTCATTTGATCTGATGGTTCCCCAAACTCCTATTTCAGGCATTTACGTTCTCTCGGGATGGTTTGCTTTCTCAGGTGATTAAATTCATCCATTAGTCATTAATATTAGTTTTACTGACAGAGAGTTGCCTTTTCAAGTCCTGCGTGTACCTTACTGATTGGCTTCACGTGCCAAACGAGGGACCCACTTCTCTTCTAATCAGTATATCCTTGTATTTATTGTTATCACATCATCATCATCAAAACAACACTGTAAAAAGGGGCTTTTTTGTGTGTTAAAATAGAGTGATCATTTTAAAACTTAGATAATACTTGCCCCTTCATATTAACTAATCCTTCAATGGTTTCCCATCCTAGTTGGAATAAAATCCAAACTCCTTACCATGGTGTCGTGGTCAGCGACTGGTATTGCCAGCCTGTCCTCCAGTCCCCACTCCCCTTCTTTTGGTTCAGCACCCTGAATTTTTTAGGGGGACCCACTTTTCTCACACTATTAGTGTACACTTCCGATGGAACAAATCCTCCCCCTAGCTCTGAAGTGGGTGCTTTCTCTAGGACTGGCCAGTCAGCAAGTCCCTTCCGCTGGCCACAGTGAATGGTTCAGGGACAGATACATGTTCCAAGTTGGCCCAATGAGGATCAGGTCTGGACATTTTGCAGCAACCATCGGAAGACTAGTGCAGTCTTCCAGGATGCTAAACTGCTAGAATATACAGCCGAATATTCTGTTCTCCACTCTCTGGTGACATTTATGCCACATCTTGCCATCCTGGAAATGAAGCAAACCCAGAGGCAAACAGAGACAGGAGAGAAACACAGATGACCAGTGACACCATTTGAACTCATTTCTGTCTGCACTTGATCTTTTCAGAGACCTGAGTGATCCCTTTTTTCCCTCAGGCCAGTTTAAATGGTATTCTTTGGAGCTTCCCTGGTGGCGCAGTGGTTGAGAATCCGCCTGCCGATGCAGGGGACACCGGTTCGTGCCTCGGTCCGGGAGGATCCCACATGCCGGGGAGCGGCTGGGCCCGTGAGCCATGGCCGCTGAGCCTGCGTGTCCGGAGCCTGTGCTCCGCAACGGGAGAGGCCACAACAGTGAGAGGCCCGTGTACCGCAAAAAAAAAAAAAAAAAAAAAAAGGTATTCTTTGCATCCACAAAAGTCCAGACTATTCCCATGGCCTGAATGGTCTGGCCCCCTGCCGACCTCCCCACCTCATCTCGGGCCCCATTCCCCCTTATTCTCCCTACATGACAGGTGTTCGGACCTTCTGTCAGTTCCTAGAAAAAGCCATGCTCTTTCCCACCTGAGTGACTTTGTTCTTACTGTTCTCTTTCCTCCAGATGTTCTCCAGGGCTCTTCCTCCACTTTCAGATCTCAGCTTCAGTGCTGCCTCCTCAGAGGCTTTCCTGACTGTCCACTATAGACCAAACATGCAGCACACGCTCTCACACACTGGACTGCGAGTTCCCTGAGGGCAGGGGCCTCGCGTGACTTGCCCAGTGTCGTTATCCCAGAGCCTGGCACTGTGCCTGACACACAGTAAAAGCTACCGAAATCTTGGTGGGCACGTCCCTCAAGTGCTCCTTGACTTGTTCTGCTTTTCACTCTGTCTATAATTCTCTTTCCTTCTTTCTTTGGATAATTGACTTCTTATATCAGTCTCAACCCAAATATCATCTTCTTGGAAAGACCGTCCCTGATCATAACGACTAAAATAGATGTCCCCTCACCCCAATCCTCTATCATGTCACTCAGTTTCATTGTACTTACACCCTGAGATTATCTTTTAAAATTTTTCATCTATTTATTTACTTATTTTCTCTCTTCAACATAAGCTCCGTGAAGGCAGAGGTTGTGTTTGTCTCATTCAAAGCTTCATTCCCAGCACCTTCAGCAGTGCCCGGCTTACAGTTTCCCAATAAATACATGTTGACTGACTGAATGAATGAAAGCCAAGCAGTCATTTGCGTGCTCTGCCTTATTTAATCCTCACAACAATCTAGTGCTAGTCTCATATTACAGAGAAGAAAACTAAGTCTTACAGAGGCAATGTCATTTGCCCATAGTCACATAATCAGTAATTTGAGAAGCTGGAATTCAAATCCAGATGTGCATATTCTACAGATGACAATTCATCGTCTACCTCTCAAAATATCTGTTTTATTATTCCCAAGGTGGGTTTGGAGATCGCAGCTGGGCTCCAAGTAGAAAACTGGGATTCCTACTCCTGGCTGCCCCTCGCCCACGGAACTTATCATCCACAGGCAGAGCAGCTGGGCAGCTGGAGCTCCCGCACCCTCAGGTGCGTGGAGTGGGGCCTGCGCTGGGGGATTCAACACACACAAGGAAGCAGGAGAGTGTATGTTATTTTGTGGGCTTCCAGCTCCAGGAGAGAGAGCCAAGAAAGGGCTGACCTGGGTTCACACTCAACCTTTCCCCCAGACTCAGAATCAGATCAGGCTCTCTTCCCAAGGGGCTGGGGTCAGGGGAAGGGAGGGAGTGAGGGGTCTAAGAGAGAAAGGCGGAACTCTTTTCCTAATGCTTCCAAGAGGGCCAAAGTTCCTGTTTTACGGATGGAGGCAATAACACAGAGAGAGAGAACATTTGCCCCACTCAGCCCACCATTATAAAAGAAAACCCTGCAACTTCCAATTGAAGTTGGAGATGGGGTGAGGGGTCGGGGTGGGTGGGATGGGGAGGGGTATTGTCTACATTAACAGTATCGAGGCTCAGCTCAGCCACAGCTCATTTAATCATATCGCTGCTAAAAATTGGCTCAGCACCTCTGTACTACCTTTCCAGTCAAGTTTAAACCTCTTCTCAGGACAAGGCCTTTCACTCCTGGCCCCTCTGCAGTCTCATCTGTTCCCCGGCACCTCCGACTGCTAGTGCCCTTGGAGAAGCCATTACGAACGTCTCATAATTCTTCACGTCTCCAGGCTTCTGTAAATGTTATTTCTCCTCTACCTGGCTGTTTCTTATACTGTACATCCTATATGCTTTCAAGAGTAGGCAGCTGACCATGAGCGGCTTGAAGGAGGAATAGGTTGTACTCATCTCTGTATCCCTGGGCCTCTCAGAGTGGCTGCCCTCAATGAACACCGAAGGGTCAGCTCAAAGGCAACCTTTCTAGAATCCTTCCTGCTGCCTCTAGTTTGTGCTGAGGGGTCTCCTTCTTGCTCCCAAAGCACTTTAGCTCCTCTGTATTTATCCTTCAAATGCTACACTTTAAATGTTGTTTTTCTGGGGAAAGGGATGTGACTTGTGTATCACCACACCCCGAGTGTTAAGCCACAGTACCTGGTGCATAGTAGATGCTCAATAAATTAATTTTGAATGAAACGTCTTCTGAATCTCCAATATGGAAAGCACTGTGCGAGGCACTATTACAGGGATATAAAGTTGTATCTCTGATCCTGGGGGGAAATGTTCACATATATGTTGTACAAGGCACTGTGAAATAACTTGAGGACAATGCTATAGAAATTTAAGAGGAATATTTCTGACTTGCTTAGGGTAGAAATTTTTACACACCCTCCCTTCTACCTGGAAATGGACTCTTATCTGTTAACTATTTTCTTAATGGTCTTAGAAGTATCTTTTGTGTGTCATTTTGAAAGTAGGTGGGGCATACATAATAAAGAAAGAAAATAATACCCAGGTGACAGGTGTGAAGGGCCTCTGGTTGTGAGTTCAACACCATCTGAGAAGTTTGACTTGGGGTAAAGGGGTGAGTTTTTAGAGACAGCGGGCTTTAGATTCTACTCTGAATGAAAGCAGAGGGTGAGTCCTGGAAGCGGGTGAGTGAAAGTGGTAACCAAAATGGGTGCTTCCCAAGTCGCTTTGTTAGCCTCTGGGGCCGGGTCCACCATCTGCTCCCAGGACCCCCAGGGCTGCTGGGCACCTCCTGAGAGGAAGAGAAATGGAATACTCACGAGTGCTGGAATGTAGGACCAAGAAATCATCCAAACCAGTAAACAGAATAGCCAAATTATCTCCTTTCCCACTGGGAGCATTTGGTCTAACTTCTGATTTGTGCCTAGGAATTATCTGTCCAAAGTTTCGTTACGTCAGAATATTGACATTGCATAGTTCTATAGGATAAGGGTCTAGCACTTGAGTTTTGTGGATGGTGCAGGACTGCAGAACACAGCGCTTAACTGGGCCAGATATGTCTAAAACACTGAATTCTAATCCATCTATGAGCATCCCTGATCCTAGGTGGCCTTAAATAATCCAAGATGGAATTTTCCAGTATTCGACAAGGTGGGGCATGGAAAAGCATGTCTGCTGTGGGGTTTCAACATAAAGGAGTTAAGAGCTGGGAAGTACCTCCTTGGTCAATATGTAAACTAGGCCAGACTGACATCTCATTTTCCTTTTCTTCTTCTTCTTTTTTTTTTATAATCAGAAAGGAAGAGGAGAATATTGAACTTGAACAAACATTTTGGCTGGTCCAAAGGCACCAGGCCCTTGCTCTCTTTTAAGCTCATAATTCTCATTGCATCATTCATTTGGAAGTAATCACTGCTTTGTGAGGTCTCAGAAACGGTTTCCCTCTGCTTTTTTTTTTTTGCTGTACGCGGGCCTCTCACTGTTGTGGCCTCTCCCGTTGCGAAGCACAGGCTCCGGACGCACAGGCTCAGCGGCCATGGCTCACGGGCCCAGCCGCTCCGCGGCATGTGGGATCTTCCCAGACCGGGGTACGAACCCGTGTACCCTGCATCGGCAGGCGGACTCTCAACCACTGCGCCACCAGGGAAGCCCTCCCTCTGCTTTTTAAAATTTAACTTTCCGTGTCTGTGTCTTTGGTACCCTCGGATGTTAGGCCACCAGAGGAAAGGGGCTATGTCTTTTTGACGTTCGAGCCTCTTCAGCATCCAGCACCGTGCCTTGCACAGAGTAGGTGCATTCAATCAATGCGTGTTAAGGAATTAGTGAATGGGTCCTTAGGAGGAAAGAATGAAGATGAAACATTTCTCTCACGACGAGAACGAATATTTCTCAGTTTATTTCAGATATGAATCAGCTACTCAGCGTCAACTGTGCTTCTGTATACTCACCAGGTGTAGATACATGCTTCGGCTGAGATTGAGAAATTCATCTCCGGAGAATAATATGGTGGGCGGGGATCTGAAAGCTCCGAACCGCGAGGAGGGGGCGGAGTCACAGAGAGTTGGAGCGTTTCTGTCCAATCAAAAGGAGACGGCAGGAGCAGGAGTGGGAGATAAGGGGGAGCGGGAGATCGCGAATCCTGCCCAGTTACACGAGCCAGCCAGCCGGAACAGCAGCTTCTCCGTTTAGGTGTTTCTGCCCAGGGAGAGCTGCCGATTCCGAGGCCGACTCCAGCAATGGCCTTTACAAATCTACGGAAAGTGCTTATCAGTGATAGCCTGGACCCTTGCTGCCGGAAGATCCTGCAAGATGGAGGGCTGCAGGTGGTGGAGAAGCAGAACCTGAGCCAGGAGGAGCTGATAGCCGAGCTGCAGGTTAGGCGAGCGGGAGACAGACTAGGGCTGCGAGGCATCCTCCGCGGACACTGGCTGACCAATTCCGGCCCAGCGTGCCCCACCCTCACCCCCATCGCTGGTGTCAGTCTTGGGGTCTCCCGAGATTGGGGGCTGGGAAGGGGGGAGGGAGAAGAAGGAGGGAGGAACAAAGGGCGGCAAGCTGCAGGATGCAAACTTTCCGTTCCGTTTGCAACCGCGTGTTTCACGTTGGCATGCCTCCCGCCAGCATTGCAAAGTGCTGGCTGCTTCAGCTGGTCCTGCAGGCTGCCCGGGGGATGCCAGCGCGGCTTCCCAGGGCCGTTGCGCTCAGTGGCCCTGGCAGCCCGGCGCCGCCTCTCCCCACCTCCAGCGGGGGCTCCGGGGGAGAGGCGCCAAAGTGGCTTCCCTGCTTGGAGCTCAGGGACCGGCGATCCTTCCCCAGCCAAGCCCTGGCTCGCCCAGCCAAGTGCTGCTTTCCCTGGGGGGCCCCGGCGGAGTCCCAGCCTGTTCCGTGGCTGCTGGAGAAGCTGCAGGGAAGGCGGCCCGGCTGGAGCGGCAAACGCCATACCCGCCTTTCATCTGATGCAAGACTGCTGAGAGTTTTCACCGCCCCTCTGCCGCCTGGGAGCGCTCGGAGGAAAGAGGGGCGGGCGGGGGGCGCCCGAGATCTCCGCGCCGGCCACGCGGCAGTCGCCTCGGCCGCCGCTGTCCAGGCTTAGTCTCCGCCAGTGGGCTCGGCGGGGTCAGGAATGGCCCGATCGGACGAGATTCCGATCCCAAAGCCCCCAGGAAACGTATATTTCCTAGCAGATCTTTCTCAGGAAAGTTATCACCGTTTGTGCAGTTTACTTCAGATCTTTCTCTAACTTGCTTGTAAAAATCCTGCGAGGTTTGGTGGCCTCTTCCTGCCTTATAACATTTATTTCGTGAACTCTTCACTCCAGTTTCTGCACTTCTTACTTCTGTACTGTGCCCAGCGCCCAGGAGTCTCTACCCGACCCGTCCGGATGTATTCTCCCCTGACCCCAAACTCCCACACCCCGCAGTGTAGCCTCCTACCAACTTCAACCAGTCTCAGCGCGAATCCACCCTCTCCAGAGTCCCTTAAATCAAACCACAGAGGTGGCTACTGTTGCTTTAGCTGTGAGGCAATCGCATGGTCTTCATAACTGCCATTGTATCTCCTGCTGTGTTTCTCCATGGAACCCCTGCCCCTCTTCTCCCACCCCGTGGTACTGTATTCTGCCCCTGGCTTGTACGCAGAGAAGTTTCTGACTGGTCCCTGTCTTTTTTTTTTTTTTTTTTTGGCTGCGTTGGGTCTTCCTTGCTCCTTGTGGGCTTCCTCTAGTTGCGGCCAGAGGGAGCTGCTCTTCGTTGCAGTGCTCCGGCTTCTTACTGCGTGGCTTCTGTTGTTGTGGATCACGGACTTCAGTAGCTGTGGCACGCGGACTCAGCAGTTGTGGTGCACGGGTTTAGTTGTCCGTGACATGTGGGATCTTCCTGGACCAGGGCTCGAACCCGTGTCCCCTGCATTGGCAGGTGGATTCTTAACCACTGCGCCACCAGGGAAGTCCCTGGTCCCTGTCTTAAAGAAGCTTGTCAGCTAGTTAGGAGCCTGGCCAACACACGGTGAGACAAGTGACCAGACGACACAATACTTGAGTGCTAAATGAGACCATCCGGCAGCCTAGCCTTGTCCTAGCGTTGCAAATGGACAGAAGCGGGTGATCAGCCTGGACTCGGTGGGGGCCAAGGGCTCAGGACGTGATCCTTGGACTACCGGGATCCAGGACTACCCTAGGACTGGATGGGGAACAGGCACCGCACACTTGTCACCTCCTCTTTGTGCAGATGGTATAATGGCCTTGGCTCTGGGCGGTGGCCAGAAGGAAGTGGAGTGGTCTCTAGATTCTCACCTCCACCAGACCACCGGGTTGGGAAGAGTGGCCTGGACTTGGGGCTTCCCAGCTTTGTTATGGAAATTAAAATTCTGTACCCCGGGGGTAGGGTGGGTTGAGAGGGAGCGGTGAGTGTGGAATTGACTAGAATGGGAGGCCCTGGTCACTAGTGGAGGGTTTCCATGGTGTTCAGAGGTTGGCCGGGTGGGTGCAGGGAATCTGGGGCTGGAACTTGGAGGACGTTTTAAAGGCACTGAAAACTTCTGGCAGGAGAGGAGGGATGTTTGTTGGCTACATTGTTGGACGGTTTGGGAGTGCCCAGTCTTCATGTCTGTCTTTGTAAAAAGCACTAGGTTCAGACTGCTGGTTAGTCTCCTTGGGCCACTGGAGGGTCCTCATATCCACACTTGCCTCTTATTATTCTGCATGGAGAGGTGCCTGGGTTAGTGGCCCCTGCCCTCCCCTGTTTAAACCTTTTTAATACTGAAAGAAACTGGGGCCCAGTGCCTGAACCAGGCCTGGCCTCCGTTCCCACTCCTTGGTATTCTGGGCAGGCACAATTTATTCTCTCTCAGTCTGTGGTCAGGAAGTACAATCATCCCCCAGAACCATGCTTTTCAGACTTGAAGCAAGTCACAGCTCATTAGTGGGTGATGAAGTCCATTTAATGGGTCATGATTAGCATTTAAAAAAACAAAATAAGAAATATCAGAGAGCAATGCAGATAGTAAGGCTAAGTATTGTGTCACGAAATTTGTTTCAATTATTGTGTGTTTGTGGTGTGTGTGGTATATGAGTATAAAATCATAACTTAACCATGTGTTTCTTACTGTGGGTCTTAGTCAAAAGTTTGGAAAACACTGGCTTGGAATAATAAAGCATCTTGTTTGGAACTCAACTAAACTCTGACTTAAACTGTGTGCCCCTCTTCTATCAGCAGATGTCACATCTTAAATAAGCCTAATATGCAGGAACATTTAAATCTTAGCATGTATCAGTGGCTTTTAAACTTTGACCATGGCCCACAATAGGAAATTCATTTTACATTATAACTCACTATACACACACATATGTGTACACACATACACTAAAGTTTCATGAAAGAATACCCTTACTAGATGTGCTGCGTTCTGATATTTTCTTCTGTTTCATTAACTAGCAATGCTGGTCAGAATCCTCTAAACGCACGCTGGTAATGCATTTAATTTACTGAAGCACCTTTGTATCTTTATTTCAGAATTTGAAGAAAGGATAAGAAGGGAATAAAGGTCGATGCAAGAGTCCATGTTTTGAAAGGCTCTTTTAAAATGCAAATTTCTAGCCTTTACGCTAGGATTTGGTTTGCAAAAGTTAAATAACCATCTACTTAATCAGGATCACACCTATTGTGCCAAACAGCGCCCACCTGCATTCTCTATAGCTGGGGAACATGATCTGGAGCGGTTCTCTGACTTCTCCTATGATGTAAGTCAGAAGTGGGAGCAATGCTAGAATCATCCCCAAGGCCAAGCCTGTTCTTGGGAAAGGAAGCATGTGTGAACTTGAGGAACGTGAATGGGTTTCCACTGCTGAGTTTGCATAGTTTGTCCGGAACAGCTATAAATCCAGCAGAACAGTGGCCTGTTGTTTTCCAGCTCTGAAGCAGCTGTGGGACTGTGAGTGGGGAGGAAACCCAAGTGTAAGCAAATGCCTGTTCCAGCCTGCATTCTTTTTTTTTTTTTTTTTCTGTACGCGGGCCTCTCACTGTTGTGGCCTCTCCCATTGCGGAGCACAGGCTCCGGACGCGCAGGCTCAGCGGCCATGGCTCACGGGCCCAGCCGCTCCGCGGCATGTGGGATCCTCCCGGACCGGGGCACGAACCCGTGTCCCCTGCATCGGCAGGCGGACTCTCAACCACTGTGCCACCAGGGAGGCTCCCAGCCTGCATTCTTATACAGATAGAGCACACACAAAGCAGACAACAGTAGACAGCAGAGTGGGTGCAGTGTTGAGATTCCCACTGCGGGAGTGCCAGAGAGGACCTTGGGGTGCTGCAGAAGAAAGTTATAATCACTGCAAACTGCAGGGAAGATGCGGGTGGATTTGCAAAGGACTGCGGTTTGCATAAGTAGAGGAGAGGAGTGGACTGCAGGGAGCCAAGTCTCCGAGGGATGACGTGGGGCCTGAGAAGGGGACCGGGCCTGGAGTGCAGGGCTTTTGAGGGATCAGCGGCAGCTAGGTTGGTTGGCACACAGGCTCTCAGTAAATGCATGCTGGTTGAATGAATTCTGGTTTTTTTTTTTGTTTGTTTTTTGTTTTGTTTTTGTCACACCGTGTGGCTCAAGGTATCTTAGTTCCCTGACCAGGGACTGAACCCGCGCCCTCAGCAGTGGAAGTGCAGTGTCCCAACCACTGGACCACCAGGGAATTCCCTTGAATGAATGAACTGATGATGTGTTTGAATGAACAGGAACAGGGGTAGTTGAGGGTGTAAAGGGTCTTGAAAGCCCGGGAACTCTGGCCACAGGAATGCCCGGATCGTGTGGGACCAGCGTCTGCTGAATGGGAGTCTGCAAAGGCAGATTCCCACTTGGGATGGGTGAGCTCTGCATGTACATCTGTGCTGGTCTGACTGGAGGCTCTTCAGACTTCTTGGCTTCAGAGAAAGCTGGGACACACCCTTGAGGGAAAAGCAGAGAGAGACTGCAGGATAAATCTCTGTAAGGGAGATCCTTCCACAGAGAGAGGTCGTGCTTGTTAAAGAAAAACGCCATGCTGTTTCTGGGCTTGTCCTCAGGGTCTGCAGGAATGGGGTGGACTCCTGGGGAGTCTGCATCCTCTTCTACAGCGGGTCTGTCCTGTGGGAAGCAGATTCCCAAGGTTTGCGGAAGGGCTGGCAGCTTTGGAGCGAGCATTCAAGGAGCATTCTATTCAGAACCACAGACACAAAAGGCTTGGAGTGCCCGTGAAGGGTCCTCCATCCAGCTGTCTGCGGCCTGGCACAGCCCCCAGCCAGTGGGGATGCATGAAGCATTCATACCTCCAGAGAAGTAATGCTGCAGCCTCTCTCGAACAATCATCCCAGTGTTGAGAAGCCCTCCAGATCTAAATAGGCTGCGACGTAAGCTTCATTCCTCTTCTTCCATCCGTGGAGAGAAAAGAACTCTGTGCTCTCTCTGCATGTAACTTGTCCAAACTGGTTCCAAGGCTCTGGGCTTGCACACAGTAAACACAGTGTGGGTCCTCACCCTGGGAGCCAGATGCCCATGGCCTTTCTCTGTCTCCAGAATCCGTGTGGTGAGGAGGGAAGAGAGAAGGTGCTCGTGGGAGAACCCACGAGCTGGGTGCTCCACTGGGGACATGCAGCGTGGCTTACAGGTGTCAGATCAGATGTGGGAGGGACCCCAGGGGCCATCTATTCCAATGCTCTTATGTTACAGAAGGAGACCAGGGTACGGGGTGACATGACTTGGTACAGTGACCCAACTTGTCATTGCCAGCCCTAGGCCTAGAACCCCAGCCTCTGGTTCCCAGGTTGCTGCTTGTGCAGTGACCCTTGCTGCTTGCCTACCAACCTGGGACAGCCAGCTTGGGACAGAGTGTGTATTTGCTCACCTGCTCCATTTCCTGGGGATTCTCATCGGGTGTTTGGCAACAGTATCCTTATTCTGCAGAAGATACCACTGGATTCTGGATGAGCCTAAGGAAGATTGTCCTGGGGTCTGGCTTAGCCCAAGTATAATGGCTTTGATGAATCCAGAAAGTCTGATTTTTCACATAGGTATAGTCTTAGCCTTATATTGCCTGGTTTTCCAAGTAACTATGGACAAGTTTAATTATTTTCTGCCCTTCCCCTTACTTCGGTTTCTGTTTTAGGAAATGTTTTTCTTCTAACAATTTGTCTTTTATTCACTTCATGTATTCATCTATTGAGTGCCTTCTGTGTACCAGGCATAGGGGCTTTTACAAAGTAGAATCCAATCCCACCTCTTCCCATCAGTAGCTCCGTGTCCAGTGGAGGAAGTGATGTCCATTGAGCGGGGCCAGATATCATGCCAGGCGTTGTACCTTCCTGTCTCATCTCTTCCTCACACACTTAAGGAGGGCGAAGCTCAGAGTCATAGCTTGTCAGGGCTGGAGCTTGGATGTGAACCCAGGCATGAGTGATAGCGGGGGCTTTCCGATGTGTGTGCATAAACGTGCCTTCCTTTCCCTGAATGTATCCAAAGCCAGCCAGCCTGCAGGAACTCCCACTTTGGACAGAAGGGCTTTACGAGGTCTCAAAGACCAAATCTGTGGATCCAGGTGTTTCTTCTTCTGCCTCAGGACTGCGAAGGCCTTATTGTCCGCTCGGCCACCAAGGTGACCTCTGATGTCATCAACGCGACCAAGAAGCTGCAGGTGGTGGGCCGGGCTGGCACGGGCGTGGACAATGTGGATCTGGAGGCTGCAACAAGGAAGGGCATCCTGGTCATGAAGTAAGTCGTGGAAGTGGTGGGGTGGTGGTCCAGGAGGCCGCCCGCTCCAGGCCAAGTCCGAAGAGGGGCGCAGCACTCACCGCTTAGCGGTTCCCGGGTTTTTGACACAGAGGCTCTCTTTGTAATCTCAAAATGCTTCACAGACCTGCCCCCTAGATGCTCGCACGCCTGCAGCCTGGTTGGGGAATCAGAAGAATGCTGGTGGATTTGTCTCAGTCCCTGCTTCAGCCCTGCCCTTCCCCCTCGGCTGTTTCATCTGGAGCCAGGTTCTGTCGGCTCTGCTTGACTATGGTCTCCCTTGTGCAGCTGCGTAACCTTTGCTAGCAGACGGACTCTCCCATTCTCTCTTCCTCACTTCCCTGCACCCTTCGGGGGCCGGGAACCCAGTTTCTCTTTACTCCAGGGCCAAGAGGGAAGGGGTCCCCTTTAGAGCTGTTTTTGCAGAAACCCAGGGCAAAGGTCATGGCAGCATGCCAGCGCTAGGCAACACTCATTTCTGGCTCGGGTCTGGCATGTAAGTGGTGTGGCAAGGTTAACCCCTTCCACTTCTCTGTCCTCGAGCCTTTCCTCTTCCCTCGGGAGCCTCAGTGTTCTCAAGACTTTCCCCTCCCTTCCCTCCACTTCCCTCCATAGGGTAGGGGTTAACCAACCCAATCGTCTGCCTGAGGTCAATATCCAACAGACGAAATGTTAACCAATAACCCATCCTCCCATCTTGCGCTGGACCCAGAGGCACCAGCCCCCTGGTCCCCGCACCTCTTCCTGTATCCCATGTAGCCTGGTCATTCGCTGGGCGAGTCGGGAAGCCAGGTGTTCTTATGGAAAAACAGGCTCTGAGAATCCTTTTTTTATTTTTAATTTTTATTTATTTCCTTTTGAAAAGTTCTGGATTTTCAAGGGAAAGAAACTGTTTTTTGGTCTACTTTATTTTTTTATTATTTTTTATACAGCAGGTTCTTAATAGTCATCAATTTTATACACATCAGTGTATACATGTCTGAGAATCCTTTTATCTTGATTTTTAACTTTTTAAAAATAGGATCTCTTGACTTTTCACCTTATAACCTTCATTTCCAGAGAAGAAAAGAGGGAAAGGAGGGTGAACACGTGTGTTAATAAATTATTTCAAGAGCAACAAGAAAAAGCCTTTGAGAAAAGAAAAATAGTTTCACGGGTATTATCTCTATTTTCCTTTCTGTAAGATGGGTAGAGTCAACATTACCCTATGATTTAACTTGTGAAGATGATTTCTCAGTGTAAAACTTGTTGAGAAATAGGAAGAAAAGTCAAACAGGACGAGATAAAAATATTAGCTTTGTTACTAAAAAAAAGACAGGTTGGGCAAATTGATAAAGGTCTGTGAGCAAGGGGCTGACCGCTGTATCTGTCACGGGTACAGCCTCAATAAGACTCATGGCATGAAACTAACACAACAGTGTAAAATCAACTCTACTCCAATAAAAAATTTTAAAAACAAGATTGATGGCATGGAACAGCAGGGATCTGTGCTTTCTGTAGGCAGGTAGATCCTAAAGTAAGGGGAGAGAGAGAAGGGCTGAGCCACGCGTATCTCTCCCAATCTATTGAGATACTTCTCTGCCCCGGGAGAAATGCGTTTGGGTAGAGAGATGAGTGTGTTTCTCGAATGGAGGTCCCTCCGCAGGAAAACATAAAGCCAGGGCAAAGGGGTTTTCTTCCAGACCTGGGGTTAGGGCAGGAGTACATCACAGGACCCAGGGCAGTGGCGTGGTGTTAGGGGGTTTTCACTAAGGACAGGTACGTTCAAAATGTTGGCGAGAATGTGGAGAAAAGGGAACCCTCGTACACTGTTGGTGGAAATGTAAATTGGTGCAGCCACTGTGGAGAACAGTTGGAGAGTCCTCAAAAAACTAAAGAAAGGACTACCACATGACCCAGCAATTTCACTCCTGGGTATATATCCAAAAAAACCAAAAATGCTAATTCTAAAAGATAGGTGCACGCCAACGTTCATAGCAGCATTATGTACAATTGCCAAGATATGGAAGCAACCTGAGTATCCATCGACAGATGAATGGATAAAGAAGATGTTATATATATATATATATATATATATATATATATATATATAGAATAGAATACTACTCAGGCATGAAAAGAATGAAATTTTGCCATTTGGATGGTTTTGGAAGGCATTATGCTAAGTGAAATAAGTCAGACATAGAAAGACAAATACTGTATGTTATCACTTACATATGGAATTTAAAAAATACAGCAAACTAGTGAATGTAACAAAAAAGAAACAGATTCACAGATATAGAGAACAATCTAGTGGCTACCAGCGGGGAGAGGGAAGGGGGGAGGGGCAACGTAGGGGTAGAGGGTTAAGAGGTACAAACTATTAGGTATAAATAAGCTGTAAGGATATACTGTACAATGCAGGGAATATGGCCAATATTTTATGATAACTATAAATGGAGTGTAACCTTTAAAAATTGTGAATCACTATATTGTACACTTGTAACTTATATAGTATTATACATCAACTATACTTCAATTTTTAAAAAAGTAAAAAAAAAAACCCCATAAAACTAAACAAACAAAAAGAAGAGGAAAGCTTATGGAGCGGGAGAGAGAGCACAGCGTGCACTAGTCTTTCCACTGGGACAGGAGTGGGAATCCTGGGTCTGGCTGACCAATGTCTCCCATCTTTTTCCATCTTTAGCACCCCCAGTGGGAACAGCCTCAGCGCTGCGGAGCTCACCTGTGGGATGATCATGTGCCTGGCCAGGTAAGTCCCTGACTTCTGAGCAGAGTCACTGTCTGTGGTCTGTCAATTATTATGACTCCCTAAGCAAACTGACCCCGAGAAACTTAGAAACACTTCAGCTTGGTGACATGCAGGCTGCTAAGAACCTTCAAGGCCGTCAGTCCTCAACTGAACATTCGTTACACTGGTTCTGGCACACCCAGGTCAGGTGGCTTCTCAGGTTGTTTGCAAACACACAGGATGTGCATGAATCTTACTGTGTTGGGTGGTAAAATGACTGTATGAACACTGCTGTTGAACAGGCAGTGGGTCAGTGGGAAGGGCAAGGAGCCAGTGGGAGGGCGCGAAGATGCTCTGGGTCCCTTTGCAGATCCGCGGATCCTTAAACCAAGGAACCCAGGCAGCCAGGACCCCTCACGTCACTACTCAGGCCTGAAACCTTCTGGGGCTGAGAAATGATTCCTTTCCCTTCTCAAGACCTGTTCTCCTCCCTGCTGGGAGAGGATCTGGGGGAGTTCACCTTTGTTCTAACTCTTCCCCAAGATTTCTACCTGAGATCTTAGGTATTCACTGATATTCACTGGTCAGTGAAGAGGAGAGGAGGTTGGAGAAAGGGAAGAACAGGGAGAATTGCACAGCAGGAGGGACCCAGCCCGGAAGGGGTCCCTAAGCTGGCTGCCTGGATCTCCTGGAACATCTGCAGAAGTGTTGAGGCCTGATGCCCTGGTGTCACTTGTGCTATTAAATTCAGTGGTGGTTTCTTTTTGGTTTCTTGGGGGGGTGAGGGAGCGATCCCAGTGCAGCTTTCTAATTCTCTCACTTTTTTTCTGGAGGTGGTGTTTCCCTTGCGAGTCAGGAATAATCTTGCTCCTATTCCAAGACCAGCTTTACTTAAAGGAGTAGGCAAAGTGGTATGACTTAGGGGAAGCGCCCTGTCGCCAGCCACTCATCATGACCTCACTCATCATCAAAACCGAGAAAGAAGCACCCTATGAGAAGGAGTCACCAGTCTCTCATAACCCCTGTGTGCTGGTTTAATCAGACCACTTTCCAGGCAGGGCAGCGGTAGAGGGGGTGGGAAGTGTGCACGGTAAAGTTGAGAGCATTGGGCAATGTGGGTGGAGAGCAGGGCTGAATGGGCCTCACGGTGGGGGACTTTGAACAGATTTTGCCTGTTCCTGAGGTGCTGGAGAAGAACAAGGGCACGGAAAGAAAGAGTGGAGAATACAACAAATGTAGATTTCACCATTGTGCCTGCTTTTTTTTCTCTTGTAAGTCAGGCCGGCCTCCGTATAATTCTTGGGAGGTCCCTTGCCCATGTCATGGTCCTCCCCAGACTGGCCTGGTGAGGATCCCGAAATGTTGAAACCTGGGGAGGCACCACGGCCAGCTGGGTGGAGTGCCCAGAGGGAGGGTATGAGGGTTTCCTGTGCTCCGCGGTGCTGCACGCACATCGCTGAGATGGCATCTTGCAGTCAGGTGGGCAGAGGTCGGGAGGCCAGAGCCGGGGGCTCTGTCTCACTTGGTCAGAGGCATCTCATCTGGCTGGCTTTGCTGAGGGGGGAGCACTTCCTCAAGGCAAGTCATTGTCCTAAATGACATTCCTGAAATGAGGCCCCATGGGCCAGAGCAGTGAGATGGAGCTTCTTCCATGAACTTGTTATGTAAGCTTTGCTGAGTTTACCCATGAGTTCTTGGGACTCTGATCGTAGAACAGATTCCCATCAACCTCACCCTCAGATGGAAGTCTGTGTCCTGGTAACGTGTAGACAGGAAAGAATGCTTTTTATAAGAAGTCAGTGAAGTGGAAATACAGGAAGGGTTATCTTGGAATCTCTTCTCTCTCACACATGCAGACGTGCACACACCTCTGAATTTTGTGGCCAGCGGGAACGCCTGCATTTAAATACTTAGGAGGCTAACTGGTGGGGATGTCTTCCTTGGCTTTGAATTGATTGTGCTACTTCTAGTTGAGTGATGCTGGGCAAGGTATTTAACCCCCAGGGGCCACACTCCACCCCCATGCAGTTGTGAGCATTAAATGAGCTGATGTTTAAACATTGTTCCTTGTCTCTTCCTTTCTAGCTTCTGGAGAAGCCTGGAGGGCCATGTCCCACATGACACATCTTGCCCTCTGACCTCTCACATTGCCCTAACTTCCTTTGTCTTCTCCAGAAAACACATAGAGACTCAGACCTCCATGTTGACCAATAGGAGGAGATAAGCTGTGGAGAGAGTGTGTGTGCATGTGTGTGTGTGTGTGTGTGTGTGTGGTGGGACAGGAGGTTGTGTGGTTGTTGGAAGTGTCTGGACTACACCACCCGCCCACCCCAGTCTAGCCTAACTCTCAAGGGAGAATAAGTATTCAGCTGTCCCTTGATACAGTGGAAGATGTTGTAGGTTATGGCTCTGGATGGAATAGGAAAATGGAAATTCTTGAATTTCTGGAACATTTGGTGTTATCAAAATCCACCAATACCCCCATTTCATTATCCCTACAAACCCTGGAGGATTAGCTGTTGCTTTTTACATGCCCAGAGTCACTCAGGCTGATACTCCAGCCACTGAGATGGACTCAGAACCTCCTCCCAGACACCTAGCTGGAGACAAATCCCAGGGCTCCAAGTCAGGTCTCGCCAAGGGTTTCCCCCTGCTACCCTCCCTTGACCATCCTCGGTGTTTCTGAACCTAAGCCCCCCAGACCCAGCTTGAGCTTGGTTCCCTGGGGGGATGCACGGCAGAAATAGTGGCTGTGCAGCCCTCACATTGCGCCTCCTTCCTGGGCTGGCAGGGTCTGGGTGGGCCCGCTGACTTTGTCTGTCCTTGCAGACAGATTCCCCAGGCGACGGCCTCCATGAAGGATGGCAAATGGGAACGGAAGAAGGTGAGCAGCCGGCTTTGCCTCACCCCACCTGGCTGGGTGCCCGAGGTCCACTCTGGGTGCTGACTTCCACTTCTTCACCTGTTTGCAGTTCATGGGAACAGAGCTGAATGGAAAGATCCTAGGAATTCTTGGCCTGGGCAGAATTGGGAGAGAGGTGGCCACCCGGATGCAATCCTTTGGGATGAAGGTAAGAGGTCACCAGACCACTTTGATGTGGGGCTTCCCATAGCAATTTTGGAGGAGGCAGGTTTGCTTGAGAGAAGCTAAAGGCTTTGCCCTAGGAGGGCCTGACCCCCACTTTAGAGCTCCTGAGTGAATGGGTGGCAAAGCCAGGGAGGGAGGGAACATTGGCCTGCTGATCTAGACCCTTGAATTCAACATCTGGGAATGCTTGGTGGAGGTCCTTCAGCTCTGGGCTGAGTAATCGCCTTGAGTCCCCATGGAGCTGAGAGGGGTCTTGTATCCTGCCCTTCCTTTCCTCCCCTTCTGCGAGGTCCTCCCTGTTTTGCTGCTTCTGTCTTCTGTGATAATTCAGAAAACAGGAGCAAATTTATAACCTTAAAACAGAGCAATTGTCCATCCGTCTTCTAGCTCCCCTCCATAGTCCAGAAGAGATTGAAAGGTGCTTGCCTATAGGCTGTGAAATGATCGTGGAGCCCACGGTGGCCAGGAGACCTCACACATCTCTCAGAAATCATCCCTGACCCCCGCCGCCCACCAGGGCTCTCTCTTATCCTATGCTGGGAGCTCAGTAGTTCTTCTGGTTGACCAAGGGTTGTCATCAGTAGCAGTGCCACCCCCAGCCCCCGGGGCCAATCCAGGAGACCTTGCCGAGGCGGGAGGCCATCCGGCCAAGAGAGGAAGCCCACGGGACTGCCCAGGTGGGCCAGAGAGGTGTAGCAGCTGGGTCGGCTGGTGGCCGTCTCCATGTTTCCTGTGACTGTTGAGGGAGGGATTGTGGGTTCAAACTGCAGCCAGGAAAGCTTTAGTTAAACATTAAGGAAAATGGTTTTGAAAATCAGATCATTTCAGTTCTAGAAAAATTTACATAGAGCTGCTATGGAATTGTCCCTTTTTCCCTCGCTCTTTCCTTTCTGTATGTCCCTCCCACCTTCATTGCGTGAGAAGAGACTTTATAGATTAACCCTTAATTTTATGTCGACCTTTGGAGTTTGTAAGTTTTTGCTAAGGGCTCGCAGTAAATGGACGATGGACAAGAACCAGGCGGGCAACCCATTGTACCACAATCCACATCTTCTCTCCCCTGCCTCTACTTCCCACCCTATTAAGTGAAGTCAGCCAGACATCGTTTCTAAGCCTCCGCACTGGGAAGGACGGGGACATTTTTCTGGCTCCCTGTGAGAGGTGGGTGTGGCCCAGCAGGATCCATTGATCGTGGAAACAAACCAAAGCCACGTCCTTTGTGCAGGGGTGGTGAGGTGCCGTAGCCACAGGGAGCACTTTCCCCTTTTTCCTCATTGGTGAGGGATCAAGGTAAAGGTTCAGCTCATGAAAAATTCTGGTCATCTAAAAGCAGGGGTCAGGGTGAAGTAAAACTCAGGGCACAGGTAACCAAACAGGTGAGCGTTTCATCGATGACACAGTGACTTTGGGATGGTTGCCAGGCCCAGCAGCCGTTCTGTCACGTGCACTCAGCACAGCAGGCTCTTCTAGCTCAGGAACACTCATTGTCAAGGACTTGAGACTTTGGCAGTGACTTAAGTCAGACAAGAAGTCCCACCTCATGTCTTGAATAATTGAAGTGATGGATAAGATAAGCTTGTCTGTTCCTTTGGCACCACTCAGCTACTTAACCGCTGCCAGGGCTGCTTCCTGGAGGCACAGAGGGACGTAGGACCTTGAGCATCAACAGCGGAAGTGACTGACAGGGCCCAGCTCAGAGATGCCTAGAGCCTGCTTCTGAGTGTTGATCTGTGTCTCTGGCATAACACTCACCACATGCCCACACGTTTTATTCCCAGCATGGTTTTGAGGATGTGGGTGCCTTTTTGTGTGTGTTGCAGCCTGTAGCTGCTTCGTTGGGGGGTTTCTTCTGTCCAGATGTCTCTGGAGGGTTACTCTAGACCGTCGTGCTTCTGGGACATGCTCTTTGAAAACCCGGAACACACCTTGGGATATCCCCCCAACCCCAGCCCCTCAAGAGCAGCCTGGCTCTTGTCCTTTCCCACTGGCCCAAGTGATGTCTCTTCGTGCTCAGCTGCTCACTTTGACCCAGCTCCTTAACATGTTTCCAGGTCCCAACACATTCTTAATCTCGTCTCAGGGCAGCAGATCACTGACCTGCATCATCTGAACCTCGGTTCATGTTCAAGCAGTTGTGGAGAGCAAGATTTTCCAAAGGGCAAGGAAGGGAGATTCTTGAGCAAATTGTAAAAGAGATGACTTAGCATCCAAACAGGACGCTGTCTGATTAGCGTTTGCGAAACACAAGTTGTTTCAACCTAGTCTTGGTCTCTCTTTGGAAATCAGTATTAAACTGGTAATATCATGGGACTCCCTAGATGTCATATATCTTGACTATTTAAAATTATATTGTATTCATGTAATAAGTCAGTGCATTCTCACAAAAACTGAAATATAGATAGAGGTCCCCTAAATGACCACACCAGTCAGAGTTTCCTCACAGGTAACGCCGGTTTGATCTGTGTCATCTCAGATTTTTTCCATGCATTTATATGGAATGCATACAGTTCTATGCCTATAGAGGAATTCTATTTCTAGAGAGAATGGAATATTGTGCATGTCGTTAATATAAAAACGTATGTCTTGGAATAAATAGATTTACCATATTTTAAAACTGTTGCATGGAATTCCTTTGTAGGGATAAATTGATTTTGTTTGGCTATTCCCTCAGTGATGGACGTTTAGATTGTTTGCAGATGTGGACTTTAGCAAGCGTTGGTGAGGTCTTTCATGATACTCTCGGGGTGAAGATGGAGACCGTGAGCGTGGTGCTAAGGGTTTAGTAACTGGTTGAAAGAAGGATCCGACTCAGTCTGTAGGGAGATTGTACAGGATGGTGCAGGGCTCTGCCTTGTCCACCATTCTCATCAACAGCCTGGATGATGTGTCATTTGTGGATGACAGGAAGCAAGGAGAAAAGTAGTTAATACTTAAAAGTGCAGAATCAGGTCCTAAAAGACATTCGAAGTCTAGAATAGTTGGGCACTCTAATAGGAACTTTGTTTGGGATACATCAGTGCCCTACATATGGGCCTCCAGAGCAACTAGACTTGGGTGTAGAGGTGAGTATAAAAGGCTTTTTCTAGGGGAGGAGGCCTTTGTTTGACAACAGGGCAGTGTGGTTAACAGTGAGTGATATGATTGATAGAAAAGTTTATGTGACTTTCGGCAGCATTAAAAGAAGTATGACATTCAGAGCAAGGGAGGTGACATTCTTCATGCTGTGTACTGATCAGCTCCTGGGTGAGTATTTGAGCAGTCAAAGACCCCAAGTTCTGGGAGACTGTGAAAGCTTTGGAGACAGAGGGTGGTGGTGAGGGAGCTCATGTCTGTGTTTCCTAAGAGAGGGCTGAAGGCACTGGGGTCACTGAACCCATCAAGACTTGGGAGTCACGGTGGAGGCCTTCAAATAGCTAAAAAGAAGTCCTATAGAAGAGTCACGCTCTCTAAGAAGTAGATCCAGGGAGGATCGCTAGGTGTAAGCTGGAGGGGCAGAGCTACAGAGTGGCCCCCAATGGAATGAATGGTCTCAGGAGAGAGTGAGTCCCGCATCTCTGCAGATATACCTGCAAGACCGGATAACCACTTGGCCAGCATGTGAAGAGGGCGTGTGAACATAGACGCAGACGCCCTGTGAGCCCTGATGTCTGTGAACATCCATCATCCCAATGGGCTACCACTTTCTTTAAACTGTGAAATGGTCCTGGCAGTGAGTTTACTGTGTGGTCCTAGGCAATGGTGTCCAATTATTAAGGACTGGGTTTGCTACAGTAACTTGGGAGAACAACCTAATTAAAGACATAGAGTGGACCAGTAGTCGCAGGGGACACTGAGTAGTTCTGGCTGGGCTGGCTCGGGCGAAACAGCAAAGCTTGTAGCGGTTATCTTTATCATCCTCTGTGCTCCTGGCACCTGGGGTCTCATCGTGTTCCTGATCTGTCACCGGGCTGTTTATCACTAATTAGGCTGCTAATGGACAACTATTATCTGACCCTCTCTAAGGTATCAGGATTTAAACTATCCGAAACGACTCTTCGGATAGTTTCATTTTGTTACAAGGAAAATGTTTTGGTGAAAAGTGTGTGCAAAAAAAAAAAGTGTAACAGATGAAATCATGGTTTTCCCCGTTTTTCCAACATGCCCGGGGAAAATGTCCTCCCTAAGCAAACCGGCCTGTGAAAGCAGGGAACCGTTCATGGCTTTCTCTTGTGTGACTGAACAGGCATCAAAACAGGTGGACAGTTTTCATTTTCACCAATACTAAAAAGTGTAGCTGATGCAGGACCTCTGTCTACCATTCTTGCTCCAAGTGACAACAGTACCTGCCCTTCTAGGGTCATGGAACTCCTCTAGACTGGGGAAGTCTCAGCTCCTACATTATAAACCCCAGTATTACTGAGCCTCCTTGGCCTCATTTTGAGTTTATACTTCAACATAATACTTTCAGATATATGGTGGTTGGGTGAAAACTATTTCCCTGGTAAAACTGTTACTTTTATAAATGTGTAGAATAAAAGCTATTAAATAGTTTTAAAAAAAAAAGGGCTCCCCTTCGTATCACAGGAGCTGTAAGGAGAGACCTTCTTGGGCTCAGATACTGGGGGTGGACCACCCCTTTCCCTTCCTTTCTTTGTGACTGTCTGGTCACTTAAGGAAGGGGGAGCTTAGCCAGGTGGGGATCGGTGGGCGAAGAGCCCACTTATGCCAGCACAGGCCTAGGAGGAGCCTCGGTTTCCACCTTAGAGCAGCTGCTGTCTTTGCTTTGAGCCACAGGTGCAGATGTGGGTTTCAGGATAATTCTGGCAGCCTGCAGCCCGCTGGTGTTCTGAATCATTTGGGTCTTACACTCTGTAATGTTCTTTCTGCTTGAAACTTTCTCTCAATAGTGTTGCTGGATAACAGGTTATAACTCTGGAGGCTCAATGCATTCAAGCTGGCCTGTCCCCTAGAGTGGGTCCACAGGCCCCAGCCAACCAGGGGCTGAGCCTTGCACTTTCTTTTCAGGGTTTTCTGTGAGGAGCAGACCAGCATCTCTTAACAGTTTCTTTGCGCCCAGGGTTGTGATGCGTCTGACGTTAGCCCAGAGGGATGGACGTTGAACCCGAGGCACCAGTTGTCCCCGATTCTTTCAGGTCCTGCTAATATTGACTGAGATCTGCTGTGTTAGATACTGTGCTTACAATGACCCTCTGGGGTCAATATTATTAACCCAGTTTTACAGATAAGGAAACTGAGGCCCAGGGAGCTTATGTGATATGCTCAAGATAATAGGACGAGTAAGGGGTGGAGTCCAGCTCAGACTCTGGGCCTCCTGAGTTCCAGTCTCGTGCTTTTTGCCCCGCTCCACCACCGCCGTCTTTATTCCTGACCCCTGCTCGTTAATCAGTCCCTGCCCCGTGTCCCTGTGCTCAGCCATTCGCAGGACAGGCAGCTGCCGCCTCAGTCTGGAACCTGGAATTCCTACTGTCCTAGAGCAGTGATGTTCAAATATTTTCAGATATAGAATAAGGACCTGGGGTATGGGCCCAGAAAGAGAGCAGGTGGTGGGGCTCTGGGCCTTCACCTCTGCACCTTTGAATCGATCTGGCTTTATACGGAGTTTCTGTGTAAGGTTTCATCGTGGTGGGGGAGAGCACCAACGCTAAGCCCGATGATTGGCTCTGGGGTAGAGAGGGGGCATGACCGTTAGGCTCCCCTGTTGGAGTCCCTTTACCTTGAAGGCCTTCTTGCCCTCCTCCGTCCACGGTCAGCCAGGGGACCGGAAGCAGCGTGCTCAGCCTCCCAAGGCTGCCTTCTAGGACGGCAGCTAGGACGTCACCCTGGAGCTCCGCTTGAAAACCTAGGGTTCCTCTGCCGCCCCAACATCAGGAGTCCTGGGACGGGGTGAGTTGGGGCATCCCTTTGCGCAGCTCCCCAAGGCTCCTCTCTAGGAATCATAGATGTGTGTAACCGCGAGTGTCCTGATTTCCGCACATGGGGACATCTGACCTAGCTAGGATACATTAGGACCCAACTCAGGATTGGTCTCCCGGGCCTGCTATCACCCTTTTTATCTCTGGCAACGTGGTCCCCTGATATAAGAACCCCAGCCCTTAGTTGAGCTCAGCTCCTGTCCGCCCTGGGTATTTTGAGTGAAAAATGAGAACAGGGTAGAATTCTTCCCTGCGGTTGTCTGCAGATGAACGAGGTACTGTTTCTCTGTGAAAGAAAGCTGAGTCGGGGCCTGCTGACCGCTGCGGCAGACGCTTATCCCTCCTCTTCCCCCCACCCCACGCCGTCCACTTCCCTTTAGACCCAGGCAGCTGCAGCGGGGGCACTGGGCCAGGCTTGGCCTGCAAGACCCTTCCTCCCGGCAGCCCCGTGCTGCTTCTTGGCTCCTAGGAGCCCAGAGCCAATAGAGTTGTGTGAACCCCCTCCATCGGGCTTGGCTGTGTGACCTCCGTTGGTGTCCCTACCCTCTTCCCACTCCACGTGAGGAAAAGTACATCTGGCTTAGAAATGAACGGGGCCGTTGTTCCAACCAGCCTCAGAGCCCACGGACAAAGACTTGTGAGGACAAGGGCAGGATCCTCTCCCCTCCCCTGGGCGTTTCATTCTCCCCAAGAGAAACGAGGAGGTTACATCTGGGGGAATGGCCACGTGGGGCTCAGGCGGTCCCGAGCTCACGATCCGGTGGGGCGTCTGGGAGGCAGCCTCTTTCTCCTAAACCTCTGCCGGAGGTCGGAGTGGGACCCACCCGGCGTTTGTTGTCCCACAAGGCTGATGATGAAAAACGTGATCCCAAAGTGACACCTTGTTCATAACCGTTTTCAGTTTCTTCTCTAGGAGTGCTGACTTGATATAGCGATCTTCTGTACCATTATTTTCTAAAATAACTTGTATATTTCCCTAACTTCAAAAGAAATTCATGATCAGTGGGGGAAAGTTAAACGAGCGTAGGAAAGCATAAAAGAGAAAAATTAATCCTACCACCTGGAGATGACCACTGTTGAAGTTCTTTCTTTGTTTTTGTTTAATCCTGGGCCAACTCTGAACATTTTCTCAGGGCTAAGGGAGCTTTCTTTTCATGGAATGTTGAATTGTTGGAAGTCAGAGCAGGGGTGACTTTGAAATCATCCACCTGCTTCTTTACGTAGAGTTGAGGACCCAGGTCTGGAGGCACTGACTTGCACCCTGACACACAGTCGACAGTGACTGAGGCAGGACTCAGGTCCAGCTCCTGCTTCACTGGTTCAGAGGCCGTATCCTGGGTCCTGCCAGCCTGCCCAGCTCAGTTGGCTGTCCGGCCTTCTTGAGGACATCCATGCCTTTGAGACATGGACCAAGCCCGTGGAGAGAGCCCTGGGAAGGCTTCCTGGGCAGACCAGGCAGAAAGTGGGTAGGTCTTTGCTGTTGCAAGAGGTGGATGCTTCTCACCTGGTGGCACATGCATCCCTGCTGCTTGTGCTGCCTTGGAGACCTTTAAAGCATTGTCCCTGCTGAGAGGGGTGTGGCTGACACCCAAGATTCCTTCTGATGTGGGAGAGATGTTTCCATCTCATTCTACTCCTGTTTTCTCAGGTGGGGCTGTGGGCTGCTCACTCCACCCCTGATTACAGGGTAGGCATTAGGAGTGCAGGCCCTGAAGTCAGAATACTTGTGTCCCAGCTCTAACACTTGCTACTCTTAGGACCTTGGCTAAATCATTTAACCTCCACCTTAGTTTCCTCATATGTGAAACAGGGAAATAATAGTACCTAAGGAGGTTTGAGACACATAGTGAATGCTAGAGATGTTTGCCATTATCCGCTATGAGTCTGTGTCCTTTCTTCCTTCTCCTGCGCTTTGTCTTCTCCACCTTTCCCTCTTCCCATCAATATGTGACGACCTTTAGCTGATTTCATAGGGTTGATGAAGTTTACACCCCCCGAGTTTCTTGTCTGTCCCCATCTCCCAGGCGTCAAACTTCCCTCCTTCTCCGCAGCCTCAGGGCGGTCCCTCTGCTTTGGGGGCCCACCCCCTCCCCAGCCAGCCCAGACCAGGCTTCTTTCTGGGTCCTCCCCACCCACGGTGCCTTTATGTCTCACTTTCCCTCTCTTGATGTCCTTCCCCATCCCAGTCAAACCTGCCTTGTTGAAAGGATTTGTCGTTAGTCATTTATACCTCTCTGCGCGATTAGTCACCAAGTTATGCCTTCCAAAACGAGATGCACTTTAAGTCTTGTTAAAAGAAACTTCAAGAGAGGGAACCATACTCTCCTCGCTGGTGTCAGCACTGGTGTTTCACCGTCTTCCCCAGTGGCGAGTCCCGTCTCCTTGGTAACCCGCTCAGCACCACCACTGTCCTCCTCCCTCATCTCTTCCTCGCTCTGTTGAAGTGGGCGGTACACCTGCCTCTGTCTCCTGGCCTGTGGGGCCTCCGGCTGCGGCCAGCTTCTCCCCCATTTCCCTCGTGCCCTCCGACCGCGTCACCGCTTCCCGCAGGATCGTCCCGCCTCACGTGGGCTCCCCACTTTCCAAGGGCGTCTGAGCTCCACTGGTCCAACCGCGCACCGGTTGTTCCTGCACCCGTTCGTGGTTCAGCGCTTGGAGGTGGGCGAACCTGCATTTGAACTCTGGCGCCGCCCCCTCCAGTGTGTAAGCTCCACTTCGTTCAGCTCTAATGAAGGAAGAAGAATAGTGCCAACCCAGTTGTATTGTCATGAGAGGTAGACAGGTGTTGGGGAAGGCTTAACTGTGGTGCGGGGCATAGGGTCAGTGCTCCATAAATGGCTGCTGTGACTAATAATACCAGTGCTAATAATGAACAGTGACACTTACTCTCCCTCTTTGACTTCCCCAGACCATAGGGTATGACCCCATCATTTCGCCAGAAGTCTCCGCCTCCTTCGGTGTGCAGCAGGTGCCCTTGGAGGAGATCTGGCCTCTCTGTGACTTTATCACTGTGCACACACCTCTCCTGCCTTCCACCACAGGTAGGTGTGCCCCTACCTTGTGGGTTGGCCACAGAAGCCACAGACCAGATAAGGGTGGGCCCTCAGTCTGGCCTTTCCGCCTATGCTGGGGACCAGCTGTGGCGGTGGCCCATTCAGATCCTGTGAGCATGGAGCACGGTGAGGTTTTGTTACATGGCCTTGCATCAGACCGAGGAGGGGTGAGTTAGGTAGAAATGCACAGGGTCTGGGTGGGCTGGGTCAACATGTAGGACCAGTGACCCCATGAGTACTTCCTGGGACCACTGCCGGCAGCACTAATGTCTCGGGGATATTTGGGATGTTTCTAAACTGAGTCTGGTCCAAATCCATGACAAGGACTCCTGCCCCAGAGCATCTGAGAAGGGAGCAGTGAGACCAGAAAGACCGTGGTCCCCCAGAAAGGAGGTGTGTGGGGAAGAGCTGGTGGGAGGGAGAGAGGGCCTTTGGAGCCGGTGCGGTGGCCATGGAGCCGGTGCGGTTGCCAGTGCAGTGGGGAGAGCACGGGGATCCCCACACCAGTGCCGAAGGAAAGCTCCTCCCTCCGTTCCAGGCCTGCTAAACGACAGCACCTTTGCCCAGTGCAAGAAGGGGGTGCGTGTGGTGAACTGTGCTCGCGGAGGGATTGTGGACGAAGGCGCCCTGCTCCGGGCCCTGCAGTCGGGTCAGTGTGCTGGAGCCGCGCTGGACGTTTTCACAGAGGTGAGTCCCTGCTCAGTGCTGGTGGAGAGGGGAGACCAGAGCAGAGGGACCTGGGCTGCAAGCCCAGCTGTGCAAAGACCTTGAGCTTCCTGTCTCTAGTGGGAGAAATTGTGTCGCCAAAAGTAACACATCTGTGGTTTGAGGAGCCCAGTGCACAGCCTGGTACAGAGGCAGCCGAGCTGTCTTCTGCAAAACTCAGAGTTTATATAGGATGCATTCCTGGGCTTGGGCTCCTGGACGGCCACCCTGTTGATAAGTTCAGAGGAAGACAGAGCAGCAGATCAGTTCTGAGGCGGAGGATTTGGGGCAGGCAGAGAGGGGTTTAAGGTATTGATACAGATCTCTGGTGAAATGAATCCCACTGCCAAGAAGACATTCCACCCAGTGTACGTTGGCTTTCCTTTCCCTTCCTCTCTTCCCGCAGAGGGAAGAAGCCGAAGATACTGGTTAGACGTGTTCCCCTGGTCCCAGAGGCTGCTGTCCCTAGGTCTCTGTGCAGGAGCAGAGATATAGCATCTGCTCACCCACTGCCCCCATCCTGCCCTCACACCCGATAGCATTTCCACTCGAATCCTGTCCACCTCTCTTAAAAATCCCACCTCAGCGTCGGAGGTCGAGGAAAAAGCACGGGCTTTGGATTAGGCAGCGGGGGTTTGCTGGTTACCAGCTTTGTGGCCTTGGCAAGGCCCTGGCCCTCTGAGCCCCCGTAGCACTCAGTGTCTGTTCCCTGCCCAGGGCACAGCATGCGCTGGGTTTGTGGTCCTGGCCATCTCTCTCAGCTACATCGTCAGCTCCTTGAAGGCAAGGGTGTGCCTGGCCCTTGTTTATGTCGCCGTCTCCCTAACACGGCACCTCCCCCCGCTCTCTTTGGCCTCCCCATGACACTTCCTACTCTGCGGCCGGCACTCACAGACCTATGTGGCCAAATCCCGTGGGAGCCGATAGAGTCCTGGGGAGAATGCAGAAGAGAGGAGGCCTAAGTAACAGGTCCAAGGCCCCTGTATTGTGCCCGGTGAGCAGAAGGGGTGGCAGGGGCACTGGAGGGTGGGGTAGGGGTGGCCAGGTGGGCCGCCTGTCCTGGTGAGAGCCAGGATGCAACACCCGTGTGGAATGCCCTCAAAGAGCCTACCTCTGTGCTAAGAGCTGACAGTAAGTGCTGAGGGGTGGACTGGACTTGGGGCAGGGGCTAGAGGGGAAAAACCAATATCAGCTATACCAGCTACCACTGGTTGAGAACCTCCTTTATTACTGCCTAATCTCCATAATAGTGTTAGGAGGTAGGTAGTAGTAACCCATTTTATAGATAGGGAAACTGAGGCTCAGAGAGATGGAGATTTTGCCCAAAAGCACATAGGTAGTAAGTGGTGGAGCTGAGATTGGAATCCGGTCTACAGCTCTGTCTACTCTGCTGTGATGGAACATTCATGAGGAAGACGGTTATTATTGAGTCCAGTGACCACCCAGACAAAACGGAAGTAGGAGGCAGCATCACCCCTGCCCTCTGCCCCTCCAACTCCCTGGGGCCGTCTGAAGCAGCCCACCCAGAGGTGTCTCTTTCTGGGCAGGAGCCACCCCGGGACCGGGCCTTGGTGGACCACGAGAACGTCATCAGCTGCCCCCACCTGGGCGCCAGTACCAAGGAGGCCCAGAGCCGCTGTGGGGAGGAAATTGCCATCCAGTTCGTGGACATGGTGAAGGGGAAATCTCTGGCGGGAGTAGTAAGTATGCCATGTGGGGCTGGGCCCGGAGGTCAGAGGGAGGAGTTGCAGAAGGGCGTGTTGTCGCTGGGACCAGATTCAGCCCTGGGAGCCGAAGATAAGGGACTGTACTTGAGCCAGCGCGCTGGGTGGGGTGGCAGGAGCTGCCCCTGCTTAGCCTTGAGAGCTGAGGCCCGGCAGCAAGGAGCCAGCTCAGCTTGTTTATATTGTAGGCTCACTGCTGAGATTGTGTTTTTTCCCAGTGCCCTGCCTCTGGAGAAAGGCTCCTTTGTTCTCCACAGTCCTTGGGAGTGAAGGAGTGTGGCTGGCATGATGGCGGAATGCCCGAGGTAGGGGCAGGTGGGGGACGGCCTGTGGAGAAAGCCCTGAGAGGGCGTTCTCACCTGGTGACCCCGAGCGCTCGCCTTTCATCCCATCTCTCTTAGGACCCTGAGCAGGGTTGCCCTGCCCAGAAGCCTGCACCCATCTTCCCCATAGGAACCCTCCAAGCCAGCTGGCCCCCTTTCTTTCCCCCAAATCATGGATTCTTGACTGTGTTCACAGTGGGCCCTTCCTGGTACGTGTTCCTCTTCCGAGCTGAACCTGACTTATACTTCAAGTCCTGTCTCATTCACTCAGTCTTCAGATGGTCCCTAAGCTCCAGTGGGTACCAGATACTGTCAGAGCCCTTTGGGGATATGGAGGTGAAGAAGGAAGGCATAGCTGTCCATCAAGGGGCTTGCGCACTACCTGCCCCTTCACGAAGACTTGCTTGGCCTTTCTAGCTCCATCCCAACCCTTTTGCAGTGAGCCACATTCTCTCCTATTATTGACGTTTCATGAGTTTATATCTTAGTTCTTAATTAAATTCTAAGTTCTCAGAGGACAAACAACAAAAAAGAAAACACCACCAAAACCAAAAGGATGTAAGCTTCTCTGCAGTTCATGTGGCTCTGCCTGGAGCATTTAACCAATAATGAATGAGAGTTGGGGCGCGGCTGGGGGGTAGTCCCTGACCCTCCTGGCTGACCCTCAACACAGGCATTTTCGCTTCTGAGGACAGAACTGCGGCAGGAGAGACGCAGGATGCTTTGTTCAACCCTGGCAGCCCTGGTTTAAGAGCCCAGGCCACTGTGGCCTCTACACCCTGAGAAAGTGAAGGCGCCTACTGCTGTCCCGTAGGAGGGCTCCTCGGGGGCGGCCATCGCAGGTGTGACGGGCAGGCTGGGACAGCCTGGCAGTGGCCACAGCTCCGTGGTCAACAAGTCTCATACCCATCCACGTTGCACCCTCTCTCTGAGCTGTGTCTGTGGGCTTCTTAAGACAGGGCACGCTTTCTCACTCCCTTTGCATGCCGTGGGCTTCTGAGCAGTTCATTCCTCCCCCGTGAGGCTGGTGGGGACCCAGGCGAGGTTTGGGCCACCGTGGCTATTGCCACCCAGTCTGGGCTGGGCTTTTCTTTTTTCTGTCCACTCACAAGGCAGGGTACAGCCCTCAGCGGTGCAGCTCTTATGAGTTATTCAGGGAGTGGTGGCATTCCAGGCCTTTTCATGACGGGGACTCAACACCAGCTCCGTCAAATGGGCCCACAAAATGTCCCCTTCTTACTTAAGAGGTCACATCTCCTAGTCAAATTGTTAAACTTAGGCAAATTGAACTCTCCAGCCACAACGGCTGGTGGGGTAGAGTAGGCATTTGTAAGAAAGACATATTTGTCACATGGGAAACTCCTCTGTCCCTCATTCTTTGCCGGGTCCTCTCCAGTTCTGCTCTAACGTGAGGCACAGACTAGCATTAGGGTCAGGTTGGTGCCCCAGTGCATTGGCTCTTCCTGGAGCCTCCCACTCATCTTCTAGAGAAGACAGACGCTCCTTTTACTCAGCAGACCTGGGGGAAGCACTGCCCTGGCCTGTGCAGGCACCTGACCAAGCGTGACGCCTGCCTTTGGGGCTTCTCAGTTGAGCACTTTCCTGCTGCCTGCTGCAGGCCTTCACACCCCAGCTGTGGCCTGGCCCTTCAGTTCTCCCCCTGCAGCTCTGGGACTCACTGCCCTTTCTGTGCCCTTCGGAGAGGATCAAAGGGGACCCGGCCGCAGGGAGCGATCACACCAGGATGCCCCCTACACAGAAGGGTCTGCTGGGAGTCCCGCCTCCTTGGTTGTTTCTGCCATCACAAGTCTCTCTTCTTTAATTCTCTGCCAGTTGTGTCTTTATGAAAACAGGAATAGAAGCGTCCGTGTTTTCTTTTCATTGCATCTTAGAGCTGCCTGATTTGCATCCAACCCGGGTTTCTTTTTTTTTTTTTTGGCGGTACGCGGGCCTCTCACTGCTGTGGCCTCTCCCGTTGTGGAGCACAGGCTCCAGACGCGCAGGCTCAGCGGCCATGGCCCATGGACCCAGCCTCTCCACGGCACGCGGGATCCTCCCGGACCGGGGCACGAACCCGTGTCCCCTGCATCGGCAGGCGGACTCTCAACCACTGCGCCACCAGGGAAGCCCCCAACCCGGGTTTCTAATTGAATCCTTCTTAGATGGTTCTCTTTACAAGTTGCCTCAGCATAAGTGGCCAGATACTTAACTCAGAGCCACAAGATGGAATAGACATTTTGACACAGAACAAGCTGGTTTTCGTTATCAAGCCCCTGCTGGGGGTCCAGCCAGCCAGACCGTAGACTTACAACGTCAGAAGATTACGTGGCTTCTGCCTTCTTCAACTGCCTAGCAGGCCTGTGGTGGACTTCACAGGAGTCAACTTTTAAAGAGTGATAGGATCATCAGAAGTGTGTGAATCCAGGGAGTTCCCTGGTGGTCTAGTGTTTAGGATTCTGCGCTTTCACTGCCATGGCCTGGGTTCAATCCCTGGTTGGGGAACTGAGATTCTACAAGCTGCGCAGCGTGACCAAAAAAAAAAAAAAAAGGTATATAAATCCAGCCTTACAAATTGTGATTTTTTTTTTTTTTTGCGGTACGCGGGCCTCTCACTGTTGTGACCTCTCCCGCTGCAGAGCACAGGCTCCGGACGTGCAGGCTCAGCGGCCATGGCTCACGGGCCCAGCCGCTCCGCGGCATGTGGGATCTTCCCGGACCGGGGCACGAACCCGTGTCCCCTGCGTTGGCAGGTGGATCCTTAACCACTGCGCCACCAGGGAAGCCCTCCCCATACGTTTTATGTCAAAGACCCATCTTCCTTCTCCAGCACGGGAGAAACAAGTCTCCGGTGGAGTGGGTTGGGGGCGCTGGCGCATGTTCAGAGAAGAGGAAGATGTCCTTTTCCCCACCTTCCCACTCCCTTCTGGCAGTTTGGAGTGGTCTTAGCCTTTTGTGCCCTCTTCTGGCTCTATAGCTCTCCTCAGCTGTGGGAACACGTTGTTGTCACCTCGTTGGTGGCTAGTGGAGGTTATCACCCCCCAGGCACCCAAAGCAAGGGTGGCCCCATGCCACCTGCTCTCCATGTGGAGCTGAGTCTCAGCAGTAAGACCTTGCTTGGGGGCCGAGTTGGGCAGGTGTGCCCTGTCCCATCCCTTCCTGACCTCTGCCCTGCTCCCCTCTCCCTGCAGGTAAACGCCCAGGCCCTCACCAGTGCCTTCTCTCCACACACCAAGCCTTGGATTGGTCTGGCAGAAGCTCTTGGGGCACTGATGCAAGCCTGGGCTGGGTCCCCCAAAGGGACCATTCAGGTGGTAACACAGGGTAAGCTGGGAACTCTGCAGAGGGAGAGGGAAGAGGGGCGTGGACTCGGCACCCCACCAGGCGTGTCTGCTGCAGGCACAGACCAGTGAGGGACGCAGAGGTGACCCCGCTCTCGTGACTCCGCGTTTCATGTTTGGTCTGAGTATGGCTTGCTTGCTACTGACGAGGATGAGTACAAAAAGTTATTGGGAGATATACTTAATTTTCGTAAATCACGTTTATGCAGTCTTTTTAAGACATGCATGTTTGGGGTGCAAGAGGGACCTCCGTAAGATTTGGAATTTCACGTGCGGGGCAGTAGGATTGGTGGAGGGAGTCCGGGTGAAGCAACAGAACATTTTGTTCTGGTTTTGACCCTGTTGCTTACCTGCTGTGGGACTTTTCCTTCTCTGAGCTGTGAGTTCTTCCCCTGTGAAGTGAAAGCCGGGGCGGGGGTGTCAGACGAGGCAGGCGGCGAGGACATTTTGTGCTCTGACATCCTCAGGTGGGCCCTCGGGTAGCCTGATGCCCGCAGGGGCGTTTGCTCCGCCAGGGAGTGGGGACGGGAGCAGTCCCCGCTGTCTGCCCCTCTGCAGGCTCTGGCCGCCTGTGCAGTGGGTCCAGCCCTGTGCAGGCGTGGTTGAGAGACCAGGGAGGGCCCCGGTCCCCTGACCCCTGCAGGGGCTTGTCCTCCCCGTTGACCATTGGGCATCCCCTCCCTTGGGGAGAGACTGGAGCGGAGGCAGGTAGAACCTGAGCATTGCCGGTACCAGGCAGGGGCAGAGCCAGGGGCCTCGCTGGCTGGGGTGCCGAGGCCTCAAGGAGACAAGACAGGGAAGTGGGCCCAGCTGCTTTAGTCGCCCCTTCCTGCTTCCATTTCCTGAGGCTGGCAAGGGCCTGAGTGCCGGGTAGGGATGAGGGTAGGATAATTTTCTAGTGTCCCTTTGGGGACGCACAGGCAGGCCAGGGCGGACAGGCCAGGGGCAGGTGTGCGGGGCAGCAGAGTTAGGCCGGGTTCTGGAGAAGAGCTTCTTAAACTGGTGTAGAGCATCCCCGGTGTCCTGGCCTGGACCCCCCGTGTGTCCCCCACCCCGGCCACCTCTCTGCCTGCAGAGGAAAGCAGAACCGCCTGGCAGGCTGGAGTTGGGCCCCCAGGTCAGTGAGGAGCCGTGACCCAGAGGTCGGGGCCAGTGATGTGCTGCCCACCCCCTTGTTGTTCTACACACAGTGGCCTTACGGTAGCTTCTCTGGGTCCCCAGGATTGTCCCTGAAGAACTCTGGGAACTGCCTGACCCCCGCCGTCATCGTTGGCCTCCTGAAGGATGCTTCCCGTCAGGTGGAGGTGAACCTGGTGAATGCCAAGCTGCTGGTGAAAGAGTCCGGCCTCGATGTGCGCACCCCTCCCCTCTCCTCCCCTCCCCTCCATCCCCTCCATCCCGGGTCAGCACTGCTTTTCTCGCCTGCGTTCAGAGCACCTTGCAGCTCTGCTCCCCAAGCGGGAGCCCTGGGCGCCAGTCCTGCAGGTGACAGTGTCTGCCTGTGAGAAGTAGCTGTGATCTCTTCACTTGCAGAGTGCAGATACCACCGGCCCCGAGCATCGCTACGAGTGAACTAATACTCGTGAAAGTGCTTTGTGTATAAGTGCTCTGTGAGTGGGAGGGGCAGCAGTAGCCCCACTTCACAGCTGAGGAAATCGAGGAGCCCGGCTGGGAGCTGGGAGATAGCCGGGCGTGCTCGGCCCCTGATTCTCCAACCAGTGCCCCTTTACCACGGCACCCGGGTTCCTGGTTAGTCTGCAGACTCCGGGAGCTCGCCGCACATCCTCTTAGCCTCTGCCGCCCCTCGTGGCTTCCCCATCTGCCCTCTCCTCCCCCGCCCCCGCCCTGAATTGCTGGGCGTGGCGTGGCCGCAGCACTGAAGCCCTATAAATTGGCGATTAGGCCTAGGGAGGGGGTGGGCGTCACTGTGCCTTTTTGCCTTCTCTCTGCAGGTAACCACTTCCCACAACCCTGCTGCACCAGGGGAGCAGGGCTGCGGGAAATGCCTCCTGACCGTGGCCCTGGCAGGTGCCCCCTACCAGGCCGTGGGCTGGGTCCAGGGCACCACGCCTGTGCTGCAGGCACTCAACGGAGCTGTCTTCAGACCAGAGGTGCCTCTCCACCGGGGCCTGCCGCTGCTCATGTTCAGGACTCACCCCTCCAACCCTGCGATGCTGCCGACCATGATTGGTGAGGAGGGGCCTGTAGGGCCGGCCGGTGCCCTTGAGGCAGCGGTGGGTGTGTGTTGAGGGCTCTGTCCTGGGACTGGGCTCCGTGGACTTTTGCCTCCTTCAGCCCCTCTCCATGCCTGCCGGCATCACTGGATCTGCAGCAGGTTCCAGGACATTTGGGGAGCCGGTATGGAGTTCTGAGGTTAAGTGCCTTATCTAAGGTCGTCGAGCGGTGCGTCAGGGGTAGGGCCCCAGAACCCCTGTTGATAGGCAGGTGCTCACCACAGCAAGGACACAGTTGAGAACTGCCTGTAGAGCTGTATCCCAGGAGCTCAGAATTAAGTTGCAGGTTTCCTTCTGACCGCAGGCCCGGTGGTGGCCAGCCTGATCCAACAAAGCATGTCAGGGCATCCCCTCCAGATGTCGTGGGCATCTTGGATCTGCTCCCGTCCCCTGGTGCTCGGGCTCCTGGGAGTTCTGGAGCACTTCCAAGTATGGCAGAGACTGAGTGTGTCCACAGGCCTCCAAGGGCCTAATTTCACTATCGTTGCCAGCTGCCCAGGGGAACTTTCCCCTGCTTTTCCCCTTTGCTGATGGTCTGGGTAAAACTGGCAGCCGGCAGGTCCAGCTCTGGCTCTTTGTGGCTGATCTTCCCTCCCCTGCCTTGCCTGATGGCCAGGGTGTTCCTAAAGCCTGCAGAATAGCGAGGGACCTGGGCAGAGCCCTTTGTTCCCTGTCTCAGCGCTTTGATTCTGAGACCATCACCCCCGTTGCAACATTGATCTTGGGAACTCAAGTCTTGTGAGCCTGCTCCCAGCCTCTTGCTTCTCCTTCCCCCCAAGCCCTGTGCCAACCAGGGGTTTCTTCTACTTCCAGGCCTCCTGGCAGAGTCGGAGGTGCAGCTGCTGTCCTACCAGACCTCGATGGTGTCAGATGGGGAGACCTGGCACGTCATGGGCATCTCCTCCCTGCTGCCCAGCCTGGAGCCCTGGAAGCAGCACGCAACCGAGGCTTTCCAGTTCCACTTCTAACCTTGGGCTCACTTGTCCCAGCCTCGTGGGATTTTCTGAAGAAACACACCCACTGGGAGGGGAGAGCCACATTCCTGGGGCTGACGCTGCTTGTGTCTCATCTGACCCCTGTCGTACAGCAATAACCACCCAATAAAGAGCCTACCCCGTACTCTTCCGGGCACCTTTGTGTTGTCATTACCCTGAAGAGCCACCAGAGGGCATCCGCAGGCAGCCGTGGGGTTAGATGCTCTGCCTTGGAGGAGTAGGATTAAAGCTCAGACTGCTCCCACAGAAGTCTCCATCTGCTGGGGGGACAGAGCACACAGAGGTCACTGGAAGCAGTGAGGAAAGTGCCACAACAGGTGCATATGAATTCTGTTGAGAGCAGCAGAGGAAGTCATTGGAGCTGTGGATGGTGGTTCCCAGGAGATAGTTGGAAAGATTTCGTAAGGGGAAGAAAGTGTGAGTAAAGGCACAGGGCCTGAGGATGTTTGATGAGTTCACAAAGCCAGCTCAGTATGGGTTGGGCAGTATATTACTTGATTTTTTTTTTTTAAAGATGATTTTCACAAAACATGGCAGAATGGTACTCCTGCATCCTAAGGGTTTCACCTTTTGAGGGTTTTTTACTCCATCTGTAGGGGATGACCCATTCCTACCTTATGCCCAGCAGCATCTGTTTTGGAGACAAGGCAGGCTAAGAAGGCCCGGAACCGGGCAGCTAATTGACAGTGGCAGGAGCAAACCCGTCACTGTGGCCTCAGAGCTGCGACTGAACCGAAGGTCGGTAGAGCTCCACCAGTAACCGCTCACTGTGCTGACCTCAGCTGTGAGCGCATAACATGTATTAGGGCCTTGCAGGAGCAGACCTGGAAGGGGATGGGCCTGAACTCGAACAGCAAGGGGGCTTTGAGCTGCTTTGACCTTGAGCGCAGTGCTTAATTCCCCTAAGCCTTTGTTCCCTCATCAGTAAGAGGGATAAGGACGCCTCTCAGGATTGAATGGCTTCAAAAAGTGGTGTATGGGAAGTGCCCGAGGCACTTGGTCTCTTCATCCCTATGTCTTTCTTTAAGAGCAGACGACCAGGTCTCAGTCGCTTACATAGAATCCCTGCTCCAAACGGCCCTCCCTTTGCCCTTGTGGTAATGTTCTTCCAGATCTGGACGTGGGGTGTCCTGACATCAGACAGCCCGTTCTCTCTGCCTGGAAAGAGATCAAGAAGCATCTGGTGGGGGTCGGGGGGGCGGTGGGTGCTGGAGCCCATCGATAGCTAGAAAAATAGGCTGAGATTGATAAGTTAAAAATTGAGCTCAATCTTCCGCCGCCCAGCCTCTTCTCAGAAGCCCCTAGACAAACCATATTCTGTGCTCTAAGGTGGTCAAAACAATTCTAGAAACCCCAATTACTTGAGCATCCCCAAATATTTTCCTAGACGTGGGTAGGTTTTGAAGGCATGGGACACATTCACTGTATCACCCTGTCCTGTGGCTGCCCGCGTAAACTCTCCTAAATTTAAAAAGGCAAGATTAAGTTCAAGATCCAGCTGGTGCTGTTTACTCCTTCGCATTTCTCTGTGGTTTGTGGCATCTCTGCACCGCCTAACTTCAGAGTGGAATTTCCTTCTTGTGTGTCTTGGCTGGGAAGCAGAAGTTTTGCTGAAAGCTCAGTGAGGGAGGCAGACGAATAGTGGGACAGGAGGGAACTGGCCTCCGAATGCTGGCTCCTGGGACTCTGAGATTCAGAAACGTACGTACGTACGTACGTACGTGTGTGTGTGTGTGTGTTTAGTATGTCCCTTGGAGACCAGAAGTTGCCTCATGGTCAGTGGGCTGGACCACTCTCCACATCTGTTTCAATATACTGTGACATGTTGGTATTCTTGCTTGAGATGCGTTAACAGGCCTCAATGCCTTTATCAAGTCATCACTCCATCCTCTCCTGCTGTAGGTTGTCCTGGGTGATTTTTTGCCCACATAGGTAAGTTCTTTATCTGCATGACTGTAGCCTACCTTAGGGTGAAAATGGTGACCGGGCAACTGGAAAATCATTCCCTCATATGCTGACCTTAAACAGGGGGAGAGGGCTCTGTTCAGAGCCAGCAGGAGTCAGTTTTAATGAAGTAGATGCCGGAGGTACCAGAGGAAGTCCTAGGGCTTAGTATCAAGGTCAGTGAAGAGGGGGAGAGGAAAGGGCTGGAAACCTCTGTGCAGTGGTGACAATGACCAGTGCCCTCCTGGGTGCCCTGCAGCTGAACCAGGGCTCATATTCTGCCGGCGTGCACGGTATGGGCAGCACCTTGATAGTCTCATTAAATATTTTTAATATCACCCCCACATAGTGTCCAAATGACTCGCAAGTGGCAGCAGGCCTGGCTGCGGCATTCGGTGACACAGAAGGTCCTGGTTGCTCAGGCCACAAAGACCCGCCAGCAAACTATGTGGATAGAAGGCAAGGTCCGGAGTCTCCTGCCTCAAGAACTCAGGTGATTATTGTACTAAGTGAAGTAAGTCAGACAGAGAAAGACAAATATCATACGACATTTCTTTTATGTAGAATCTGCAAAAAAAAAAAAAAAATGACACAAATGAACTTATTTACAAAACAGAAACAGACTCAGAGACTAAGAGAATGAACTTACGGTTACCAGGGGGGAAGGATGGGAGGGAGGGATAGATTGGGAGTTTGGGATTGACACGTATACACTGCTGTATTTAAAATAGGTAAACAACAGGGACCTACTGTATAGCCCAGGGAACTCTGCTCAATATTCTGTAATAACCTAAATGGGAAGAGATTTGAAAAAGAATAGATACATGGATACGTATAACTGAATCACTGCTCTACACCTGAAAATAACACAACACTGTTAATCGACTCTGCTCCAATATAAAATAAAAATTTTAAAAAAAAGAACTCAGGTGAATAGGGCTTTGCTCCCACGACTACAGACACTACTCCAGAGATCCTAGGAAAGGCATACATTGTCCTGCCAGGGCTGCCAACTAGACTGAGGGCCCCCAAACAGCTTGCTGAGGAGGAGTAGGCAATGGGGGTCAGCCAAGGGGGGCTGCTGGGTGGCAGCTACAGCTGGTGTAATAGAACGAGAGTTCAGCGAGCACCTGGAGAGGGCCTGGGAAGGGAGTCAGCTGACGCAGGATTAGCGCTCTCGCAGGGCTTTATCTCGGATTTTCTGGTGCCTGTTGTGAGTCGAACAGCCCCCAGCAAGCAGTGAAGTGGGCGGGCCCAGCACCTCATCTCCCTGTGCCCAGTGTCCTGTTATCCCTAGGGCGGCCTGCCCACGCCTGCCCTCCTCCCCACTGACAGAAGCCATCCTCCCTCCTCCAAAGTGCCCCTTTCCTGCTGGGGTGGCAGAGGAAACTTTCTACAAGTACATAAGTTAATAACTTAAATAACTTCACGCCCCTGAACTATTGCTGTTTTACAAGAAGATCCTAGATGAAGCAGTGCCCTAGCTCAAGAGGGAAAAACCATCCTCTAAGGGAAGAGTTTCCTGCTAGGGATTGAAACAATGTTTTTGGCTGCAGGAGCCCAAAACGTAACCTATTCACCTCTGCCCTGTGCCCACTTGTGCTGGTAACACCAACAAGGCATGGGACCAAGGAGCTTTGATCCTCATATCCTGAAGTCATTTCTGGCCCCTGTCTGCTGGCTCTGTAAGGTGTCTGTAAGGTGTCTTACGATCAGGGAAGGAAGCTGGGGGTGGAGGCTGTGTTTCACCCTTTGTTCCCCCTGTACCTCTCAGAGAATGGAATTGGAAGGGAGAGAGGGAGGGTGTGAGGTGAGTGCTCGGCAAGTTCACTGCTGTGGGCGTACATGCGCGTGGGGAGAGTGGGACCTCAGAGCCAGGAGGGCCAGCAGGTTTCTCTGCATGACAGCTGCTGCACTGGTTGTGTTCTGGTTTCCAAGAAATATGGGAGTTATTCCCTCCTTCCCTACTTTTTAATGGTGTTCTATTAGTTTAGTACCAAACCTAAAATTTAGAAATTCACAGAAAACCCTACGAAACAAAGAAAGAACTAACAGCACAGAAATTTAATAATAACAATAACAACAAAGCTATAACAAATGAGAGGCAAGCTATCAGGATCTTGCGGGAGACAACGGATCTGCCCCATTTCCGGTCTGTGATTCAAGGCTGAGCCTTCCCTCCATCCCTCCATCTCCCTTTTCACAAAGGGCTCCTCTAGCACCACAAGCCCATGACAGTGACTACAGCAGGGAAAGGCATGAAGGACCCCCTAAGGATGGCCCCTCACTCTACAGGGCCAGTGCTTTTGGGGGCTGCTGTGTCCAATCCAATCTATTTACCAGCTAAGAGTGGGGGACATTTATACGATCGAGAGAGGGCAGAAATTCTATAGCGTACTTTTTCAAGGAACCTCTCCACAGATAAAGAAACAAAAGAAGGACATTCAGTCATGAGTCTCACCCTGGGCATCCCCCCTTTCCCCATACCTGCTCCTTACCCGAGGCAGGCTCTCCTAAAGATATCCCGAGGTCTGGGGCGTTCCACTGCCCTTCCAGCAACAAACCTGGACGCCTGAGGGCCCTGAGGCCAACGCCGTGGTAGCCAAGGCTGGGAGGTGGGCAGGGTCCCCATGACACATCCCGTCTGTGATGGGAAAACAGGCTGGTCAGTGCAGAGGCAGAGCTCCGCAGAGCACTGCACTGACATACAATCTTTATTTCAGCTAACATCTCAGTGGTGTAGGTTCATTGCTCCTGTGAGACAAGGATGAGGCCCAGCTTTTCTTTTCTTGGTACAATGCTGCTTAAGCATGTGGACCAGGAGAGGGAGGGAACCTGATTTGGAACCTGATTTGGAAACTCTCCCTTGAAAAATCCCAATTCTCTCTCTCTTTCTCTGTCTCTTCTTTCTCCTCTCTCTCTCTCTGCTTCTGATGACTGAACTAGCTTGACACATTTAATGGCCCCCTCTTTGCCACTGACTTGCCCTTAATAACCATATTACAAACAGACAACAGATAAGCAAACAAACAGATGACTCCCTGGTAGCGCCAAAGTCTGATGAGTCTGCTTAAGGAGGCTGCCGTTCTCAACCATACCCTGCAGCCTGGCCGGTCGCCCCCCTTTCCAACCTCTCTTACCTCCTAACATCCCAGAGGCACACTTCAGTTGCCCCACAGGGCTGAGAATGCTGGCAGTGGTTAGGAGTGAACAGAGGACACCCCTTATCCTGCAGTTTTCCTGTTTTATCCGGGTATCTGGTTTACCCAGGACTTCTTCCTCATCTTTCCCTGTTCCCTACCCTGCCCTTGGCAAACTTTTTAGTCTTCCCCCTTCATATACCAAAGTAGGGGGGGAAATTTAAAAACAGGAAAATATAGATGAAGTATTCGGGCGCAGGGACTGATCTGTTGAGATTTATGGGTTGTAAAAGCAATTGCTTCTCACACTTCCATTCTACTTATCTTCCCAATTTGGAAGATTAACTGAAGGCAGATATCTGGGTCCATGCACTACAAGATTCTAATTCTGAATCTTTGATTTTCCTTTAAAAAGTACCATAAAGAATTCTGCTATTTCTCTTCCCGATTCCATCCACTTCCATCAAACTCTTCTCTCCTTATGCCCCTACCCACTTATTTCCCAAATCTCACTTCTTCTACCCAGAAGGAATCGCAACACGGGACGATTGCTCACAGCCCCTTAGCCTAAGGTTCCCTCCAGCCAAGGCTTCTGCCTCTCACAGAATCCCCAGCACCCTGTTTCCTTAGGAGTCTCTCCAACACACTGGCGTGTCCTTCTCTGATGCTCTTCATCTTTGTTACCAACTTGCCCCATTGGAGTAATGAGTTGCATAGTTTCAGGTTTACAGCCTGCCTGCTTCTGTTGTGGATGCTAATTTTGTTTCTATCAGGCTTCTAGGGGAGCTTCCTATCATGAGTAGATCAGGTAAACAAGTTGACTCTTTTTTTCAGATTCAAGATTTAAGAACGTGCCCCTCCCCCCAGCTTTTGCCTTTCATGGGCAAAGAGCCCCAAGAGTTTTACTTGGTCCTCGTGGTACAAACTCCCCACCTCTGATCATTTTGGAAGCTACGGACCCTCACCAAGTGGTGAGAAATTCACTGTGGAATGAGAAGAGGCAATACTCACAAAGGGCTGCGTGGGGTTGAGGAAGAGAAAATGGTAATAGGGACGCCTAGACCTTCACGTGGAGCTCTCCTGGCTGTGCTGCAAGGGGTGGCGAGGTCACCTAGTCTACACCCAGTAGGGCACTGGGCCATCAGAAGAACCAGAAGCAGCTCTCTTGGAGCTAGTACCTAAGACTTGTCTACTAGAAATTTTGTTATAGGAGTATGCCGTTTTTCTGCAGTAGACATGCCCTTCCTCCATTGAAATCTTCATCACGTCCTTCTGCCAATGGTACCTAGCTTGAGGCGTACCTCAGAGCACCCTGTTTTCTAATAGACACTTCCTTCCTAGCCCTAAGTTTTCCAAAACTGATTCATTGTAGTATTTCAAAGTTTTGTCCATTAACGTTCATCTCAGAGGTCCTATTTTTATTTTATTTTGGCTACTTTTTTGCTCTAACATGTCCCCTGTTCCAGATAAGATCAATGACTACTAGGTCTAGGTTTTCTGGAACATTCTCAATTCCATAAGTTCAGTCTCCTTTTCAGGGCAAGTCATGTGTCCCAAGTTTTGCTTGAAAAAATATGGTTACCCTGATTTTAAAATCACCATCTGGCTTCTCCAGTCCTAACTTTCGCTTTGGTGTACTTTTCCTTTGTTGCTTTTTGGGGGCACTATTTTGTTTTATGTTTGGTAAGGAAAGGGGGTAGCTGAAAGAAGACAGTAATATTTGCCGATAACTTATTTATCATTAATTCATTCATTAATCTCTTTGGCAATCCTGCAAAGTTCGTATGATTTTAGAAATGAGGCAACTGAGAAAACTTCAATAATTTTCTCAAAGATAAAGAGCTGATAAGTTATCACAGCTCAGCTTAGACTTTGATATCCGGCTCCAAAATCTGGGCTTTTTCAACTGTTGCGTAGATAGTGTTTTCAAAGACCATACATCTGGCTTCCAGGGGACTTCATTGTCCAGTATCCTGTTTTGGGTGGTTATCTATGCTCAGTGCTGGGAAGCCACATGCCGCCTCCTACCTCTTCCCAACTCTGTCTTCTGCTTCCCCACCCAGTTCTTCCCCTTTCGAACCTAACAAACCTTCTCCCAATCATATCTGATAGAAGTCATCACTCTCACCCACTATATTCTAGACTTCTGATGAATCCCTGGCTCTCAGCTCCTGGCATAGAATCTGAGAAAAATTGCCTTCTCCTCCTCTCTTTCTGCCTTTTTTCTTACCCTTGTGGTAGAACTGTTCTCTTTGGTCCATTATTTCTGTAAACTTCTCAGGAGACGTATGCTTCCGGGAGGTGAGACATTTTGGCAGGTCTGATGTACTGGATACCAGCTTCTCCGGTGGGGGGTGGGGGGGGCGGCGAGACTGGGAAGCAAAAGTAAGACTCTTAAACTTACTTCATTGTCATCACTGCTACCAATCACAAGTCCAATGGAGAGCCAGGCTCTGTGGGAGCTCCCGCCCCAGGGGAAAGTGCTCTATGTATGGCTTAGAATGTCAAGAAATGATAAAGCTCAACAAACATAATGTTAGCAAAACATACAGGCAGACCCTCATTTAGTCAAGGTGTATCCCGTTTAGCACTTAGATGGATGCCCTTGATCATGTCCATCATAAAATAATCCACAAATGTTTCCTGGGTATCTCAAATCCATCCATTTCTCTTTAACCAGTTGCAACCAAACCACCACCATCACCTCTTGCCTAGACTATTTGCTGGAACAATCTGACAGGTTTCCCCATATTCACCTTTGTTTCTCATCAGTCTAGTCTCTAAGTAGTAACCAGGGAAGTGCTTCGAATACATGAATTGGACAAACTTACTCTATTGCTTAAATCCCTTCAGGGCTTTCCTTTGTTCTTAATCACAACATAATTCTATCAAGGTGGGAGCCTTGGTAGTGGTGAGGCAGAAAGTGGTTTCTTTTACCCGATGAAACTGGCCAGGAGTGCCTGATCAAAAGACTGAACTCACCTGGAGAAGCATCCTGGGGCACCCGAAATGAAAAGAAACTTTCCGCTAAGCCAGAGCCATAAGAGAAGGCACCAGTCCTGGAGCCAGCCAAGTCCTGGGCAGGGTGACTGCGGCGAAAGAAATCAAAACCTAAAACCACACATCAACATTATGTTCCGCACTGCAAAGAAGCCACCAGTCTAGTCAACCTCTTGCAACTAGCAATGGGTTCTGGGCACTCTACACAAACAGGGGCTTCTGGAAGACCCTGGGGGTAGGCCCAGAAGGAGGAAAGCTTACCAAGAGGAGAACAGCTAAAGTCTAAGATACAGAAGCCACAGTGAGCATAACTGAATCTCTGGGATGTAAAAGGAACTTCTCCCCACCCGGGAAGCCAAGATGAATTCAGTGAACTCTGAAGGCACCTCCAAGTGAAGGTCAGACCACTGGACTCATCTCAAGACTCCCATGTTGACTGGCAATGCTTCAGCAGTTGTAACTTGTTTTATTCTACCCTCGTTAGGAATAATTTGAGCAAGTCCAATGATATACATATATATTTTTCTCGTGTTGTATGCATGTACTAGTACAAGTATTTTCTTGTAAAATCCACAAAATAGAATATCTATAAAAACTAACACTTGGGCCCCTGCTGAGCATTACTGTTTTAATTGCTTCAGACATTTAACATTCATCAAAACCTTAGAAGGTAGGTATTGCTATTGTACAAATTTTATAGTTGGGAAAAAGAAGGTGCATAAAGGTTAAATATTTTTCCAAGGTCAAAGCTAATAAATGGTAAAGAGATTTGAACGCAGGTTGTGGGCTCTAAAGCTAGAATCTCTCGACCAACATGCTTTACTGAGTACAGAGATTTTAAAGGATGAGATCAAAATATGCATAAAAGTTCTACCATGTTCCTGCTGCACCAAATAGGTCTTGCTCATCCCCTGGCATCGTTCGTACGTGCACTTCACTTTGGAGACCACTGTTTAATACTGATGGTACCTCTGCCTACCCATGCACCTTTGAAACCTGTTTCTTTCATTTTCCTTCCTTTCTTCTTTCTTTCCTTTTTGAAAAACTTCTGAACCAGAAGAGGAACAAAACTTGGTTGAACCCTCAGACCAGAGGCCATGGGTGAGAGGAGGTGGGGTCACATGCCGTACTCACTGGAGCAGAAGTGAGGCCAGGCATCCCTCCACCCAGGGATGAAGTGTACATATTCCCGTTGTGTGTGGAGAGGTAGAGGGACGCCTTGCTCTTCTTGTTGAACACGTCTAGAGAGGCCTTTTGAAATGCTTTTGCTACGTCCTTATCGGTGTAGGTGTCTTCCAGCTTTAGCTCCCTGTGAGGCAGCCAGAGGGATAGGCCAGGCGAGAAGCCACATGAGGGAAGGAATGCAGCACGGGGAAAAGCGTAACAGCTACTGGAGAGAAGACTTTGGGACACATGTTTTTTATAATAGAATATTTGGAAATACAGAAAACACAGAGGAAAACTGTCACTAATAGTTTTACCATTCAGAGAGAGCACTTAGGTCGTAGTTTTCTTATGGAATCCATTCCTAATTTTATACAGTTTATTGGAAAGTAAAATCATGCGATACATTCTGTTTAGCATGCTTCCTTAACTAATTTTCTCTATGACATTGTCAGCTTCTCTAACATTATTATTATTATTTTTTTGCGGCACGCGGGCCTCTCACTGTTGTGGCCTCTCCCGTTGCGGAGCACAGGCCCCGGACACGCAGGCTCAGCGGCCATGGCTCACGGGCCCAGCTGCTCCGCGGCATGTGGGATGTGGGATCTTCTCGGACCGGGGCACGAACCCGTGTCCCCTGAAGCGGCAGGCAGACTCTCAACCACTGTGCCACCAGGGAAGCCCTCTAACATTATTTTTAAAGGCTGCCAAATGGACCATGATATGATGTACCCGACTTTAACCAATTGACCCGTTTCTGTCCTCATTAGCTAAAATACTACAGAGAATAGCTACATGTTTGTTTTTTTTTTAGGAAACATTTCTTTTTCATTAAAAATTTTTATGCAATTTTAAAAGGTTACTTTCCATTTACAGTTATCACAAAATGTTGGCTATATTCCCTGTGATGTACAATACATCCTCGAGTCTATATTAGACCCAATAGCCTGTACCTCCTACACCCCTATGTTGCTCCTCCCCCTCTCCCCACTGGTACCCACTAGTTTGTTCTATCTATGAGTCTGCTTCTTTTTTGTTATATTCACTTGTATGTTGTATTTTAGATTCCACTTACAAGTGATATCATACAGCATTTGTCTTTCTCTGTCTGACTCATTTCACTTAGCATAATGTCCTCCAAGCCCATCCATGTTGTTGCAAATGGCAAGATTTTGTTCTTTTTTTATGACTGAGTAGTATTCCATTGTATATGTGTACCACATCTTCTTTATCCATTCATCTGTTGATGGACACTTAGGTTGCTTCCACACCTTGGCAAATGTAAATAATGCTGCTCTGAACGTTGGGGTGCATGTATCTTTTCAAATTAGTGTTTTGGGTTTTTTTTGATGTATACCCAGGAGTAGAATTTCTGGGTCATATGGTAGTTCTATTTTTAGTTTTTTGAGGAATAGCTACATGTTCTTTTAAACATGTGGAATCACTGAGCCAAAGATGCACATCTATTAAGGCTTTTGCTTCATGTTTTCCTATTACTCCCCCAAATCTTTGTATCAGTTTACTATTGCTCATTTTCTCATAGACTCAATTCTGGGTATACAAAAATTTTAAACGCTATCTAAAGAAAACATTAACTTGTTTATATTTGTTACTAATGGGTATGCACATTTAAAAATATGATTATGTGCATTTCTTCCTTGAGGAAATTTCTTGCCCATATACTTTGTTCAGTTTTCTACTTAGTGTGTTTTTCTTGTTATGGATGAGACTTTCATATATTAGAGATAGTAAGCTATTATCTTTGGTATATGTTAGAATTTTTTTGCATGGGGTAGGTCTTAGAAGCAGTGTTTGTGCTAATTTGGATGTTGGTGGCAGGGTTAGCAGTAGTAGTTAGAAACAGGGGCAGATGTTGGTAAAATACTCCAAAACTTGAACAGATACCAAGAAGAAAGGGAAAGATTCCCTTCCCAGTGAGAACTCTTTGTGTTCTTCTTTTCTGAATGTCTTGGAGTATCGCATCAATAAACAGCATTCTCCCTGCTTTATCGACAGCAAAGGGGGGTGAGCTGGACTATCTCTATTTCATAGGTGCGGGGATTTGAGGCAACAAGCAAGACATTCATTAAGCCAATGGCTAGTGGGAATGAGACCAGACGCTCCCCAAGTTGCCATCCTGCATTGTGATTATTTGCTTCTAGGTGTTTCTTTCTGTACAGACTGTGAGATCCTCTAGGCAGGTATCATGGAGTCACATCCACTTTTATGTCCCCAGAGTTTAGTATGATGTCTGACACATAGTTGATGTTCATAACATGTTTATTGCCTGAATAATTTAGCCACACTCCCTTTCCCCTTTTTATTACTCGCCGAAGCTTCTTATAGTCACTTGATCTAGAGGTTCTGGCAGTGCCCCTGTGCTCCCTAAGATACAGGGTGAGGTCCCTGAGAAAACAATAACGCACTAACCCACGTGAGGACTTGGTGTCATTTCTACTGTGTTGGAGGATTGTTGTCTTTTCCCACAGGAGTGGCTGGTGGTCCAGACTCAAGGCATGAGGAAGCCTCCTCCTTCTTATGAAGAGGACTCACCTGAAGGCTTCCAGCCTCTTATAGAGGCCGGTCTGTGTGTTGCCACTGGCTAAGAGAAAGTCATTGAACATCAGGTGAGCCAGGGATTTCTGGACCCTCTTGCAGAAGGGTGTGTGAAAGATCACAAACTGTAAGTCATCAGGAGTGAAATGTCGATCGATGCCAGCTGGAAGAAGAAGTGTGAAAGCAAGGATGTGGCACGATCCACTTAGACATACTCTCCAAGATCTAACTGTGCTGAGGTCTCCCAGAAAACTGGTTCCTACCTCTGGCAAACACACAGAGGTTTGTTCATTCATTTTACAAGCATTTTACTAAGCACTCTACTCATAAAGAAGGTAAAGAAACAAATATTTTCTTCCTATCTGCCATTGCCAACCTCTATGACAAATAATTCCTCAAATCAACCTCGTACTGTATTATTTTCTCTATTTTCCAGGGGAGAAAACAGTCTCCAAAATATGAAGCTGAGTCATGTGTCCAAGGTCACCCAGCTTGAAAAGAGCTGGCTTTGGCTTTGGGTTCTGGTGTCTCTGGATCTACACTCCAGACTCTCTCATATTCCAAAGAGAAGAGCAATGCACCCCCTGCCCTTAGGAAAGTTTACAATTCGGTGCTGAGATCCAAAGCAGCATTGATCAAATTCCATATGAGATTAAGGACTAAAATTAGAATGTCATAAGAATTCAGAGGATGCCAGAGCAATTAGCCAATAACAATTTTACAGTGGATGGGCAGAGGCAGAGATGTCCAAGTCGACTCCTTTCCCATGGAGGCAGCCAGCATCCCACCCAGTGCAGCAGAGAGGGGCAAGATGCTTCAGGACACCCCTAAAGCATCCATGCTCTGATGCTTCAGCACATGCCTTTTCCCACACTGAAACCTGCCTTGTTTAGATGCCCATCTGGGCATGGCTAAACAGGCAGGAACCCCCCCCCCACCCCGCTTTATTTTTTAAGTGTATGGGTTTCTCTTTATTTTTAAAAGAAGATTCGTTTCTTTTCTGATTATGGAATTGGTACATATTTTTTAGCAGAGAACTTCAGAAAGTAAGGTGAAAATAAAATCAACTTCCAACACTACCAGGCAAAGAAAAGAATCACTGATAACACTTAAGTATACTGAAAATATAGGTAAGAATTTTCAACATCAACCAGACTTTAAAAGGTGGCAAACTATAAACCAAGAGTCAAATCACTCCTGACTTCAACAGAAACGAATCCTGGCCTCCATAGGACGTGGTCACTCTGATTCACACAGTACCTCCCCAGGTGGCTGGCACCCACTGGCTTCAGCTTTGACCTTGGATTGTCTACTTTCTTTCATTTAACTCAAGTTAGAGGCAATTTCATGCTTGACTTTGGGTGACTTCCAAAGGGACTTTAGCTCAGGCCCAGGAAAGGGTGTCAGAAGAAGGGGACATGAAACAATTCTGTTGTGATCATTTGAAGAGGAGAAAAGAGTCCTTGTCTTAAGAGGTTAGGACATACTCTTGGCCTCGTGTGAATAGGGTCCCCACCTTCTGCCCTCTGAGCCCCATACCTTGCTCCCACTGGTTCTGGATCTTTTGACAGTATAACACGTAGCATCGGTCCAGGGCCCGTAAGTAACGCTGGATGGACAGCTTCCCATCCAATTGTGGGCACTCTGAAGTCATATCTGCTTTGTAGAAGTCATATACATTCTCCATGTGGGTTGCTCTAAGCCCTGGCAAGGCACACAGAGGGATTCGGGGACTGTACAAGGCAGCCCACGTTGAGCAGAGAGGATAGGAGAGCCACATACAAGCAGCCCCCTGGTCTTTATCTTTCTCGTGCCCAAGCCTGAGCCCACCGAGCATCCCTCATGTGTTCAAGAGGAGTTGATTGAATTGCCACTTTTATATAAATGAGATTTATATTTCCATTTCCATACCTAGATGGGCTTAAGAAAAATCTGGAATAGACACCAAAAGTCTCAAAGGAAAGCTCTCACTTTATACTCAATTATCTTCTTGCATTTTCAGTTGTCAGTTTAGCTCTCAAAGGGTCCTTGTCAGCAGCATCAGTACCAGCCATTCCACACATCATTATCCCCAAGTGTGATGGTGCAGAAGAGGCAAGCTTGCTGATCCCTCTCTTCCCCTCCTCCCTGCCCTCTGCTCCCCAGTCCAGTCTTTTGGAGACAGTCAATATCATCATCAGATCCACATTTCGGCCCTGCATAGTGGGTGGGCCAACTTGGAATTAGGAGCTAGGTATTTGGCTACGCCATGCACAGTCTCCCGGCACCACATAGCCACTGTTTACTACAAACCTCTCTCGAGGGCTAGAGGGCCCTTGGGCCCAACCAGCATTGCCACAGCTCCAGCCCTGCCTGTGGGGTGAATATTACCACTGGAGTACACTGCGATGTCTCCACAGACCACCAGGGCATAGTGACTTGTAATGAGAGACAAGAAATAATTATTATCCCTACCAAATCTCAAGTAGACTGAAAGCCTCCTGTACGCCAGGCACAATTTTAGGTACTGGTGATAGATCACTGAACCAAAATAAAAATTCTTGCCCCATGGAACTTGTTCTAGTGAAATTCATCATGACACATTTGAAATGCAATGTCAAAACTCAGTGTTCTGTGACTCTAGCTGTAAAATCCTCATTTATTCAGAATTCAGTTTCTGAATTCAATGAAACATTCATAAATGAGCACTTCTGGAGATAATTTAGTTTTGTACTGATCACCTTACAGCACTTCATAGTACTACAGTGGAAATTTCTTTCAAATCATAGAAGGCCAAGGGATGGGGAGGGAAGCTAATATTTGAAATCCTAGATAGACATGAGCTATCCTCAAACAATCCTTAAAATAATCCAGTGAGGCAGGAATTATCCACATTTACAAAGGAAGACACTGTCTTCTAGAGAATCCAAGTAATTTGTCTAAGGTCACCCACCTCATGAATACGGAATTATATATTCAGACCCGGTTCTGACTGGATCCTGAACCACGTGCTTCGAACAATCTGGTATTACCTTCCTTCTGAGAAGAGTTAGTGTCAAGTAACCACATTTAATGTAGGTGGTCCATGGTAACTACTTCTATAGTAGCCGGATGATTATTCAATAAGTAATTGTCGTCTTGAATATTATTTGTTCCTCTCTCATCTGATAGTACTGCCCGCCCTCAAACTTGGGTTTGTGAGAGAAACATGGCGGCAATTTTAGGATTCTACCTAAACTGTGAGGAAGCCCCCAGGGTTTACGCCAGCACTGTGTTGAGAGCCATTATTTCTGTATAATTCAGTCCTCACAATAAGCCTATCTGTCAGATACAGTTATCTCCTCTTTATAGACAAAGGAATTGAGACCCAAAGAACCTGAGTCACCTACCTAAAGCCACACAGCTAATAGAAGGTAGGATAAAGATTCAGAGTCAGGATTCCAACCCAAATTCATTGAAACCCAAGAACCTTCTCTTAAGATTATATAACAACTCAAACTCCAACCCCAACGAAACAGTATTGTTATTTTTTCTCTGCAATTTTATATACATAAATACATAAAAATATATAATAAACATATAATATATATAAACAAAATTTATATGTGTTTATAAAATTAGGAAACTATAGAATAGTATTTAGAAGCCATTAAGGAAAAAATCAGTCAATTAGACTGCCTAAAATTAAAACCTTCTATCAGAAACAAACTCAAAAGACAAACTGGAGAAGTATTTACAGTACATAAAGCCAACAAAGGATTATTTTCATTCATATATAAGCGCCTCATAAGAAACATAAGGTATGTAATAGAAAAATGGCTAATAAACATCATAAAAATATCAAAGTTCTCTTATAATAGCAAAAGAAAATCAATACTATTATATTACTTATTAAACTGACAAAGATTAGAAAGTTTGATAATATATATTGTAGGAATGCACTTTAGTACAACATGTTGAAGAACAATTTGGCATATTCTATCAAACCTTTAGATCAAACTATTCTGCAATTCCACTTCTAGGAATCTATTCCTAGAACATATTATCATGAGCGTGCAAAGCTATTGTACAATGTTCATTAAAACAGTATTTATAATTGCAAAAACATACATCAATCTAAATACCCATCCATGGGACTAAGGTTTGGCATATCTATCAATAGAATATTATGTGGCTTTTAAAAGAATGACTTTAGGTGACCTTATGTGTATATCTATCTATCTGTCTATCTTATATCTATCTATCTATAGAATGACCTCTAAGACATCATAGAGATGAGGAATAATGTGTACAATGTTAAAAAATGAATAGATAAGGGTATGCTTTCAGGTATATAGAAAATTCCTGGAAGAATACATAGAAACTGTCAGTGTTAAATTATGGGAGTTGGTAATGGGGTGTCAAAGGGAAATTTTCTTTACTTTCTTTACTTTTCACCCTTTGTGTGTGTGTGTGTGTATGTACTTAACTGTTGGTTTCAATTACCTTCATTTAAAACAAAAAAAGACAAGAAAAAATGAGGTCTCTCAGGCAATCTGAGCCAGTACCACTCTTTCCTTCCCTCATACCCTGCTGTCTCTCTGGAGTGGTCCAGACCTTCTTGGTGAGTCCCAGAACCACCTTCTCCCATCTGAGGGTCCCCAGGTGGATGGCCAGGTCAGAAGCAGAGATCACATCTACGCTGGCCTTGTCTTGTTTTGGCATTTGCCATTAGACTCAAGCTTAAATATGCTTTTTGTTTTAGTATAGATTAACAATTCACATCCTAATAGCTTGTTTGAATTTTTCCCCCACAAGACATCACGTTAAAGAAGGATGCATTTGCAGCCCTCTCCTGTGGAATACCCAACCATTCAGCAGAATCTACTCATTTGAAATGACATGTTTGAAGCTGATAATACCCCCAAATATAGGCTCTGATTTTGGGTTAAAGGCTGGTGTGTGTCCCTTGCCCTTCACTTCTACTCTCTAACTAAATTCTGGGCTGGACATATTGGTGGTGACGGTAGTAGGGGTTGCTGGAGAGGTAATAATACAAATGCCAAGCAGGAGAAGCACTGCAAGTACAGGTTTGACGATGTAGAGACTAGAACATGCCAAATCAATGGAATCATTGTTGGCGAGGCTACACAGGGCAGTTGAAAAAAAACACTGAATGGGTGTAAGGAATTGTACTGCCTTGTTGCATGAACAGAGACAAACCATTAAACTCTTCTTGGCCTCTTTTTAAAGTGAAAAATATTGGATTAGATAGTCTCTAGGGTCACCGCCAACATCAAGACTTCATAATTAATTTTATAATTAATGTTTATTATGGTTTCTAAAGTTTAAATTTCTGGTTTCCAACTTAGTAAATGTAGGGCCTTGTCTGCCCAGGTACTGTTTTTTCACATCTCCATTGATATCTTGTTTAATGCCTGTAAGGCAGGTAGGCAAACAAAAACTCTGAGTCTCGCAGAGGTTAAGGGACTTGTCATCAATTATTGACAGACCTAGGTTTCTACCTCTCCTAGGAACCAGGCAAGGGAGAGAAAGTAGAAATACTCTGTGTCATAGTCTATCCTGTGATTCTTTGGGTCTATTTTTATCAGGGTGTTTTTCCCTAACACCTAAACTTGTTTAAATCTTTTAACATCACCAATCTCTTTCCCGCTCAGAGACTTGGGAGAAACCTCAGAGAAACAGGAAGAGTGAAATGAGAAATACACCAAATTTGATCCGGCGTCTTGCTTCTGCCATGCACTACGTGTAAGATATTAGATCCTCCATTTTCCCCCCGTAAATCAGGTATGACACCCACTTCCTAGGCTGTTGTGAGGACCAAATGAATGACTCTGTGAACATGCTCCCTGATTAACTGTATAAAGCTATACACGTCTCAGTGGTTATTATCATTGTGGTTGTTGGATGATCGTAGCAGCCGTATGAAGAAGGTGTCCTTCCCTCCCTGAATGAAACCACCCAAGGAAAGGAGAAGCTGAGGATTCGGCCTCCAACCCAGCTCCCTTCTTACATAAGCCTCTGGCAGCACGTACCATCCCAGGAGCTGGACTCCACCCAGTTGGCAACACTGAATAGAGGGAGGCAGTGTCACCGTAGCAGGCACTGGTGGTATCTATGCTCTCAATGTCAGTGTTGCCTGAAACCTGGAAGAGCTCCACGAGCACTGTTTTGACACCCTTGGACTTGTTGATGATGGTCTCAGTGCCCACTTCCAGCCGGCCCACAGATTCCCATGGGAGCTGCGTGTGCTCCATCAACTGCTGCACCACTGTCAGGCACAGGGAGTTGATGCCCTCCTGGGCTGAGCAGAAGCCCATCTGGGTTTGGCTCATGCCCACTGTGTACTTCCCTGCCTCCACAATGTTAAACTTCTCCATGTCTGTTTGGTCCACATAATGGGCTGGGAAATAGACCTCCAGGGCAAGGATGCCCACATCCTTTGGCCAAGCATCTCTTTTGGCCAAGGGGATAGCAGGGACTGTAGAAAACGTGTAGTAGAGGAAACAATCAAAATTCCACTAATGGGCTCTAGCTAGTTTCCTCAAAAGACAGTACAGCAATCATTTCATTCATTTTTTAAAAAATATATTTTAAAGACATCAGATGAATACAAATTTAGAATTGTATTTTCCTGTTGAATTCACCCTTTTATCCTTAGTAAATGTCCCTCCGGCATTTTTATAGCTAAATACATGTGGAACAAGCAACGTCTGTGGGAATACAGAAGACAAAGAGGGCAATTCCAAACTGGAGCAGAGAAAAAGTGGAGAAAGATTCAGTAAAGAGGGAAGAAAACTGTTTCTTTCCTGGACCCACCATCTCTCTTCAACCCTGACTCCTAATCCCTCTGGAGAAGATCTGGAGTTTCTCCTTCTAGCTACAAGTAAAGAACTCACCAAGCCCACCTTCTATTTGTTCCACATAAAAAGTACCTGAAAGCTGGTTACTTTAGAGGTATTCTTAATTTTCCAGATGGTAAAAGCAAGGCACACATTGGTGAAGCGATGTGCTCAGGGTAACTTCTCAGTTTCTCATCTGTTAGAAATATTCTGTCTTTTCACTCATGAGTACCACCAAATTCCTTTGACTTGCATCTGGCTACAGGATTCCTGATCGTGGAAGAGTGACAGGGTGGCTCTGCAGGCTTATGCATTTAGCTCTATGCCACAGGAATTGTAGCCCAGGTGGAATGTATCCATCAGTCATCCTCAGGATTCTGGGCTTCTTGTAACCCCCGTTTTCCCATCACAGAGGTCACTTTAAATGACTGCTGTGAGGCAAAAGTGGATCATGTGATCACAAGATAGTGAGGCAAAGTGATAAATGTTTATTCATATCTGACAAAAGAGAATTGAAGTTTAGTTCTCTGCCCTATTTGGTGACACTCAGATAATTAGAGTTTATACTCTCAAATGTTTGTGGAAGAGCTTCCCAGTACCTAGAGCTAATGGCTACCCAGAGCTCAGTCCTGTGCTTGGCTGGGTTTTCTCTCATTCTCATTCTCCCTCTGTCGTCTCTAAGCTCACTCCATCCCTCTCTTCCCAGTTAAAAATCTCAAGTCATAAGGAAAGTTTCCAAGAATTAGTTACATTGTAACTTTTGTAAATGTCTTGGTAGGGGGTTATTACTTGGAAATGGATTCCAGAGCCTTGAAGAAAAGTTAACATGTAGAGGTTTCCAGAAACATCAGGCCACTGGAGTTAAGAGTATCCATCTAATCTTGTACTTTCTCTAAAAAATAATCACTTTATTTAATTTAGAACTGGTTTTTTTCTGGTGTTACTTGGTTCAAGAACATGCATCAGACTTTTATTTCTTTACTCCATCTCGCCTCCTTCTCTTGTGTTTCAAAATTAGCTATTAGGGCTTCCCTGGTGGTACAGTGGTTAAGAATCCACCTGCCATTGCAAGGGACATGGGTTCGAGCCCTGGCCCGGGAAGATCCCACATGCCATGGAGCAACTAACCTGGTGCACCACAACTACTGAGCCTGTGCTCTAGAGCCCACGAGCCACAACTACTGAGCCTGCGTGCCACAACTACTGAAGCCCACACACCTAGAGCCCGTGCTCTGCAACAAGAGAAGCCACGACAATGAGAAACCCATGCACTGCAACAAAGAGTAGCCTCTGCTCACCACAACTAGAGAGAGCCCGCACGCAGAAACGAAGACCCAACACAGCCAAAAACCAAACAAACAACAACAACAAAAAAACAAAATTGCTATTATATGCCAGGCACTGTGCTATGGAGGGCTGTGGGGGTGAAGGGGATGGGCGGAGAAAGGCGGAGATCAAGGTTCTTGGGGGCCTCCTCCACCAGTAGGAGGAATGAGATAAGCACATACATACTATATAACCCAACCAAGAGTCAGAATATGATAAAGGCCCCAAGAGGGATATGGGCAAAACCCCATGGGAATTCAAAGGAAGCAGAGATTTCCTGTGTGTGGGAGAATCAGGACTGGCCTCATGGAAGGGGCTAAATTTGAGGTCAACATTGATGGATAAGTGGAGCTTCTTCTGAGGAAGAATTGGAGGGTGTCTGCAGGGGCAGTGCTACAGCAGGCAGTGATTGAACAGGTAAGGGTACCTGGAGCAGAGAGTGAAGGGGAGAAGGAGGACAACAAATGAGAAAAGCAGGTGGGGACCATGAAGTGGAGGGCAAAGGTCCTCCTTATTTTAAAGGCGGTTGAAGCACATGGGGTGGGAGCCGTCTTTATGGTGGATTTAGAGTGAATGCACGTTGGATTAGAGGGGATAGACATACAGAGAAAAGGAGAGCCATAAAGAGGACTCTTAATACCCATTCAGGCCATGGAAAATGGGATTAGCTGTGAGTACACCAAAAGGGAGATGTGAATGATAATTCCAAGTGTTGGAACCAAGGACATCAGAAGGAGGGGGCAGGTTAGGGGGACTGGGGTTTATCTCTTGGAGGACAGCCAACGGTTGCTCATTGAGACAAGCAAATCCACTTCAATCCCTTCCTCACAAATGGAAAAACATGTTAAATTCCGAGCTGGGACATTAGGCCTGTACTCAGGGGGTGGGGAAGAGTGTTGATGATGGTGGGGAGTCATGAAGAAAATAAGAAGGCTCAAGGCATCTCCTCCCACCCGATATATCCACGTACCCAGGTTCCCTGGGCACCAGGCAAGGGAAGACACTGGGCGAAAGGTGTTTTTCTAAATATTCTTGGAACGCAGTGTAGAAATGGGAAGGAAGGAAGGGCTAGTCCTAAAGTACACTGGATGGTTTAGGGGTGTCCGGGTGCTAGCGGTAGCTGTGTTACCATCAATGCTGGGAGACTGTGAGCCCTTGGGCTGGACTTGGGGAGTGTTTGCAAAAAAAAAAAAGGAGTGCGTGTGTGCTTCTGTGCACGAGAACATGGTACACACACACACACACACACATACACTCTTATCTTTACATCTCATGTCCCCCTTTCATGAAGTCAGAGAGCAGAGAAACACGCTTCTTATCCTCCGTCCATTTTGAATCTGACTGCAGTGACTTGAAGCAGCTGGTTTTACTGACACTGCAGGTGACACAGAGTCCTGAAGGTCTCAGCAGGGGCTGGGGGGAGAGGTGCAAACGGTGGTGGAGAGAATGCCATGGGCCCTGGTACCGATATTTCCATTGCTTCGTGCTGCTAGGGGTGTAAAACGTGTCTTGCTGACATCGGCAGGTGCCAGAGGTTTGGGATCCTGGAATTCTGTAAACAGAGCTGGGCTGTCTCTTTAGAGATGAGGTGACTGAGACCTTGAGAGGTTAACTTGCTTCTCTAAGGCTGTGCCCAAGCCTTGCCAACTTTTGACTGGGATTCTAGTGACTTCTGCCTCTGGAAACCCTGCCCCTGCTTATCGAGGCTCTGTGGCTTCTAAAACTGGGCACAACTTCTCACTTAGAACATGGGCAAATCAAAGAAAAGCATCATCTCTCCAACATGTACATACCTGCGCTGCTCCTGGGCATGTATGGGAAAGGATGGCACTGATCCCTCCTTTCTTGGGCTCTTGTGGCAGCTTTGTTTATGATCAGCCACCTCAGGAGGCTATGCTGTTCCTTATAATACATCCTAAGGTAATCCAACCTGGTCTTGGACCCTTGTCTGAGTTCCTCTCACTTGGTTGTCGAGAAAGCTCTCTGTCGAGTTAGCTGTTATTAATGTATTGTGATGATAAGGAAAATCTCTCAAAACCAAAGGGAATGAATCTTTTCATAGTAGCCCTTTAAGTAGTTGGGAGTGGTACGGGCATACAGGCAAAGGGCTGGAATTACAGAGGATAAAGAGCCTGCTCCATTTCTTCTGTTTTTATTGTCGTTCTTGTGTTTGTATAGTGCTATACAATTTCCAAGTGCAATGCAATAAGTGCTGCAATGAAAGTACAGGAGCCCTAAAGAGGTGATCGTCATTTGCAGCTCAAGGTCTCCTGAAGAGGAAAGGTCTGCTTTACTGATGAGACTAGTGATATGTGGACAGGTGATCCAGCTTTCCCAAAGATCTACAGCTGGTAAGTGGCAGGTTGGGCACTCAACCATGTCTTTTGACTCCAGATTCTGCTCTTTCCACTTTGGTCTTCCACTTCACAATAAAATGTTCCTGCCCTCTGATCTTCTAATGAATCTCTCCCTCCATCCCTCTCTCATTGCACCGATCTTCCTCTATCTTTTACAAAAGTCATGCATTCACTCATTAGTTCATTCAATTAACCCCTCTGTCTACTATGACTCTGTGCAGGGCACGGAGAACAGAGTGGTTCCTGATTTAGGGGAAACAGAGGCAACTTCATTTTCCTGAAGACAGAGAACTTCCAGCTGCCCCCAGAAGTCCAAGTCTCCCAGGTCTTCCATCATCTTTAGATTCTTGCCTCCATACATCTTGGTGCTTACTGCCCTAACCCAATCTCCCACCTTGCTCTGTCACCCCATGCCCTTCCACTGAGCCACTGGCAAAGCTCTGTCATCAACTGAAAATTCCTTATTTCCAATCTTTTTCTGAATACGCCCTTTGCTTCTTTCTCTGTCTCAGACTGCAACTCTCACATGGTGGTTGTGCTCTTTGCTTTCCATAATATGGGACCCCTGGCCAAAGGAACCCAATGTACTGCAGTGCTTGGAATAAGGCATATGTCCTCTTTGCTCTTCGCTGATATCCCCAGAGTATTTTTCTTCTCCCTCCTCTCAAAAGCCCCATTCTCTGCAAGCACATGCCATCAGTCTGGACCACCCAGTGCCTTTCATTCTTGCAGTCAACATTCAGTCCTGCTCCACTACCCTTGTTCATGAACATGGAAGCACAGGGATCACTGCCTTCCGTTCCACCCTCAATCCTCAGCATTCTTGGAGATGTGAATCTCCACATAGGTAATTCATCCACGCTGCCCTCTCACGTAAGTTCCCACTTCCATGATTTTTGTCCTCCACTTGACCTCAGCCTCCCATCCCACACTCATACTCTTTTTTTTTTTTTTAAGTATAGTTGATTTACAATGTTGTGTGAGTTTCAGGTGTACAGCAAAGTGATTCAGTTATATATATATATATATATATATATATATATATATATATGTATATTATTTTTCAGTTTCTTTTCCCTTATAGGTTATTACAAAATATTGAGTATAGTTCCTGTGCTACACAGTAGGTCCTTGCTGGTTATATATTTTAAATATAGTAGTGTGTATGTATTAATCCCAAACTCCTAATTTATCCCCCCCCCCCTTCAGCAACCATAAATTGGTTTTCTATGTCTGTGGGTCTATTTCTGTCTTGTATATAAGTTCATTTGTATTATTATTATTTTTTTTGGATTCCACATATAAGCAATATCATATGATATTTGTCTTTCTCTGTTCTGGCTTAGTCACTTAGTATGATAATCTCTAGTATGAGTTTCCATTCTCATACTCTTGACCTTCTCGCTATACAACCTCCAAAGTTTTAATTTCATGCAGCGCAATTCTAATAACCTCTATCTTTCCTGCTTACTTTGTGTGTGTGTGTATGTGTGTGTGTGTGTTTTTAATGTCTTTATTGGAGTATAATTGCTTTACATTGTTGTGTTAGTTGCTGCTGTATAACAAAGTGAATCAGCTATATGTATACATATATCCCCATATCCCCTCCCTCTTGCGTCTCCCTCCCACTCTCCCTATCCCAGGCCTCTAGGCGGTCACAAAGCACCGAACTGATCTCCCTGTGCTATGCGGCTGCTTCCCACTAGCTATCTATAATACATTTGGTAATGGATATATGTCAATACCACTCTCTCACTTTGTCTCAACTTACCCTTCCCCCTCCCAGTGTCCTCAAGTCCACTCTCTACATCTGCATCTTTTTTTTTCTTCTTCTTCTTTTTTTTGCGGTACGTGGGCCTCTCACTGTTGTGGCCTCTCCCGTTGCGGAGCACAGGCTCCGGACACGCAGGCTCAGCGGCCATGGCTCACGGGCCCAGCCGCTCCGCGGCATGTGGGATCTTCCCGGACCGGGGCACGAACCCGCGTCCCCTGCATCAGCAGGCGGACTCTCAATCACTGCGCCACCGGGGAAGCCCTAAACCCACTCTTGGTCTACCCTGTGCCTGTATCTGAGCAGCTAAACAAGGAAAACACAGTATGGTATTAACTGGTTAGCTTTACATTTACAACCGTATATCTCAAATGGATCCTCAGCATAGTCTGGCAATTCTACTACATTTTCCTAGTTCATTTGCTCTCCCACTCCCAAATGACTAGTCACACTTCCTCTTCTGTCTTCAGCCCATCTCCTCTACTCATTCTCGACTGATTACTTAGACTCCTCTTTCACTGAGAAAATAGAAACCATCAGAAGAGAAGTACTCCATCTCTTATTAGCAAATTCAGCAAATTGCCTGCCTTTATACCCCATACTCTACTTTCCTGTAGTTCCTATCTAGAGGAACAATCCCTGCTCTGTTTTAAATCTGATGTCACCACTTGTGCACTGATTGTACTGCCTCTGCTCTGTGTGAGGACTGTGGTCCTGCAATTGTCTCTTCTCTTCTTCCTGATTTTTCCCCTTTCTACTAGGTTGCTCTTATCAGTGTTCAATCCCATCTTTAAAAATGCCCTTTTGCCACATCTTCTTTATCTATTCATCTGTCGATGGACACTTAGGTTTCTTCCATGTCCTGGCTGTTGTAATAGAGCTGCAATGAACATTGTGGTACATGACTCTTTTTGAATTATGGTTTTCTCTGAGTTATTTGTAGTGAGGTGGATGAACCTAGAGTCTGTCATACAGAGTGAAGTAAGTCAGAAAGAGAAAAACAAATACCGTATGCTAACACATATATATGGAATCTAAAAAAATAAAATAAAATAAAATGGTCATGAAGAACCTAGGGTCAAGACAGGAATAAAGACACAGGCCTACTAGAGAATGGACTTGAGGATGTGGGGAGAGGGAAGGGTAAGCTGGGACAAAGTGAGAGAGTGGTAGTGTATATATGGACATATATACAGTACCAAATGTAAAATAGATAGCTAGTGGGAAGCAGCCGCATAGCACAGGGAGATCAGCTCGGTGCTTTGTGACTAGCTAGAAAGGTGGGACAGGGAGGGTGGGAGGGAGGGAGACACAAGAGGGAAGAGATATGGGGATATATGTATATGTATAACTGATTCACTTTGTTATAAAGCAGAAACTAACACACCATTGTAAAGCAATTATACGCCAATAAAAATGTTTTAAAAAAATGCCCTTTTGACCCTATATGTCCTACCGAGTGTGCCATCGCCTCTCTGCTCCCCTCTATACTGAAAGCCACTAAAGTATTGTCTGTTCTCAGTGTTTCACATCTTTTCTTCTCACTCTGTCTTTAATTGCCCCATTTTGGCTTTTGTCTCCTGCATTCCATTGAAATTCCTTTTGTCAAGGTCATCAGTAACTTCCTTTTTGCCAAACCCAACGTTTGGTTCTGAACCTTCAGCTTACTCGACCTCTCAGGAGCACACGGCTCATATTCTCACTCCCTTTTTCTTGAGACACATTTTTCATCTGCCTTACAGAACCTGACAACCGCAGGATTTTCCTCCAAATCACTGGCCACTCCTCACAACTGCTCCTCCTCCCTATGACCTCTAAAATTTGGAGCTCCAGGTCATCCCAAACACTCAATTCACTGAGAAAATAGATGGAACTGAATAGGAACATTAGGCTCTTAGACCCAAACACCCAATAGTCACACAGAATTATGGATACTAATAGATGATTTTGATAAAATTGAAGGCCAAAACCAGCCAATCCGGTAAAAACTTTATTAAGTATAGATAACAGATTAAGCACTGTGCTAAGCATTGGGAAAACATGGGATGGTTCAGCTTCATTTCTTTCTCTCTTTTAAGTTGGCATGTACTAAGAAACTACTGTGTGCCAGGTACTGTGCTAAGCACTTTTTGTACATTATCTCATTTAATTCTCATAACTGAGATGGCTACTATTATTACACCCATTTTACAGATGAGGAAACTGAGGTTTAGAAAAATTGTATAATCATCTGTGGTTTGAGAACTTGCAAGTGACTTAAATGGGCTTTGACTCTAGGCTGTCTGGATCTATGCGTGATCTGCACCAATCTTCAACCATTTTTGACCTGAAAAAATGCCAATGCCATGTGGTTAAATCTAATATTAAGTTGCTTCTTTGGAATAAGGGAAACTTGTAGGTTGAGGAAGTACCAGGAATATGTTATTTGAAGTATAAATTGGGGGAATTAATAGCATAACAACATCAGGTGATAGTTTTTCATAGTGGACAGAATTTAGTTGACTTAGTCAAGTAATTATAGTCAAGCACAATAAAGTAATTGGTTTTTCTATGAATTGTCCAAAGTGTTGAAGGAAATATAGTAAAGAAGACACCCCTCAAACACTTACATAAACTCACATTTTGATACTTTCTAAATGAGGACAGACATTTTTATTCTTGCTTTGAGATTTTGGGGTCCTTCAACTCCTGGACTGCAGCTCGTTAGCTGAACTGTTGATGAAAGATAGAGTGTTGATTAATCAAAAATGTGTCAGGATGTATATGTATAGCTGATTCACTTTGTTATAAAGCAGAAACTAACACACCGTTGTGAAGCAATTATACTCCAATAAAGATGTTAAAAAAATGCGTCAGGTGCTAGATAAACATTAGGAATCAGAAAAATTGATTATTATGGTTTAAAAAGTTTAGACATCTAGGGTGAATCTTGCAAAAACAATGTTTGTTTTTTAAGCAATTCTGTCAAAAAAGCTGATTTAGGAGAGCAAAATTATAATAAACAACGTTCCCAGGCACCTAGATTTACCATTTTTAGCTACATCTGCCTCTTCTACCTCAGAGACTCACAGTCCTCATTTCAACAAATGCCCTGAAGATGCATTTAGCCAAGGTTTCTATGACTGATCAATTGAAGTAGATCCCCACTCATGCAGATTTATACTTTAGATCTCAATGTAAAGGAAAGGAGTTTTCAGATTTCTAGGCATCTGGAAGCGTGTAGGAAAGTTATTTCTACAGAACGTGTAGACCTAGGGACAAGTCTTTTGTTTGGGGAGACGAACCCTGTTTATTTAATAATAATACTAATTCAATACAAGCATATCTGGTACTTCATCAGTTTTGAAATGCTTTCACACGCAATCTGTACTCACAACAGTTCTAAGTTGATTTGGACATTGAAGCTTCCAGGGGTGAAGTGACCTGGCTTGTGGGTGTGTGACTAGTTCATGGCAATGGCTGGGAGTAGATATCTCTGCTATATCTCCAGATCGAGGACTCTCATCACATCTATGTGTGGATTCTGCTATGGGAGGGGAGGAGTCAGAGCTACTTATGATTTTGTGACTGGTTAACCAATCTCTCCTTTGCCAGGTCTTGCCTTTTGTGATTATCTGGGCTAACATGCAGACCTTTGATTCTAAAGCTTCCAGGGTTTTGTGAGGGAGGACTACTGAGGCCCACAGGAAGTGTGCATAGATTCCTATCTAATTAGCTGAGAGGTCCTGAGAAAAGTAGGGGAAAGGGCCTGGAGTCTGATGAGATTTCTCAGAAGAGAAACATTGAGCACTGGTGTTCATTGTTTTGTTTGAGTTACATCATTCCAGGAGTTACCTTGCATTTGTTATATCATCTAGGGAGCAAACCCAGCAAGATGATGTCCAGTCTCAAGAGGGAAAGATTCAATATTTGCACAGGGAAGACAGTGTAATGATGGTGGAGTTGCCCGTGAGTCTCAAAGAGAAAACCTTGGCATCATCTGATCACCTGTCACTGCTTCTCTAGCATTTATTGTCCAACCTTCTTCTTCTCAGACATTTAAACTGTTTGGAAAAAAAAAAAAACTAACTTCCCACAGTCATTTTAGGTCAATAACAAATAATATGTCACAAAACAACCAATTTGCGTAAGTAATCTCCTTTTCTTTTTTTGAGCTCTCAGAATTTCGTTGTTAGATAATTATCATGTATTTGTCTTATTATCATAATTTATATTTGCATAGCATTTTAACAAGTCCAATTTTTTTCTGCTTGGCAACATGGCAAACTGTCATAGGTTGTTGAATTCCTCTTCTTAAATCAAAAAACACTAGAAAAATGACTAAAGCATAAATTTGAAGAACAATTCAGGAAAAAAAGCTATGAGAAATCCCTGAGGAGTCTGAAGGATGCCCTGGACCAAGGGATGTGGGATAGACGCAGGGATGAGGTTGGATGAGGGCTGAAGCCTGCAAGGGAAGGATGGTTGCAGGGGGTAGTGGGAGGAGAGACACTGCAAAAGCCCTACCCCGGTGCGTTGTTCACGAAAAGAGTTGCAGGTTGACCAATCATACACTGACAATTATTCTAACAAACCTCCATTCTCAAACCCCAAACTGGTGGCCCAGCAATATTTTCTCCAGGTGCTGTTGTTTTCCCAGCAGTTTAATTGTGCAGTCTTGGTCAGGAGAGTCTCCTGGTCAAGTGGCAGCAAACAGGATGGTCATCAGTGGTTCTGCAATGTCTGGGGCTTATCCCCACCACTCATTTGAAATGTGCCTTGAGGAACACAGACTGGGGCCAGATCTTCAGTGCTTCCACAACACACAGCACTAGAGAGTATCCATTACCCCCAGGGGACATGAACTCATATGCCAAAATAAGGATACATTGAGGTCTATAAAAGGAAGACAGCGCACTGAACAGAATTTTTGAAACAGACAGATCAAGAATTTAAAATAATCATCCTATGTGTCCTTAAGAAGGGAAAGGAATGTTTTGTACTACAGGGCACTAATACGAATCACAACAAAGAATTACGTGTATAACTAATTCTATATAATGCTGGAATAAAGACTATGTAGATGAGAAATACTACAGGATGGGAACATAGCTTAAAAAAATTAGTGAGTAGGAATATTCAATTGGGGAACTCTCAAAAAAGGCCAACAAGAAAGAAAAAAATGAGAAAATATTGTTTTAAAAATCTAAGAGATTGGAAGAATAAATGTAGAAGTATCAATATTTGAATAATGGGAATCCCCAAAGGAGAAACATTGGAAGAAATAATAAAGATACATTTTCCATAGTTAAAGGAAGATGACACATCTCAGTCTGGAAAAAAACTTATCAGGGAACAAGCAAGAGAGTTAAGGAGAAAGTGGATCTAGAGCACATACAGAAAAAGAGGAAATTCTAAAAATTTCTAGTAAGAAAGATCACCTGAAAAGGAACAAAAGTCAAGTGGCATTGCAATTCTCAATAACAACACTGGACTCACTAAGACAATGAAGTAGTATTTTTAAAGAATTAAGGAAATGGACTTCCCTTGTGGCGCAGTGGTTAAGAATCCACCTGCCAATGCAGGGGACACGGGTTCGATCCCCGGTCTGGGAAGATTCCACATGCCGCGGAGCAACTAAGCCCGTGCACCACAACTACTACATAAAAATTGAAAATGAATGGTTAGAATAAAGTATACTATACAAATATGAATCAAGAGAAAGCTGAGGTAGCAATATTAATATCTGCTAAATTGGGAGAGGATAGATTATTTAATGGTTAATGTACTCTGTGGAGAAAAATAAAACTGAACTCTTCAGAGAGTTGGAGGTAATTTGGGTGTCCATCACTGCAGGCAGAACGGGTAAAATGTGGTTGGAAGTACAACCCAGAGTGCTATGAAATGGTTAGAAACAGCACGTTAAACACACAAATAGCAACGTGGATGTGTCTTAAAGGTAATGCTAATGTAATGTAAAGTAATATTTACTCAAGTTTACTCACAAAACAAAAATACCTATTTTATAAAAAGAGATACAAATAGAAGTGGTTGTCAAGGTGGGGTCGGGAGGGAGCTGAGAGTGGGAGAATAAATACTGGTAAAACCACAAATTCCATATCCATGGCTACATGATCTTATAGTACAGAGGTATTAACATAGACTTTGGAACCAGGCAGATCTGGATTTGAATCTTAACTTTTCCGTATCCTACTTGAATAACCTGAAATTGTCGTTTAAAATGTCTTAGAATCAGTTTCCTATTAGTTTCTTCAGTTGCTAGGGGTGGCGAATAATAGTTCTGCATCATTGGGTTGTGGTGATGGTTAACTGGGATAATGCATGCAAGGCGCTGAGCACAGTAAGAGTTTAATAAATGAATATTATTATTACCCGATGTGTTGGGAAAGGATGAGAAAATGAACCACTATTTACAGGCTGAAAAGGATCTGTAGATATCACCGGGCCTTATCTGAAGCTTCCTCTCACTGCCCACTACCACATTTCTTCCTGCCAAAGAACCTGTGCATCTTATTTGATGCATGCTAGCTAGACCTGGGAAAATCAAGGGAAATTCTGTTGTGTGAATGTTGTTAACCTTTCAAGAGATGAGAGGAAGAATCATTGGAAGGAACTTGGCGAAGAAGTTTAAAGAAGGAACTTGGCAGCCTGCAACTTTGCTGGGTCTAAAAATCTAGGAAATCAAACTACAGTCATTACACCTGCAGGTCATTTTTCATTGTAACTTGAGATAAAGGATTTTCTCTGTATAACAATTGGGTTAGTCTGGCTTTTGGCTGACCTGTAAGCCCAGGATGAGAGGGCAGAATACATTTCCTCTTGTGCCCATTGGAAACTTCTCCCCCTTCATTTTGAAATCAGCTCATGTTTGTTTATGAGGATATAGGATCTAGACAAAAAGTCAAGTACTAAAGCCATTCAATGGAGTAAACAGGCACAGAAAAATGAAATGTTTTGCTCAAGTGATGGTGCCAAGGACTTAGGACTCCTTCTCTGATGCCTGAAAATTGTTGTTAAATATCTGGTATTCTTAGTCAAAACATCTGGACAGCAAATGTGATTTTTTTTCCCACAAAGGAAGTTTCCTTGATTGTTCTCTTCTTAATATGAAGACAAAACTCATTTCTGAAAAATTCTGGTAAGCAAACAGAAAACATACCATGATTCCATCACAAGCATGGTTATCACCTTCATGTGTATCCTTATGGATGGTTTCTGAACAGATATATTAAAGGTGAAAAAGATATAACATCAATAGAGAAAACTCTAAGCACCTCCAACTGGTAGTGGGTGAGCGAATTCACTTCAAATATCCCCCCATCCCCACACTGGTTTTCTTTTATTCTAATTTAAAAGTCACTTTCCCCCTTCACTTTCTATTTATACACTATTATGTTGTATGGTGTACTCCCCAAAGAAATGTTCTTCTCATATCTTTCTTCCCATACCTCTCATCTGTGCAAGGTCACCCATTCTCCAGAGCCTGACTCACCCCCACTAGACACTTCCCAGACCATTCACCACAGCTAATGTTGGTCTCTCTCCACTTCTAGAATTGACTAATTTAGGCAGAACCATAGCCCTCAGTGTCCCCTAGTCCCAGCAGATCCATTCCAGACTCCACGTGACAGCTTTTCAAACAGCACCATCTTGCTCATGCCTCTTGTGGAGATGCTGGCACAGTATGGAACGGGAGAATGATTAGAAACTCTCTCACTTCTTACCTCATGAGAAGCTTTCATTCATCCTTTATTGGGTCAACAGCTACAAATCGAATGCTGTTATGTAGAAATCAACACATAAAGAGCTATTCGCTAATGTGAAGTAAGATCTGCTCATTTCTTGAGGCCATCATTTGTGATGGAAGGAAGAAAGAAAACAGAGAAAAAGGAAGAGAAGAAAGGAAGGAAAGAAGGAAGGAAGGGAGGGAGGGAAGGAAGGAAAGGAAAACAGAAAGTATAAAATCCTAGATTTTATAGTGTGCTATTTATAGTGTGCTATTTACTCACTATGAGATCTCAGTCAATATATTTAACACCTCAACCTTTAATCTCCTCATTTGTAAAATTGGAAGAATAATTTAAAGTATTTTACAGCTTGTGAGGATTAAATGAGATCATTTGTAAGGAATTAATACTTGGAAAGTAATCAATAAATGTTGCTCAATAAATGTTAGTAATTGTGAGGCTGATTTTATGTGTCCACTTGACTGACCCACAGGGTGTTGGATAAACATTATTCTGAGTGTTTTTGTGAGGGTATTTTTAAGTGAGTTTAACATTTAAATCAATAAACTGAATAAAGCAGATGGTTCTCCCCGATGTGGATGAAACTCATTCAATCAGTTGAAGGTCTGAATAGAACAAAAAGGCCAACCCACCCCTGAATAAGAGGGAATTCCTCCTGCCTGACTACCTTCCAGCTAGGACATTGTTTTTCTCCCTACCTTCAGGGTTAAAATGAAACATCAGCTCTTCCTGGGTCTTAAGCCTGCTACTCCTCAGACTAGATTGGAACTACGCCATCAGCTCTACTGGGTCTCCAGCTTGCTGACTGCAGATCTTATTTGTCAGTCTCCATAGTCACATGAGCCAATTTCTCATAGTAAATCTCTCTCTCTCTGTTTCTCTCCATATATATATATATACACGTATATGTATATCCTGTTGGTTCTGTTTTTCTGGAGAACTCTGACTAATAGAGTAAGTAATATTATTATTTGAAAGTTATATCTCACATACCTTTCCACAATGTTCAAGGTAAATTTACTCCTTTCTCCAGTCCAGTTCTGTGGAAAATTATGTTATTTGCCAAATGAGGAACTGACATTAAGTCTGAGAAGATATTTCCTGACCTTGAGTCCTGGAATCTTCTTTTCTGGAGGAGGCAGTTCCAGAAAAGTAGCTGTCCATGAGGAGAGTAAAGATTTCAAACTTAGTTTTTTTTGTTTGTTTGCTTTTGTTTTTTTTGGCTGCGTTGGGTCTTTATTGCTGCGCGCAGACTTTCTCTAGTGGCAGCAAGCAGGGATTACTCTTCGTTGTGGTGTGTGGGCTTCTCATTGTGGTGGCTTCTCTTGTTGTGGAGCATGGGCTCTAGAGTGTACGGGCTTCAGTGGTTGTGGCACGCGGGCTCAGTAGTTGTGGCTCACGGGCTCTAGAGAGCAGGCTTCAGTAGTTGTGGCACACGGGCTTAGTTACTCCACGGCATGTGGGATCTTCCCGGACCAGGGATGGAACCCGTGTCCCTGCACTGGCAGACGGATTCTTAACCACTGCACCACAAGGGAAGTCGCTGTTTTGTTTTATTGTGTTACTTTAGTATCTGATGAGTTAAATGGTGACCAGGAAGCTGGTGGAAATTCAGAGTCTGTGTGAAGCAGGTAAAAGGTTATCAAGCTCAAAGGGGGAAGCTTGGCTTGGTAGCTAAGAAGGATCTTCTATGAAAGCTTTTGCTGAGACTGATCAACAGCCCTCCAGCTCTTGCCCCAGGAGGCCTTTGGGGGGTTCATGGGAGGCCAGTGACAGATCTGGGTCCAATTCACTGTTTCACAAAAGAGTTTTCAGTGATTTGAGCCCAGACAATTTCAAAGCTAGAACGAATCTTGGAAGTCATCCAACTTGTAGATTCTGGGAATACAGTGGTGGCATTGTCTTTGAATTTCTGAATCCTCACATCAAAACAGGTAGAGGAAAACCAAAATCCCATACACATTTGCAATAAAACTAAGTGATAGCGAATCCCTGTGACCCCCAAAATACAAGTGGGTGAGGATAAACCAACAGTCATAAAACTTGCTGTGGCATCTGTGAGGGAGAAAGCAGTGGGCAGCAGTGGTGTGTCTGAGGACCTGGAGAACCAGAGAACCTCTAAACAGCCAATGAGAAACTGCCAGAGAGCAGACAGACTAATTCAGGGGCGTTAGCTCAAAATGGGAGTAGTTTTGTCCACCCCAGTGCCAGTGAGTACAAGCTCCAATCCCCAACTCCCCAGTAAGATCTCAAGAGCCAGAGCGGCATAGCCAGTGGTGTGCTGGTCATTGTTTAACAGTCCAATTTGTGGTGCTTGCTGATTTCCATGGTATAAATACTCCTGCCATGGCCAACTGCAAGCTACTAACATGAGTACAAAGTTGGGAAGAGATACGCACAGTTGATTCTTACAAAGTGGGAGCCGGATGTGAACTCTAGTAAGAACAAGAGCTCTTTTCCAGCATTGGAGGGACACTGAATAGAAACTGCTGGGAGTGGAATTGAAACTGAGTAGGACAAGAACAACAGCTACAAAGGAAAGAGAAGGTCGAGGTAAACACGGGGGAGTGGAACAGAGCCAGGAAATCTCAGACCGCTAGCTGCCATATTTCTGAACACTGCACAAAAACAAAAGAGAGAGCTCAGTAAAGTTAGAAAATCTACCCCGAACCACACTACCTTTTAAAAGCTCAGGAAACTAATGTCACTTAAAAATGAGCAATAAAAACATATCAAGGTAAAATCTAATGCAAAGTTATTATAAGAAGTCATTTAACTCTGTGGTTCCCAAACCTGCTGGACATGAGAATCACGGGGGGGGGAATAAAACAAAAACAAAATCAGAAAACATTCTTTCTGAGCCATTTGTTCTGGATAGGAGGCCATACTACTGGCTACATACAGTAAGTTAAACTGGCCTAACCAGTATGTTGACAATGCAGTGGTCCCTTGATATCCTCAAGGGACTGATTCCAGGAACCCCATGAATACCTAAATCTGCAGATGCTTGAGTCCCTTACATAAAATGGCATAGTGTTTGTATATAACTTATGCAATCCCCTTATATACTTTAAATCATCTCTAGATTATTGTAATACCCAATAAAATGTAAATGCTAGGTCAATAGCTATAAATACAATGTAAACACTATGTATAAATTGGCCAGAGCCTGGGAAATTCAAGTTTTGCTTTTTGGAACTTTCTGGATTTTTTTTTTCTGAATATTTTTGGTCCAAGCTTGGTTGAATTTGTGGATGTGGAGCCTGTGGATATAGAGGACCATTGGTAGTTGTCTCCAACAGCCTCCTTCCACTGAGCCGACAACTACCTACGCCCTTGTACCCTTCTCCCAGTTGCCCAGAGATTTTCATCTGGAGGGGTGCCATGTGCAAAACTGCCTCATTCTAACCCAAAACTATCCATTCTATATTCTATCCCTTCATGAAGGAATGATAAATGAGAACTGATAAATCCATGACAACTAATGTTTCAGTAATTAATTTTAGCTTACTAGAGATTCCCTCCCCAATACTTTCATACAATAGCTGTAGTATTGCATCTATTTTCACTGTAGACCCTCAAGGAATCACTAATGTGAAAATTTCCAAAACAATTTAGGTAGGCATATGGGGGAGAGATTTTAGGTCACAAGAGCTTCAACAGTTCAGGTTCTTTGGTGGCAAACAAAAGAATCCTAAGCACACTAGAAAGAAGGAATATTTATAGCCTTGAGAAGGAGAGGAACTGGGGACCTTCTGGGAATCACAGAAGCATGAATTCACAAACCTTCTGTTAGGGTGTACATTAGGTAACTCAATTCCAAACACATTTCAATTCTCAAGATTCAAATTCCAGAGAAAGAAACTTTAAACTGTTTTTATTGGGTCACATACCCATTCCCTTGATACGTAAGTGGAGTTTTATAATCCACAGCTCCAAACTATATGGAATTTCTCAAGAAGGAAAGAAAGAACAAACAATACAACAGGTTTCCACTAGAGACCTCTCTCTAGATCTGCCTGGTTCTAGTCGGCCTGACTAGGTGACTTGAATGTACTTTTGTTGAATGAATTCTAAATGAGTAATTCAAGATATCAAAAAAAAAAAAGTCAACCTGATGTGCCTCGTTCTCATGTGGCTTCTGTTCTACCCCACACTGTCCCTAACACTGCACCTGGCATTTCTTTGCATTCACTTTAAAGAATCCCCTTATATCACACATCATTGATTAAAGATTTTGTGCTGAGACAGAGAAGAAGGTTGCATTGTACCCCACAAAAACATGAACTAAATCATTTCAAGAAACTACCCAAGTGCCCATCATCAGTAGAATGGACACATAAAACGTGGCATATTTGCAGAATGCGCTACTACACAGCATGAGAATGAGCGATATACAACTATGCATGACATGAATGGCCTCACATACACAATGCTGAGTGAAAGAAGCCAGACAAAAATGAGTACAGATTGTACAATTCCGTTTAAACTATGAAACAGGCAAAGCTGGTCATATTGTTCAAGGTCAGGCTGGCTGTTACCTTTTGGGGGAGGGGTCATGACTGGAACAGAGTGTGGTGCTCCAAGGACAAAGAACAAGATAAACTCAAAGGGCCAACATTGCTGGAACAAAGAGTTACAGGACTCCTGCGACCATTGCAATGTCCCAGAGCCCTCCTAGCGCATGCTCCGCTGTTCTCCAGCTCAGCATACTGAAAGTATACATACTCTTCCCAGTCAGCAGATGACTCGCAGGTTCCCTGGCTTTAAAAACAGACCAGAAACCTTTGCTGAGGGTCGACTCTCCCTATCAAGAAGTTGGCCTGCTGCTCTGGCAGCGACCCTTCCCTCTAATAAATTGTCTTCTTTACATTCCGCATTGTGTCTGGAAATTCTTTTCCAACCCGCATTCGGACCACGACGCAGAGTGCAAGGGCAGCTTCTAGGGTGCTGGTCATGCTTTGCTTCTTGGTCTGGGTGTTGGTTTCATAGGTGTGTTCTGTTTGTGAAAAGTCATTGAGGTGTGCACTTTTGATAAGCAGACTTTTTTGTGTATATTATTATATACTTCAAAAATAAGTTAAAGAAATCTTATTAGATATTCTTGTTCTTCCCAAAGGCCCTCCTTGCCTGCCTGGCCAACCAGGGGTCCTCTCTCTCTCCCCTCTCAGCTGTGTCCCTGCTCTACCCCTCATGCTCAGGGATCTTCTTTTTTTTTCTTTTTTTTTTTTGCGGTACGGGGGCCTCTCACTGCTGTGGCCTCTCCCGTTGCGGAGCACAGGCTACGGACGTGCAGGTTCAGCAGCCATGACTCACGGGCCCAGCCGCTCCGCAGCATGTGGGATCTTCCCGGCCCGGAGCACGAACCTGTGTCCCCTGCATCGGCAGGCGGACTCTCAACCACTGCGCCACCAGGGAAGCCCAGGGATCTTTTCAGCTCCTGCTCCAAACAAGTTCCCTTCCCTGTTTGGCATGGCTCCCTGGAAGGGATAGTTTTTTGCTCTATCTGCTTCCCTCTCAGAGAATGGTCCTGCCTGAATTTCTGGCCTTCAATAGTTCTTCCAGAAGTTCTTGTGAATAGTGAATAAAATGTTCTCATCCCATTGTATTTTCACCTGAGAAAATATTTGCAGATGAGACAGGCTGGGACCCGGGACCCTTTGTTGGGACCTGGAACCCCTTGCTGCAGTGCTGCAATGCTTGCATCTGGACACACCTCTCCTCGAGCAACGAGATACAAAGAAACTGTATGGGACTAAAAATAACTGCGTGCATGCCACAGTTGAGGCAAATTCTGTACCCCAAAGATACAAAGAGACCAAAAACCCAACTGCCACTTTTTAAGAGCCTGGAGTAAAAGCAGGGTACTGCACATGGGCAAGGCCAAGAACCCTGGTCGGTAACACAAATATTTACAATTTTGGATTCACAAATTCTGCCCCCGAGGGATAGATAAGAAGAAGAGAGCTGGTATTCCACTAACTTACTAGTTCAGACATATTCCTCCATCTTCCTCTCCTCTCTGTTTGCTTTTTCTTAGGGTAATTAGATGCTAAGTACCAAGGGTGGAAGTCTAGTGATCACACTTGTGACGTTAGGGATTGTAAAGTTGCAGTCTGGCTCTGCCTGTATCCTCTCAGGCTTCACCATTTTCAGTGCCTGCTATTGGTGTATAAATACCTCAATTCCCTTCCCCAATGTGTGATAAGTTTGAGGCAAGTGTAGCAGGAGGGCTTCCAGAGTTCCTTACAGGGATTAAGGTTCAAATTGCCCATAGTTTGTAATTTATTCACACACCCGTTATTAGCTGCCTCCCTTCCCTATCTCAGTTCCTCACTCCCCTGCAGGTTTCCTAGGATCTTCTCCCAATTCCATGTGAACCCTTGTCTCAGTGTCTGAGTCTGGGGCAACACAGACCAAGGTGGACATGCCCATGTGCACATGTACACAAACATACACAACAATGAATGGTATTAGTGTATGGCAGACACACCCTAAGGTGATCTCTAATGAGTCATACCCCTTGTGTAATCCCTTCCCCTTGAATGTAAATGGAACCTGGGACTTACTTCTAGCCAACCAAATAGGATGAATAGTGATGGAATAGTCACTCCAGGGCTTATATTACATTATAAGAGAGAGATTCTCTAGTCAGTTTCAAAGAAGCAGACCACCATGTTTGAGGTGTCTGTGGGGGTCAGAAGACAGAGAGCTGTGGTGGCCCCTATGATCTGGGTGTTGCCTCTGGACAAGTAAGAGGACTCAGCTAAGCTATGTGGAAGCCCTTGACCCATGGATATTCTGAGATAACAAATGTGTTGTTTTAAGCCGCTAAGTTTGTGATAAATTGTTAAGCAGTAGAAAATGACTGCATTCTCTGTGGAAATTATTGACCTGAGGCTGGGACGTGTTTCTCCCATTCCTTAGGACCTTGTTGGCAGGAATTCAACCTCAAGTGCCTCCGGGTCCAACTTTGCTCTTTGATTTGTTATCTAAGAACAGTCAGGATTGACACTTTTTCTTGTTCCTCCTGAGTTTTCACTAAAAGTGACTATTTGGTTGGTCCATCAATTCTCCGGTAAATGCACCTTTCTTCAATAATGCCTCTCTCTGAATTCCTTCTGGAGAACTTGATCCAGAAGAGCCTGATCTTTCCAAGGTCAGGACCAGGTCCAGGCTCGCAGGACCTTGTTCCATGGCTCATTTCAAAAGTCTGCTGGGTTGTAACAGGATACGTAAAGTTCTTTTCTTCTTCCTGTGTATGTCAGCAACTTGACTTATGAATTAGGGCAATCCTCTAAACTGCTATAAGGCTGAGGCTCTCCCTTCTGTTCTCTGAGAAGTTATGAGAAATTTTACAACATTATTGGGCAGCTGTCTATATTTTCAAGTATTGTTTGACGGGCTTCCAAGAATTTCCCTACAGCTTTGGAGCAGAGCCAGCTTAGCCTCCTCTGTTCTTGCCTTCTGATATCCGCTCTATCTAGCATTTCAGTACTATTTCCACTCAACATTTAAATATCTCTTCCCTGGGGATGGGGTGCAAGTGGGAGTTATGCGGAAGATTCTTTCAGCATTGCACATTATTTTATTTTATTGAAGTATAGTTGATTTACAATGTTGTGTTAATTTCTGTTGTACAACAAAGTGATTCAGTTGTGTGTGTGTGTATATATATATATATATATATATATAAATTCTTTTTCATTATGGCTTATCACAATATTGAATGTGGTTCCCTGTGCTACACAGTAAGACGTTGTTGTTTATCCATTCTCTATATAATAGTTTGCATCTGTTAATCCACAAATCCCAACCCAACCGCGCCACCCCCACCCCGCACCCCCATGTCTATCCTCTATGTCTGTAGCATCTCACATTTCAGTCCGGCCAAACAGAGCTTCCCACTGACTGCTCCACATGTCAGCCCTCATCTCTGTTGCTTGGCCCCAGTGTGGGCAATAGGCATGTTTTTGTAACCCAAGCTCTACTGCATTCACTTGTGTCCTAAGAAGAGGATTAGCTTTTGAGACATTGAGACAAAGGCAGAATCTTACAAAATCACATTAAAGGTATTTCCCTGCTCTGTTATCACACTGGAAGTCAGAAAAATTTAATCCTAATAAAGCTGTATTTACTCTCTCTTCTCCTGTGAAAAATTTTGCAAGCCACTTTATATTTGCTCCCATTAAAAAAAATTCTTCAAGTAAGATCCTTTCAAACTCAGTCTATTTCAAAAATCAGCAGAGGTTCTGAACATCCAGGCCACCAGTGTCCATGGATCCTTCACAGGAGCAGACAGCTCTCTCTGATACTGGTCTACTGCTACAGCTCTTGGTCTCCCTACTGTTCTGATTGTTAGAGAGTGGTCAGGTATGTTCAGTTGATGTATTTGACTACTGCTACAGGAAAAGCACTTCTGGTCCAGGTGTTGGCCCATGATTGGGCTCTCAGCTCACCACTGCCTCATGTCCCCCTCTTATGCTCAGCCAGTGTTCCCCAAAGCACAACCAGATTGGGAGAGCTGCTTCCAGGAGTTTATAGAGTCAGCCACAGGCTGGGCTATCCCCTCATTCTCCAGAGCACAGCGTGTCTCCCTCGTTCTAGAACTGCTCATGCAGAAGATCCACCTCTTCCCCTGTGACAACTTTGCTCACCATGAATCTCAGGAACTTTAATCAAGTGCCAAAACTTTTTGTTAGATTCTTATCCCAGGACAATGACTGCCTTAGGCGATATCGTTATAATATTACTGAGAGTAGCAATTCAAGTGTGTTATTTCTTTAGACGATTTGCTACAGGAGTATAGGACACATGTGACTGTGCTCCCAATTTAATACCTTCCTTGACAAACAATTTCATTAAATCTACTCAATGATCCTAAAAAAAGTCTTTTTTTTTTTCTATTTTACAGATAGAAAAACAACCTCAGAGAGGTTGAATGAGCTGTTCAAGGTCACACAGCTATTAATTGACATACCTGGGATTAGAACTCAAGTGCGTTTGACAACAAAATAAATGTTTTGTTCTTGTCTTCTGACAAGAAGGAAGAGAACTCCTGGGCTGATGGGGGAATATAAAGACTTGCTTTATGAACCTAAACACTGAAAGGTGTTTCTTAAGCTAGAGTCATGTACCCCTGGTACCTTACAGGACTAATTTAGGGAGTTTGCTCGTTCTCTGAAAAAACTTCTAAAAGTGTATTTTCATTTTGCTGATAATCTGGGGAAAAAGATAATTTTCTGTATAATATGCTTAATTACTTTCTGAGTAATGCCTTGAGATTTGCATGCTGCATTTGCATTTATGGTAAAAGTCATTGGCACCAAGTAGTACTTCGTTAATTATGAGTGAATGGGAGAGAACACAGACTGACTTTCTATGTAACATGGTGTGGAGTTGAGGCTGAGTGTTGCAGGGCTGTCAAAGAAGGAAGGCCTTGTTCTAGTTTGGAAGGAGAAAAGCTACAGTGATATTTGAGTCACAGAGTAACTGTGGAATCCCAAAAGAATCTGAACCGTAGCAAAACATACCAGGCTCCTTTTGTAAGCCTTGTGATTGTTTGGTTGAAACTGGACGATGCTGTGGCTCTGGAAATTGGATTCTGTCCCTTCTCCAGGGTTTGCTGTGTTTTTTTGTTATTGTTTTTGCTTTTTTTTTTTTTTTTTTTTTGACTGTTGTAGGCTATCTCTGTGCTAAAGACCAGCCTGAGGTGTAAACTTAAGGTTTTCTCAGGTGTCTTCTGAGACTTTGCCTTTCCCTGGGCATGCACAGTCACTTTCTATGAATAATTTTCCCCACATACATGGCTGCTTTTGAATGTCCTAGTCTTTGATGTCTGGCTCCCAAGAGTGGAAAAAGAGAAAAATGAAGGGGGATGGGGGAAAGGGTTCCTGCTCTTTAAATCTTTGGGAAGTCACTGCAGCTGAAAGGGGAGGTGTTGCAAAAACGGAGTGAGGTACGAGGACAATGGCTTCTGTGTTTGCACCTTTGTGGTGAGAAGCAGCGGTCAGCAATCAGAGCACAGGTCACCAATATTTGAGGGATGGGGTGAATTATTCCTTATTGGGAATTTGGATTTATGGTCTGACTATTTAATGATCTCTGTAAATAAATTAACGGTTTAAAGAGATTTTTGTTTCTGTTGGGTATCCCAGGTCATTTCTTCACAGAGAATCTAGTTTATTGGCCTTTTCCATCAGGAGTTTGGTTTTATGGTCTGTTCATTTGATGATCTCTATAAATGGATTAATAGTTGATAGATCTTATTTCACTGGGTGAGAGGTGACAGAGAATCTGGTTTGTTTGTCTTTTCTGTTTGTCTGTTGACTCTCTGGAGCTCAAAGTAATTAAGAATTTTGCAGAAGAGAACAGCTCTTTGAAATGGACCCGTGAGTTTTGTAATTATGTGTTTATTCTGACTCATAGCTGAAATTCCAGAATTGAAGTTGTAAACTCCCTTTGTTTCAGTCTGGATGTCTATGTATCTGATTCAAGAGATCTTTACGTCTAGTTGTGTGAGGGTGTAATATTATCCTACTTGCCGGTTGGTGTTAACAAATTAGATTATAAATTATCTTAAGTTAAAGGATCTCTATTCTGATTAGCTAATGAGATAAATAAGCACTTATATAAATTGAATATTTCTAAAATTCCAAGAAAATAAGGAAATTGAACTTTTAATGTTTTCAATGTTTTAGACTTAAAAAGTATCCTTACACAGAATAACTCAGAAATGTTTTAAGAATTCAAGTTCACACAATTTAGGTAAATATTTGGCAAGTGAAGCTAGTTTAATAATTTTAGTTACTAAAAATAGCTAAGTCTTCACTGATTTATCACAGATGAGTATAAATGTAGATTTTATTCTGTTGTAGGTACATTGTTCCCAGACTTAGGCAGATTTACTGATCAAATAAGCTGTCATTATTTCTACTTAATACTTACAGTTATGAAAAATGTAAAAATATGAAAAATGTGTTTCACCAAATTGACTCATTATTCTGATAAAATTTTATTTTAACAATTATGTTTTGTAGTACGTCAACTTGAGGATAATTTCCAAAATGTTTAGGTAAGTTAAAACCTTAGACTAGGATTAAGTTGAATTAATAAATGAAATTTCATTGGATAACTGCATAATTTCTAAGTAAGACAGAGCACTGAAACATTAATTACTAAGCATTATTTTAACTTTCTATGTTTTTGCTTCTTCTTATATGCCACAGAGAAACTATATAGAGACTTTAATGGACTATCTTTGGGTCTATTAAAGAATGTGTTCATTTTTGCCATTTGAGAAGTTGTATAAAGTATGGCTATAGAAAGTTGTATTGTATTTATGAGCTCTGCAGGACAGCGAAGATGCTGGTGTGTAACCCCAGTTGTCTACCCCAAGTTTTTTCTGTGAAATAGAAATTACTTCAGTTAAAAGTTATGATTAGTATATGTGAATGAAACTATTTAGGAACAATAATTTCAGGGAAATACAACTCTGCACATATTAGTTTGCTAAGGAAAAGATTAGTTTTGTCCTAAGAAGCAATATTGTAACAAATTCAATAAAGAGTTTAAAAAATGGTCCCCATCAAAAAAAATCTTTAAAAAAATGACCAGCAGTGTTTTACACTGTCCTGTTTAAGCCTTAGCCTCTCATAGGAATCGTCCCCGATGCTGTTGAGACTTGGGTCCCATATTCTGCCTCATGTGTCACTCTGACTTCTGTTTGTTGAAAGTAACTCTGCCAGACATGCCCGCATATGACGTATTGATCCCTGTTTGTGACTGTATCACGGGAAGCTGTGCTGACCAGTCCTGCTGTCTCTGCTGTTTGTGACCACACACGCAGCTCTATGCCAGCAGTAGCATCGCTGGGAATAGATCCCAGCCACCCTGAGCAAACAATGCTGTACCTTCAGTGCGGTGCTGTTCTTGGCTCAGTGGTCAGCCTCTGCAGACCTGACTGTAGACTATGTTCCTAAGGCCGGGCCAGAGAAAGAAGTATTGAATGTGTTTGATCTGCAGCATCATGTTTGAAAGCATGGACTTTGGAGTCAGACACTCCTGTGTTTGAATCCTGGCTCTACCACTTATTATCAAGGGCAGCTAGCTTGCCATCTCAGAGACTATTTCTGTAAGGTGGTATGTTTTTGTTTTGAGGATTCAATGAGCTATATGTGAATAGCCAGGAAAGGATCTTTGAGTCATTTTGTTAGTATGTTATAAGAAACCTCCACACGTTTTTTTTTTTTTTGCGGTATGCGGGCCTCTCACTGTTATGGCCTCTCCCGTTGCGGAGCACAGGCTCTGGACGCACAGGCTCAGCGGCCATGGCTCACGGTCCCAGCCACTCTGCGGCATGTGGGATCTTCCCGGACCAGGGCACGAACCCGTGTCCCCTGCATCGGCAGGCAGACTCTCAACCACTGTGCCACCAGGGAAGCCCTGTTTTGGATTTTTAAAAACAGCTTTCTTGAGATATAATCCACACACCTTGTGGTTCATACATTTAAAGTGTACAATTCAGTGGTCTGAGCATATTACATCACTACATTTTTTGGCAAAATACATATAGCATAAAATTGGCCATTTTAATAATTCAAAAATGTACAATTCAGTGGCATTATTATATCTACTGTGTTGTACAATTATCACCACTGTTTCCAAAACTTTTTCATTACCCCAAACAGAGCCTATGTAACCATTAGGCAATAAATCCCTGTTCCCTTGACTCCCTAGGCTCTGGTAACCTCTAACCTACTTTCTATCTTTAAGAATTTCCTTATTCTGATATTTCATGTAAGTGGAATCATATAATATTTGTCCTTTTGTGGCTGACTTACTTTGCTTAGTTTTCAAGTTTCATCCATGTTGTAGCATGTACCAAAACTTCATCACTTTTTATGGCTGAATAATATTCCACTATATGTATATAAAATATTTTTTTACCCATTCATCTGTTAATGGACACTTTGGTTGTTTCCACATTTTGGCTATAGTGAATAATGCCGCAATAAACGTCAGTGTACGAGCATCTGTTCAAGTCCCTGTTTTTTGTTCTTTTGGGTTTATACCTAGGAGCAGAATTTCTGGGTCATTTCTGATTATTTCTGATAATTTCTGATAATTCTATGCTTAGCTTTTTGAGGAATTGCCAAATTGTTTTCCATAGCAGTTGCACCATTTTACATTCTAACCAGTAATGTACAATTTTCCACATCCTCACCAACACTTTTTTGTGTTTTTTTAGATCATAGCCAGTCTAGTAGGTGTGAGGTAGTATCTTGTTGTGGTTTGATTCGCACTTATTTAATGATTAATTGTATTGAATATATTCTCATGCACTTACTGACCATTGTGTATCACTTTGGGGAAATGTCTATTTGAGTCCTTTGCCCATTTTTTCAGTTGGGTTGTTTGTCTTTTTGTTGCTGAGTTGTAGGAGTTCTTTTGTATATTCTGGAAATTAAACCCTTATCATATATACGATGTGTAAATATCGTCTCGTATTATGTAGGATTTTTTTTCACTTTCTTGAAATGTTTGATGCACAAAAGTTCTTAATTTTGATGAAGTCTAATTAATCATTTTTTCTTTTGTTGCTTGTGCTTTTGATGTCGTATCTAAGAATCCACTGTCAAATCCAAGGACATGAGGATTTATGCCGTATTTTCTTCTAAGAGTTTTATGGTTTCGCTTTTATATTTAGGTCATTCACACATTTTGAGTTTATTTTTGTTTGGTGTGAGGTAGGGGTCCAACTGAATTCTTTTCCATGTGGAAATCCACTTGTCCCAACATCATCTATTGAAGATACTGTCTTTTCTCTATTGAATGGTCTTGGCATTCTTGTTAAAATTAATTGACCATAGATGTATGGGTTTATCTCTGGATTCTCAATTCTATTCTACTGGTTTGAATGTTTATCTCTATGCCAATGCCATACTGTTTTGATTACTGTAGCTTTGCAGAAGTTTTGAAATTGGAGAGTGTGAATACTCTAACTTTGCTCTTCTTTTTCAAGATTGTTTTGGCTATTCAGGACCCCTTGCAATTTCATGTGAATTTGAGCGTTGGTTTTTCTATTTCTGCAAAAAACACTGTTGGAATTTTGATAGGAATTACATTGAATCTATACATTGCTTTGGGTAGTATTGACATCTTAACAATATTAAATCTTCATATCCATGAACACGGGATGCCTTTCCGTTCATTTAGATCTTTTTTTCACTTCTTTCAGCAATAGTTTTTAGTTCTCAGTGTACATATTCTTCAACTCCTTAGTGAAATGTATTCTCAAGTATTTTATTCTTTTAGCTGTTATTTAAGATGGAATTGCTTGCTTAATCTCCCTTTTGGATTGTTCATTGTTTATTTGGATTGTGTATGAAAACACATGTGATTTTTGCATGTTGATTTGGTACCGTGAAGCTTTTCTGAATTTGCTTATTCGCTCTAGTAACTTTCTAATAGCTTTCCGTATATAGAATCATGAACAGAGATAGTTTTACTTCTTCCTTTCCAATTTGGATGCTTTATATTTCTTTTTCTTGTCTAACTCATCCAGATAGAACTTCTTACAACGTTGAATATTGCAAAAGCAGGAATTCTTGTCTCATGCCTGATTTTGGAGGAAAGTGTTTAGTCCTTCACCATTGAGTATGATGTTAGCTGTAGGTTTTTCAAAAAAGCCTTTTATCGTGTTTCAGAAGTTTCTTTTTCATCCTAGTTCCTGAGATTTTTTTATTATGAAAGGGCAATGGACTTTGTCAAATGTTTTTCCTTCGTCAATTGAGATCACCATTTGGGTTTTTTCCTTCATTCTGTCAGAGTGTTGTATTACATTGATTTTCTTGGGTTGAATCACATTTATATTCCTGGGATAATCACATTTGGTTTTAATTTGCAGAGCTCTAATGACTAGTAATGTTGAACATCTATGTGTTTTCAGCCATCTGTATATCTTCTTTGGTGAAGGATCTGTTCACATCTTTTGCTCATTTAAAAATACTGAGTTGTTTGTCTTATTGATTTGCAAGTCTTTTCTCAGATATATGTTAAACAAATATTTTATTCCAGTCTGTGGCATGTTTTTTAGCTTTTTAATAGTATTTTTTAAGGACAAAATTTGAACATTTGAAGTACAATTTATAATTTTTTTCTTTTATTGTTTTTGTTTTTTGTGTCCTAAGACATCTTACCCAAGATCACAGAGATTTTCACCTATATTCAATCTTAAAATAAATGGCTTCTGGCTTAGTCTTCATGTTCTTAGATTACTCTCCTCTGTTTTTATTCATGCAGTGACTACAGACTTCACCTATAGTAAGTCTGATGGAAATGTGTATTGCATTTAAAAATTAATACTTGGTATGTGCCTTCTTCACTATCCTGTGTCTGTACAGTCATCCCTCAGTATCCATGGGTATTGGTTCCAGGATCCCCACCCCTACCCCCAGATACCAAAATCTGTGGATGCTCAAGTCCTTTATATAAAATGGTGTATTATTTGCATATAACCTACGCACATCCTCCCCGTATACTTTAAATCCTCTCTAGATTATTTATAACACCTAATACAATGTAAATGCTATGTAAATTGTTGGTGATGCACAGCAAATTTGAGTTTTGCTTTTTGGAAATTTCTGGATTTTTTTTCAAATATTTTTAATCCGTGGTTGTTTGAATCTATGGATGTGGAACCCGCAGATACTGAAGGCCAACTGTACTGCCTCCTATGTGGTCATGCACATGCCAGGCAGACCCATAACACAGAGTTTTCTGGGACCCAAGGTTTCTCCCAGATGGCTGTCCTCCCGTGTTCCAGCAGAGGATGTTAGTTTCTGCCATGGTAGTCAAGCAGCTAATTATGATAGCTCACGTGACTTTCATAGAGGACAACTATATTTGTTAATGCTTATGCCAGGCCCCATCCTAAACTCTTTACACATTTTAACTAGTTTGATCCTCAAACCCCACAGAAAGTAAACGACGGCTCAGAGACTCCAGGCTCCATCCCATACAGCCAGTTTGAGGCAGTCAGTCAGATCCAGAGAGGCTTAATTCCAAAGCCTTTGCTCTTCCCACTATGAAAACTACCATAGGCTGTGGCTGGAGTCTTATATAAGTGAGCACATTTTGGGAAACAACATAGACCTGATTTTTCTTCTTCTTACATCAGATGCACGTCCAGATGAATTGAAGTTCAGACATCTGATTCTGAGGTCCTGCCGTGGGGTCTAAGGACAGAGTTTTCCACAGGGTGGCCCTTAGCCCCCAGGTAGAGAACCACCTTTCCTGCACTCAGCCCACATGTGTCAGCAGGGTCACATAGATGAGGGCAGTGTAGCTTGTGCACTGCACAAAGGTATATGGCTAAGGGGGCAAGTGGGGGTTAGAATCCAGCCTGCTTTGGTCCTGTGCGTCCATGGGGCAGTGTCTTCCCAGAGGGGCATCATCCTTTTATAATTCCTACAAAGGCACCATATCTGCTAGCAGTGGCCCTGTCCTTTAGGTGAAGCTGACTAAACCCCTGGGCTCTAGAGAAGTTACATGTAATATAACTTAGCTAAGTTAATCATCACATTCTCTCCTCCTGGCCATAGTGATTGGTTGAGGAATGAGCACATAACTCATGCAGGAGACTCTTGGCCAGTGAGGCTTGATTTGGAGGCTTTTGTTTGAGGGCTGTGGTTCTCGCCTGATAAGGTGAGGACTGGAGCTGCTGCAGCCATCTTGCAACCAGGTGGGGCTTGATAATGAAGTTAATTCCCAGAAACGGTCAAAAAATATCGAGAGAGAGAAAACCTTATCCTGGTGACATTGTTGAACCTTTGGTCAAGTTATGCCTGAAGCCCAAATCTACTTATGGACTGTGGAATAACATAAACCAATAAATTCTCTTTTTTGCTTGAGACAGTCTGGCTGTCAGTTGTGACCAGAAGCACACTAACTATTCCATACACACCTGCACACATGCCTGCTCCCTATACCACGTCCTGGCTTTATATTTTCATCACAGCATCTGTCGCTATCTCATAGTACTTTATTTACGTATTTAGTTAATCGTTTTCCTACATCCACTCCTCACCCCTGCTGAAGTGTATGCTCTAAATGGCAAGGAATTTTATCTTCTTTGTTCACTGATGGATTCCCAGTTCCTGAAATGAGTTCTTAGCACATAGCATACATTCAATAATATTTCGTTGAAGGATATACCCCTACTCAGTGAATTATTAAGGATTACTAAAATTCCAGATGCATAAATGAAAATCAGCACAGTTCTAGAGTTGACCAAGGACCATATCAGCCTTCTAATAAGACAATGGGAAGGTAATAAAGCTTGCCCTGTGCATGTGTACATGCAGATTGTTGGCATTTCAGCACTTTCAGGGAGGGGGCTTAGTTATTGCTACATCACCAAGATTGTTTTCAGTTGGTGAGGCTTTTCGATTGGAACTCTTTCTAAGTACATTTAAAATACTTTTAATATGTTTATAGAATGACTGTTAGGTTTTACTTTTTGTTTCGTGTTGGTGTCTCTGCTGTTTTTTACTTTTTGGATTTTTATTTTGTTCATCTCTACTTCTTTACTATCATGATGTATTATTTTTCCTTTGGAAAGTGTAACTGAATTAGGGGAGATAGGTGAGCCTTGGTGTCTTTTATCTCTCATATGTGTCATAGTCAGAAAAAGACTGAGAACCTCTACCTTTTGGGGGGATTGTCATCCACATTTCATTTACATCCTTTCACTTCTTACAGGTAATACCACAGAATCTGTCACTTAATCTAATAAGGTTTACATGGCTCCTGTCAGTCTGGTAATCCCCGTTTATTTACCATCTCCATCATAGAATCTGATACGTTTGTTTGATTCTCTGACAGTGATTTGCCCCAGAGCCCTCCTGGGAGTTGGTGGCTGCTTTTTGCAAACCTAACTGTATGCTTGTAAGAATGACCCTTTTCCATCTGCCTGTCACCTTATCTGAACTCTCACTGTTAAGAGATTTATCCTTCAGGTTAACAAGTTATTTAACGCTTTGGGGGAGCAATACATTACTTCTGATGTTTTTCTTTGACAACCAAAATGGTGACAAAGTTGTGATGTGAGGAAGGAAGAAGAAAGGAAGGACAGAAGAAGGGGGAGGGGGGTAGGGCCAATGCTCTGTTTCATTTCCCCTCTCTTCTTTCAGCCGGTGCTCGGTAGCTAGTCTTAGGCTGCCTAGGCGATAGGGGATCATCTTCAGGTTGGGGTATAAGATTTTGTGTTTACTAGTCAGCAGTGCCATGTGGGTGAAGTGAGTGGCCATCTGCATAGCCTGGTCTGCACGGCCAAGCCACGTGTCCTCTCCTCTCTGGCGACATTTCCTGCTAAAAAACGGGCATGGGATCACACCAAAGCCATGTTTTCTGTAATTGTCAAGTCCATACTGTTTTGCCTTACATTGCCAAGTAGATTCCTGACCTAGGGAGGAGAAAAATGACCTCCTCGGTATTGGAGCCACCACCTCATAAGGAATCAAACCTCGGAAGGCAAAGAGACTCGAGCAAGACCACGTGAGCTGTCAGCAGCAGGAGAGGGAAGAGCACCCAAGGCCAGGCCAGCTCCACTGCACCTGCTGTGCCTGTCCTCTCCCCTCAGGAGCTGCAGAGCTTACAATGAAATAAACTGCCACCCACTCAAGCCTGCTTCGAGGTTGGCCAGGCACGTCACCTCCATCTCTCCTTTATCACACCAGGGCTGCAGGCGGGGAGGAGCTCTTCTGAGGGGGAGGGGGGGAGGCAGAGACTGGAAGGAAGGAAGTGGAGAAACACTTGGGTGTGTTTTCTGAGTCGTATTTCACCTTTTCACTCTCATCGCTACTGAAGTGCAACAGAGCAGCCTTCTATGCACACAACCACCTGTTAAAAGGTGGCCCTGGAATTTACGGTCCACATCACCCTAGTAGAGACTCTGCTGGTAAATGTTCCCCATGGCAAATGGAACAATAAGCAGGTGGCTGAGGAGAATGAGGGCACTAGAGAGAGGACAGAGGGATGCAGAAGCAGAAGAGGGCTAGAGACTCTTTCCTGAGTTTCTTTCTCCCGGATGGCCAAAGACCTGGCTCTTTCATCGGTGGGAGATGCATACCCCTCGTCTGCTGAGGGCAGCTAGAGGTGGGGAAGAGAGTACCATGGAAAGGGGTTATGGGGTGAACATTTAGAGCTAGAAGATACTGTCATACCAATGTTGACGTCCCTGTCCCTGAGCTTAAAAATGTCCGTGCAGTAAGGGCCTCATCAGTCTTAGCTGCTCCGTATACTCTCCGAGACAACGATCAGATCGCCAGCATGGCAGAGAAGGAAGAGGAAAGGGGCTTGAGCAAGGGCTGGCAGGATCTTGATTCCTTCTCTATGGTCGGTACTTGCATAGGAAGTGTTGGAAAGTCAAAAAATCTATAAGAAAATAAACAGACCTTTAAATCTGTCTGATTGTGTATTGAGCTTATCAGTGACCTCGGGGTGTTTTGCTTGGACCCATGGATAAGGTACATACTTTTACTGGTCAGCTTAGCTAGGATGTGGTGCCCAGTTGTTTGGTCAAACACCGGTCTACGTTTTGCTGTGAAGGTATTTTTCTTTTTAGATGTGATGAGCATTTAAATCAGCAGACTTTGTGTAAAGCGGATTACCCTCCATAATGTAGTAACCATCCAATCAGTGAAGGCCTTAAGGGAAAAGACTGAGGTCCATGGAAAAGAGGGAGGAATTCTGCCTTCAGGCTACCCTCAGCCTCAAGCCTGCAGCATCAACTCACAGGAATGTCCAGCCTGCTGACCTGCTCTGTGCACCTCAGATTTGCCAGCTCCACAATCGCATAAACCAATTCCTTAAGATAAATCAATCTCTCTCTCTCTCTCCCTTCTATTTCTTCCATTTCTCCGGAGAATCCTGACTAAAACAGGTACTAATGGAAAGAAAGAAAGAAAAATAATTTAAATGTCACACAATTGCAGACACTCTACACCAGCACTGCTTTTGAGGGAAGGCAGGGCTTGACATAAACCAACCGAAAGCAAGAGGCTCTTTCATGTTTGAAACAGGATGCTGTAAGGAACAGACGGTGATCTTTCCTGACGTCCACAGCGGAGGAGCTACAAAGATCCCATCTGAAGTTCAAAGAATTGGAAGCTGCTGAAGCCAGCCGTGTCCCCTCTGGCCACTGATTTATAAAGAAGGACTGAGAGGAAGGACTTCTGAAGGACTGAAGTATTTTTGAAGAGAGGTCCAATTATTTCCCTTCCAGAAACCAAGCTCCACAGAATCACTTGTCATTCTGGGGCATCTGCCATAGAATGATGAGTTGTTCCCCAGCTGGATGTCTGCCTGGTTCTGACTTGCAGATCTGGCCCTGACACCAGTACCAGTGTGTGTCAGGTCGCTGGGATGAGAGCCCTGAGAGAGAGGGCACGGGGGCACAGCCAGACAAGGCGGGGTGAGGCACGCCCCCTCATGTGCCTGGTTCTCAAGAGGTATAGAGGATGGGTCCTGCTCATTATTGCAGCCATGGGCCCCACAGCGGGGCCACAGAGTGCAAATGAGATGGAGATATAAGCATTCTGGGCACTGTCATGGTGCGGGGCAAAGAGAACATGGCATGAGGCATCACACAACCAAGGGTTAGCAAGCTCCCCTGTGGGCACTAATTTAGGGAGCTGTCTCTTTTCACTCTCTTCTTCCATTCCTCAGCACCAGAGGGGCAAGTGCAGGGATGCACTCTCCCCTCCAGGCCACGAGAGCCACGAGCCAAGTTTGCACCGTGATAAGCACTTGACGTATATTACGATGATTAGTAGTAGTATTTTTTCCCCTTTACAGAGTGGCATCTGAGGCACAGAGAATTAAAAAATCTGGTCAAGGTCACACAGCTGAGAGCAGGAGCTGGACTCCTAACCCCAGGCATTCAGAATGCAGAGCCCAGGGTTGTTTTTGTTTAGTTTTGTTTTCTTTTCTTTTGCGGTACGCGGGCCTCTCACTGTTGTGGCCTCTCCCGTTGCAGAGCACAGGTTCCGGATGCGCAGGCTCAGCGGCCATGGCTCACGGGCCCAGCCGCTCCGCGGCATGTGGGATCTTCCCGGACCAGGGCACGAACCCGTGTCCCCTGCATCGGCAGGCGGACTCTCAACCACTGCGCCACCAGCGAAGCCCCAAGCCCAGGGTTTTGACCTAAACTATATTGAATATGAAATTTATTTTTCAGTTATGGAACCCTAGTTATCATTATTCAATATCTCAAGGTGGACCAGTAGATAAGTCAGGAGGCACCATGAAATACAATTTTCCAGAGGGTCAGAGTCTTTCTAAATAGATAGAAAAAAGGAACAAGGCCAGTCACACAGACAGGCACACACACAGGATGTGAGTGTGAGGCCTAGAAGAACCTTGTGAATCTTAGAAAAACAATTTAGCCACTGAGTTGGTGAGGCTAAATCTGTTATACAAATATAAAGTGACATTGACGAGGCTGAGGGAATGTCCTTTTGCATTCTACCTTCACCAGTTTCTAATCCTTGCTTCATTCCTTGTACTTTTCTGCCATGAGAGCCTGTATTCTGAGAGTGGAGAGCTGTGCTGGGCGAAAGGGAAGGGCAGCGTCCAATGGCCTGGCATTCTCAGGTGGATGTCTGGCTTCTGAGCCCCACACAGGAAACTTCGTCGTTGGGAAATTTGCTGATGTAAACACGGACTGACAGGGGAAAGATTTTTGTCTGAGAACTTTGTCCAAGTGAAATCTTAGGATCATGGGCGGGACTTTGGGAGGCATCTGGTCCATTGTTTCCCTGAAGCTCGGTCAGGCATCCAGCCCTAGAGATTCTCATGTTGTCGGTCTGAAGCAATCCCTGGAATTCATATTTTTAAAATGTTCCTCAGTTGACTCTCATGTGCTGTGAGCCTCTTTTAACACTTCTAATGCTGCAACTACAACAACAACTACAATGCCCACTTTTGCTTGGTTCACTCTAGTGATGGGTTTCTCACTACTTCCTGGGGTAGCCCATTATGTTTTTGGACAGGGCTGATTGTTCAAAATATTTTTCCTTAGTTTGGATAGAAATCCACATTTTGGTAGCTTCTACCTATTGGTCTTGGTGTGTTCCTTCCATCTGAGATGAATTATTCCTTTAACAGCAGCAGCTGTAGTCTCTGAAAGACTGTGGAAAGTCCTTCCTTGGACTGTGATATGACCCACTTACCTCTGAGGGTTTACCTAGAGCTCTGCCTCAGAGGTTGTCTCCACATGGCCATCATTCATCCTTTGCTGTCAGAAAGTTTTCTCACTCTTTTGTGCATATAATCTGTATTCCTCAGACAACAGTAAACCCTATTCCACGTCCCTTTCCACCTGAGCCCCAGTATCTGAGTCCTCAGTCCGGGCTGTGTCCCTGACCCACCCCCTGGCTAGTGGGGGAGTCTTAGTGACACTGTGATGACTTTTTAAACCCACTGGGATGTTCTCTTTCATATCAAGTGTGCTTTTGATCTTTGACATTCTGTTTTCTTTTCATGTCACTTATTAGCTGTGGTTCTCAAATAGGAGTGATTTTGTCCCCCTAGGGGACATTTAGCAAAGTCTGAAGACACTTTTTGTTGTAACAACCTGTGTCTGTGTGGATTCTACTGGCATCTGCTGGTTAGTGACTAAGGTGTGCTCAACCTACAATGCAGAGGACAGGCCCCAAGACAAAGCATTGTCCACCCCCAAATGTCATTTGTACCAAGGCTGAAAACCCTAGCTTATTAGCATTAAAAAAGCAAAGACTTAAAAAAAAAACAAAACAAAAGCAAAGAATGAAGGCAGGCAAGAGAAATGAGGCTGCAGAGATTGTGTGCAGCCTGCAGCTGAGGTTCCAGGCACTGCATCCTCAGAGAAACAAATGAGGAAATAACCCAGGCAAAGGCGAGGTTTCCAGGGCTCATGCGCAACCCTAACCATAAAGAAGCCAGAAAGGAGTCACATATATTTGCCCCCTGTAGCCTGGTTTTCCCCAAATGTGACATATTTCCCCCTCATGGTATGTAACAGAATTTTAAGATAAACATATTTAAGAAGAAAAGTGAATGTAATTACTTTGCTGCACAGGAGTAATTAACACAGCATTGTAAATCAACTATACTTCAATTTAAAAATGAGTTATTAAAAATCAAAAGAAAAGAAAGAAAAAAGTGAGTGGATTTAAAGAATATATTGATAACTGAACCGCTGGTACGCTGATACGGCAAAGATTGTAAAATGGTCGGTAAATAATGTCTGCGACAAAGCCGTTGCCTTGTAGGAAAAAAGAGTTGCTGGTGTGAAATGGAGCAAAGAGGTGTCAATGTGCATCTTTGCTCTTAATGGGAAAGGGAAGGAGCTGTGATTTGGCAAGAGATGCAATAGAAGTTACTGTTCATGGCGTTCATCTCAGCATAGTACCTGTTCCCACCCACGGACTTGCCAGACAGAGTTCTGTAAATATACGTGGCCCCATCGAGCCACGTCCACTGTTGCCCCTGCAAATGACAGGAGACGGGAGACATGTACACATCAGTCTGCCCACCTGCTCACAGCCCAGACCCATGTAAAACATGGTTCTCATTGTAAAAATTGGGAAAGCACAGAAATGTGTAAAGACGGGAAAATAAGAAAGTCACTCCGTTTAATCTCTAGGAGGAAAACATTACTAATCTTTTACTATATTTACTTTTGGTGCAACCATTTTTGTCTATCACAATAGTTTTATATACTGAAAAATGTGGTGGCCTTTAAAATATATATTCAATTGTGTAGCATCTTGCATTCCAAACATTTTTTAATGGTAAGAATGCACCATAATTTACCTTACTAATTCTCTTATTGATTGATGTTTACATTGTTTCCAATTCACAATTATTGCTAAGAATACTGCTATGAACCACTTTATTTGCAAAGCTGTTTCTGTAGTTAAAATTATTCTTTAAAGCTAGCATCCCAGAAGTAGAATTAATGGCCAAAGGGCATGAATATTTTGAGGTTATTGATATCTATTGCCAAACCACTTTCCAAAAGCAGTTCAGTTGTAGGAATTTACATCCTCATTTACTGGGAAATTTCTCCTTATCCTTAAAAATATTATTCATTAAGACAAAGCAAAAGTCTAATAATCTGATGTCAAATTATATTGTTATTCTAATTTGCATTTCTTTGATAACTAGAGACATCGCAAAATTTGTTAGACTGTTTATTAGCCTCAGTCATGAAGGTAAAAAAATTAAATTACAAAAAAAATCTGGTAGAAATTGATGTAACTATTTATCCTGTCTCTGAATGAGAGAGCTCTGATTGATAGCAATGTGAATATATAAAAATGTAAAATTCATTGTATAAAATATATGTAACATCTATGGCAAAGTTTATCAAGAAACAGAAGGTCGAGCTTCCCTGGTGGCGCAGTGGTTGAGAGTCCGCCTGCCAATGCAGGGGACACGGGTTCGTGCCCCGGTCCGGGAAGTCCGGAGCCTGTGCTCCGCAACGGGAGAGGCCACAACAGTGAGAGGCCCACGTACCGCAAAAAAAAAAAAAAAAAAAAAAAAAGAAAAGAAAGAAACAGAAAGTCTGGGTTTTTTCTCCTTGTATTCTTTGTGTTTTTTGGGGTTAACATAGAAGCCCCACAAAGAATCTGTAAACTGCAGATCCCACATAGAGACCTCAGCAACCTCACATGTCATTTCTTACTGTGAGGTATTGAGGCGGGTAAAATGAGGGACCAGTGAAGAAAGTTTAGGATAACATAAAAAACATGATAGCATCTAGCAAAAAGCTTAGCTGAAAGTTTCCAACTTTAACTCAAGATCTAATGGGGATTTAACTAAGCTTGGTCTCCTAACGGGTCTGTGTGTGTGTTTATTTGTATATACCCATACATACTTACACAAACTTTTTTTTTTTTTTTTTTTTTTTGCAGTACGCGGGCCTCTCGCTGTTGCGGCCTCTCCCGTTGCGGAGCACAGGCTCTGGACGCACAGGCTCAGCGGCCGTGGCTCACGGGCCCAGCCGCCCCGTGGCATGTGGGATCTTCCTGGACGGGGGCACGAACCTGCGTCCCCTGCAACAGCAGGCAGACTCTCAACCACTGCGCCACCAGGGAAGCCCCATAAACTTCTTTGTAAAGGCTCTGAAGAGCTGGTAATTTTGTGTTCAAAGATGTGGGAGAACTTTAATTAGATAGGTCTAATTAAATTAGACCTAATTTAATTAGGGAGAAATTGTTTCCTCCCTAACCTTGAAGCTTTGGCCTCTATCAATCGGAGGCAGGTGACTGAAGAAAATCTGTTGTGTGTCAGCAGGCCTGGGGCTGTTTCCCAGAGAGGGGCTATCTATCTGGCTTTCCCAAGGGGCCATTTGTGGGCCAAGTCTGAGGTTACCTTCTGCAGGTCATGCAGGAAGATCCATATGGGCTTGTTTCTTTGACAGCCACCTATGTACGTTGCTGTGGTGTTGGCTTCCTTTAAATTCAGGATAGATGTCAGGTGGGCTCCGTTTCCATACGACTGACACTCGAGCTGAGGGCAAGGAGGAGATGTGAAGTTTAAAAGCACAGCCCACAACCTAAATATCCATCGATAGAGGAATGGATAAAGAAGATGTGGTATGTATACACAATGGAATATTACTCAGCCGTAAAAAAGAATGAAATAGTGCCATTTGCAGCAACATAGGTGGACCTAGAAATTATCATACTAACCGAAGTCAGACAAAGACAAATATCATATGATATCTCTTGTATGTGGAATCTAAAAAAATGATACAAATGAACTTATTTACAAAACAGAGATAGACTCACAGATTTAGAAAACATACTTATGGTTACCAAAGGGGAAAGGGTGGGGGAGGGATAAGTTAGGAGCTTGGGATTAATATATACACACTACTATATGTAAAATAGATAACCAACAAGGACCTACTGCATAGCACAGGGAGCTCAATATCTTGTAATAACTTATGAGAAAAAAAAATCTAAAAAAGAATATATATATGTATATATATGTAAAACTGAATCACTTTGCTGTACACCTGAAACTAACACAACATGGTAAATCAACTGTATTTCAATAAAAATTAGAAAAAAAAGAAAAGCACGGCCCTCACTTCAGAACCCTAGAGCACCAGGCAGCATGGGCACACACAGCCCCCACCTCCCCTTGGGATCTAAGCCCCACAGAAGACTTCCTGTCACCTTGGGAGAAAACACAACTGTCACAGGTGTCAGGCCTCAGAGGGGGAGGCAGCTCGAGGCAAGGGCACGAGCTTTAGGGTCAGTGGAAATGCCTGGGGTCCTGGTCTTGCCTGTTTTTAGTGTATGTGACCTTGACAAGTCACTTCACCTCTCTTCCTTATCTGTAAATGGAGGAAATAATTAGGGCTACACAAGGGAGTTGTTAAGAGGATAGAATTGTTATAATTTTATATTATAATACTGCACTTCAACAAACCTAAGAAACCACTGACTGTAAAATGTGCTGTTCTCTAACAAGACACTTACTGCCCAAATAAAGAAATCATTTTATATATGCACATTTTATAGCTAGACAGAGCTATATACTTTATGCTCTTTTGGGGTTGTGTTACAGGATCTGCCTACATCATAACACAAATTAGTTTAATAAAAACATGGTTTTGGCTGTGGTTGCCACTCTCATGTTTGCCTTTGGACTTGCTCAGGATTAGATGTGGTGACTGCTTAATGATAATTTACCAACCAGTTGATAATACCAGAATGTTTTTATACCCGTAATTTCTTTTTTTAATTTTAATTTCAATTTTATTTTTTAACATCTTTATTGGAGTATAATTGCTTTACAGTGTTGTGTTAGTTTCTGCTGTATAACAAAGTGAATCAGCTATACATGTACATATATCACCATATCTCCTCCCTCTTGAGTCTCCCTCCCACCCTCCCTATCCCAGGCCTCTAGGTGGTCACAAAGCACCGAGCTGATCTCCCTGTGCTATGCGGCCGCTTCCCACTAGCTATTTTACATTTGGTAGTGTATATATATCAATGCCACTCTCTCACTTCGTCCCAGCTTACCCTTCCCCTTCCCTGTGTCCTCAAGTCCACTCTCTACGTCTGCGTCTTTCTTCCTGTCCTGCCCCTAGGTTCTTCAGAATCTTTCTTTCTTTTTTTTTTTTTTTTTAAGTTTCCATATATATGTGTTAGCATACGGTATTTGTTTTTCTCCTTCTGACTTACTTCACTCTGTATGACAGACTCTAGGTCCATCCATATACCTGTAATTTCATTTGACTTTTAAATTTGTGATGCACGGAAGCTGGATTACCAGTCAATGTGTAGTGAGTGTACCAGTTACAAAAGATTCCTGGGACAGAAGAGGCAACAGGCTCCGTCTGTTTAAATGATGCTTCCCTTTCCTGTCAGTTCACACAGCTAGAACTCAGAGCGCTGCCTCTTTGGTCCAAGATCGGGTCTTCCTGTCGTTTTAACTGCCACCTCCATCACCTCCAGGAGTCTTGTGAACTAAGATGCCAGCTAGGAACCAAGGAGCACAGCAGCCGTGGTGTCAATTTCTCTGGTCCTTCCTGGCACCTTCTCTGCACTCTGGTTCAGGAGTGGTTAACTGTGCTAAGGCTTGGTATCAATCATGTGGATCGTTTTTGCCTTGAAAACCTGAATTGAGCATCCACCATGTGCCACAGGCTTTTTGCAAGTTCTTTTCATGAATCCTCCCAACAACCCCATGGGATAAAAGTGTTATCCCCATTTTACAGAAGAAAACTGGTAAAGCGAGGTATAGCTGCAACTAATGCATGGCAGAGCGTGATTTAAACTCAGGTCTATATTATTCCAAAGCCCCCCAGATGTCCTCTTCTTTGTTTTGGTAGGATTAGTGTTGGACTCTCCAGGGACAGGCAGTACAAACATCTGTCCAGGATTTCTCCAAGTTGCTTCCCAAGAACTGAGGAGAAGTCCACTGCTGTCCATGAGCTTTTTCTTCTTTCAGTGGACAGAATCCGGAAGGCCCTTTCTGTGTTTGGCTCTTTTTTTATTTTTTGCTATCATTCACATCTGCTTAGGAAAGCATTGCCTTGGGGCCAACTTCCCTGGGTTTGCTCTGCTGGTTATTCTCGGTGTAATCTTGGGAAAGTCGCTTATGCTTATACTGCATTGCAATTTTTTGTTTAAATGTCACAATCTTGAATCAGTTCTGCACTTTTTTAATTTAATTTTATTTAGTTAGTTATTTTTGGTTGTGTTGGGTCTTCGTTTCTGTGCGAGGGCTTTCTCCAGTTGCGGCGAGCGGGGGCCACTCCTCATCATGGTGCGCGGGCCTCTCACTGTCGCGGCCTCTCTTGTTATGGAGCACAAGCTCCAGATGCGCAGGCTCAGTAGTTGTGGCTGACGGGCCTAGTTGCTCCGTGGCACGTGGGATCTTCCCAGACCAGGGCTCGAACCTGTGTCCCCTGCATTGGCAGGCAGATTCTCAACCACTGTGCCACCAGTTCTGCACTTTTTAAGGCCAGAAAAGATCTTTGCATCCTCAGTAGCTATCACATGATAGGTGCTTCCTCATTCTGAGTTATTGATTTACAGGGATTCTGAGGCCATTCTGGGCCCAGATCATACCTCATTTCCCCACATAACTTCCCGGTCAGTCACTTCAGTTTAACAACCACAATTCAGAGACACAGCAGCATGACTCCCAACACTCTGAGGTAACTCAGTCTGACTGGCTATGTGGGTATCTCTTTGAAAAGCCTCAGTGAAATAGAAGCAATACATTTGTTGGGTTATGGAGACAGTGAGGCCTTGCATTTGTCTGGAATGCTTCGCTCTCCGTCAGGTGGCTCTGAGGCTGTCTACACACAGCTCTCTTGCTGGTAAATCTTGTATGGCAATTCAGTTGTTTTTTCTGTAAGTTCCTCATCTCATCGTCTTTGAATTTATGTATTTCTGTCTTTCTCTCTGACAGTGAACTCCTTGAGGGCAGGCTGTTCCTTGCTCATCCTCATGTCTTTGCAGCCCATCCAGGGTCTGGGCCTATAGCACATGCTCCATCAATGCTTACACAATTAAAGGAGTTGAGCACATAACCCTCTACTCTCCATTTCACCAGCCAGGTTACTTCTCAGGATGCCAAGGAAGGACCCTTGGCTCTGAGTTGAATGATACCTGGAGCTCTGGGTGGCCCCTTGCTTTAGAGAAGCCTCTCCAAGCAAGGGCCAGATTTCTTACCTCAGCATCAGACCAGTTCTTCAGCTTCTGGAAGTATCCCTAGCAACAGGACTTGTAGTAAAACCATCCAGTAGCACAGCTAGGTCTCAGGATGATGGCTGCACACAAACAAAAGGCAATTACAAGTTATGATGGCAAAAGGAAGCAATTCCCACACTTGAGCCAGTTTAAGACCTGGTTCCCCTTGAATGGAGGGAAGGCTAAGTGCCCTGGAGGAAGGATCCCTCCCTGCTGCCGAATCTTTATACTGTTAATCTCTCTCGTAGCCTTCTCCAAAGGGGACTGTGGGCTTTTACCAGAGTAACTGTGCATTGGGGGAAAGGAGGTAATCAGCTCTTTGAGGATTACTGGACACTGGCTCTGAACTGACACTAATTCCAGGAGACCCCAAACATCACTGTGGTCTGCCAGTCAGAGTAGGGGTTTATGGAGGTCGGGTGATCAATGGTGTTTTAGCTCAGGACTACTTCACAGTGGACCCAGTGTGTCCCCAAGCCCATCCTGTGGTAATCTCCCCGGTCATGGAATACATAATTGGAACAGACATCCTCAGCAACTAGCAGAATTCCCACACTGGTAGCACGATCAAACAGCTATAATTCAAGACCTCACAAGAGTGAATGAGGGGCATAAATTGGTAGTTTTAGGTATTACAAGGAGGGAGTGGTGTTTTGGCTAGGGGGACGCAGGACAGGTTAGATGGCAACTTGGCTGGAACTTGAGAATAGGGGGGCTGAAAGTCAGTAGCAAGGGGAGGGGGACATTTTAGGCAAAGGGGGCGGATGAGCAGAGGAATGGTGGCAGCAAGAGCAAGCACTTACGTTTGCCTTAACTGTAGGGAATCTGGCAAGCAAGCACTGTAGAAGAGAAGGAGACATTCAGGGCCCAGAAGCCAGGGAAGCTATGATCAAGAAAGGCACAAGCTCCTCTGGCTAGTGGGCTGGTGAACGGGCCACATCACTGAAACTGAGGTTTCTGAAGAAGCGGAGATGTCTGGAAACACAGAGGACCCAGATGATGAAGGGGATGCCAAGCTAGGAAATTTGGACTTTGTGCCAGTGTGACTGCACTCCAATGCTCTTGGTGGGTACAGGGGTCTTTCCACCCCCAGTGCATGTTCACAGACATTTTTGTGGTCACATAGCATTTCCTCTCTCCCTACTGAGATGACACTGTTGTCACTTGCTTGCCCCACTCTTCTGTTCTACTTCATAGCTTGCCTATAAATCTCCAGGGGCTTCCTGTTGCTTTCAGATAAGCTCTCCGCTCAGTTTGACATTTAAAAGCCTTCACAGCCTGGTCTTGTGGCCCTATTGAGACACAGCTTCCGGTGCAGAAGCCCCAGCTCCATCTTGGAACACGACGCCCATTATTGACATAGATCCTTTGCTTGTGCTATGCTTTGTACCTATGAATGGTGGACATCGACTAACCCAGCTGAGGCACAGCAGGCAAGGTTTCAAGGTGAAAACAGCTCTTTTGCCCCTTTCCTGTTTGCCCATTTCTGTTCCCTTTTAACCTTAAAAGAACTTAATTAGAGGAAAGAGCTCACTAGGCAATTTAACCTAACTCCTGACTTATGCTCTCTTGAATGCACACCGTGTCTTGTCTAACTTGCTGATTCTTTTCCTAGATAAAAAGAAGTAAGAAGTAAGAATGAAGCAGTTAAAAAATGACAAGCTCTCTATTCTCAACAGTCCCCTTAGCAATCCTGCAGTCTGACCACGCAGGCAAGGTAACATCTGAAGAGTCAGCCAGTCTGCAAGCAATGGGGAATGATGCAGAATCCAACTTCCTCTGTCGATGATTCATTGAGATTCTTCCTCCTTTTTCTCCTTTCAAAACTGTCATGGCTGAGCAGAATCTTCAGAGTTGGTCTCTGGACACAAGTCCACCTTCTCCCTAGATTACTGGCTTTTCTGATTAAAGCACCTTTCCTTTCTACTGACACTTGCCTCTCGAATTATTGGCTCTTGTGCAAGAAGCAACTGAACCTGGGTTTGGTAACAAAGCGGTACATCAAATGTACTAGGAACAAACAACATAGACACTCATGTGCTTAAATACCTCATCTTCTACCACCTTTAGAAATACAAACATCATTTGATGTTAAATAGAAAGAACTCCTTTATGCTGAGACAGGCTGGGATCTGGGACCCTTTGCTGCGGTGCTGCAATGCTTGCACCTGGACACACCTCTCCTCAAGCAACAAAATACAAAAATGCTGTATGGGACTAAACACAACTGCATGCATGCTCAGCTGGTGCAAATTCTGGACAAAAGATACAAAGAGACCAAAAAACCCAACTGCCAGTTTTGAAGAGCATGGAGCAAAAAAGCAGGGCGTCAGGAGCAAAAGCAGGGTACTGCACATGCCCCCTGTACACAACACCACCTAAGGGGTGAGCAAAACACCTAAGCCACCCCTCTAGCCCAACCCCTGGACACATCCCTACCCTCACCGCATATAAGGAACAAGCTCGCCCCCACTCAGGGAGCGAGCAAGCAAGAGGACCTGTTGTTTGTTCTCCGCTCCCCCCTGCTGCAGCAGGGTCCCTAATAAAGCCTTGCCTGAATTTCTTGTCTGGCCTCTGATGAATTTCTATTGATTAAGGAAGCCAAGAACCCTGGTCAGTAACAATGCCACTGTTGGTACTTCTGCTACCACTATCACCAGCTTCCATGTACAAAGTGCTTTCTTGCTGTCAGGCACTATGATAAGCAGTTTATTCATACTACGTATTTATCTTTTTTTAAAAACACCTTTTTTTAAAAACACCTTTATAATTGCTTTACAATGCTGTGTTTCTGCTTTATAACAAAGTGAATCAGCTATACATATACATATATCACTATATGTCCTCCCTCTTGCGTCTCCCTCCCACCCTCCCTATCCCAGGCCTCTAGGTGGTCACAAAGCACCGAACTGATCTCCCTGTGCTATGCGGCTGCTTCCCACTAGCTATCTATTTTACATTTGGTAGTGTATATAAGTCCATGCCACTCTCTCACTTCGTCCCAGCTTACCCTTCCCCCTCCCCGTGTCCTCAAGTCCACTCTCTACGTCTGTGTCTTTATTCCTGTCCTGCCCCTAGGTTCTTCAGAACCATTTCTTTTAAGATTCCATATATATGTGTTAGCATACAATATTTGTTTTTCTCCTTCTGACTTACTTCACTCTGTATGACAGACCCTAGGTCCATCCACCTCACTACAAATAACTCAATTTCATTTCTTTTTATGGCTGAGTAATATTCTATTGTATATATGTGCCACATCTTCTTTATCCATTCATCTGTCAATGGACACTCAGGTTGCTTCCATGTCCTGGCTATTATAAATAGAGCTGCAATGAACATTGTGGTACATGACTCTTTTTGAATTATGGTTTTCTCAGGGTATATGCCCAGTAGTGGGATTGCTGGGTTGTATGATAGTTCTATTTTTAGTTTTTTAAGGAACCTCCATACTGTTCTCCATAGTGGCTGTATCAATTTACATTCCCACCAACAGTGCAAGAGGGTTCCCTTTTCTCCACACCCTCTCCAGAATTTATTGTTTGTAGATTTCTTGGTGATGGCCATTCTGACTGATGTGAGGTGATACCTCATTGCAGTTTTGATTTGCATTTCTCTAATAATTAGTGATGTTGAGCATCCTTTCATGTGTTTGTTGGCCATCTGTATATCTTCTTTGGAGAAATATCTATTTAGGTCTTCTGCCCATTTTTGGATTGGGTTGTTTGGTTTTTTGATATTGAGCTGCATGAGCTGCTTGTATATTTTGGAGATTAATCCTTTGTCAGTTGCTTCATTTGCAAGTATTTTCTCCCATTCTGAGGGTTGTCTTTTTGTCTTGTTTATGGTTTCCTTTGCTGTGCAAAAGCTTTTAAGTTTCATTAGGTCTCATTTGTTTATTTTTGTTTTTATTTCCATTTCTCTAGGAGGTGAGTCATAAAGGATCTTGCTGTGATTTATGTCATAGAGTGTTCTGCCTATGTTTTCCTCTAAGAATTTTATAGTGTCTGGCCTTACATTTAGATCTTTAATCCATTTTGAGTTTATTTTTGTGTATGGTGTTAGGGAGTGTTCTACTTTCATTCTTTTATATGTAGCTGCACAGTTTTCCCAGCATCACTTAGTGAAGAGCACATACCTATATTTAAATTCTGTTTTCTGCCTGATTCATAATAAATCTTTTAGCTACTTCAGGTCTGGGATCATGCCTACCTCATCTCTATAACCTTATGTTGAGGAGGTTTTAGTGCTAATCTGACCAGTGACCGAAGAAAGAGTAGTTGCTTCCAAACCTGCCCCTTTTCTTCTTAGATGTTTTCTTCTAGAGAACAAACAAGCTCACTCATATCTTTCTTTTTCCCAGACAAAAGCTTCACTTAACTTTTTTTTGTTGCTTGTTTTTTGTTGTTTTTTTGACATTTACCACTTTCTCAGGGAGAAATGTTTTACTTCTTCTCTTGGAAAAATTCATGCTCTAAACCCACTTGAAAGCATCTTATTGTCATCTATGTGATGATTCTACTTTGCTTCCTAAGAAACTCCTTCAAGTGGAAGCATGTACACTGATGTATCTCTATAGACAGATGGTACATTGCTGAAAAGAGAAAGTGGTTAAAAATGTTTAGATCAAAGTGAATTTTCTGATGGAAAGTAGAAATATGACCTCTTGACATATATCCACAAATATTCAGTAAGCACACATCAATTCATGACACACTAGTACAAATGCCCCATAAGATTTTCTGTGATGATTGATATGTCCTAAAGTGTGCTATCAATGCAGTAGCCACTAACCACATATGGCCATTGAGCACTTGGAATATGGCTAGTGAAAATGAAGAGTTGAATTTTAAATTTTATTTAATTTTGTCAATTAAATTTAAATTTAAACAGCTACATGTGATTAGTAGCTACCACACTGGACAGGAAAGATCAAGAGGATTGGAGTGGATTTCTTACAGAAGCAGATTGATATGAAACAAAAGAGAATTTGTTCTTATTTTTGAGGGAGCTTAGAAACGAGTGCAACTTTGTAGAAGTAAGTCCTGAGAACTTGAAGGAAATGTGAGAAGTTTTGGAGGAAAGCTATAGAACTTGAATTTGAGTCAAATTTAATTAGATCACCAAGCTGACACCTAGGTTACACTTCAGTTAGAAATCTTCATCATATCTGCAGGATGTTTTCTGCCTCCAGTTTCCCTGATTGAACCTTGGATGGCAATGATCCTTTGCCTTCTTCTTCAAATGACCAATGAACTCCATTTTGAGTTGAATAGTAGAGCTTTTCACTGCTTCATCATTTGAGGTCAAGCAAAAATTGTCTCCAGCTTTAGGATGACAGGAACTCACCTACTCCCCATTTTAACTAATAAGGAGTTTCATACTTTACCCTTGGTGCCTACTAGAAGTTTATTGAAAAAGTCAGTTACTTTGTGAGAGGGCAGACAGCAGAAGCAAGAAGAACTACAATCTTGCAGCCTGGGGAACAAAAACCACATTCACAGAAAGATAGACAAGACGAAAAGGCAGAGGGCTAAGTACCAGATGAAGGAACAAGATAAAACCCCAGAAAAAACAAATAAATGAAGCAGAGATAGGCAACCTTCCAGAAAAAGAATTCAGAATAATGTTGGTGAGGATGATCCAGGACCTCAGAAAAAGAATGGAGGCAAAGATTGAGAATATGCAAGAAATGTTTAACAAAGACCTAGAAGAATTAAAGAACAAACACCTAGAAGAATTAAAGAACAAACAAACAGAGGTGAACAATACAATAACTGAAATGACAAATACATTAGAAGGAATCAATAGCAGAATAACTGAGGCATAAGAATGGAGACACAGATATAGAGAACAAATGTATGGACACCAAGGGGAGAAAGTGGCAGGGGTGGGGTGGTGGTGGTGTGATGAACTGGGAGATTGGGATTGACATATATACACTAATATATATAAAATGGATACCTACTAAGAACCTGCTGTATAAAAAAATAAATAAAATTCTAAAATTAAAAAAAAAAAGGAGAATGAATAAGTGACCTGGAAGACAGAATGGTAGAATTCATTGCCATGGGACAGAATAAAGAAAAAAGGATGGAAAGAAATGAAGACAGCCTAAGAGACCTCTGGGACAACATTAAACACAACAACATTCACATTATAGGGGTTCCAGAAGGAGAAGAGAGAGAATATATTTGAAAAGATTATTTGAGAAAATATTTGAAAAGATTATAGTCAAAAACTTCCCTAACATGGGAAAGGAAATAGCCACCCAAGTTCAGGAAGCGCAGAGAGTCCCAGGCAGGATGAACCCAAGGAGAAACATGCTAAGATACATAGTAATCAAACAGGCAAAAACTAAAGACAAAGAAAAAGTATTGAAAACAATAGGGGAAAAATGATAAATACCATACAAGGGAACCCCCATAAGGTTAGCAGCTGATTTCTCAGTGGAAACTCTACAAGCCAGAAGAGAATGGCACAATATATTTAAAGTGATGAAAGGGAAGAACCTACAACCAAGATTACTCTACCCAGCAAGGATCTCATTCAGATTAATGGAAAAATCAAAAGCTTTACAGACAAGCAAAAGCTAAGAGAATTCAGCACCACCACACCAGCTCTACAACACAAGAGAAGAAAAGGACCTACAAAAACATACCCCTAACAATTAAGAAAATGGTAATAGGAACATACATATCAATAATTACCTTAAACGTGAATGGATTAAATGCTCCAACCAAAAGACACAGGCTCACTGAATGGATACAAAAACAAGACCCATATATATGCTGTCTACAAGAGACCCACTTCAGACCTAGGGACACATACAGACCAAAAGTGAGGGGATGGAAAGAGATATTCTATGCAAATGGAAATCAAAAGAAAGCTGGAATAGCAATACTCATACAAGATAAAATAAACTTTAAAATAAAGAACATTACAAGAGACAAGGAAGGACACTACATAATGACCAAGGGATCAATCCTAGAAGAATATATAACAATTATAAATATATATGCACCCAACATTGGAGCACCTCAATACATAAGGCAACTGCTAAAACCTCTAAAAGAGGAAATTGACAGTAACACAATAATAGTGGGGGACTTTAACACCTCACTTACACCAATGGACAGATCATCCAAACAGAAAATTAATAAGGAAACACAAGCTTTAAATGACACAATAGACCAGCTAAATTTGGTTGATATTCATAGGACATTCCATCCAAAAACAGCAGATTACACTTTCTTCTCAAGTGTGCACGGAACATTCTCCAGGATAGATCACATCTTGGGTCACAAAACAGGCCTCAGTAAATTTAAGAAAATTGAAATCATATCAAGCATCTTTTCTGACCACAACACTATGAGATTAGAAATGAATTACGGGGAAAAAATGTAAAAACACAAACACATGGAGGCTAAACACTACGTTATTAAATAACCAAGAGATCACTGAAGAAATCAAAGAGGAAATCAAAAAATACCTAGAGACAAATTACAACAAAAACACGATGATACAAAACCTATGGGATTCATCAAAAGCAGTTCTAAGAGGGAAGTTTATAGCAATACAAGCCTGCCTCAAGAAACAAGAAAAATCTCAAATAAACAATCTAACTTTACACCTAAAGGAACTAGAGAAAGAAGAACAAACAAAACCCAAAGTTAGTAGAAGGAAAGAAATTATAAAGATCAGACTGTAATAAATGAAATAGAAACAAAGAAAACAATAACAAAGGTCAATAAAACTAAAAGCTGGTTCGTTGAGAAGGTAAACAAAATTGATAAACCATTAGCCAGACTCATCAAGAAAAACAGGGAGAGGACTCAAATCAATAAAATTAGAAATGAATTTCTAATGAATTAGAAATTCATTTAGGAGAATGAATTCATGTAGGAAAAGTTACAACAGACACCGCAGAAATACAAAGCATCCTAAGAGACTATTACAAGCAACTCTATGCCAATAAAATGGACAACCTGGAAGAAATGGACAATTTCTTAGAAACGCACAACTTTCCGAGACTGAACCAGGAAGAAATAGAAAATATGAACATAACAATCACAAGCACTGAAATTGAAACTGTGATTAAAAATCCTCCAACAAACAAAAGTCCAGGACCAGACGGCTTCACAGGTAAATTCTATCAAACATTTAGAGAAGAGTTAACACCCATCCTTCTCAAACTCTTCCAAAAAATTTCAGAGGAAGGAAAACTCCCAAACTCATTCTATGAGGCCACCATCACCCTGATACCAAAACCAGACAAAGATACTACAAAAAAACAAAATTACAGACCAATATCACTGATGAATATATATGCAAAAATCCTCAACAAAATAATACAAAACAGAATCCAACAACACACTAAAAGGATCATACACCATAATCAAGTGAGATTTATCTGAGGGATGCAAGGATTCTTCAATATATGCAAATCAATCAAAGTGATACACCATATTAACAAAATTGAATAAAAACCATATGATCATCTCAATAGATGCAGAAAAAGCTTCTGACAAAATTCAACACCCATTTACCATAAAAACTCTCCAGAAAGTGGGCATAGAGGGAAACTACCTCAACATAATAAAGGCCATATATGACAAACCCACAGCAAACATCATTCTCAATTGTGAAAAACTGAAAGCATTTCCTCTAAGATCAGGAACAAGACAAGGATGTCCACTCTTGTCACTATTATTCAGCATAGTTTTGAAATTCCTAGCCATGGCAATCAGAGAAGAAAAAGAAATAACAGGAATACAAAATGGAAAAGTAGAAGTAAAACTGTCACTGTTTACAGATGACATGATAGTATACATAGAGAATCCTAAAGATGCCACCAGAAAACTACTAGAGCTAATCAATGAATTTGGTAAAGTAGCAGGATATAAAATTAATGCAAAGAAATCTCCTGCATTCCTATACACTAATGATGAAAAATCCAAAAGAGAAATTAAGGAAACACTCCCACTTACCAACAAAAAGAATAAAATACCTAGGAATAAACCTACATAGGGAGACAAAAGACATGTATGCAGAAAACTGTAAGACACTGATGAAAGAAATTAAAGGTGATACAAACAGATGGAGAGATTTACATGTTCTTGGATTGGAAGAATCAACATTTTGAAAATGACTATACTACCCAAAGCAATCTACAGATTCAGTGGAATCCCTATCAAATTACCAATGGCATTTTTTGGGGAACTATAACAAAAAATCTTAAAATTTGTATGGAGACACAAAAGACCCCGAATAGCCAAAGCAATCTTGAGAAAGAGAAATGGAGTTGGAGGAATCAGGCTCCCTGACTTCAGACTATACTACAAAGCTACAGTAATCAAGACAGTATTGTACTGGCACAAAAACAGAAATATAGATCAATGGAACAGGATAGAAAGTCCAGAGATAAACCCACGCACATATGGTCACCTTGTCTTTGATAAAAGAGGCAAGAATATACAATGGAGAAAAGACAGCCTGTTTAATAAGTGGTGTTGGGAAAACTGGACAGCTACATGTAAAAGAATGAAATTAGAACACTCCCTAACACCATACACAAAAATAAAGTCAAAATGGATTAGAGACCTAAATGTAAGACTGGACACTGTAAAACTCTTAGAGGAAAACATAGGCAGAACACTCTTTGACATAAATCACAGCAAGATTTTTTTTGATCTACCTCCTAGAGAAATGGAAATAAAAACAAAAATAAACAAATGAGACCTAATGAAACTTAAAAGCTTTTGCACAGCAAGGGAAACCATAAACAAGACAAAAAGACAACCCTCAGAATGGGAGAAAATATTTGCAAACAAATCAGCGGACAAAAGATTAATCTCCAAAATATATAAATAGCTCATGCTGTTCAATATTTTAAAAACAAACAACCCGATCCAAAAATGGTCAGAAGACCTAAATAGACATTTCACCAAAGTAGACATACAGATGGCCAATAAGCACATGAAAAGCTGCTCAACATCACTAATTATTAGAGAAATGCAAATCAAAACTACAATGAGCTATCACCTCACACCAGTTAGAATGGGCATTAACAGAAAATCTACAAACAACAAATGCTAGAGAGGGTGTGCAGAAAAGGGAACCCTCTTGCACTGTTGGTGGGAATATAAATTGATACAGCCACTATGGAGAACAGTATGGAGGTTCCTTAAAAAACTAAATGTGGAATTACCATATGACCCAGCAATCCCACTACTGGGCATATACCCAGAGAAAATCATAATTCAAAAATACACATACCACTGCTGGTGGGAATGTGAATTGGTTCAGCCACTATGGAGAACAGTATGGAGGTTCCTTAAAAAACTACAAATAGAACTACCATATGACCCAGCAATCCCACTACTGGGCATATACCCTGAGAAAACCAAAATTCAAAAAGAGTCATGTACCAAAATGTTCATTGCAGCTCTATTTACAATAGCCCGGAGATGGAAACAACCTAAGTGCCCGTCATCGGATGAATGGATAAAGAAGATGTGGCACATATATACAATGGAATATTACTCAGCCATAAAAAGAAACGAAATTGAGCTATTTGTAATGAGGTGGATAGACCTAGAGTCTGTCATACAGAGTGAAGTAAGTCAGAAAGAAAAAGACAAATACCGTATGCTAACACATATATATGGAATTTAAGAAAAAAAATGTCATGAAGAACCTAGGGGTAAAGCAGGAATAAAGACGCAGACCTCCTAGAGAACGGACTTGAGGTTATGGGGAGGGGGAAGGGTGAGCTGTGACAGGGCGAGAGAGAGTCATGGGCATATACACACTAACAAACGTAGTAAGGTAGATAGCTAGTGGGAAGCAGCCGCATGGCACAGGGATATTGGCTCGGTGCTTTGTGACAGCCTGGAGGGGTGGGATAGGGAGGGTGGGAGGGAGGGAGACGCAACAGGGAAGACATATGGGAACATATGTTTATGTATGACTGATTCACTTTGTTATAAAGCAGAAACTAACACACCATTGTAAAGCAATTATACCCCAATAAAGATGTTAAAAAAAAATACACATACACCCTAATGTTCATTGCAGCACTATTTACAATAGCCAGGTCATGGAAGCAACCTAAATGCCCATCGACAGATGAACGGATAAAGAAGATGTGGTACATATATATAAGGGAATATTACTCAGCCATAAAAAGGAACGAAATTGTGTCATTTGTATAGACGTGAATGGATCTATAGCCTGTCATACAGAGTGAAGTAAGCCAGAAAGAGAAAAACAAGTATCGTGTATTAACGCATATATGTGGAACCTACAAAAATGGTACAGATGAACCAGTTTGCAGGGCAGAAATAGAGACACAGATGTAGAGAACAAACGTATGGACACCAAAGGGGGGGGAAAGTGGCAGGGGAGGTGGTGGTGTGATGATTTGGGAGATTGGGACTGACATATACATATATACATACATATATATGTATATTTTATATATGTATAAAATTGATAACTAATAAGAACCTGATGTGTAAAAATAAAATAAAATTTGGAAATTCAAAAAAAAAGTCAATTAATTTTTCACAGCTAAACATTTTAGTACTGTTAGACTGGCATGGAAAAAGAACCTCAATCAGGCAGGGGCAGGGGAGTGGGGAGTACCTAACAGAATAATCAGAGAAAGAGATTTTTAAAAAAGGTGCTTTAAGAGAATGTGAAAAATAAAGTCTGGTAGAGGGATGTGGAAAAATCTGAAGTGATTATATAATGAGAAGGAGAGTCTTGAAATGTTTTCCAGTCCTAAATCCTGAGAAAACAGCCTAAACCCCTCATTATTTTAAGAAACTATTGAAGAGTTCCTCCTTGCCCCCCTAGGGTGCAAATTTTTACAGCCTTGTAATATCGTATTATATTTGATGGAGATATTGACCATGAGTACTGTTGCAAGCAAGCCCTGTAATATCCCACGATACTGGAACAAATCCTATCAGTGTGAGAGAAGAAATGAGTCACCGAGGAGGTGTTCATTATCTTGTACAACCAGTCTGGAGAAACCCTTATCTTGACGACAATAGAGTTTATGGCCACCCACTCATCCCCAATGTAGGAGACAGGTGGTATAGAGGAATCTCCCCTTCTCCACATTTCCTGGGCAATCTATTCTCTATATTTGTGACAAGCTCTGCCAGCTACAAAGCGTCAGGTGATTTGCTTAAGAAGCACAATGGAAGTTATGTCACAGAATTTTAAATTGAAAAGTCTGTACATGATTAGCTCTCTTCTTCATCCTTCAGTGCACTCATCCCAGGCTTTATCTCATCCGTGAACCCTGCCCTAAACCAGCCCCTCCTTTGTAATAGCATTCCCCTCATTGTATGGAAATTATTTGCTCCTGGGCCAGATGCCACTCTCAAGAACAGGGATGTGACTTAATCTCTATCTTGGGCACTTGGCACTTGAGTGGTGCTCAAAATGTGTTTGCTGGACCAAACTCAATATATTAAAATCTGTAGGACAGTGCTTGTCACATAGAAGATACACAATATATGTTAGCTTCCATTTTCTATATTTTCTGAATAATACGCATATGTAGAGGTGTGAAAAGATTGTAATAATAGCAAGTACTATAATTCATTTTTAAGGGGGTTGTCTTCAAAAACATTACCTTGATAAGCAAATTGGAGTGAAAAGTAAGACCCTAAGAACATTTATTAGTAGGATGGAAGCATAAAACATAAACAGGTATACCTTGGAGATATTGTGGGTTTGGTTCCAGACCACCGCAATAAAGCAAATATCACAATAAAGCAAGTCACATGAATTTTTTTGTTTCCCAGTGAATATAAAAGTTATGTTTACACTACACTATTAAGTATGCAATAGCATTATGTCTATTATGTACAAACCTAATTAGAAAATACTTTATTACTAAAAAATGCTAACCAGCATCTGAGCATTTAGCGAGTCATAATCTTTTTGCTGGCGGAGGGTCTTGCCTCAATACTGATGATAGTTGACTGATCAGGGTAGTGGCTGCTGAAGGCTGGGGCTGCTGTGGCAATTTCTTAAAATAAGAAGGAATGAATTTTGCCACACTGATTGACTCTTCCTCTCATCAATCATTTCTCTGTAGTATGTAATGCTGCTTGATAGTATCTTACCCACAGTAAGTCTTTCAAAATTGGAATCAATTGTCTTAAACTCTGCCACTGCTTTGTCAACTAAGTTTATGTAATATTCTGAATCTTCTGTTGTCATTTCAACAATCTTCATAGCATCATCTCCAAGAGTAGATTCCATGCTAAGAAACTACTTTCTTTGCTCATCCATAAGAAGCAACTCCTCATCCATTTAAGTTTTATCATGAAATTGCAACAAATCAGTCACATCTTCAGGCTCCACTTCTAATTCTAGTTCTCATGCTATTTTCACCGCATATGCAGTTACTTCCTTCACTGAAGTCTTGAACTTCTCAAAGTCATCCATATGGTTGGAATCAACTTCTTTCAAACTTCTGTTAATATTGATATTTTGACCTCTTCCCATGGATCACAAACGTTTTTAATGGCATCTAGAATGGTGAATCCTTTCCAGAAGATTTTCAACTTACTTTGCCCAGATCCATATATATGGCAGCTATAGCCTTATGAAATGCATTTCTTAAGTAACAAGACTTGAATGTTAAAATTACTTCTTTTTTTTTAACTTTGTATTTTATATTGGCGTATAGCTGATTAACAATGTTGTGTTAGTTTCAGTTGTACTGCAAAGTGATTCAGTTATATGTATACATGTATCTATTCTTTTTCAAATTATTTTCCCATTTAGGTTGTTACATAATATTGAGCAGAGTCCCCTGTGCTCAATGGGCTACAGAATGGATTTTGTGTTAGCAGGCATGAAAACATCATCTATCTCATTGTACATCTCCAGCAAAGCTCTTGGGTGACCAGGTGCATTGTCAATAAGCAGTAATATTTTGAAAGGAATCTTTTTTTCTGAGCAGTAGTTTTCAACAGTGGGCTTAAATATTCAGTAAACCACACTGTAAATAGATATGCTGTCATCCAGGCTTTGTTGTTTCATTTATAGAGGAGAGGCAGTGTAGATTTAATATAATTCTTAAGGGCCCTAGGACTTTTTGAATGGTAAATAAGTATTAGCTTCAACTTAAAGTCACCAGCTACATTAACCCCTAACAAAATTCAGCCTGTCCGTTGAAGCTTTGAGGGCAGGCATTGACTTCTCCTCTGTAGCTATGAAAGTCCTAGGTGGCATCTTCTTCCAACAGAAGGCTGTTTTGTCTACATTGAAAATCTGTTGTTTGGTGTAGCCACCTTTATTACCTATCTTAGCTAGATCTTCTGGATAACTTGCTGCAACTTCTACATCAGTACTTGTTGCTTCACCTTGCACTTTAATGTTATGAAGACAGCTTCTTTCCTTAAACTTCATGAACCAACCTCTGCTAGCTTCAAACTTTTCTTCTGCATCTTCCTCACCTCTCTCAGCCTTTGGAGAATTGAAGAGATTAGGCCTTGCTCTGGATTAGGCTTTGACTTAGGGAAATGTTGTGACTGGTTTGATCTTCTACCCAAATTACTAAAATTTTCTCCATATCCGCGATAAGGTAGCTTCTCTATCTTATCATTTATGTGTTCACTGGAGATGCAATTTTAATTTTCTTTAAGAACTTTTCCTTTGCATTCATAATTTGACTAACTGTTTGGTGCAGGAGGCCCAGCTTTCAGCGTGTCTCAGCTTTCGACATGCCTTCCTCATTAAACTTAATCACTTCTGGCTTTTGATATAAAGCGAGAGATGTGTGACTCTTCCTTTCACTTGAATATTTAGAGGTCATTGTAGGGTTATTAATTGGCCTAATTTCAATATTGTTATGTCTCAGGGAATAAGGAACCCTGAGGAGAGGGAGAGAGATGGGGAAACAATGGGTCTGTGGAGTAGCCAGACATACACAGTATTTATTAAGTTCACTGTCTTATATGGGTACAGTTTGTGGTGCCACAAAACGATTACAATAGTAACATCAAAGATCACTGATCACAAATAATCGTAAAAATATAATAGTAATTTAAAAGTTTGAAATATTGCGAGAATTACCAAAATGTGGCAGAGACATGAAGTGAGCAATAGCTGTTGGAAAAATTGCACCAATAGATTAGCTCAGGCAGGGTTTTACAGAGTTTTACATCCAATCTGTAAAAAAAAACAGAATTGCAAAGCTCAATGAAACAAGGTATGCCTGTATCTAAATATTTCTGCTTCTGAGCAATAAACGTGAAATTTAGTGGAGGGGAGCAGAAAAGAGAAGTGACAAATCTATTATCAGTATTGAGGCTATAAGCACATGTCCTTGTTTTTTAGGATATTTTCTGATGATGGCCAAGCTTGAAAAATGTTAAAATTACGGTCACCACAAAGATGGGGTTATTTCGGTGTTACTCCTCTGAGTGATAAGAGTCTCCAGATAGTCCAAGGGGACCACTCTTTATCGTGAGCCTCCCACACCTTCTTTAGTTAGAAGAACTATGTAGCTAAGAAAAGAGGAGATTGGGGTGGGGTACAGTGGACCTGCAGTGCTGCCTGGGAAGGTGAGGGAACAGCAGGAGGACTCAGCCCAGAACAAGACCAAAACACTTGGGCTCACACAGGTCTGGGGTGACGAGACCCTCGCTGAGCAAGAAGTGGCCACTGACTCCTCTGAAGGGGCCACTCAGTCCTCCTCTCCTCCCAGGCAAAAGGGTGGGGGAGAACACTTGGAGGCAGAGCTGGGTGTACTTGGGATGGAAGGTATTCCTCACTCCCCTCTGCTCTCCTTAGGGGCGTGGCAAACCTGGGGCCAGATGTCCCCCGGCACACATTCACCAAAGACTTGTCCCTGCAAGCAGAAACCCAAAGCACAGAATTCTGTTAAGAGCCTTGTCCTCAGGACACTGCCAGACCTTGTCATCATTTGTAGACTGTGGTGCAATGCAAGAGTTACGGTAGATTAGAGTCCCCAACCCAGCTGAGGTCAACCCAAACACTGAGTCAGAGACCACACTTCTACGGAGCTACAGTGAACCATACAGTGACTATAACAGCAGAAGATACTTAACTGAGGGACACACACCCCTTGCAAACTATCGCATTCTATATATAAAATGTGGTAGTTACCATTTATGGTTCAGCACAGGGCAGAGACACAGAGGATTTCGTGAGGGACGCAGAGGGAAACGCAGACAATGATTTTGTTTGCTGGGAACTGAGAGACAGGACTCTACTCTGAAATCCACTTTAATTCTGTGAAACGCACAGCATTCTGTGTTCGAAAAGCTGTTAGGGCGTTCTTTTAAGGATATCCAAAACTTGATCACAAACCAAGGGGAAAGTGAAGCAGGAAAGAAAAATGCACTGATTTGTTTCCAAACCAAGAATACCTTTTATTTACTGATCAAAACCTCAAAGAACATTAGGTAAAATAAATTGAAGGAAGAAGGAAGAAGTGTTTGGATAAATGAGAAGCTTGTTCAATTTATGACCCTGTGTAATAGAGTGACAGTGGATTGCCTGATTGCTTTTTCGGTTTCTTGATCATTTTGGCCTTGAATTGTTCTGCTCCAGTGTTAATTGGTGGTGTTTCTTTCTCTTTGGATTTATAAGCTCCCTATGATTTTCCTGAAAAGCACAACAATCACTGAGATAATTAAGAAAATCAAGCGCATTAACATAATGGACACGACCTGAAGTGAGGCGGGCACCTCCCTCTTTAGGGGTCCTGGAGGCCCACTGTCAATGCTCCCTTCATACCCCACCTCCTCACAGAATGGAGGGGCCCAGACATACATGCAGTGGCAGTTTTTGTTACTGTTGCAAACGCCTCGGCCACTGCAATTCTCAGGCAAACAGTCAAAATTCAGGACTGAGCTATTCACACAATTTCTATTAAAAACATATCCGCTCCTTACCACAGGAGGTACCATCACTTATCACACCCAGGTCAGGTAACCCCATAGGTACCATGGCTAGATGATAGCCAATGCCCCAGCACATGAGATTTTCTTCATGCAGGTGAGTGGAAATTAGAATAGTATGATCTTGCATATCAGGGATGGTTTCGACATTTATACACTGTAGCCTGCCACATAATGCCTTTTCTCTGGGACACTTCTCATACTGACGAACTCCTAAAATACCACAGTTCCCATATTGGTCACCTATTACATTAACTGCATCGTAGCATTGAAGAGGACCCCCCCATGGCATCAGCTCCAAAAATATTTTGACACTGCATAGTTCTGGATTGGCAGCCCTTTCTGACACAACGGGCTCTGTACTTGCAAGGAGTTCCATCCTGCTTATATGCGTCACTTGGGCAGAATGCTGAGGTCCCACTGCAGTACTCTGCAAGGTCACATTCATTTTCTTCCCCCCGACACGTATATCCAGATGGACGAAATTGACAGTTATGACAGCAACGTCCAGTGCTACAGTGCACCTTCTTTGAATTTACAATCTGGCTGACAACATGGGTCTTCTTTACAGTCCTCTCTTGAACCACAATCACATTCTTCATTCTCTTCCACAGTTTTGTTTCCACATCTCTTTACCACATAACCTGATCCTGGGATATCCGTTAGACAGTTTAATCCTGAACTTACATGCGAATAAAATTCGGCATAACTACAATTACTAAACCCAGTTTGCCCAGTGCCCATGATGCAACTATGCCTACCCTTACATTGGCAGTATTTGTAATCGTGGATCATTCCCACACTATGGCCCAGAGCATGAGTCGTCCAAGTGGCAGGTCCAAGGATATTTTTATCTAGAATAGAACGTGTAGATCCAGAAGGCAATGTACTACATACACTTCCCCAGTGCTGTGAAAGCACATTACTAAACTGTTTTTTTATTGTTTGTTTTTTGGGGTTTTTTTTGCCATACGTGGGCCTCTCACTGCTGTGGCCTCTCCCGTTGCGGGGCACAGGCTCCGGACACACAGGTTCAGCGGCCATGGCTCATGGCCCCAGCCGCTCCGTGGCATGTGGGATCCTCCCAGACCGGGGCACGAACCCGTGCCCCCTGCATTGGCAGGCAGACTCTCAACCACTGCGCCACCAGGGAAGCCCCACTAAACTGTTTTTTAAGGTATAGGTGTGCCCGATCTGCTGGAATCCGACGACTCAGGTCACGTGATCTGTATTGCACAAACTGGCCTAAAACTTGTGATATCCCTGGGGCATTAAGTGCTATTTTGTCTCTGTCTGTCCATACTTCCATAGCTAATAGTTGTATTCTCGTACGGACATCTTGAAAGTAAGAGTCTGCAATTGCAGTCAGAAGAATGGCATCATTTATGACTTGAGTAAGTTTGGAGTTCAAATATAAATACCTACTGTTATCAAAGACCAGGGCTAATTCCAAGTACTTTTGCTGCATATATGCCTCACTAAAGTCATGTATCCTAGCCCTGTTCTCATGCTCGGCCACCTGCTTTACTGTTTCATCATCAGTTGAGCCACAGATCTGATTGGGAAATTCCTCCTCTTTCTTTAGGAGATATATGACATGTTCAAAATTGGAAGAGGCTCTGAGGGGCTCGATTTGGTAATGGTTGGCATCGACTTTCAGTATGCCTCGGAGACGCCCCATGCATGTACTTAAAGTAGCTTTAGAATCCTGATTTCCTTCAACCAAGCCCATATAGTTGCAGTTGCTGGGTATATAAGGGTGATCCTCCAAGAGCCTCTCCTGTTCTGTGAAGGAGAGAAACTGCAGATTCCGGGGCAATAGAAACCTCTTGGGCCACAGGTGGAGGACGTGGTTCTTGCCTTTTACCTGCAGGAGGTAGGACACGTGCTTGGCCACACCCTGCTCCCCTCCACGGAAGCTCAGCTTCTTGGGGACGGTGATTTCATAGGAGTCAAAGCCCCACTCGGGGTGAAAAATTAAATCCTTGCCAAGAGAGTCAACCAGGAGCAGCGGCAGGACTAGCAATGGGAGCGAACGGCCTGGGCAGAGGAGGGTCCTCCCTGACCTCATGGCAGAGCCTGTTCCCAAGTGAGTCAGTCCCTGCCACTGGGGCCTTGCGACTCAGACTTCCAGGGACCGCCGCTAGAGGCGCGGGACTAGTGAGTGCGGAGCTCCCTGAGCCCCCGTGTGGGAGCGCAGCCTCGGTCCAAGCTGGGTCAGGCTCAGTCCAGCGGATTTCCACAGTAGGTGCACGCCCTGTCCAACGCATCTAGTTCGTTTTCTGGGCGGTGCCGTTGGGCGCACGTGCAAGAATCCAGGGAAGGTTCGGGAAAATAAAATGAAAAGCGAGGCTATTTGCACGAGGGGTGGAGAAGGGCAGAGAACCGGTTGGGAAAAGGAGAAGGAAGAATAAGAGGAACTACAGAGCACTTGTTAAAAGCTCACTGTATCTTGGGCCATTTCTTCTGTTTCTAGGCCTTAGGACACACCTGATTTTTCCATGGGTTGAGTGGGATATTTTAAAGCCCGCTGTGTCCACTTCACAGTTAACATCGTTTCCACTTTTCTGCTGGGCTCGCTTGAGGCAAACGGAAAGATCACCGGAGCCAGCAAGAGTATCACCAGAGTCTGAGAAAATCGGAGGAGACTCCACCTCCCCACCCCCACCCCAGGCAGCACCTGTGGTCAACAAGTGAAATACCGAGCAGAGTTCAATAAATGCTGAATTTAACAAAAGGAGGTCTTGGTCACTTTAGTGTGAACGGTTAGGGGAACTGCTGAGGAGCCACATGCCAGAAGTTTGTGATGTGAAAGGGGGATTCAGAAGGGAGATCACAAATCCAGACCACACGTTCAAGAAGTTGGATGTGAAAGAGAGGGAAGAAACACAACAGTGGCTGGAGGGTTCTAGGGAGTTTCGGATTGTCATGAACACACTGCTATATATAAAATAGATAACCTGCTGTATAGCACCAGGAACTCTGCTCAATATTATGTAACAATCTAAATGGGAAAAGAATTTGAAAAATAATAGATACATGAATAGGTATAACTGAATCACTTTCCTATACACCTGAAACTAACACAACATTGTTAATCAACTATACTCCAATATAACATAAAAAGTTTAAAAAAATTAAATAAATAAAATTAAATAAAAAAGAAGGATTGTTAGATGGAAGGGTCCTGGCCATTCTCAAGCGCTGTTAGGAAAACCCCCATATACAGCCTGGCTCAGCCTCCAGGAGAGGATGGGGGGTCCCTTCAAAGGGGGCCCACTCAGGGAGCCTGTGTACAGTGGAGATGACCTGGTTGACAGGCAGGAGAAGCAGTGAGTGTAGTTAGTAGCCAGTAAGGCAGGGCCAGTCTGAAGGTTCAGGGTCCCAGTAAAGTCAGCTGCTGAGGTGAGGGACAGTGGAGGTAAAGGAGATGAAGAAGAGAAGAACTCAGCAGAGAGCTGACTAGGGACAAATGAAGGTATCTCCAAATGTGTTGAGCTCCTAGTTCAGACTGGAAATCAGAAATTACACTTTCCTCCGTCTGTGATTTTCTCAAGCCCCCAACAGCCTAAACTGGGGAGGGCAGTTGGGATCTATCTCCTGTATTCATTCTATTTTATCATCATTTTCACATCAATACCATTTTCCTTTAGGCCCCTGGAGTATTTCTTGATTAAAACACTAATTCTGCAGCTCCTGTTGCAACAAAATTGTCTTTGGGCTAAACTCTACAGCATCTGTTTGTTAACACAAAGCTTTGTGGAACTTGCCTGCTTTGACCTATTTCCCCTTATTTACAAAAATCATGCACATATATTGTAAAAGGTGGAAATAACCCTGAATTACATAGAGTAGAAAATGCAAGCTTTTCCTTTATCCTCAATCTGCATATGTCTCCAATAAACTCTTCCCAACACTTAGAATTCTTAGGTATGATGCTTTTTCCATCTTAGGACATGCCATTAAAATATAGAAAGTATGTCATATTTAAAAATAGTACGTACTATTCATATATTTTTGACACTGCCATTTTTCAGTACACAATATATTGTAAATAATTTTCTAGGCCATTGATAATAACAGATGTAGATCATTGCCTACTAACGGATACGTAATATTCTATAGTATTCACATAATTCTTTATTTAACCATTTCCTTTATGTATTCATGGTATAACCATTGTTTCAAATTTTTACATTTTTCTTGTTGATAAATATGTTCTATTATGGTGATTAAGATAAATATGTGTACGCATTAAATATTATTTATTTATATGTAAATATATAGATGCACATACGCACCTTTTTGCCACTTCTCGTGGCTTCTTAGAATTGTGTTAGATCAAAGAAAATGCAAGTGCTCAAATTGATTGAACCCTCTAAAAATCAGACAGAACTCTAAAAATCCTGTATTGGTTTACAAATTATCTTGTAAAGCAGTTTGTTCAATAACACGTTTTAAACACTGTGGTTAAAAAAAACATAACATTAACTTTACCGTTTTAACCATTTTAAAATGTACATTTCCATAGTGTTAACTATATTCACATTTTTGTGCAACAGATCTCTAGAACTTTTCCATCTTGCAGCACTAAAACTATACCTAAAAATCGCTAATTCTACCCCCTGTCCCCTACACATAGAAACCATCTTTCTACTTTCTATTTCTATGATTTTGATTACTTAAAATATTGAGTATGAGTAGAATCATACAGTGTTTGTCTTTGTGTAACTGGCTTATTTCACTTAGCATAATATCCTTAAAGTTTCTTCATGTTGTAGCCTGTGACAGGATTTTCCTTTCTTAAGCATGCATGCTCTTCCATATATGTATATACCACACTTCCTTAGTCATTCATCTGTTGGTGGACATTTGGGTTGCTTCAACCTCTTGACTATTGTGAATAATCCTGCAATGAAAATGGGTGTGCAAATATCTCCTGAAGATCCTGCTTTGAGTTCTTTAGGACACACATCCAGAAACTCAATTGCTAGATATATGGTAATTCTATTTTTAACTTTCTGAGGAACTCCATATTCCTTTCCTTAATAGCTGCATGATTTTACATTCCTACTAACTGTTCACAGGGTTCCAACTTCTCTGCATCCTTACCAACACTTATTTTCTGAACTTTTAATAGTGGCCATCCTGATGGGTGTGAGGTGGTATATCATTGTAGCTTGATCTGCATTTCCTTGCTGATTATACTGAGACTCTTTTATATGCTTATTGGCCATTTGTATATCTTCTTTGGAGAAATATCTATTCAACCTCTTGGCCCATTTTTAAACCAGATCATTTAACTTTTATTGCTGAGTTGAAGAAGTTTCTTAGATATTCTGAATATTATCCTGTCTCAGATGTATGATTTGCAGTTATTTTTCTCCCATTCTGCAGATTGCCTTTTCACTCTCTTGAGTGTATCTTTTGGTGTGCAGATTTAAAATTTGTTGTTGTCATCTTTTTTTTTTAAATGCATCACGTAATATGTAGTACTTTTTCCTCCTTTAGAGTTTTTTAATTAGTTAATTAATTAATTTTATTTATTTATTTATTTTTGGCTGCGTTGGGTCTTCGTTGCTGCACGTGGGCTTTCTCTAGTTGCGGCAAGCGGGGGCTTCTCTTCGTTGCGTCGCACAGGCTTTTCATTGAGGTGGCTTCTCTTGTTGAGGAGCACGGACTCTAGGCATGCGGGCTTCAGCAGTTGTGGCTCGCGGGCTCTAGAGCGCAGGCTCAGTAGTTGTGGCACACGGGCTTAGTTGCTCCGCGGCATGTGGGATCTTCCCAGACCAGGGCTCGAACCCGTGTCCCCTGCATTGGCAGGAAGATTCTTAACCACTGCGCCACCATGGAAGCCCTGTTGTTGTCATCTTTTTAATCAATTTTTTACTTTGTTACCTGTGGTTTTAGTGTCATATCCAAGAAATCATTCCCAAATCCAGTGTCCTGAAGCTTTACCCCTAGGAATTTAATAGTTTTTGTTTTTACAATTAGCTGTTTAATCCATTTTGAGTTAATTTTTGTACATGTGTAAGGTAAGTGTCCTGCTTTATTCTTTTGCATATGGGTATCATAACATTTGTTAACATATCATAACATATGTTAACATATTTTTTAACATATAACATTTGTTAAAGAGACTGTATTCTTCTTATTGTGTAGTCTTGACATTCTTTTAGAATATCGTTTGGCCATATATAGAAAGGTTTATCTCTGGGTTCTCAATTCTATACCATTGGTCTATATATCTATCTTTATGCCAGTACTAAACCATCATAATGACTATCAATTATTATATTTTACCAATATTAAGTCTTCCATTCCATGACCCTGGGATGTCATTCCATTAATCTGAAGCATCTTTGGAATTTTTTAAGCAATGTTTTGCAGTTTTCCATGTTTAAGTTTTTCACCTCCTTTGTTAAGTATATTCCTAAGAATTTTATACTTTTTAAGGCTATAGTATTGTAGTATAGTGGGAATATTTCCCAAATTTCCATCTCAGTTTGCTCATTGTTAACATACAGGAATGCCCCTGATTTTTGAGTGTTGATTTTGTATCCTGTAACTTTGATGAATTCATTATTAGTTCTAACAGGGTTTGGTATTTTTTTTGTATGTGGGTGGAATTCTTAGGATTTTCTGTATATAAGACCATATCTTCTGCAAACAGAGATTATTTTAATTCTTCTTTTCCATTTTATATGTGTTTTATTTCTTTTTCATGTCTGATTGCTCTGGCTAAAGGTTCTGTACTATGTTGAATAGTAATGACAAGAGTGAACATTTTTGCTCACTTTTTCTTGATCTTAAAGGGAAAGCTTTCCCACTGAGTATGACGTTAACTGTTAGCTTTTTATTCATGGATTTTATTATGTTGAAGTAGTTTTCTTCCCTCCCTCGTCTGTGCGGCATTTTTGTCATGAAAGTGTGTTGAATATTTTCAAATGCTTTGTTTGCATCAATTGAGATACTCATATGGCTTTTGTCCTTTTTTCTTTTAATGAGGTTTAGTACATGAATTGATTTTTCACGTTTTGGACCATCCTTACATTCAGTATAAATCCCATTTGGTCATGGAATATGATCCCTTTCATGTGCTGTTGAATTCAGTTTGCTAGTATTTTCTTTAGGATTTTTGTATCAATATTTATGAGAGATATTGCTCTGTGGTCTTCTCTCCTTGTTATCTTTTATCTGGTTTTGGTACTATGGTAATGCTGGCCTCATAGAATGAGTTTGAGAGTGTCCCTGCCTCTTTAATTCTTTGAAAGAGTCTAAGAAGTCTTGATGTTAATTATTCTTTAAATATTTGGTAGAATTCTCCAGCGAAACCACCTAATCCTGAACTTTCCTTTGTTGACAGGCTTTTGATTAATTTTCAATCTCCCCACTAGTTATAGGCCCATTTATATCTTTTATTTCTTTGTGATTCATCCTTGGTAGGTTGTTTGTTTCTAGAAATGTATCCATTTCTTAGGTCATCCAATTTGCTAGCATATAATTATTCATAGTAGTCTCTTGTAATTCTTTTTATTTATATGACATTAGTTGTAATGTTTCCTCATTCATTCTATTTTAGATATTTGAGTCTTCTCTTTTTTCTTACTATGTCTCATTAAAGGTTTGTCAATTTTGTTGATATTTTCAAAAAACCAACTCAGTTTCATTGATTTTTTTTTTTTTTACTATTTTTCGATTCTCTATTTCATTTATTTTTGTTCTAATCTTTATTTTTCCCTTCTGTCTGCTGAATTTGGGTTTAGTTTTTTTCTTCTTATTGTAATTCCTTGAAATGTAAGGCAAAGTTATTTATTTGAGATTTTGCTTCTTTTTTTTTTTTTTTTTTTTTTTTTTTTGCAATAAGCGGGCCTCTCACTGTTGTTGCCTCTCCCGTTGCGGAGCACAGCCTCCGGACACGCAGGCTCAGCGGCCATGGCTCACGGGCCCAGCCACTCTGCAGCATGTGGGATCTTCCCGGACCAGGGCACGAACCCGTGTCCCCTGCATCGGCAGGCGGACTCTCAACCACTGCACCACCAGGGAAGCCCTTTGCTTCCTTTTTAATGTAAGTGTTCACTTCTATAAATTTCTCTCTTTGTGCTCCTTTTGCTACATCCCATGAGATGGGATGTTGTGGCTTCATTTTCATTTATCTCAAGATACTTTCCAAATTCTCTTATAATTTTTTTAATTGAAAAGTATAGTTGATTTACAATATTATATTATTTCCAGGTGTACAGCATGGTGGGTGATTCAGTGTTTTTACACAATGTATTCCATTGAAATTTATTACAAGATAAGAGCTATAATTCCATGTGCTGTACAATATATCTTTGTTGCTTATCTCTTTTATACATAGTAGTTTGTATCTCTTAACCCTCTAAGCCTAATTTACCCCTTCCCTCTCCTCTTCAGTAAGCACTAGCTTGTTTTCTATACCTATGAGCCTGTTTCTGTTTTAAGCATACATTCATTTGTATTATATTTTAGATTCCACATATAAGTGATAGAATACAGTATTTATCTTTCTCTGTTTAACTTATTTCACAAAGAATAATATTTTCTATGTCCATCCACATTGTTGCAAATGGCAGGATTTCATTTCTCTTAACAGCCGAGTAATATTCCATTGCATATACATATCCCACATCTTCTTAAGCCAACCATCCGTTTATGAGCACTTGGGTTGCTTCCATGCCTTGGCTATTGTACATAGTGAAGCTATGAACATTGAGGTGCATGTATCTTTCTGAATTAGTATTTTCGTTTATTCCAGATATACACCCAGGAGTGGAATTGCTGGATCATATAGTAGTTCTATTTTTAGTTTATTGAGGAACCTCCATACTGCTTTCTATAGTGGCTGCACTAACTTACATTCCCACCAACAGTGTATAAAATTTCCCTTTTCTTCACATCTTCACCAACACTTGTTATTTGTAGACATTTTGATAATAGCCATTCTGATAGGTGTGAGGTGATATCTCGTTGTTTTGAATTGCATTTCTATAATAATTAGCAACATTGAGTCTCTTTCCATGCGCCTGTGCACTTACCAAGGTCTGATGTGCTGTCTGTGCAGGTTTCTACAGCTCTGTTCAGACAAAACCCAAGATCGAGTCTTTTCCCCTGTTGTGGTCTTCCCAGATTTAGTGCAAGGTTGTGGCATGAAGTGGGCAGGGTTGGAGCATTTCTTCACCCAGGCCTGGGATCTCAGTGTTGTGGCTGTGGTAATGGAAGCAGCTGGGTTGCTGTCAGAAGTCGGGGCTGCTTCTATGGCACTGTTTGAGAAAGCACCAACAATGGCTGCTGCCATCACAACCGGACCTCTCCCTGGGCCTGTGGGTCTCCTCTGTGTCTTTTAGATGGAGTCTTTTCCCAGGACCTTGTTGTCCCAGATCCAGTGCCAAGCCGTGGCTTGGGGTGAGTGGGTCCAGCGTGTTCCCTCAGCTCAGACTGGGGGGCCCAGAGAGGGGGCAGTCCCTAGGGCAGACCTCTCTCCGCCCAGTCTGGTGGCAAGCCAGCACCTGCACACTCCTCTCGAGTGGAGTCTAGGCTCCTCCAGCCTTTCTACCTGTCCCAGCAGTTCTCCAAGTAGCCAAGGGGGCTTGTCTCCTCCCTGGAGTACCCCAGGACTGAGATGTCCAGTCTATGGCTCAACCCACTCACTCCCCAGGGCAAATGCCTGCCCCTGTGATCTCCCTTTTCCTCTTAGTCCCCTCCCAAGGGCACAGGTCTCAACCCAATGCGATGCTTTTCTTCCACCTGATTACATGGGAATTTTTCCTACAGTCTTGGTCATATAGGACCAGTTCTGCCAGTTTCCAGTTAGTTTTCCATTAGAATTGTTCCACATGTATATATATTTTTGGTGTGTTGGTTGGGGAAGGTGAGCTCCATGTCCTCTTACTCTGCCATCTTCATTCCCCCACTCTGTAACAACCTATTTTAAACCGATAACAACTTAAATTCAATCGTATGTAATAAAATTATATACAATCTTAGAGGAAAAATACTTTGTAAATTAATCAAGGAGGTAAGTTTGACAGGCTTAAATGTAATTCGGGTGTTTTCTCTCTCTCTCCTTTGCTGTATGGAGTAGCTGAAGTGGTGCCTTCCCCAGCTCAGGTTCCCTTTCATCTCAGAGCTCTGCTCAGATAGTCTGTCTCTGCAAAAGGAATCTTGGTGTGAGCAGCTAAGCCACTTCTCCTGCCCCCATGTTACTAAATATAAATGGAAGAAAAAATCATATGTAAGCACTCTACTCTTTTACATCCCTACCCCCTCTCACTTTATCTTATTTATGACACAAATTACCTCTTTTTATATTGCTTATCCTTAACAAAAATTTATAATTGTTTTTAAGAAAAGTCTATACCAGACTTACAAGTTGTTAACTCACCTACATCACAATACTATGGCACTCTTTATTTGTCTAAATATTTACCTTTGTCAGGGAATTATATATTGTTGTATGTTTTTGTATTGCTATTTGTCATCCTTTCACTTCAACTTGTGGAACGCCTTTCAGAATTTTTTTTAAGATATGTCTAGGGCTTCCCTGGTGGCACAGTGGTTGAGAGTCTGCCTGCCGATGCAGGGGACACGGGTTCGTGCCCCAGTCCGGGAAGATCCCACATGCCGTGGAGCGGCTGGGCCTGTGAGCCATGGCCGCTGAGCCTGCGCGTCCGGAGCCTGTGCTTCGCAATGGGAGAGACCACAACAGTGAGAGGCCCACGTACCGCAAAAAACAAACAAACAAAACAAAACAAAACAAAACAAAAAAGATATGTCTAGTGGTGATGAACTCCCTCAGGTTTTGCTTATCTGGGAAAGTCTTAAGTTCTCCTCTGTTTTTAAGGATAGTTTGGGCAGGTGTAATATTCATGGTGACACTTTTTTCTTTCAATAACTTTAATATATCGTCCCACTCTCTATATCTGAGGGATTTCTTTTGAGAGATCTGCTGACCAATCTAGTGGGAGCTCCCTTGTATGTAACATTCACTTTTCTCCCTCTGCTTTCAAGAGTCCCTCTTGATTCGTGACTTTTGACAGTTTGATGATCATATATCTTAATGTAGGTCTCTTTAGATATATCCACATTAGAGTTTATTGAGCTTCTTAAATTTGTATGTCTATTTCTCTCCTCAGATTTGGGACACCTTTGGCCATTTTTCCTTCAAACAGTTTCTCTGATCCTTCCTCTGTTCCTTACTTTCTGGGATTCCCATTTGTATATGTTGTTTCAGTGGATCGTATCCCCTACGTCCCTTATACTCTCTTCATTTTTCTTCACTCTTTTGACTTTTTCTTCCTCTGTTTCACTAATGATGAAAGCCCTATCTTTTAATTTTCTGATTTTTTCTTCTGCCTGGGTGAGTCCCTCCAGTGAACTTTTCAAATAAAGTATTGTATTCCTCATTTCCGGAATTTCCGTTTGGTTCTTCCTCGTGGTTTCTATCTCTTTGTTGATATTCTCATTTGTTCATGCATCATTTCCCTGATTTTGTATAGTTGTCTCTCTGTGCTCTCAGTTAATTCGTTGATCTGTAAGTTTGAATTTTTGTCTGGCAATTCATATAACTCCCTTTCTTTAGGTTTATTATCTAGAGATGAAATTGTTTCCTTAAACATGTCATGGTTGCCTGTCGGTTTGTATGTCTTGTTTTGTTGCTGTTGTTGTTGTTCTATTTCTGATTTTGACATCTAAAGCATCAGTCAGCTCTCCCAGTCTGGTGTCATACAGGGCGGTTTTTCTCCACACAGCCAGGCAACACAGTCTGGAGACCTCTCAAGTCTTTTCTCTGTGTGTGTGTGTTTAATGTATAATGTCTGTGTGTCCTTTCTGGGCTTGCTTGTTTATGCAATTTTTTTTTGAAGTGATTTGCCTGTTTCTATTCAGAAGCTCCCACTGCAACGTTGAAGCTTATCTGGTGTTGTTGTAAATCACCATCCTGGGGCTCCACCTAGTTTCTGTCTGTAGTGCTGCATACCCTGGTACATGGTTTATATCTTTGCTCTGAAATGCCTCAACATGGCACCTTTGTTCCTGTCAGTACTGGAGTACAGGCAAGACAGACACTTGTCCCTTGGACTGTCCCCTGAAGGTCATTTGTACTTACATTCTACTCCTTTCCCTTCCCAAGGAGAAGATGGGAGTTGAGTGTTTCCTCCCAAATGTGCTGTATATGTGTGTTTGTGGATCAGGGGATGATGGAGAGGCTCTGGTAAGAGAAAGTGGATAGAGCTGCAAATTCTGTAGCCAACTTTCATGAAGATGGCTTCACGCTCCTCTGGGGTGTGGTTGTCTTTTTACTGGTTTCTGGATTTCTCACAGAGGTATTTTGTTGGTTTGTAATAGTAGAGGAATGTCAGGGCTTCCTACTCCACCATTTCACTGATGTCTTTAGTCTGTTCAGTGGAACGTTTTGCAATGGTAGAGATGTTAATCCAGCCCAATACTATAGCCACTAACCTTCTGCAGTTATTGACCTATTAAATGTGGCTATTGTGACAAGGCAACTGATTCTCAAACTTATTTTAAAGTTTTTTTAAAATTAAAATAAGTTAATTTAAATTTAAGTAGCCACATGTTGCTACTAGCTGCCATATTAGCCAGCACAGCTATAGAAGGCCCAGTTTCCTATGTTTCTAGAAGTATTTAATATTCAACTCTTTAATATAGGCTTATTAAAAAAAGAAGACATAGCTCATTATTTAAAATGACCTTCTCTGATTATTAGTGAGACTGAACTTTATAGCAGCTTAATGCCAATCTACTCTTTAAATTATTTCTAAATTGACCTATAACGTTATATAAGTTGTAGGTGCACCACCTGATGATTCTCTATGCAGTAGTCTCCCCTTACCTGTGGGGGATAGATTCCAAGACTAGCAGTGGATGCCTGAAACCAGAGATAGTACCAAGCCCTATATATACTATGCTTTTCCCTATACAAACATACCTATGATAAATTTTAAGTCATGAATCAGGCACAATAAAAGATTAACCAAAACAACTAATATTAAAATGCAATAATTACAAGAATATACTGTTATGAAAGTTATGTGAATATGGTCCTCTCTCTCTTTCAAAATATCTTACTGTCGGGCTTCCCTGGTGGCACAGTGGTTGAGAGTCTGCCTGCAGATGCAGGGGACGCAGTTCGTGCCCCGGTCCGGGAAGATCCCACATGCCGCGGAGCGGCTGGGCCCGTGAGCCATGGCCGCTGAGCCTGCACGTCTGGAGCCTGTGCTCCACAACGGGAGAGGCCACAACAGTGAGAGGCCCGCGTACCGCAAAAAATAAATAAATAAATAAATAAATAAAAATATCTTACTGTCCTGTTCTCACCCTACTTCATCTCGTGAACCTCTGAGATGATGCAATACCAATGCAATGAGATGAAGTGAGGTGAATGATGTAGGCTCTCTGAAGGGAATTCTCCTTTACAGTTGACCCTTGAACAGCACGTGTTTGAACTATTGGCTAATACAAGATTGCTGCAAAATAAATACAGTACTACATGATCTGTGGTCGGTTGAATCCACAGGTGCAGAACCGAGGATCCAGAGAGCAGACTAACGGACTTGAGCATCCAAGGCTTTGGGTGTCTGTGGTGGATCCTGGAAACAACCCCCCGTGGATACCAAGGGACAACTGTAATATTTTTGGACTACAGTAGGCTGCAGGCAACTAATAATATGGGAAGTGAAACTGTGAATAATGGAAGACTACTGTATTTATGTATTGCTAAATGATCACCACAATAAGTCAACCTAACATTCATGACTACACATAGTTATACTTTTTTTCCTATGATGAAAACTTATAAGATTTACTGTCTTAGCCACTTTCAAATGTACAATACACGATTAAATTATTCTTACATTTGCCTCTTTGTATCCTTTGCCCATTCTTCTCTTACATCCTTTGCTCTGCTTTTTGATTTGTTGGCACTACTAATATATTGCAAATTAATTTGGCCAATCTGTTATTTGTCATTAACCTATACAGTGTCTTTCACCATATGAAATATTTAAAGATCTTCTGCCTTCTGGGTTTCATGCCATTCTTTTGTTCTTCCTCAACCTGTGATTATAAAAATGTCTGTCTAATATGTGCTTTAACAAATTTCTCTTAGTACATCTCTGATTTTTTTTTTTGGTATGAAACCCAATACTGTCTTCCAGGTGTGATATGATTCTGTTCTGTCTTATTTTTGGATCAAGTACTGAATAATCCTATAACTGACAAAGGGCACTCTAAATGTTTTTAACACATCAATTAGAAAAAGACAGATAATCTAATAGAAAAATGAGCAAAAGGTTTCTGCAGGCACATCAGATAAGAGAAAATTCAGGTAGCCAATAAACAGATGGAAAGGTTTCAATCATATTATTAAACAGAATACTGCGAATTAAAGCTGCTATCTGATGCTACACACATCAGGTTTAGCAAGATTCAAGAAATTAATAATATGAAGCTTTGGTGAGGATATAGAATGATAAGACCTCTCTTACACTTCAGTGGCAATAAATCAATAAAACAACTTTAGATACCTGTTTGACATTATCTCATATAGTTGAAAATAGTCTCTATGATCCAGAAATTCCATTTCTACCCTACAGAAATGTGTACATATGTACACTAGGATACATGGATGTAACAGTATTCCCCAAAACTGAAAAGAAGTCTAATTTCCATCAGTGGTGACTGCAGCAATGGAGCTAATGAATCTGAGTTATATGCAACAACATGGATATTACAAACAAAACACAAATGAACATATAAGTCAAAATCAGGCAAAACTGAACTTTAATTTTAGTGTACATGCATAATTGATAAAAATAAATCAAGGACATTATGAGCAGAACTGTCAGGAAAGTTGTTACTTCTGGGGTGAAGGGAAAGGGCTCTAATCAGGAAATAATGGGATAGGGGTAGGGTATGGTTCATGTAGCTTCCAGGGAGCTCTCGTGTTGGTAATACATTTCTTCAGTACTACTGTTTGCTGTACATATTTGTTAAAACATTCCTGAGATTTCAAGCTCTTTTGTGTATATATTATATTTCATGGTGAAAAAAAAGTTTTTGTAAATTTTTTTCTCTTTCTTAGATGTGACAATTACATGTGCTTTTTTTTATCATTAATCTTTAGGTTGACAGATTAGCATAGACTCATAAAGATATCGTTGAAGGGATAGTGCTGGTAGATTAAATATGGCTGGTATTTTTACTTACATTGAAAAAACTATCACGGGTGCACTCTGTCCCTCCCATTTTTTTCTCCTAAAAGATAAAAAAATAGTTTCAATTTTTTGAGATGGCCATTATGATTCATTACATCACTTTTGCTAGTGAATTAATGAAATGGTTATTATATGGATTCTAAAATGCCTCTGCATTTTTCATATGAAGATAAAGCTAAGCACAACAAAGAACAGCATTTATTTCTCTTTAAAGTTACCTTCTGAATCTATCCATTTGGGTTCAGTCAGTAGAAAGAAACCCTACAGTAATTGAAACAGGAAAATGTAATATTAAAAAAAAATTAACTGTAACAGAGAATGGAATAACTAGAGATTGGCTATTAACATGTATAAAGAGAACTCTAAAGAATATTGAAACAGTGGATATATAATAAAGCAGATATGATATGATTCATGACATGATATATATGATACAATATGATATGATATATGATATAGCCACCACTCCCAGGGGTGAATTAGAGCATCTGTGGCAAGAAGAGTTAAACTCCTCCTAGGGCTGAGATCCAGATCTCGTTGGAGGGCACAGCTTTAGGTCACTGAATGGCAGAGAAATCACTGAAGTACACTCTGGTATGTCTTGCCAGAAATCCAACCTCTCATGTCCTGGGGAAAACTGTTCCCAGGAATGTGTCTCACTGAGGCACTGCAGGGCACTGGAGAAAGTTGTTCATAGGGAGGTATGTCACCGGGGCACTCTAATACACTCTACTACAGAACCACCTGGGGAAAAGTGGGTGCCTGGGATTGCCACTGGTTGCTGGGTGCCTCTGGCTGCCTACACTGCAGATGTGGGGCCCTAGAGAGGCTGCCTGCACTTCAGAAGTTTGGCCTGGGAAAGCTACTTCAACTGCAGGAGAAGCCTGTCTAGGGAGTCACTGGAATGAGAAAAGCAAATCTCTTACTCCTAAAATTTCTCTCCAGCACCCTCTACTGATAAAGCTTAACTTAGTGCCAGTTAACAAAGCTAAGATGCTTAAGGGCCCAGACCCATTTGCACAGGCACAAAGGGTGATTTTAGAGCTAACTGGTCATAAATTGATAATCTACTAAGTCCTCTATGGGGGACTAGATTTGCCAGTCAAGAATTCTAGTTAGAGCTCTATTTTCTCTCACCCAGATGTTTGAGGCTGGAGCAAGGTGTGAGGATGGCACCCTTAAAGGATGATTCTTCCTGAGGCACAGATGGAATAGGCAAACCCATTTTATTTCCCCCACCAATGTTCTCCATTTGGTCAACAGAGGTCTTCCCACCCATACCCCTCAATTATCCAGTTTTTCTCAATTGACTTGGGTAGCTACACTTCTGAACCCTATGACCAGAATACATGTAATTTCCTTCACAATTTGGTTGAATTCAACTAATCACTAATAGAAAAGTTTCCAATTTCTTTAAAATGTTCTCTTGTCCTCTTTAATTGAAACAAGCTCTAAAAGTTTATATTAGCCTTTGGACATTTTATGCATATAATTAGTTGGTCTACAAGCAATGACTGTGTGTTTCTTTTTTTTTTTTTCTTTCCTTGCTAGAACTAGGACTTCCAGATCAACTTCAGATTGAGAATATATGAGAGCTGGTATCTGCATTATTCTTAACTTTAAAGGAAACAAATTTATACGTTTATTATTAAGTATGATGTTTTCTATAGATTAGATACCCTTTATTAGTTTTAGGAATTTTCTATTTCTAACTGCTGTTATATTTCATAATTTTTATCATGAAGATGTAATTTTCCCAAATACTTTGTTGATTCTACTGAAATGATTGTATGAGTCTTCTTAAGGTGTGATATCTAGTAATTGATTTACTAAGTGTTAACCATCTTTTCTTTTATGAGGAGAAAATTATTAGTCATAGTGTATTTGTATTCATCATTATGAACTCGCTTCTAGTTTCAGTTTGGTAATAATTGATTTACAATTTTTGCCTCTATGTTTCTAGGTAAGTTAGATCTATAATTTTCCTTACTTGTATTATCCTTGTAGGGTTTTTCTCTCAGAGTCAAATTAGATGCATATATTGAGTTGAGGAGTGTTTTATTTTTCATTCTCTGGAAGGTTTATGATAGGCTGCTCTTTTAAATTTCAGTGTATTATTATAGCAGCTAGGCCTGATTTTTCCCAAACATATTAGAATAAATTCGTTTACATTCATAATTTTTTATCTACTGTATCTGCCAAAACATCCTACTTTTATTTCCCTAATACTTGTTAGTTGTGACTTCTTTTTTTTTTAATTTAACTATCTTTATTACCTTCTTTTAGTTATTTCATTAATTTCTGCTTGTCTTGTTTATTTCCTACTTTCTATTTCTTTGGATTTATTCTGTGGTTCTTTGTCTAATTTATTAAACAAAATGCTATGCCAAAACTATCTTGAGAAAGAAGAACAGAGCTGGAGGAATCATGCTTCCTGACTTCAGAATATACCACGAAGCTACAGTAATCAAAACAGTATGGTATTGGCACAAAAACAGATATATAGACCAATGGAACAGGATAAAAAACCCAGGAGTATACCCATGCACTTATGGTCAATTAATCTATGACAAAGGAGGCAAGAAAATTCAATGGAGAAAAGACAGTTTCTTCAATAAGTGGTGCTGGGAAAACTGAAGAGCTACATGTGAAAGAGTGAAATTAGAACATTCTCTAACACCATATACAAAAATAAACTCAAAATGGATTAAAGACCTAAATGTAAGACCAGATACTATAAAACTCCTAGAAGAAAACATAGGCAGAACACTGTGACATAAATCACGGCAGTATGCTTTTGGATCCATCTCCTAGAGTGATGGAAATAAAAACAAAAATACACAAATGGGACCTGATTAAACTTAAAAGCTCTTGCATAGCAAAGAAAAACATAAACAAAAGAAAACCTGTGGGACGGGACAAAATATTTACAAACGATGCTATGGACAAGGGATTAAACTTCAAAATATACAGACAGCTCATACAGCTTAATATATATATAAAAAAACAAGCAATCCAATCAAAAAATGGGCAGGATACATTTCTCCAAAGAAGGCATTCAGATGGCCAACAGGCACATGAAAAGATGCTCAATATCGCTAATTATTAGAGAAATGAAAATCAAAACTGCAATGAGGTTCACTTCACACCAGTCAGAATGGCCATCATTAAAAAGTCTACAAATAATAAATGCTGGGAGGAGCTTCAAGATGGCAGAAGAGTAAGACACGGAGATCACCTTCCTCCCCACAAATACATCAGAAATACATCTACATGTGGAACTACTCCTACAGAACACCTACTGAACGCTGGCAGAAGACCTCAGATCTCCCAAAAGGCAAGAAACTTCCCACGTACCTGGGTAGGGCAAAAAAAAGAAAAAAGAAAAAACAGAGACAAAAGAATAGGGACGGGACCTGCACCAGTGGGAGGGAGCTGTAAAGGAGGAAAGGTTTCCACACACTAGGAAGCCCCTTCTCGGGCAGAAACTGCGGGGGGCGGAGGGGGAAAGCTTCGGAGCCACGGAGGAGAGCGCAGCCACAGGGGTGCGGAGGGCAAAGCGGAGAGATTCCCGCACAGAGGATCGGTGCTGACCAGCGCTCACCAGCCCAAGAGGCTTGTCTGCTCACCTGCCGGGACGGGCAGGGGCTGGGAGCTGAGGCTCGGGCTTCAGAGGTCAGATCCCAGAGAGAGGACTGGGGTTGGCTGCGTGAACACAGCCTGAAGGGGTTAGTGCACCACGGCTAGCCGGGAGGGAGTCCGGGAAAAAGTCTGGAGCTGCCGAAGAGACAAGAGACTTTTTCTTGCCTCTTTGTTTCCTGGTGCGCGAGGAGAGGGGATTAAGAACGCCGCTTAAAGGAGCTCCAGAGATGGGTGCGAGCCGCGGCTATCAGCGTGGACCCCAGAGACGGACATGAGACGCTAAGGCTGCTGCTGCCACCACCAAGAAGCCTGTGTGCAAGCACAGGTTACTATCCACACCTCCCCTCCTGGGAGCCTGTGCAGCCCGCCACTGCCAGGGTCCCGTGATCCAGGGACAACTTCCCCGGGAGAACGCAGAGCGCGCCTCAAGCTGGTGCAACGTCACGCCGGCCTCTGCAGCCTCAGGCCCACCCCGCACTCCGTACCCCTCCCTCCCCCCAGCCTGAGTGAGCCACAGCCCCCGAATCAGTGGCTCCTTTAACCCCGTCCTGTCTGAGCGAAGAACAGACACCCTCAGGCGACCTAGACACAGAGGCGTGGCCAAATCCAAAGTTGAACCCCGGGAGCTGTGCGAACAAAGAACAGAAAGGGAAATTTCTCCCAGCAGCCTCAGAAGAAGCGGATTAAACCTTCACAATCAACTTGATGTACCCTGCATCTGTGGAATACCTGAATAGACAATGAATCATCCCAAACTGAGGAGGTGGACTTTGGGAGCAATGATATATATATTTTTTCTTTTCCCTTTTTCTCTTTTTGTGAGTGTGTATGTGTGTGCTTCTGTGTGTGATTTTGTCTGTATAGCTTTGCTTTTACCATTTGTCCTAGGGTTCTGTCTGTCCATTTTCTTTTTTCATTACTTAAAAAAATTTTTTTTCTTCCTTCCTTCCTTTCTTTCTTTCTTTCTTTCTTTCTTTCTTTCTTTCTTTCTTTCTTTCTTTCTTTCTTTCTTTCTTTTTCTTTCTTCTTTCTTTCTTTCTTTCTTCCTTTCTTTCTTTCTTTCTTTCTTTCTTTTCTTTCTCCCTTTTATTCCGAGCTGTGTGGAGGACAGGCTCTTTGTGCTCCAGCCAGGCGTCAGGGCGGTGCCACTGAGGTGGGAGAGCCAAGTTCAGGACACTGGTCCACAAGAAACCTCCCAGCTCCACGTAATAGCAAACGGCGAAAATCTCCCAAAGATCTCCATCTCAACGCCAAGACCCAGCTCCACTCAACGACCAGCAAGCTACAGTGCTGGACACCCTATGCCAAACAACTAGCAAGACAGGAACACAACCCCATCCATGAGCACAGAGGCTGCCTAAAATCATAATAAGGCCACAGACACCCCAAAACACCACCTGACATGGACCTGCCCAACAGAAAGACAAGATCCAGCCCCATCCACCAGAACACAGGCACTAGTCCCCTCCACCAGGAAGCCTACACAACCCACTGAACAAATCTTAGCCACTGGGGACAGACACCAAAAACAATGGAAACTACGAACCTGCAGCCTGTGAAAAGGAGACCCCAAACACAGTAAGTTAAGCAAAATGAGAAGACAGAGAAACACACAGCAGATGAAGGAGCAAGGCAAAAACCCACCAGACCTAACAAATGAAGAGGAAATAAGCAGTCTACCTGCAAAAGAATTCAGAATAATAATACTAAAGATGATCCAAAATCTTGGAAATAGAATGGACAAAATACAAGAAACATTTAACAAGGACCTAGAAGAACTAAAGAGGAAACAAACAGTGATGAACAACACAATAAATGAAATATAAAATTCTCTAGAAGGGATCAATAGCAGAATAACTGAGGCAGAAGAACGGATAAGTGACCTGTAAGATAAAATAGTGGAAATAACTACAGCAGAGCAGAATAAAGAAAAAAGAATGAAAAGAACTGAGGACCGTCTCAGAGACTTCTGGAACAACATTAAACGCACCAACATTCAAATTATAGAGGTCCCAGAGGAAGAAGAGAAAAAGAAAGGGATTGAGAAAATATTTGAAGAGATTATAGTTGAAAACTTCCTTAATATGGAAAAGGAAATAGTTAATCAAGTCCAGGAAGCACAGAGAGTCCCATACAGGATAAATCCAAGGAGAAATACGCCAAGACACATATTACTCAAACTATCAAAAATTAAATACAAAGAACAAATATTAAAATCAGCAAGGGAAAGACAACAAATAACACATAAGGGATCCCCATAAGGTTAACAGCTGATCTTTCAGCAGAAACTCTGCAAGCCAGAAGGGAGTGGCAGGACATATTTAAAGTGATGAAGGAGAAAAACCTACAACCAAGATTACTCTACCCAGCAACGATCTTATTCAGATTTGATGGAGAAATTAAAAGCTCTACAGACAAGCAAAAGCAAAGAGAATTCAGCACCACAAAACCAGCTTTACAACAAATGCTACAGGAACTTCTCTAGGCAGGAAACACAAGAGAAAGAAAAGACCTACTATAATAAACCCAAAACAATTAAGAAAATGGTAATAGGAACATACATATCGATAATTACCTTAAATGTAAATGAATTAAATGCTCCAACCAAAAGACATAGACTGGCTGAATGGATACAAAGACAAGACCCGTATGTATGCTGTCTACAAGAGACCCACTTCAGACCTAGAGACACATACAGACTGAAAGTGAGGGGATGGAAAAATATATTCCATGCAAATGGAAATCAAAAGAAAGCTGGAGTAGCAATTCTCATATCAGACAAAATAGACTTTAAAATAAAGACTATTACAAGAGACAAAGAAGGACACTACATAATGATCAAGGGATCAATCCAAGAAGAAGATGTAACAATTGTAAATATTTATGCACCCAACATAGGAGCACCTCAATACATAAGGAAAATACTAACAGCCATAAAAGGGGAAATCGACAGTAACACAATCATAGTAGGGGACTTTAACACCCTACTTTCATCAAAGGACAGATCATCCAAAATGAAAATAAATAAGGAAACACAAGCTTTAAATGATACATTAAACATGATGGACTTAATTGATATTTATAAGACTTTCCAGCCAAAAAAACACAAAATACACATTCTTCTCAAGTGCTCATGGAACATTCTCCAGGATAGATCATATCTTGGGTCACACATCAAGCCTTGGTAAATGTAAGAAAATCGAAATCATATCAAGTATCTTTTCCGACCACAACACTATGAGACTAGATATCAATTACAGGAAAAAATCTGTAAGAAATACAAACATATGGAGGCTGAACAACACACTACTTAATAACCAAGAGATCACTGAAGAAATCAAAGAGGAAATTTAAAAATACCTAGAAACATGGGCTTCCCTGGTGGCACAGTGGTTGAGTGCAGGGGACATGGGTTCATGCCCTGGTCCAGGAAGATCCCACATGCCGCAGAGTGGCTAGGCCCGTGAGCCATGGCCACTGAGCCTGCACGTCTGGAGCCTGTGCTCTGCAATGGGGGAGGCCACAACAGTGAGAGGCCCACATACCGCAAAAAAAAAAAAAAAAAAACTAGAAACAAATGACAATGAAAACACAACGACGCAAAACCTATGGGATGCAGCAGAAGCAGTTCTAAGAGGGAATTTTATAGCAATACAATCCTACCTTAAGAAGCAAGAAACATCTCAAATAAAAAACATAACCTTACACCTAAAGCAATTAGAGAAAGAAGAACAAAAAACCCCCAAAGTTAGCAGATGGAAAGAAATCATAAAGATCAGATCAGAAATAAATGAAAAAGAAATGAAGGAAACGATAGTAAGGATCAATAAAACTAAAAGCTGATTCTTTGAGAAGATAAACAAAATTGATAAAACATTAGCCAGAATCATCATGAAAAAACGGGAGAAGGCTCAAATCAATAGAATTAGAAATGAAAAAGGAGAAGTAACAACTGACACTGCAGAAATACAAAGGATCATGAGAGATTACTACAGGCAACTATATGCCAATGAAATGGACAACCTGGAAGAAATGGACAAATTCTTAGAAATGCACAACTTTCCGAGACTGAACCAGGAAGAAATAGAAAATATGAACATAACAATCACAAGCACTGAAATTGAAACTGTGATTAAAAATCTTCCAACAAACAAAAGCCCAGGAACAGATGGCTTCACAGGTGAATTCCATCAAACATTTAGAGAAGGGCTAACACCTATCCTTCTCAAACTCTTCCAAAATATAGCAGAGGGAGGAACACTCCCAAAGTCATTCTACGAGGCCACCATTACCTTGATACCAAAACCAGACAAGGATGTCACAAAGAAATAAAACTACAGGCCAATATCACTGATGAACATAGATGCAAAAATCCTCAACAAAATACTAGCAAACAGAATCCAATAGCACATTAAAAGGATCATACACCATGATCAAGTGGGGTTTATTCCAGGAATGCAAGGATTCTTTAATATATGCAAATCAATCAATGTGATAAACCATATTAACAAACTGAAGGAGAAAAACCATATGATCTTCTTAATAGATGCAGAGAAAGTTTTCGAAAAAATTCAACACCCATTTATGATAAAAACCCTCCAGAAAGTAGGCATAGAGGAAACTTTCCTCAACATAATAAAGGCCATATATGACAAACCCACAGCCAACGTTGTCCTCAATTGTGAAAACTGAAAGCATTTCCACTAAGATCAGGAACAAGACAAGGTTGCCCACTCTCACCACTCTTATTCAACATAGTTGTGGAAGTTTTAGCCACAGAAATCAGAGAAGAAAAAGAAATAAAAGGAATCCACATTGGAAAAGAAGTAAAGCTGTCACTGTTTGCAGATGACATGATACTATACATAGAGAATCCTAAAGATACTACCAGAAAACTACTAGAGCTAATCAATGAATTTGGTAAAGTAGCAGGATACAAAATTAATGCACAGAAATCTCTTGTATTCCTATACACTAATGATGAAAAATCTGAAAGTGAAATTAATAAAACACTCCCATTTACCATTGCAACAAAAAGAATAAAATACCTAGGAATAAACCTACCTAAGGAGACAAAAATCCTGTATGCAGAAAATTATAAGACACTGATGAAAGAAATTAAAGATGATACAAATAGATGGAGAGATATACCATGTTCTTGGATTGGAAGAATCAACATTGTGAAAATGACTCTATTACCCAAAGCAATCTACAGATTCAATGCAATCCCTATCAAACTACCACTGGCATTTTCCCCAGAACTAGAACAAAAAATTTCACAATTTGTATGGAAACAAAGACCCCGAATAGCCAAAGCAATCTTGAGAAAGAAAAACGGAGCTGGAGGATCAGGCTCCCTGATTTCAGACTATACTACAATGCTACAGTAAGCAAGACAGTATGGTACTGGCACAAAAACAGAAAGATAGATCAATGGAACAGGATAGAAAGCCCAGAGATAAACCCACACACATATGGTCACCTTATCTTTGATAAAGGAGGCAAGAATATACAGTGGAGAAAAGACAGCCTCTTCAATAAGTGGTGCTGGGAAAACTGGACAGCTACATGTAAAAGAATGAAATTAGAACACTCCCTAACACCATACACAAAAATAAACTCAAAGTGGATTAAAGACCTAAATGTAAGGCCAGACACCATCAAACTCTTAGAGGAAAACACAGGCAGAACACTCTATGACATAAATCACAGCAAGATCCTTTTTGACCCACCTCCTAGAGAAATGGAAATAAAAACAAAAATAAACAAATGGGACCTAATGAAACTTAAAATCTTTTGCACGGCAAAGGAAACCATAAACAAGATGAAAAGACAACCCTCAGAATGGGAGAAAATATTTGCAAATGAAGCAACTGACAAAGGATTAATCTCCAAAATTTACAAGCAACTCATGCAGCTCAATATCAAAAAAACAAACAACCCAATCCAAAAATGGGCAGAAGACCTAAATAGACATTTCTCCAAAGAACATATACAGATTGCCAACAAACACATGAAAGAATGCTCAACGTCGTTAATCATTAGAGAAATGAAAATCAAAACTACAATGCAAATCAAAACTACAATTACCTCACACCAGTCAGAATGGCCATCATCAAAAAATCTACAAACAGTAAATGCTGCAGAGGGTGTGGAGAAAAGGGAACCGTCTTGCACTGTTGGTGGGAATGTAAATTGATACAGCCACTATGGAGAACATATGAAGGTTCCTTAAAAAACTAAAAATAGAACTACCATAGTACCCACCAATCCCACTACTGGGCATATACCCTGAGAAAACCATAATTCAAAAAGAGTCATGTACCAACATGTTCATTGCAGCTCAATTTACAATAGCCAGTACTTGGAAGCAACCTAAGTGTCCATCAACAGATGAATGGATAAAGAAGATGTGGCACATATATACAATGGAATATTACTCAGCCATAAAAAGGAACAAAACTGAGTTATTTGTAGTGAGTTGCGTGGACCTAGAGACTGTCATACAAAGTGAAGTAAGTCAGAAAGATAAAAAGAAATACCGTGTGCTAACACATATATATGGAATCTAAAAAAAAAAATGGTCATAAAAAACCTAGGGGCAAGACGGGAATAAAGATGCAGACCTACTACAGAATGGACTTGAGGATACGGGGAGGGGGAAGGGTAAGCTGTTACAAAGTGAGAGAGTGTCATGGACATATATACACTACCAAATGTAAAATAGCTAGCTAGTGGGAAGTAGCCGCATAGCACAGGGAGATCAGCTCGGTGCTTTGTGACCACCTAGAGGGATGGGATAGGGAGGGTGGGAAGGAGGGAGACGCAAGAGGGAAGAGATATGGGGACATATATATATGTATAACTGATTCACTTTGTCATAAAGCAGAAACTAACACACCATTGTAAAGCAATTATACTCCAATAAGGATGTTAAAAAATAATAATAATAAATGCTGGATAGGGTGTTGAGAAATAGGAACCCTCCTACACTGATGGTGGGAATGTAAATTGGTACAGCCACTATTGAGAACAGTATGGAGGTTCATTAAAAAACTAAAAAGTAGTTACCATATGATCCTGCAATCCCACTCCTGTGCATATATCTGGAGAAAACTCTAAAAGATAATGCACTGCAATGTTCATAGCAGCATTATCTATAATACCCAAGACATGGAAGCAACCTAAATGCCCATTGACTGTTGAATGGATACAGAAGATGTGGTATATATATACAATGGAATTTTACTCAGCCATAAGAAAGAATGAAATAATGCCATTTGCAGCATCATGGATGGACCTAGAGGTTATCATACTAAGTGAAGTAGGCCAGAGAAAGACAAATATCATATGATATGGCTTATATGTGGAATCTAAGAAAATGATACAGATGAACTTATTTACAAAGTAGAAATAGACTCACAGACATAGAAAACAAATTTAAGGTTACCAAGGAGGATAGAGGGGTGGGGGAGGATAAATTAGGAGTGTGGGATTAACATATACACACTACTAAATATAAAATAGATAAACAACAAGACCTATTGTATAGCACTGGGAACTATATTCAATACCTTGTAATAACCTATAATTGGAAAGAATCTGAAAAAGAATATATATATGTGTAACTGAATCACTTTGCTGTATACCTGAAACTAACACATTGTAAATTAACTATATGTCAATTAAAAATTTTAAAGTGCTTATGTTATTGATTCAGTCTGCTGTGGCATACATATTTAGATGAGAATTTTTCTACTTAAAAACTTTGGTTGCTTTCCATAGTTCTAATAATTACTATTTCAAAAATAGTGGTAGTATTTGATAAGAATTTTTGTATAGTTACTAAATATCTTCTAACATATTTTATTAATAACTGACATTTATACATTAAATTTTTTCATAGATATAGGGGTGTTGGTTAGATTTTTTGTTTCTAATTTGATAGTGCCATGTTCAGAGATTACTGTCTATATGATACTGATTCTTTGAAACTACACTAAGATTTTAAGATGGCTTTACCTAGGTATAATTTTTATGAATGTTCCAGATATTCTTGGAAAATTCATTAACTGTTATTGTGAAGTCAGTGCTCTGTATATAACGGGGTGTTGAGAAGGTATTCTTCCTGTCTTGGAGGCCTCTTGATGTCCTTTAGTCAAACCACAAGGAGCACCCTGGTGAGTCAAACAAAAATGGAGTCACTGATGCTTTTTGCTGCAGGGAAAATTATACACTAAGGGGAAATGTGGTATCTCAGTAAGTGAGTGTTAGGAAGGGCTTATTACGGGATTGTACTTGTGTTAGTTGATACTGAGAGAGGTTTAAAAAATTGAGTATCTTAATGAATATTATCAAAGTTGCAGGCATGATCAGATGAAATGTGCTCTTCTCTTTCATTACGTCCCCAAACTGGATTTTGTTTATAACAAAGTTTTTCTATAAAGTAATTTTACATTGTTTTATTTACTGAAACCTAGGGTAGGTTTTTAGTATATTTTCTTGGGTTGTCCAGGTATATAGTCTTATTAATCTCAGATGAAGATATCTTCTCTTCCTCCTTTCCAATTCTTATATGTAAAATCCTGCAATAACCATAGTAACAAGATTCTGATGTAACATGATTACTGGTTGGTGACCATCGTCTGCCAGATCCTTATTCTTAAATCTTTTCCCGGAGTGAAGGGAAAGGGGTGATTGAGGAGAGGGAGAGAGAAAAATGAGACAATTCCACTACAGAAAGACACAAGCTGGGTTCTTACATCCCAGTATTTGCTGGCCTAAATGGTCTGAAATAGGCATAAGAAGCAGGTGATGTTTACAATGAAGAGCTTGCCGATCCCTGTCTCATTACAGAACCCAGACTCAATCCTAATATGTTTATGCTGAAGCAGCTAAGTGCCACCAGGTAGTACCACATAGCAGCCAGGGCCCAGACAGGTAGGGATTCTCCTGCTGGACTCCAGAACTCCTACCCAGCTAGCCAATAGCTGGCTTGCCTTGCTCTTGTAAGTAATTTGGCAATTCTTTGGTCTCACAATTTATACAACTGAATTTGAAAATATATTTGCTTCATGGATCACCTATTGCAAATAGTAATGTTGTTAAGCATAAAATAATCTCCACCAATTAAATTTATGAAAGCAAATAACTGGAAAAGGAAGGAGGGAGGAAGGAAGGGAGGGGAATGGAGGATATAGGAGTCTCACCTATATTACCTCATTTTTGAACATCTGAAACACATATGAAAAAATATTAATGTATTATAATTTTAAAATATAAAATTATAGAGTTATGTACTACAGTATTTATATTAGATGTTTATATATTTCTGTCAGTATTATAGATACATTTTATTGAAGTATAACATTAGTAAAATTCACAAATCTTAAGTAAATTTTACATGAAATTTTATGTATACATTCATGAAATCACCACCAAAGTCAAGGTATTTTCTGTCTCCAAACAGATTTTTCTTGCAGTCTTCTCAGTCAAGACCCCTCTCCCCCCAAAGTACCCACTATTCAGATCTTTATTTATCAGCTGTTTGCTTTTCTGACTTATATAATGGAATCATACAGAATGTATTTTTTAGTGTCCAGCTTATTTTGCTCAACATTATGTCAATGACACCTCTTTATATTGCTGCATATTATTCTTTTTCATTTCTGGGTAGTATTCCATAGAGTGACAGCACCATAATTTATCCATCCTCCTGCTGATGACTATTTTCAGTCTGGGTGCTCAAAGACAAGGTGGAGGAGAAACACACTAGTTGATCAGGAAAAGAAGTTAAGTCAGGATTATCAGTACATAATTTCCCTGCCTTCACATATCAATGGCAGGCTGTCAACAGAAGTTTTTAAGAAATATTATCATTGGAGGGAAAATGTTTTGGATAATGTTGTGTTTGCACCTTCCAGATCCACTCTCTTCCTTTCTCCACCAAGATTTCTCCTCCAGGAAGCTGACCTGTATCAATGGTTCAATTCCAACAGACTCCTTTATTTTCAGACTTCAACTTGGATTCAGCAAATACAAAGTCCAGGGTGGAAGTGTGGTGGGAAATGAGATCAGGGTGTTCATTTCTTGGCCTCCTTGCAGTGAGAGGGCCTGGGGCTCACCATGCCCCTGGCAGAAGTCACAGCTCTCCTTGAGTTAACTTGTTCCAAAGGACTTCCTCCTTTCAGTTTCCAGTAACCCCTCCCAGCCTTCACGCCTTTGGACCGGGAAGTGGTAATAGATGCTGATACTAATGAGGACTTTCTGCACTACCCCTTAGGTTTCCCCTACACCCCACACGCATTTCATAATTAGTTTTGATAAATAGGCCCTTCTTGAATTATCCTCGTTTGAATTTGCCCACACTTTGCAGTCAGGACTTGACCGGTGCAGATGTTTTAAATGTGTTTTCTTAAGGTCCGTTTCAAAAGAAGGAAAAGTTGTATTCACTCTGTTTCACACACATTCACACACCTACAAACACACATACACACACACACACACTTCACACGCACCATCTCTCTCTTCGGGGCTTTTGCAAGCACCTGATTCATATTTCATTTTAGAAATACTATCACCAGGGAATTCCCTGGCAGTCCAGTGTTAGGACTCCGCGCGTTCACTGCCGCAGGCCCAGGTTTGATCCCTTGTCGGGGAACTAAGATCCCACAAGCCGCGTGGCACAGTGTAAAGAGAAAAACAATACTGTCACCAAACGAGGTGAATGACCTCAATATCGTGCAGCAAGCCTGAGGCAGTGTTTATTGTGAGAACTTGGAAGCAGAGGCAGTAATAGGCTTGTAGTTTGCCTATTGCCCATCACACCATCACAGTGTGCAGACATTAAAGACGGTTGGTCTATTATCATGTTCTGAGAAAAGAATTCACCCCCTCTCCTTGAGCTGTGAGGCCTTTTAGTTGCATGACAGGGAAGCCCAGTCCCTCCCCTGGTGTGACCATGGCCTGGGGTCCAAGTCTATTGTTCCAGCTGTGTGATATGGCAGTCCTCGGCCTCCAGCCCTGCTCTCCCTTCTTGCATTTCATGCCTAGGAAAGCCCTGCATAGTCCCTGCACGATCAAGCACTAGGTTTCTACGCTTGCAGTTGCAGGAATAGGATGTGATGGACAGCCCAGATCCACTGAAGTAGGTTTCCATGGAGCAAATTTTTGTTGCCACAGAATCTGAGAGGCTCTGAGAAGCCAGCCTGTAGAGAACCAGACTTGGGCGAGACATTCCTTAGCTCTCAAATTCATTTTCTCTTTACACCATGTCAAAACCCAACATGAGGACTCAAGTGTGTTTTATATAAAATGATAACACTCAGGATAACCAGTATATGATATCAATTGTGTTTAAAATGCCATATATACCATCCATGTCAAGTATTTGTGTTCAAACATCTTACTGATGACAAGTAAATGTATGAATGAACTTGGTAACATTTATTATGCAAAATAATATGATATAGCTGTATATTTTAACTCTATACCAAATTTAAAGAGGAATAATATTGGAAACTAATGGTTTAGTTAATAGCACCATTGGTTTTATTAGTTATATCCCAAATCCCAATTCTGGCTTTAGCAGATATTCTACATTTCCACTGGAAGGCACTTTGTCCTGAGACATTGTCCATTTGTCACCAGTTAGTGCACAGTGAAGTAACTCAATCTTGTGATACTTCCTATCTGGCAGAAGCTTTCTCCTCAAAAGCATTTATTTATTCTCTGCCTGGTGAAAGGAAAAAAGACTAGTGCTAGGCTCCGTGGGATTCAGAATGAAAACAACACGTTTTCTCTCTCAGCAATTATGACATCATAAGGTAAATCACTGCAAGATCAGCGATGCAAGAATGGAAAATAAAAACTGCAGTGCCCATTGAGCTTGACATGTAACATTTTTTATTTTGTGATAAAAATGCTTCCATATAAAGTTCGTCTTAACTACTTTTAGAACGAAACTTTGAAAATTAAAAACAAATTGTGCATTTTCCTTACTATGTATAGTCAGGAATATGCAGTCATTTTACTGGTTATGGGTTTCTCATACAAACAGATATCGTATCACTTTTATGAGAAATGTACACAAGGAAGAAGCCACAGTACCAAGCAGTTATGAATGGGAGCCTCAGGGCATATAAACTTGTCCTCTCAAACAGTCATTATACATTCAGTATATTAGTTAAGGCCAAAATCCCAAAACCACCTGCCAACAGAACATTACACCTTTGGTTCTTTTTTATGCAAGAATTATGAACTAGCAAATTTAATAAGATGATATAATGGACTCGTGCATCATAGCTGACTGCTTACATAAAATCTTTAGCTCTCAGTCTTTCTTTCCCTCAAACCTCTCCCTCCCTTACCAATATGTAAGTCAGAAAACGACACTTAATACAAAAGAAACAAACAAATAAAAAACATATCCCCAAAGGCAGACAGAAGAGGAATCAAAGGAAGAATTCATAAAGATAAAACAAGAATGTGCGGGGCACAGAGGGTGACCTATACCTGGCATAAAAGTTGTATCCCATACAAACTTAGTCTCCAATTCAGCACCCATGTGAGAAAGTGATTCTCCATCTTACCTTCTCTTTTACTAGGTACTATACAACTCAAGTGTTCTCACAATCTAAGCAATTGATAAATTCTGGAAAGGCAGTGTCTTCCTCCTCATCACTGAAGCCTGTTGTCTGTAATGGCAGCTTTCACATTCATTTCCCCAAAACCCAAAGAGGAACAAGCAAGTTAGGCCTACAGTGTGCTTGCAGATGGAGAAGGCTACAAGGGATCAAGCTACTGGATCAGAGGCTGACACTCTGAGGAAGAGGGGCTGGAACGGGATGACGGAGAAGTGCAGATGTGTGGGGTCCACAGTGATCCATGTAGATAGGTTCTCCCCACCTGTGAATCAACAAATGCGTCCAAGGATAAAGAGTCACCATTTAGAATGATAAAATACTACATACTATGAAAGGGGCTGGTAGAGTTGCCGTGTGAGAGAATAAAATACAAATGAACAAACAATCTGCTTATATCAGGGAAAAACAAAAAATTTTTTTAATTCAATGAACTGGGGCAGGACTGGCAAAATCCTTTGTACAATTCCATGTGAACAGACACACAGGGTTTCCATACGAAGTCACAGACAGATAAATCAGGTAAATGGGAAGAACTGATGAATACGCCCAGGCAAGGCAGGAATGAAAACTATCGAAACCAACACGGAGTAGGCAGACCACCTATTAATATCTACAAAACGTCCCCAGAAGAACTAATTTTCCATGTGTCATGACATCATAGCACCGGGCGGAAGTAACAGTGTGGAGACAGGACCAGTTGTTAGCTGACTCAGGCAGAAGAGGAAGAAAAGTATTTTTCTCCTCTTTCTAGCGTTGGCTAGAATGCTTCGTCCTTGACAGAGGGTCAAAAAAGTTGCCAACACCACAAATACAGGAAGCAGACTCAGGTGAGATACAATCACAATCTGAACAGGAGGATGACAAGACAGTGAGTCTGTAACTGTCCATTATCATCTAGAAGGTGACTCTATGAAAGGAAAAGGTCCCTGATAAGTGTCCACATTAGTTCCCTAACAGAGAATCTCATGATTGCTTGAAAGGAAAAGAAATGGTAGCAAAAAATAGCAAAGGCTACCTCATAGTTCCTCCCCTTCCAACCTTCTTGTAAGCCAACATTCTATTTCCCACACTCAGAAAACCCACGTGTTCAGTGAGAACCTACTGGGTGCACCAGTAATCAGACCCCACAGTATGGAGGGAAGCTGGGTGAAGGGGCCTGGGATCAGAAGGAATGTCAGGAAGTAGAGACTACAGCCATCTGACTAGCGGAAGACGACTGTCACGGGGGGCCCTTGTGCGGAGGAAATTTCACTTCTAAACAGCGAGGGAACATTGTTTGAGACATTTTCTTCTTGGAGATATGTGGAGGGGAAGGCTCAACAGCTAAGATGATCTTCATCTGCTGGATGTGTGAGTGAAGCAGGCCGAGCGTTCTAATATCAGGGAACAAATGTGTTTCACACTGGCAGTCAATGGAATGCTTGGCAGGGACGGGTCAGTGGGTAACCACTCCTTGCATGAGTTACCTTATCTCTTGGTCATTCCAACATTCCAAACCTTTGTCTGTTTGGGTTTTTGAAGGGCTCATATTACCTACACTGCCAAGGATAAACCTTCACACTTACTAGGCCCACAAATGGAAAAAACAACAGATTCTTACTCTTCTTCCTGGTAAGGTTTGTAGGAATCCTGTATGCAGGCAAGAGAATTCAGGGGCAGCCTCTTGAAGGGGGTCCTGGTCCCCTAAATGGGTTCAAAGAAGAATATTTTGCTCCCCTTCTTATTTTAGGAATGATATTATGTAGGAGAATGCACTATGTCCATTTTCTAAAGAAACATACTTGAAAGTTTTCTGCTGAGAACCATAAAAGTAAACCCCGTGAGACTCCTAGGGACACTGGGAAAAGAAGGCTGCAGGTGCTTTCCAGAGCAGGAATGATTAAAAGCACAAAGGTCCTGCCCTATAACATGCAGGTGGGGTTCCAGCCACAGAGAGGTGCAACAATTACAGCACCAAGTGAAGTCGAAAGACTTTCCAAGGATGAGAATAGAAGATAGGTCAACTCCGGCAGAATTCCAGGGCACAATTCCCAATAGGACTCTACTATAGAATCTTCTCATGGATATAACAATAGCCCCCAAGGCTGAAAAATACAGTCCAAGCTGCAAGAATGTCTACAACAGGCATCAATTTTGCTGCCCACGCTGAAGAGAGGAAACACGGTCCCAAGTCTTGTATTCATCTTGCAATTCCATGAACCTGGGCTTGATGGGCAAGAGATTACAAGGAGCCTTGTCCTTTCCCGGCTCCCAAAACCCTGCAGATACACAGTGAAGCTAATAAAATTGCTTCCTCTGCATCATCTACAAGATAAGAGCATCTCCTCTCCCCTGCCTCCGGAAGCTGGTTCCAGAGATTTCTTCATTTCTCTCCCGGACGACCTTCATTTGCTCCTCAGCAGCATTTACGATAGGAGTTCTGTCCCTACGCTGGAGGCAGAGTGTTTCATGCATAGACCTGCATGTTGCTGCGTGGTGGCTCAGACATGTGTGCCCCAGGTCCCCGCTGACCTCCTCCAGCACCCCCAGGAGTGGGGCTGGTGGTCACATCTGACCAGTCAGAAGCAGAGTGGGGGGATGAACTTGACCACTGGTCAGGAGACTCTGGGGATGGTGTCAGGTAGGGATGCTCACCCTGGAGGTGACCACTGTGACTGGGCGTTCTCTCAGCAGCATTGGAGGAAGCATAGCTATGCTGTGAAGGGGGTGTGGGATACTTGCCCACAGAGGCTGGAAAGGGATGGTAGGCTGGGAGAATGGTCTGAGCAACCTGCCCTTCCTGCTGGGGCATCATGGCAGTGGGAAAAGCCATACTGGGCAAACGAGCCATTTCTGGAATCTGATACATGGTGGGCAGGGTGCCTGCAACAGCTGGAGGGCAGCTGGATGGAGGCTGGGCAGCCCCGGCTGGTTGGGCAATGCTGCCTTTGGGGATTAGCTGGAAAGTCACGATGGGGGGCAAGGGCTCTCGAGGGGCAGGTAAATGCTTCCCTTCAGGCGGCCTGCTCTGGGGAGTTATGCCAGGGTGAGTGCCCTCAGCTGGAGCCAGGACCATACCAAACATCTCGTTGTACTGGCTCTCATTCACCTCCACACGGTTCATCCAGTCCGCTGGGACAGTGACTGGATGTAGCCTACCCAAGCTCCCCGCACTGCCACTGCCTGGGGGAACAATGTGGTGGTGTGACAGCAGCTGGCTCACTGAGGGAAGCACAGTGTTGGCCCCGTGAGCCAAGGGCTGCATCTCATGAAGGTTAGAGAAAGACAGTGCATGCTGTGCATGGACTGGGGCAGGGGGGGCAGCAGTGGCCAACACAGGGTTGGGTGAGGCCTGTAAGATTCCGGGGGATGTAATCATCGGAGAGGATGTGGTATCAGAAACATATGTGTGAGGAGATTCTAGGGAATCAACGGGGGACAGAGTCACTGAGCTCTCAGACAACTGGCCCTTGTCACTCAGAGACTTCTTCCTCCTACTCCCCTTGGCATCCTTGGCCTCCTTGGCAAGGTTAGGGAGGCTACAGGGCACAACACTCTTGGCATTGGGCCGTCTGGACTTCTTGCCCATCGGGGTGTGCTTCAGACTGAGAAAAGATCTGTTGGGTCCACAGATGACAGGTGAGAGAGCAGAAGTCAGCACGGTGCCTGGAGGGCTCGGGGTCACGTTGTACTCATCCAGCAGGCGCACAATGTCATGGTGCATGCGGTCCCGAGCCACGTCCCGGGGAAGACGATCCATGTGGTCTGTGATGTCCCGATTGGCAAAATGGTCTAACAGGATCTTGGCTGCTTCATAGCTCCCCTCCCGGGCAGCGAGAAACAGAGGGGTCTCTTCCTACAGAAAAGGCCCACACAGAGCACATTTTAGTAACACTCTCGAGAATACAGCAGTGTTTCTCAATCTGTTTGTCATCATCCCTTTAGCCATTTTTTCCTAACTTCCTTCCGGCATGCAATTTGAATATCACAGATAAAGTGTATAACTACCTACGTACTGAAGGGATATCTGGACTTTATACATAAAGAAAGTTAAGATTATTTTACCCCTCCCCAAGAACCAATTTTGCCCCATTGAGTGCTACATCTCCTTAGTGGGGAACATGTGAGATAATGCATGTCCCCAAGCCAGAAATTCACTTAAAAGAGCACTGAGCTTATCGAAATAGGGTTCTAAAAGGAGTAACAGGTAGAAATAAGAAAGGTATGAGGGGAAGAACCTAAAGCATTTATAGAACTGGGAAAAATAAGGGAAAGTAAAAGAAAGAAGAGACAAAACATCTGAGAGAAAGAACTAACAGAAGGGAAAAGAGGAAATGAATGAGAGAAGATAAGATGAGCAAGAGAGGGGAAACATGACATAAAACTCAGAGGAAGAAAAGCAAACAGGAAAGCATCATGGTGCCCAAGAACAGGGGGGGAAAAAGTATCAAGAAAACAAATGAGAACAAACAAGTGAAAAGGAAGTGAGTGTGAACAGAATGAAGACCAGGAGAAAGGGAAATGTCAAAGAAGAGAAAGGCAGAAAGGGCTACACCAAAGTTATTGACAGGAGAGCCTGATGCAGACTGAGTACTGAGTAGGCAGAGGGTCAATCCTGACACTTCCCCGGTTAAGCCCAATACAAGCACTCCAGCTCTCCGGACCAAGTTCCAATCTGCTTCCATCTTTGTCTATCCTTATCACAAGAGGAGCTACAGGAGAAAAGCGAAGGCCTTATATTCTGAGGCACTGCTGTGCCTGCCCTCCAGCTCAGAGCCCGGACTGTACCTTGTTGTCCTGCATGTCTCGGTTGGCCCCATTTTTCAACAGCAAAAGGGTCGCCTCCACATTATTCACAGCAGCTGCCCAGTGAAGAGCAGATTTTCCTGCAGGAAGAAAACATTTTTAGGGCTTCCCTTGTGGTGCAGTGGTTAAGAATCTGCCTGCCAACGCAGGAGACACGGGTTCGAGCCCTGATCCGGGAAGATCCCACACGCCGCAGAGCAACTAAGTCCGTGCGCCACAACTACTGAGCCTGCGCTCTAGAGCTCGCGAGCCACAACTACTGAAGCCCGCACGTCTAGAGCCCGTGCTCCGCAACAAGAGAAGCCACCGCAATGAGAAGCCCGCGCACCCGCTCGCTGCAACTAGAGAAAGCCCGTGTGCAGCAACGAAGACCCAACGCAGCCAAAATTAAAAACAAAATAAATTAAAAACAAAACAAAACAAACAAAACATTTTTATAAGCAGACAGAGCAGAAGGACATGGCCTACTCCTACTATCGGGAAGCATCAGGATTTGTACAAGGAAACCTTGAACTTCTCAGACGGCAGTAGGAAGCCAGTTCTCTCCGGGGGCCCATAGGAAAAACCCAAGTATTCTATTAATTTTCCCCTATTCTAGAAATACTTCAGTACAGGCTGCCTTGCCTCCAGAAGACCTCTAAGTACAAGGATCATCTGTCTATGGTACCACATCCCTCACACGGCAGAATCTACCCTGTCACACACTGAAGGCAATAACCTCCTTACTTATTACAGGCCAGAATGCATAGTTAGAATACCTCACAACCCTCACCTCCACAATGAAGTTGGCGCTCACATCCTCATATCAAGAGTGGTATGCCTGGGAACGTACACAGGGAAACCTTCCATAGACCTGCTTTGAGATCTGAGAAGCCTCACCAAAAATCCCTTCCCGGCTTCATCTACGGACCTCCCACTGTCTCAGATCTCTGAACTCAGTATGGTAAAAGGAAGAATGAATGACTGAATGAATCTTCAGTGGATTCGGATCTGGGACAGCTCATTAAGGATCGTGCAACAGTCTTCCTCCTCAGAGGCTTGCTTTGCAGGTAGGAATCTGAACCCCTCCTTCTCATCCCTACCGTGGTCGTCCACTGCATTCACATCGGCTTGGCAGTTGATCAACTCTGCCACCATTCCCTCCACAGCTAGGCGGGCAGCCAGGATCAGGGGTGTCGTGCCGTCGTTCATCCTGGCATCCAGATCAGTTACTCGGTTGCGGATCAGTATCTAGAACACGAGAAAGCACAGAAAAGAGAGTCACCTGGATACAAAACATAATGAAGCTAAGATAAGAAATAACAGCATCAGAGCTGAGGCTACACTGTAAGTCCCTGGAGTACAGGGAATGTCTTGTTATCTTTGTGCCCACGGTTCTACCATGGTCAGTCAATAAATATTTGTTGAATGCATGAATGAAGGAGTAAACGGATGAACGAAAATACAAGTAGGTGCTCGAGCTTTACAATGGCTATGTAAACTCATGTACTTCTACTTTCTAAAGCAAAAAGAGGGATGTGGGAAAATACCACAACCTCAGTTATGGTGTATAGGTTAAGATGATACAGCATGCCTCCAATTTCTCCATCAGGGTAGAATAATAGGGCATCAGGTATACATTATGAACTCATGTCAAGAAACCCGCCAAGGAGCGGCTGGAAGCCCATATGGTCCGATATATCTAGAGGGAGAAGCTGACACTAGTCAGAGGCTTCATAACAGGTATCACTCCCATCTGACCTTTTCATATGGGAGGCATTTTGCCACGTCAGAAACAAAACAACGCTAAGCAGTGATTAACAATCAGAAGGCTGGTGTTATCTGCTGTTGGCTCTATTGTTTCCTGGCTGTAAATGGTCAAGTCTGTTTGCCTGCCTCCCTTTTCCTGCTCTCCCTTTTCCTTTCCAGCAAGCAGGACTCTATCATCTGCCTTATTCTCTCAAAGAATCGTCGAACAAATGTAATGGGATGTTAAGTGCCTTAATAAAGGGAAACTATACTAGATCCATAAGGAACCAACTCTTTACACGTTCTTTACCTGGAAGACACCTTGGGCATCAGCTGCCACGGCAGCATGGAGAGGGCAGCGGCCCATGTTGTCCTGGGCGTTGGCATCTGCACCTGCATCCAGGAGGCGCTTGGCGGCATCGGCCCTCGAGTAGCGGGCTGCAAGATGCAGGGCCATCTCACCAGTCCGGTCTGTCTGGGCTTGGAGGCTGGCACCCTGGTAGACCAAGTCTGTGATGATGTTGGCGGAAGAGTCCTCTGCATCTTCATCTTCATCACTCATATCTGAGCTGCCTCCTCGGAGAGAAGCCAGCATCAGTGGGGTGCAGCCATCTAGAGGAAGGGAAAATTCCAGAAAGTATTCGAGGAGGGGAAGGACATTAACGTTCCATTAACCCTATTGTTGTTCAATGTGAAGAAAATTATTCTTTTGTGAAAAAACTCTGTGATTCTTGTGGTAATTGGCAACTGACTTTTACTGGATAACATCCTTTCTGTAAAGAGCAGCTATTCTCTACGTTAAATAAGCTTTCCTGTTCAAGTTCCTAAGTGCTATGTTATTTTAAATTGGACAACTTTTAAAAATATCCAGTATTAATAAACGATGTGCACGAAGGTACGAACTAAACAAATTCTCTATCCCTCTGCTTTGGAATATTATTTTTTTGTCCTACTAAAATCTATCCCAAATAATCAGTCTGTTTGCTGTCGAGCATGCTGTATGTGAAGCAATGTGAAATCCTTCCCTCTTTTCTCATATAAATTCATAATTTCTGCAAGCCTGTGTTCCTTAAACATTCATTTCCTCAAGCTGATTTCCAATCTGTGAAGTCAGAAGGGAGCATATCACCAAGTGGGACAAACACAGGGATAAGGTGGAAGCCAGGGCAGGCATGCGCAACGGGAAAGGGGAGGCTTGCAGGTGCTGACCTGGGCCGCGGACGTTCACATCCAGCACATCCACCTCCTGCTCTGCCTGCGGAGGAGTGAGAGCCAACGATGGTGTCCTACGGATATCTGCAGCTTCAAGGTGCTGCTGTGTCCACGGCCGTCGATCGATGGGATCGTCTTCTTCTGAGAGTAAAGCCTCATCTTCAGCCTGAAAGGAGAAGACAACTCTCCCTATCAATCTGCCCCACGCCAGGAGCTGCAGACAAGGAGCTAGTCCAGAGTCTCCCATCACTTCTAATCTCCCACCCAGTATTCTCTGTCCTCCTATCGAACCTTCCAGATTATTATCCACATTGGCTTCCCACTGCTCTCGTGATGTGGTTCCTGTTTACCTCTCGTGCATCATCTGTACCACTCTCCTAACCTCCCCAATCCCATACTCTAGGCTTCAGCCTTACTACGTCACCTATATTACCTACCTAACATGCCATCTACAGATCCCCAAAGCACCATTTTCCTGCTTCTGGGCTTTCGCCTATGTTGTTCCTTCAGCCTGCCATGGTCTCTCCCAATTCTTTGTCTGACTAACTCCTGCCTACCCTTCAAGTAGAAAGTAGACTCTAATTCCTCTTGTTGGTCCTCCAGAGCACCCTCTGCTCACTCTTCTTAACTGAGCATGTGTTAAGTATTTACATGGCACTACACGGCAGTTTCCACTGCTACCTGAAAGGTTCCTCACAACAGGGAACAAGCCTTGCTCAAGGCTGTCTCCTTGTACCCTGTATTTAACCCAGTGCCCAGCACAGAGCAAGCATTCAGGAAGTATTTATTGAATATTATTATTATTATTATAATTTTAAAACCAGCTGCCCTTTATGAAGTATTTAGTATGTGACAGAAAATAGGGAAGGCAATTTACATGTATTGCTGTATTTAATCCACACAACTCACAGAGGAAAGAATTATTATTATTTTCCCTATCTTACGGATTAAGGTAATTAAATACAAAGAGGTTAAGTAATGTGCCGGAGTTTTGGACTTGACTCCAGTTCTGACTATAGCTAAAGCAATGTTCTTAACCATCATGGTGTACTTCACGCCTGGACTCCTCAAGCATTTATCTCCTCAGGCTGATTTAGACCATCCTTGAATACATGCACATCCCAGCCATGTATGTCTATGGGTGAATGGTCTCCTTTTTCACGTCAGACTCAGCCCAGTGTTTACCTCTTACTTCTATATGGCTTTAGTTTCCAGGGCTCAAGCTTTGAAGCCTCCGAACTCAGTGTTCATTGGCTCTCTTCCACTGATTAGTTCCACCTTCCCTTCCAGAAGGAGAAGTACCCAGAGAGGATAAGGGAGAGATCTAGCCATGAAGGAAATTGCTATTTACACACAGTAGTCCTTATTCAAGTACCATCAGCATGACACTCGAGGAAGGAAGCATGTTTGTTTTATTATTTTTAAAGAGTTCTTTTTGAAAAACTTACACAGGTAACCCAAGGCCATCAGTGACCTAAAGATTCCTGCTTTTTCAGACAACCTAGGATAGCCTCTGCCTGGGCAACATGTAAAGAATATCACCCTTTTCTCCCATTCATGAGACTCTAGATAGCAAAGGACAGAAATACGAAAAGTGAGCAGATAATGGATAACAATGGTGGTTCTCCCATGGCTAGCTTACCTTGGCTTTCTTTGGCTGGGGCCCTTCATCGTCGACCCAATGTTCACTCGTTCCAGAACCAATTAGGTTAGCCTCTGAGACTTGCACTGAGAGATTTCTGATGTGACGGAATTATGAAGGTGTAAAATAAGGGCAGATGTTATATCATAAACGAACATAGAAGTTTTCAATACTTTTTCTACCATCACACACTCTCATGGCTATAGTCAGACTTTCAGGGCCTTTGGCCCAGGAAAAATGGGTAATATTACATCCCATCGCCTGAGGAAATATCCTTTCCTTTCCCACTAATCAAGAGCTGACAACAAAAGTGTGCCTGCCTCATCACAGAAGCTGAGGACCACTGTGATTATATGTACAGAATTGAAGCATCCAGACACTTATTTTATAGCCACTCAGTAGGCATCGCGAATCATGGTCAAGCGTAATAACACAGCATGGCCAGAGCTCACAATATAAAATCATGATTCAACAAGATCTGATTTTCCTCTTATCCATGCTTATTATTACTGTGAAGGGTAGCTTGTTGGCAGACTCCCTTACTTCAGCCCCACGGCATCCTGTCCCACTGGCTCACGACGTTTGTGATTGCTGGAGTCACGGCGAAGGGTGAAGCCTTCAGGCAGCCAGAGGGAGCCATGCTTACGCTTTCGTTTTGCCATGATCACCCCCAGCAGGATAATAAACAAGACAATAACAACAGCAACAGCAAGTAGATAGATAAGCTGGGTGCGTTTTGGGGTCAGGGATTCACCTGAAAGTGCAGAGAGACAGGGAAAAGTGATGAATGAAACATCCAACTCTCAGTATTCCCCCTACATTCCTTCAGAGAACAACTCTGACCTCACCAGCCCCGAGAGATAGAGAGCCGCACATTGTAAACTATGCCTTGTTCTTTCTGCCCGCAAGTGACACCTTCCTCCCCATACTTTCCCCTTAATTCCAGTGCTACTCACTGACAACAGACACAAGGGGGTACGACAGGGTCCCCTGGATGGCGTGAGACGCCAGAAGAGCTGCTGCTGCATCCGTATTCTTGAAGCACTGGTCTGAGTCTTGGACACACTGGCGGTTGTCGATTTCCAGGAATACCTGAGAGCTGTGGGAAGCCGAGGGGAAAGAGGTAGAAGGGAAATGGGGAGAAAACGGAAGGGTGTCAGTCCAGGAATCTGAGTTGGAGGGTGACATGAGCCTTCTTCCTCACGCTCAGCCTCAGGCTCTCCACCTCTGGACGCTGCCTCCAGAAAGATCTCAGAAATTAAGATGTTGTCCATCTAGATCCCAAACACTAATTCTCACTCGGGAGATGTCTCGCTACCCTTGGTTTGGCTCAGTCTAAGCGTTCCGACTTAGGCAACATAAGACAAAGGGAGAAAATGGGGTGAAGCTGTCTTTGGTGGGCTTCTCCTACCCGTTCCAACGTACTCCAAGGTACATAGAGCCACTCTAAAAACACACCCCTGCCCCTTGTTTTTGTTCCTTACTCTCCTTTGTCTCTGCATCTGTACTTCAGCTAGCTATTGAACTGAACACTGTGAGATACACTAACAGTGTGGTGTGTGAATGACAGAACATCTGCAGAACATCACCGCTGTCAAAGAGACATAAATGAAGGGCCTTGAAAAGGAGGCCGGGATTAATACAAAGAGGAGTCATTACTGGAGGGATTTAAGGTAACTCTGGCAAACGGTTAGAGAGTCTAGCACTTGAGGGGCCATCCTGACATCCCGCCCCCCACCTGCTCCAGCCCACTTTTCAGGATCCCCAAATCAAGGCAAACCTTGAGCACTAACGGTGAATACTGGGATCATGGGCTTGTGTTACTTGGTCTGGCTGTTCTTTTTCTGACCTTTCATTTTTATAGGTGCAGTTATGACTTCTGTGTATCAGCTTGATAAAATTAAGCTTTAAGAAGTTCAGAAGTTACAAACTTACCCAGCCACTTCCTGTTCTTGATCGCCTGGAAGGGACCTGCGCGCCAATCTCTGCTTCTTCATGGCAGCTGACTTTTCACCATAATAGGGGTAGACCATGAGGTCCCCCTGGGCATCCCGTTTGATGCGTAGGTTGGTGTGGAGCAGGGTGCCCAGTGCACGCAAGAAGCTGCGAGCATCCTGGAGCAGCTGTTCAGGTGGCATCAGCACCACAATGACCAGGGTACCCTCTGCCAGGTTTTCTGGCCGGTCAGCAGCACAGTCCAGCCCATCCCAGCCACACTCCTCACTGTTGCATCCCTGGTCACAATGGTTGTCTTTGAAGTGGTCTGCACAGTATTTGTCATATCTAGGTAGGGGGAGTCAGAGGAGGAAGAGAACAAGGTAAGGGTCTCAGACCAGACCGGAGCTCTATTTGATTTCCCCTTGGAACTAATGTGGATTTTCCTACCCATTTTCTATGGCTCAGATTAGATCCCGAATGTCCCATGAAGCCTTCTGTGACTCTCCTATCCCTGTCTTCTTAGAGTATATATAGTCTACACCCCTTAGTGTCAGTGAGAGTTCTCTGAATGAGAAACAAAACTGTACTCACTACACTCATGGGTCCCCAGACAACTCATAATCTTGTTAAATCTACTTGGTTCATGCTTCCTTTATTTTTTTTTTTTATCCATTGCCTCTAGGCTTTCAGAAGTAAAACATGACTCTAGAGAGTGCTTCCAGAAACTGGATAGTAGCCCTGTACCATCAAGAGATGCTGTACAGTGGACCATGTTGATATGGCCCAATTCTTTTCTAATCAAGATTGAATCCCAGCTCTGGAAGGTATAGATGGGGAGCAGTGTGTCCCACACAGGGTACCAGATCTAATTTGTACAGTATCTTTCAAACACTGGGAAAAGGAATTTGAGTCCCAAAGCCCGGTGATGCAAAAATCATTTTATTTCCACTCTCCTCTCCTCCCCCACTCCCATCCATTGATGGTTCCACCACCTAGTACAACTTGTGCCACTCTAGCTCAGGTCAGGAGTAGCTGTGTGTGCTTTGGCAAGTTCTTGAACCTCCTAGGTCTCAGTTCCCTCACCTGTGAAAGGCCATTAACAATACCTATGCCTCACGAGGTTGGTGAAAATTAATCAGAGTTAAACTAAATGGGATGACTAAATGGAAAGTCATTATGTAACCCACAAAGCCCCCTATAACTGCAACAATGAAGACCTGGAGGGTTAAGCTGCCTAAGCTAGCTTGTGCTTCCTGATAAACCTGATGGGGAAACCCTGTCTTAGGGAAAGGAATGGGGCAAACAGAGAGAGGTACAGACCTTTCCATCCATCCTGCAGGCAGGTTATGTGAGAGGCTGCCTGAGAGTGGGTAACAACACTTCCAAAAGTTATTTCCCCCAGGAGGTTGTGAGAGCAGCAGGCGAGGAAGCAGAGACAGGCAGAGAGAGGGCGGCTGTGCAGTGAGCATTCCTGCCCCTCTGTCAGCAAGGGAGAGCACAGGGCAGCGTGCGCTGGGACAAGGCTGATACCAGGAAGGAGAGGGCCCCAGGGCACCAGTCCGAAAAGCAGAGGCAGCTTGGGCTGAAGCACTGGAGTGGTTAGGAGCAACAACAAGAAACCGAGGTATGTTAGTGACAGTGTCCCTCAGTTCTGGGGACCCTGGATGCTTACTTGCACGTCTTGCTATTCCTCTGGCATTCAAAGTTGTCAAACAGGCACTCAGCCGTGTTGCACAGCTCATCACACTGGTTGTTGATGTAATCCCAGCAGGGAAGCGGGGAGGAGCAGTTGGCCCAGGGGTTCTCCATGGTGAGGGAACAGTCACCCCCATCCCACTGGCAGGCATGGCTGTTGCAGGCCTCATCGCAGACGCCATCCCGAGCTTTGTCGGCACAATACTGGCTCAGACAGGTGGCAGGAGGGGTGCTGGTGGGAGCTGTGTAGAATTCACAGTGGCTGCCCCAGAACGGCGGAGAACACTTGCAAGAGTAATAAGGAGGCTGGCGCTGAGGGTAGCAGCTGCCCCCGTGCTGGCAGGGGCTACTGGCACAGCCTGAGTCGCAGTCCTGGGGGTTGGGGCAGAAGCAGCGGGGTCCTGAGGCTGTGTGCACACACTGCTCCCCTCTCCTACACTTCACTTGTCCACAGCTGCTCTGGCATCTCGCCCCAGAGAATCCCTGTGGAAATCAGTGAACAAATGAGAATGGCAGGCTGACTCTTGAGGGCATGCCCCATTTTCCCTCCCAACCCCCTCTCTGCCACACCTCTAGGGAGGTAAAGACTAGACCCTTGGCTAAGATCCCTCCGTGTAGCCTCCTGGACCAAGTTCTAGGAAGAGACCTCCTCAAGTCAACCTATAGGTTAGGGCTGGCGGTTCCATAGGATGAATATAGAATTTTCTCACTCTAAGAGCTCAGTTCTAGAAATGAAGTCAACAGTTCATGGTAGGATAAGAGTCAGGTGACACCGTATCTATTAGCACCTTTCCTAAGCGTCATTAGATCACTCATACAGTGACTTTATAGGGGAAAAACCTCACTTCAGAGTATTAGGTGTCTAAAAAACTTTCCTATGCCATTTCGTTCCTGGCCTTCTCGCTCAGTCCAGGCCAAGGTTACTGGACAGGTTTCCTTCTGGTACCTCTCCACACATAGTGATCTGTGTTAGAGAGGTGTTAGCCTCTGGCAGTAGCAAAAGTGTTTGCACAGCAAATGGCTAACGTTAGGCTTCCTTCTAGTTGAAGAAGCAGCCTGCTCTCAAATAGTCCCTGCCAAGGAATGTGAGCAGAGTGGCATTTCCAACCAACTCTCTCCCCATCTGGGCAGTAAGACTACCCTCCAGCACAAGACCCAGAAGCCAGAGACACCAGCCCTGATTTCAAGGGAACATTCCATTGCCCTTGGTGCTTCTGAAGATTGACAGTCACAGATCAGGGAGCTCACTGTTTCTGGAAGTATTTTAACAGTTCTAAATGGAAAACTGAAGCACTTTCTCCTAAAGAGGCTAAAATCAAGAAACGTCCCCACCAAGACAGTTCCCCACAGAGCTCGGAAACACCAGGTTTAATCTCAGCTTCGTCACAGACTGTGTGGAAGAGAGCATCCTCCTTCAATAGGCAACACGGCACTCACCGGGGGACAACGACAAATGAAACCATCAGGCATGTTGCTGGCCACAGCACAAGTCCCTCCGTTCAGGCAAGGCATCTGGGGACACACATCGACGAACGTTTCACAGTGACGACCTCAGAGTAGAAAATGAAAGGGTGTTTTAAAAGGCAGAAGTAGTAACTGCAAGTTACAGAACAGAACACTCCTGGGATGTGGGCCAGTCAAAGGATTAGAGAAGGAGGGAGAGGTATGAGAATTAAGTTCTAATCCTAAGGGAACAAAAGAGGATGAGGAAGGCACTCATTGGATCTCAACATGCGTGGCCCATCACCGACTCAGGGCAGTTCCCTCATCTGTCTTATCTACAGTAATAAGCACAAATGGCACACATACGTGCCTGAATCGACTTACAAAACAAGAATCAACTCACAAAACAAGACTCACAAAGCAAGATTTTTTACAAAAAAAATGACTAATCCCTCCAAAAACAAAAAGGAAAATGACATCTAAGCTTTTTCTGAAGGCACTTTAGCTTTCATGAGTCAAAAGAAACATTCAGCAAAAGTGTTCACTGCATTTTAACACCGTCTATTTCATACGAGAGGCTACATCAGACCAATACATCTAAATGGTGATGAACATATACACACTACTATATATAAAATAGATAACTAATAAGGACCCTACTGTGTAGCACAGGACACTCTCTACTCAATACTCTGTAATGACCTATATGGGAAAAGAATCTAAAAAAGAGTGTATATATGTATATGTATAACTGATTCACTTTGCTGTACAGCAGAAAGTAACACAACGTTGTAAATCAACTATACTATGATAAAAATTAAAAGAAAAAAACTAAGAAAAAGGGTGATTTGCAGTTTATAGCGAATTTTCATCAGTGACGTCTCTTTTCAATCATTTTCTAGCCTTTCTGTAACCTGATTGGCACTGTTTCAAAACACAGCTTAATATTCCCAGAGTTAATGATCTCTAGGCACAGTTCAGTTCTAAAACAGAAGGTATCCTGAGCCCACTGTTCCATGACAAACTGAACTAAGCAAATGAAATCATGGGGTGGGGGGGGACATGGGGCAAGGATTCAGGCCCCATCTGGCCTTCAGGCACTTGGAAGGGAAGAAATGGCTTTAAAAATTAAAATGAAACTAAAATAGCAGTAGTTTTGGCCAACCAGAATAATGAGGCAGGAGTTACAGATGTTTGTTTCTTCAAATCATAGCAGCAGACAATAAGCAAGAGCAGCCACCCCATTTGCACGGGGCTCAGGGACTGATGGTCCCTTGATGTTCATCTCAGCATCAGCACCCCACCATAATCGCCATCAATGAGTCAAAGGGTTTTTTATTCACAAGTGTAGAAGATGTAGAAACACCACTTCCTGACTAGGGGACCCCAATTCAAGGTGGCCTCCATTCCTTCCTTCATCTAGTTCCTTCCTTCTTTGTAAGAGCTTATCATCGTTTCCAAATAAAGGAAGCCTCAGAGGTAATGAAAGGAACAGGAGTCAGTTCTGCTCTTCTGGCTTCTCAAGCACATCATGACCGATATGAGGCTACAGACAGATTGTTCATATTCTTTCTGTCCAGGGTTGCCTCGAAGGCATGATGTGCATGATGGATTGTTTCTCTTTTGATAATGTACCTAGGCATCTTCTGTATTTCAAAATCCATCCCATTTTTAATAAAATTCCCAAGTTCTTAAAGGTAGCACATCTTCAACATTGGAAGGAAGAATGTCTGGATATAATAGCAGAGTCCAACTTGCCAAACTATTAGTAAGTAGACTACTGCAGACTCTCATCTGACCCCCAAGGAATACTTCTACAGCATAAGATTCGGACGGACCCCAGAAGTGCAAAACAGATTTCTGAGTATCTGATGATACTGCCATATTTAGACATAAACAACTATTTTAGCTCCCCAAAGTCACCAAGCTGCCCTCCTCCAGAAATAATTAGCAAGTGTCTATGATAAAGTCCCTATGCTGAGGCAGGACTTGGTCATCTTTATCATCTGTGATGAACACAGCCAAGTCTTAAGACGGCAGGTCATACTTGTGACTTCTGAAGTTTTCCTTTTCAAACCCTCATCAACCAATTCTGGTTAAACACACCCCAATTTGGATCTACTCCCTTTAAGTGTCCTAGAAGACCCTAAGCCTCTCTGGATTCCCACAGAGGTGGAAAGGTCACAGTGGCAGCGACTACCCAGTAACTCAAGTCACTACATGCCAAAGGAGGCAGGGTGATGAAACCAGAGTTAGATGTAAGGTTCCTGAAAACAAGATGTTATTTTGCTCAGATGAAGAGTTCTGGAGATGGATGGTGGGGATGGTTAGCGTAACAGTGTGAATGTCCTAAACACCACTGAACTGTATACTTAAAAATGGTAAAGATGGTAAACTAAGTTATGTGTATTTTACCTCAATTTAAAAATGTTATTTTGCTCAACTACTCCCAACATTCTATTTCTTTTTTTTTTTATATTTCTGCTACAATATGATATAATGAATGTATAACAAAAGAGACAGCATCTCTCAGGAATAGCAAACATCGATGGAGCACAGACCCAAGAAAAAAATGGGCCCTTGAATTAAGCTGGTCTAGCTTTTCACATATGAGAAAAGCTTCACTCGGGTCTGGGATGTGTCATACAGGGCCCGATTTCCTCACTAAAATCCCCCTCCGAGGCAGAGTGGCTGGGGAGGCTGGAAAGTCGCTCACCGGTAAAGGCACTGCGGCAGACACACAGGTAGTCGTTGGTAAGCTGTATGCAGTCTAGGCTGCCCTCAGAGCTGCAGGGGTTGGAGAGGCACTCGTTGATGTCCCCCTCACACCGCTCTCCAGCAAAGCCAGGCAAGCAACGACAACTGTAGCCCCCAATCCTATCCACACACTGACCGCCATTAAGGCAGTGGGGACCCCTGGCACAGTCATCAATGTTCTCTTCACAAAGCAGGCCTGGACGAAAGAGAGGAGAGAGAGAAAATCATGACAATCCTTGGAACGCTCCTTTCCAGCAAGGGAGAACCACCCTTGTTGGCACTTTCACAATTAGTCAGGCTACATTCCTCAGTCTGCGGTGGGAACTTTTAGGTCAGGCAGGGCAAAACACACTCTTGATCAAGGGCAGCTGCTATCCTCTTGGTCAGCAGTAAGGAAAGAATGTACTCAGGGCTTCACACGTTCTCTCCCACACAACCGAAAGAAGCAGCTCACCAGGTAGTAGCTAGCATTATTTTCATTAATTTATTCATTTTGATTCAAAATATAAAAACAGTTAAAAAATAGCAATAAATAAATAGATTACAAGTAAGAATTGGAAGAATTCTTGGTAAGAATTGGAAGTAAATTTTGAGTGACATAATTGACTTTTCCTGTAAAATAGTATAAGCGCACTAATATCTGGTATTGAAAAAACAGAGGGGAAGTATCCTGTTGAGAGCTCAAAGGTTATTCCATTTAAAACAGAACTCATTCAATGTGCTGTAGTTGTAAATGAGTCATCAAGCATGAGTATCTGTAAATATTTTTGAGAAAGAAACAAAAGAAATCAATGACTATTCTAGAAATGATTTCATGATTAATTCAAAAAATTGCAAAAGAAAGGAAAGCAGTTCTGTATTCCTACCACTTGTAATAGCAAGACTATTGGAAAGAAAACAAAAATGTAAGAAAAGGCCTCATTTTCAATAGCAGTAGCAAAAGATAAAATACCTAAGAATAATCTTAACAAGAAATGTGCTACACCTACGTGAAGGCTTTAAAATAGACCTGAAAGGCTCAAAAGGAAACTTGAATAAATGGAAAGACATTATGGTTTGGTTAGGAAGACTCCTCATCATAAAGATGTCAGTCTTCTTTACACAAATTCATAAATTTAATGTGACGCCGATAAAAATACTAACAGGATTTTTAATAGACAATCTGATTCTAAAATTATATAGAAAAACAAACTATAACCACAGCCTGGAAAACTGTGAAAAAGAAGATCCTTAATATTTAAAGCAGAGAGGCATTGATAAATTAATAGAATAATAGAACAAAAAGGAAAGCCCGAAAAACACCCGAATACACATGGGAATTTAGAATTTGATAAACGTGCCATCTCAAATCACTGTATGAAAGATCAAATATTCAGTAAATTGTGTTGGGACAAATCAGTAGCCATATGGAAAAAGTTCTCCAGTATTCTAGTACTTGAAGAAAATATGTGAGAATTCCTTTATAATCTTAGAATGTGAACAGTGTTGCTGACTAGGATTCAAAACACAGAAACCATAAAAAAAAACCCTGATAAATTCAACCTGATTAAAAATAAAAATCTCTGCATGAAAAATTCCCAAAAGAAAATTAAAAAACAAAAAGCAATACATCGGGAATATACTTATATTTTGTTTCATAGACATCTGTTCTCTGTAAAATATTAAGATAAACAACATAACAGGAAAAAAGGATACAGATATGAACAGAGAAACCATAGAAAAAAGAAAACCAAATGACTCTTAAATGAGAGTATGTCCATTCACATTGAGGAGAAGCCCACAGGTTTGCTCATACATTGCAATTCAGTAATATCAACCGAAATTACAAATGCACACATTCTCTAATCCAGCAATTCCATTTCTGAAAATTTATTCTACAAATACACTTACACACATGCTAGACAATTCACATTTCTATCATTAGGGCACTGGTTAAGTAAAATATGGTATGCCCATAAAAGGGATTTCTGCAGAATAAAAAAGATGAAGGAGGTTCTATATTTTGATATAGAAACATCTCCAATTAAGTAAAAAAAAAAAAAAAAAACCAAGTGCAAAATACTGTGTCTAATCTATTTTCAGAGTAAGAAGTGGGTATTAAAAATATCTTTGTCCTTGGCATCTATATACATAAGGAAACTCTGAAGGATACATTAAAAAAAAAACTCAAGAAAGATACACAGAAAACTAAAGAAAAGTGGTGTTTACTTGTTTGTGAGAGAAGGAGAACTAGGTATATGGGAAAGAGAGTTTTCACTGTATGCTCTTTCTACGTGTGTGTGTGTGTGTGTGTGTGTGTGTGTTGGGGCGGGGGGTTGTATAAAATTGTGGACCATGTGCATACATTACCTATTAACAAACAAAATCAAAAATTGCAAAGTAAAAGCAAACCGGTATGTGCTCCCACTCTCATAGAATATATGGTATTCTATGGACTGCTAGTAAAATGAACACAGATGCTTATCCTCCCATCAGAATAGAACCAGCAGTCATGAACAGACCTATCAAGTAAAAGAGAGGTCAACCTCAGCCTGAGGCAGAAGAACTATTACAGTTAGTTCTTGACGTGGGGGACTGGAGGCAACCCAGGCCAAGATCCAAAGCTCAGGAGTATAGAAAGAAAAGCAATAGTGGTAACTCTAGCAATGAGGCTGTGGGACTTGAGAGTCCTCTGGAATGTTCACCAAGGGCCAGAGAGAAATAAATACCACTCCACATATCTAACCAAACACAACAGTATAATAACTCAACGAGTTCTAAGTATGACAAACTCAAAGAGATCCACACCTACACACATCACAAAAGACAGAGAATTTTGAAAGCATCAAGAGAGAAGAGACTCATCATGTACAGGGATCCTCAATAAGGTTAGCAGCTAATTTCTCATTAAAAAAATGGAGGTCAAATCACATGGGATGGGATGACACATTCAAAGTACCAGAAGAAAAAGACTGTTAATAATAACAGCAAAACTATCATTTCAGCCATCCTTAACAAATGGTTAGAAGAGAGAAATTTCGTTGCCTTATGAAACGATCCATTCTAGGACTGATATCTCTAATTAATAAAAAGTTAACGGTAAAAAAAAAAAAAAGTTAATGGTATAGCAGAGATTTTAGTGTAGATGAATGTCCATGTGCTTGCCTACATTTCCCAGTCTCCCTTGAAGCCAGGTTGAGACCATTTTACTACTTCTGGCCAGTATACTGTGAGCAGTAGTGATGGGTGTCACTTCCAGACTGAGGTATTGAAAGCTGCTGCATGACCCTGTAAGTCTGTCCCTCTTCCCCTGCTGTGGAGGTCTTGGAGGCCCCGTGCTGCAAGCCACATTTCTAAAACATAAAGAGAGGTAGCCCAACACACTCAGACTTGATCTGAGTGACAAAAAAGAAAAATTGTTGTGTTAAGCCACTGAGATTTGAGGTTTAATTTGCTACTACCAGAATCACAGTTTGTCCCATACAGTACAAGTATTCAAAGGACCAAGCTAACAGCAAGTCAAAATTAACTTCTACTTCTCTTTCAGGCACTGAGCAGAGAACTCAGTACTTTTACAGGACAAATCTTCAAATATTCAAAGGCTGTTTCTCCCTAATTGTTTCTTCCCCGTTAACCTCATTGCTCAATAACTAGCCTACTGGTGGGGTACTCTTCCATTTTAACTTAGCCAAAGTCTGAACTCAAGAAGGGTAAATTAGCAAAATTCACTGACACAAAGGTCTAAGACAGTCTAACTATTTCTCTAACATTCTATTCTCTTTGACAGTGAGGATCGATTTCCCACCATTGTGGGTGGCCTCTTTTTCTTTTTTTCACGAGCTGCTCAGAGCAGGTACCATTATAACTACATCTCTTCCAAAAAACAATACTCTACGCTCTTTCCAAGAGATTGTTTGGAGGCAGGGGAGTGCCCCTGGCAAAATGATGGCTCCGTCACCCACCATCTAGGGTTGTGTCTCATTAGGTCTTACTGCAATTCTTAGCTACAGTCTTGGGCCATCAGTGTTCTCCCCTGGCCTTATGAAAATAGGCCAATGTTGTCATGTCATTCATTTCCCCACTTTATGGAGGCAAAACTTGGCAAGTTTAAAAAAATAACATGAGCTGGTAAATATGAATTATTTTTTCAAGAGGCCACTAGTTGTCTTCCCGAGAAGCACCAAGAAATCTTGCTAACCAGGTCAACTTTGCTGCAACCTTATGGCATTTTCACGTTCCGTGTTTCACGGATCTCAACAACAACCAGACAGAATTGGAGTCAGAACATCAGAGCTAGGCAAGAGATGAATGAAATGGCTTGAATTACCAGGATTCAGATAATGCTTGATTTTTAAAAACCCACTCAACACTAAAAATGCATTTATAACTTAGAGAATGCCCTGGATGGAAGACAGGTAAGGCTGATTTCATACCCCGAGTGCCTGGTGGGCAGGAGCACTTGAAATGGTTCACAAGGTCGATACAGGTGCCTCCGTTCTGGCATGGCTGGTTCTGGCACTCATCCACTTCATACTCGCAATTGACACCCTGATATCCTGGGACACACTGCCAAGAGCAAGCAAAACGAACAAGAAATATTGGCCCATTGTAGGACACAGACCTTGAGAGCAAATGAGATCTGGTAAGTTACCTGTGACCCTCTTCCCCCAGCCCTTGCACGCTTCTCTGGCATCATCACACTCTCTACTAACAATCTCGTGCAGAGTTAGCTCACATCTTACTGGCATTTATCACTTCCAGCCGAAAGTGACAAAAAGCCACTTGAAGGGGAAGGCAAGGACTGAATATTCTGAGCGATATTTCAGAGGATGCCTGTGCAAAACTTTCGTCCCTCCTGTGCGCAGGCTTCCCCTAAAATCTGCATTCCTTTGTATGTGATGAGGACCCTGTGACTCACTCTAACAGTATGTGTGGATGGTAGTAAAGATATCACATGGATTGATCTCCAGGTTGAGGAAACTACATGTTTAAGTGTGAGAAACTGACTGGTATGGGGTGAGGGCCCAGAGAGGTGGGCTAGCTAGCTGGGCTAGAGGTAGGGGTTCCAGGGCTTTTAGGACTGATCAAGAAAGAAGATACTGACCACAAAGTGGCTCTATTTGGGAAATGTTTTGAGTCCCTCACAGCATAAGATCATCCAGAGGGAGAAAGAGGGTAAGGAGAGGAGGGCAGATGAACTTGGAGGGAAGGGGGTTACAGAGATGGGGCTGACGTGTTTGGTGATATCACTCAGCAGCCAGGCCAAGGTCTGTGGATCAGAGAGCTCTGAAGGGCAGCTGTGGCTTGGTATCTTCGTGTCCTGGGGCTTATCTTACCTACGGCTAGCAGTGTCTGGTGCAGGTTTGCAGAATATACAAAGCAGGCAGGCTCTAAGTGGCTAAATTCTACTTATTAAGGCTATGTTTAAAACAACTGGATGTGTCAAAATTTGAGTTTGGTTCCAGTGGTTTCTGAGCTACCAGGTCTCAGCCTGCTGTGAAGAAATAAACAACTTAGGGACCAATATACAGATGCCATCTTTGGCTCATTTATGATAAGTAGACAAGCAAAGCTTTTCTCAGTGTTGCTTGGTGGTCTAAATTGGGATCAAATCCATGTCTCTGGTCTTTTGTTAAAATCTTGATCTAACCATTATCAGCCCAGACATTAAGAAGACATGACATGTCCCTTAAAAGACACACACATCCTCAAGTATACACATGTAACAGTATGACACTACACAGAACAGGCTAAGCAACATTTTTTTGAGAGAATTATTAGTTGGTTGATCAATGACTGTATACAAAGATGACATGGGTCAAAGGGACACGCCTCAAAGTGGCTTCTCCTATCTCAACTGCTATTCAGGGAAATACCAGGAGCCGCAGGGCTGGGTGGGACTGTGAAATGCACAGCAGGCGAATGTTGGCTTTGAATCCTGGAAGCAGCCCTGTGGAAGATGGTTCCAGATCTCTGTAAAATTATCTTACCAGAGCTATTTTAACTTATTGCACAGGGGGACTGAAAAAAAAACAGTGATTAGTAAACACTGTAATTGTAACTGGAAAAAAAAATCTATAAATTGTGAAAATAAGACATAAGCAGCTAAACTCAATATGCTAATGTTCGTAGGAGTTGTGCCATCTTCTGGGAGGTCTCTGACCTCTCCCTGCTCATCTTACTCACCTCACATCTGTATCCACCAATGAAGTCCCTGCAGGTGGCTCCGTGCTGGCAAGGATTGGACGAGCACTCATCCAGCTGATCCTCACAGTAGCTCCCGGTGTAGCCCAGGGGGCACTGGCAGTGATGCGAGTTGCCAGCACTGATACAGATGCCTGAGTGCTGGCACAGGCGGTCAACGGGCACCCCTGGGAAACCCAGTGGAGGAAGAAACATCACGGAAGGGCACACAACACGTCAGGTTCAGACCAACTAATCTAAGCCGGTTGACACATCAAACTTTATTATTGTCTAGTTCACAATCCTCGGTACCAGTTTTATATTAAAAATAAACAAGCCCTGAAAGTGGAATATGCCTTCCTTTCACTTCAAATACCTTTCTTTTTGGAATCTCTAGAGCTGTTCCTCTGCCCTTTCACCTTCTGTTTCAGACCCTTTCTCCAGAGTCTTCTCCATCCACTCCTGTCTTCTCTTCCCTCTCCTCCCATGATAACAATAGTTGCCCTAAAACGCTGCTGGTCAGTCAATACTTTGTGGACGGACCCTTGAGTCTGAGGGGGCACAGCTCACCTCTGTGGGAGGCCGCAACCTCACAGGAGACATTGGGCACGTCACAGTAAGCACCAGCCCATCCAGACGGACACAGGCACCGGGACTGTGCTTTTTCCTGAATGCAAGTACCTTTGTTTTTACATGGAGACCGACTGCAGAGGTTCACCAGGGTCTGAAACAGGGGCATACACATACATCAACATCCAGACACCAGAAACGAAAAAAAAGTTACACTGCGTTTTAAGAAATCAAACTAATTAATAATTTAAAAAAAGAGGCCTCACCCAAGCCTTAAACTTAGATCCACTGTCCCCGGATAATCCAATCATTTTATACAGTCTAATTCCTTTTAGCTCTGCTATTTAAAAATTCTTACCACACAAGTTTAAGAATTTGAGGAAGCCCAATAGGTTAAGTCATCCCCTAGGCCACACTTACATCTAGAAACATGGCCACCCTATGGGGCTAGAAAGAAAGAGAGAGTTAAAGTTGTCAGACAGCTCCTACGTGCTGCTCCTGAGTGAGAAATCCACGTGGGGCTTGATCAAGTCTGTCTGCGGTGAATATGAGTGAAAGGACTTAAAGCCTGTTAATAAACCTAAAAACTGTCAAAGAGCTTATGTGATGGGAGAAACTCAGGCTTATGAAAAGCATGAGACAAAGACTGTAAGTGAACTAGCACCTTCTCCAAAACTCACATGGGGTGGCCTGGCCCCCGGGGAGAGGAAGGCCATACTCAACAGTACAGACCTTTTGTGAAAGAAAGGGGGAAGGGCAGAGCGCTCCACGAGCACCTGTAGTCTGCACTGTGAGAACAAGCAGGAGCCCTGTGAAGAACACCCTCCTGAAGGGCGAGCTGGGACTAAGCGAGAGAGAGGCATGGACATATATACACTAGCAAACGTAAGGTAGCTAGCTAGTGGGAAGCAGCCGCATAGCACAGGGAGATCAGCTCGGTGCTTTGTGACCACCTAGAGGGGTGGGATAGGGAGAGTGGGAGGGAGGGAGACGCAAGAGGGAAGAGATATGGGAACATATGTATATGTATAACTGATTCACTTTGTTATAAAGCAGAAACTAACACACCACTGTAAAGCAATTATACTCCAATAAAGATGTAAAAAAAAAAAAAAAAATACCCTCCTGATCCACAGAATCAGCAACAAGCTGTTTAACAGGCAGAGGTGCTTATAGCACCTTTGCTTACAGCAAAGCCTTATCGAAGTGTACTCTGTAAGTCTAGTTAAACGCGGCCATTTATTCCTAAGTTCTTTGGACTGCTGTTATTCTATCATGTACCATTGTTTGAGAGGTAAAGCTACATAAAATTAAACACAATGCTGTTTGGTACGCAACCTTGGAAAAGTTACTTTGCCCCTCTGGGGCTCCGTTTCTTCTTCCATGAAATGAAAGGCTAGACCAGTCAGCTCTGAGGGGTCCTTCCCTTATAAGAGTCTATGAAAACGTATATTATTATAAATAGTTGAATTTAAAAGACATGTGAATAGCTTGGTTTTGAGACTGTTACAATATTGCAAGACATGATAATTCTCATTATCCCCTTAGATGTTGTACCTGAATTTTTAAAATCGTATTTTGATTGTTCTTTATTTCCCTTTTTGTATTTCCTAAATGATATCTATGTGCTTATTTCCCACATGCATTTTCTGCAGTTCTTGGTTAGCCTGTTATAACAATTTTATATTTGTTAATCCACGTAATCTTGCCAGTGTCACCATTTTGGAATCTACCAGCTATTAAGAAGCTCTCCAGATTTATCTCAGGGACATCCCTAAGACCCAGAACTTTCTCTTTTGGGTGGGGCTTATTCTGCCTAGAAAAGTAATAGGTGTAATATTCAACTATTCTGAGGGAGCTGAATGAATGGGATGGGGTCTAATTACCTGACAGTTTTTCCCAGTGTAGCCCAATGGGCAGATGCAGCGGTAGGTACCCAGGCCATCAACACATACTCCTTCATTCAGGCATGGATGAGAGTTGCATTCATTGATCTCATGGAGGCAGAAGGGGCCAGTGAAGCCCACAGGGCACAAGCAAGAGAAGGAGTTAATCCCATCGATACATGTGCCACCGTTGAAACAGGAGCTAAGAAGCAAACAGGGAGAACAACATTAGCTATGCAATCTGGTTCCTCTGACCTGCTATTTAAAAACTAAGGTTCCTGGAATCTAAGATATTACAGAGGCAAATACTCCTGAGCACCCAAAACTCCTATATCCAGTAAACTTTACCTTTTTCCAAACTAGAATGGGCACCAGTCAGCCTGAATCTCAGCTTCCTTTGCACAGCCAAAAAGGTTAGAGGAGTATTTAAAAGTCTGAGCTTATTAGAGGCTGAGGTTCCTAAAGAAAGTGAAGGTTTCCAAGTTTTACCCCGTGCTTCTGTAGCTTTCCATGTCTCAGATTTCATTTTATCCCTAAGTCAATTTAATTTATAAGGGAAGTGTTAAATAAATAGCTCTTGACTCTAGATTTCTTTATGGAAGAGAAACAGAACAAATTTGTTGATAATTAAAAAAGAAACAAACCTCCCAGAAATTACTTAAAGAGGGATGACAAATCTGCAAAGAAATAGGAATTTCTTAATTGTCAACTAAAATGAACAAGAGACCAAAAGGATATGGAATAGAATTATAGCTCTTTCTGTTTCCTATGCAAGCAACAAATGATGATCCATCTCACTAAGTTGTTTTTTTTCTGCGGTACGCGGGCCTCTCGTTGCTGTGGCCTCTCCCGTTGCGGAGCAACAGGCTCCGGACGCGCAGGCCCAGCGGCCATGGCTCACGGGCCCAGCCGCTCCGCGGCATGTGGGATCCTCCCGGACCCGGGCACGAACCCGTGTCCCCTGCATCAGCAGGCGGACTCTCAACCACTGTGCCACCAGGGAAGCCCTCTCACTAAGTTTATCAACCTCTAACCTTTGAGCTTGTAACTACATGTCTACAAGGAATCAGGAACTAGGAAATAAGAGGTGATTATGGGGTGGGATCCAAGTGGATGCCTTATGCCTGTCCCTTGATCCCAGTACTGTGCTCTGTAGTTTCCTCTTGTTTCTCCCTTTGCCCCTAAGACACTGGTGCCTGAGGACACGGGCTGCTCACCTCTCAGTGCACTCGTCAATGTTGTCCTCACAGTGGACTCCATCAAATCCCGCCTGGCACTTGCAGGTGTAACTGTTGACATAGTCAGAGCAGGTCCCTCCGTTCTTACAGGGTTCACTCAGACACTCATCCATGTCTGTCTGACACCTGTCCCCAGTGAAGCCCGGAAGGCATAGGCAGGAGAAAGTATTCACTCCGTCTACACAGGAACCTCCATTCTGGCAAGGATCTAAGCCATTGCACACAAGAATTAGAACTCTGAACAGCAGCATCAAGTTAACCTTAGACTCATAAAGGTGAGTACCCTGCACTGAGTCACACAAAGAACAGAAACAATTCTGACTTTTCTTTGCATCTATTTTGCCCTGACTCCTCCGTTTATGAAAATGAATGCAGTAACACTTCCCTGAGATTCTTAATAATAAGAATCTGTTTAATACCTGGAATGAACTCTCCATATACCACTAACAGTTTTGCAAACTTAATAGTCATAAAACTTGTATTTGTCCCACAAACTTGCATTTGTAAATCAAATATATGCCCCAATACACAGAATCTCAGAAGTATCAATAAAGATTTTCAAAAGGTGTATGTGGTGGTGGAGTGGGTTGGGTAGGCTGGAATAGATAGTAATCAGCCCCCTGCGCTAATCTATCTTTGCTTTCTTTTCCCTCCCTCTCTTCCTTTCTTCCCTCATTTCATTTTTCAAATGCACACAGAACATTTACCAAGACAGACCATACACTGGGCCATATGACATGCTTTAATAAATTTAAAGTAATTCAAATCATGTGAAGAATGTTCACTGATCACAATGGAATTAAACTAGAAATCAGTAACAAAACCTACCTGGAAGGAATCAGCAACAAAAGATATTTGGAAACTAAAGAACACACTTCTAAATAACTTATGAGTCACAGAACAAAACCAAATGGAAACCTGAAAGTATTTTGAGCTGAACGAAAAGAACATGACACATCAAAATTTGTGAAATACAGCTAAAGCTGTATTTTGAGTGTTTTGAGGGAAAATGGATAGCATTAAATGCTTATTTTAGAAGTAGTAGAATGCAACAAAATCTAAACTTCCATCTTAAGAAACTAGAAAAAGAAGGGCAAACTAAAACCAAAGTAGGCAATGAAAAGACTAAAGAGCAGAAATCAATGAAATAGGAAACAGTAAAACAACTGAGAAAAATCATGAAACTAAAACTGGGTTCATTTAAAAGATTATAAATAAATACATACCTACATACATAAGTACACATAATACAGAAACAGATAGGCAGATTACTAAAACCAATAATGCTCCACCGAGAGCAAGCAGATGAAAAAAGAGAGAAGACATAAACTACCAATATCTGAAATAAGAGAAGGGAAATAACCCCATTTTAAAATAAACATTAAAAGTACAATAAAGGAATATCATGAAAGACTCAATGCCAACAATTCTGACAACTTAGATAAAGTAAAACTCATTCCTTGAAAGATGCAAATCACCAAAGCTCAATGAAAAAGAAATAGATACCCTGAACACCTATTAAAGGAATTAAATTTATAATTAAAAACCTTCCCAGAAAGAAAATTCCAGGCCTAGATGTTTAGAAGAAATGATACTAATTCTACTCAAAGTCTTCCAGAAAATAGAAAGGGAACACTTTCTGATTTGTTCTATGAGGCCAGCATCACCCTCTTATCAAAACTTTACAAATACAGTATAAGAAAATTAGAGAACAACATGCCCCATGAACACAGATACAAAAATCCTTAGCAAAATTTGAGTAAATAATATCCAACAATATATGAGAGAGATAACACATCATGACCAAGTAGAATTTATCCCAGAAATTTAAGGTCAGTTCAACATTTGAAAATCAATTAACATAATTCACTTACATTAAAAGACCTTAAAAAACAGTATTACCACCTCAAGAGATACTGAAAAATCATTCGAAAGAAAAGTAACCTTCATTCATTATTAAAAGGAAGAAAATTCTCAGCCAACTGAAGGTAAATTGCAAAATTCTCACCAAAGTGAGGTAACTTGAGGTAAATTCCTCAATTTGATGCTTTTCCCTTAGAATCAAGAACAAGGCAGGACCGGCTTCTCTCACCACTTCTATTCTGCATTTACTGAAGTCAGTGCAATAATGCAAGAAAAATAAATAAAATGCGTACAGATTTAGAAATAAACGAATACAGAAAAGAAATAAAAGGTATAACAGTTGTATTTATTCAGAAATAACATAGTGTATTATCTCTATAAAAAAATCCTAGGAATCTAAACTAAACCAGAAGCTATACTAATCTGGAATTAATGATAAGTGAGTTTAGCAAGATTACAAAACAGAATTACTCATTAAAACCTTTAGAACTCATATTCCCTCTCTTCAGAAAAGAGTTTTCATTATATGATTCTATTTATATAAAACTGTAAAAAAATTCACACAAATCCATAGTGACAGAGAGAGATCCCTGGTTGCCTGGGACAGGAAAGTGGAAAGGAGAGTTAAGTTACAAAAGAGATGAGAATACTTTCAGGGGGGTGGACATGTTCAGTATCTCGAGTATTGGTTTCAGTTGTCGTACAGCAAGACTTATTGACTGGTACATTTAAATACTGGCAGTGTGCTGTATGTTAATGATACTTCAAGAGATGTGCTTTTCTAAAAAAGCTTTCATAGCATTGTCCCCACTTCGTCAATGTACAAAAATCAGTAAGGCAATACTTAGAAGTGACTATCCTGCCTTAACTCCTAAAGCCACTGGCTTCAAAATGAAGATTTTTAAAGTACAAAGACTAAAGACACGTGGTAAACTACTGGATGGCCCATCTCGGCACTGAGAGGTGAGTGCCTCCGCTGAGTTCTGCTCTGCTCCCTATGCTCTCCTCTCCCTCGGGGGCTGAGGAGCAGGCTGGCATACTCACTGGCAAGGCAGTCATCGATGTCCTCCTCACAGTCCATACCACTGAAGCCTGGAGGACACTCGCACATGTAGCTGCCCTGGGTGTTATGGCAGAGACCATGGTTCATGCAGGGCTTGGAGACACACTCGTCAATGTCAACTGTACACCGCTGACCTGGAAACACAGGGGCAATGAACGGTCCAGTCTTTGGAAGTTGATTCCCACAGAAATGTATGTGGGGCCTGAGCTTCAGCTGGGGTAGGTGGGGCTACTCCAAGGATATTCCGGTTGGTCTCCTGCTTCTGGAAGTCCCTTAAGGCTTCTGTGCCCCTAGCAGTTGATGTTACAATCCCCTGTAGAACATCATGGTTTCAGACTCTGGTGGGAGTCCTCTAGCCCCAGAGACATGCAAAATGGAAAGGCTTTCTAAAACATTCCAGTTAGCAGCTTCTATACATGGCCTCCGTTCTTAACAAAAAAGGGCAAGCCTCAAAAGACCAGGTCCTCCGTGTCATCAGATAACCTGACCACTTTGTTTAAGGCTCTTGGTTTCCCCATTCCCATGTTGTTACCTTGCCAGCCAGGAGCACACAGGCAGGTGTAACTCTCAAAATTTGGTGCCTCTTTGCAAACACCAGCATTCTCACAAGGGTTTGGGGAACAGGGAGCTAATACAGTCTGACAGTTCTTTCCTGTAAATCAAATGACAGAGTTCATTATAGAGAAAAATTCCAAGGAAACTGAAACTCCCCCCCACCCCACCAAATCCTATACTGAAGGATGATCTCTGAATTCAGGTCTAACGTAATGGATAAGAGCTTTGGAATCTGAGAGACCTATGGACTTTTGTGTCTTGGCTCTGATGTGATTACTAACAGTGTGATTTCAGGCAAGTTATCTTCTCTGAGCTTCCACATAAATAAGATGGGAATTAGGATGCTATATAACTCATAGAGGCTTTTTGTGGATTAAATGATAAAATGCTTACAAAGTCCTTATTAGCATAGGGCCCAGTACCTAGAGTAAGTACTCAACAACTGTTGGGCTGCTGTCATCTTCATATTATTATCACGAGGGGTTACATGGATTTGGAATCCTGCATCAATCAGGGGTGACAGTTTCTGCATCTTCATAGCTAAGATTCAGCTACTCAGATGCTTAGCCACACAGATCTACCTTCACATGAGCGGGGAAGAAGTAACACAGCCACCTACTCCTCAAAACCTCTGCCGGCCTGTTCCAGAAGGCAATGGGGTTGATGAGAAGGCCACCAGAGGTGGAAAACAGTGAAGTAATTCTGAATGCCTAGTAACATCTCTCCTTATATCAACAACATGACATTGATAGTTGCCCATCAACATTTCCTATCTTAGTATACTGAATATAAGACTCCAGAAAAAAATTAAAAGAATGCTTTTATTAAAGGGGAGATAGGCTTTTTCCAAGACGGCAGAGGAGTAGGAGGACGTGGAGTTGCCCTCTTCCCACAAATGCACTGGGAATACATCTACAAGTGGAACAATTCTCCCAGAGCACCTGCTGAACACTAGCAGAGGACCTTGGACACCTAAAAGGACAAGAAAGATCGCCACATAACCAAGTAGCATGAAAGAAAGAAGAAGGGAAAAGGAAGAGGAGAGGAAGCAGGATGGGACCTGTACCCCTGGCAGGGAGATGAAGGTGAGGAGAGGTTGCCACATCTGGGGAAGCTTCCTCACCGGCAGGGAGATCAGCTGGGACAGAAGGGGAGACTTGGAGACTCAGAGGAGAGCCCGGCAACTGGTCTGTGGCAGGCAGGACACAGTGAGACCTATGCAGATGGTCCATGCCACAGCCCTGTGCCACCCAGCCTGAGACGGGTGCCTGCAGGTGCACACGGGGGCTGGGTGCCAGAACGTGGGGTTTGGAGAGCAGACCTGGGGAGGGGACTGCTGTTGGATGTGAGGAGACAGCCTGAAGGGACGGGAGTGAGGAGCTCTGCAACCAGGAATGCTTGTGGAGGAAGCCCGGACCGCCACAGAAGTGAAGGCCACGTGCAAAGGGCAGGGTCGCCATTGTGCAGCCTCTCTCCTCGTGAGGCGGCCCCTGCCTCCACGGGCACAAGGGAGGGCTCCGGCTGGAGGCCGTTTGTGCACCCCCTTCCCTTGCTTCCTCTGCCCCCATCCCCCACACCCCAGCCTGGACAGCACGCTGGCCCCCGTCGCCACCTGGGCCCCTTCCAGCCTGACGAGCTCGTGTGCTCCGGCCACCTCTGGAGCAGACTCCGGTGAGAGGATCACACACAGAGGTGGGGCTGAAACCACAGCTGAGCCCCAGGGCCCGTGTGACTAAGGAAGAAGACCTTAAGCCTCTCCTCACAGCTACACGAACCCAGAGTTACACCTCCTCTGATGGCTTCCTAAATTCAGCGCCTGCGAGACATCCCAAAGGACAAGTGCTCTTGCAGCTGGGATGGGTCTGGCTTTAGCAGCTGTAGGCTTTGTGGGCACATACACAGAGGCTGGGCCAGGTCAGAATCTGAGCTGCCACCACAGCTCCCACAGCGGGTCCAGGTTCATTACTACTGCAGTCCCGGGACCTGACTTCAGTGGATCTGCGCCAGTGGCCTGGTGGAAACAATGCCTGAGAGTCACCAGGGCCAACTGCCAGCATACCCACAGTTACAGTGAGACCAAAAGCAGTGCCAACAACAGTGTACTTTGTGAGCCTGCACAATGGGCAAAAGGGGACACAATAGAGCACATTCACGGGTGAACAGCTCCAAAGGAGGAAAACTCAGTGACTCCTCTCCCAGTGGGAGCACTCCAATCCCACCTTCCTTGCACTGCAGATCAAAAACACAGTTAAGAAACAGATCTAGGGGCCTCTACTCCAACAACTAGGGATCAGGCCCTGCCCCTGACAGGACAGTGACAACCACAGAGCAAAAAGGAGGCCCTGCTCAATATCCAGGACCAGCTCTGATCACCACAACACCAACCAAACTCCCTATCAAGGGGATAATGGTACAAGCCTCTGGACCAACCTCACCCACCAGGGGGCAGACACAAGAAGCAAGAGGAACTACAATCCTGCAGCCTGTGGAAAGGAGAACATAAACACAGTAAGAGTGACAAAATGAGAAGTAAAAGAAATATATTGCAGACAAAGGAGCGAGATAGAAACCTATAAGAACAACTAAATGAAGAGGAGATAGGCAATCTACCTGAAAAAGAATTCAGAGTAATAATAGTAAAGATGATCCAAGATCTCGGAAAAAGAATGGAGGCACGGCTCGAGAAGATATAGGAAATGTTTAACAAAGACCTAGAAGAACTAAAAAACAAACAGAGATGAACAATACAGTAACTGAAATTAAAAATACACTAGAAGGAACCAATGGCAGAATAACTGAGGCAGAAGAACAGATAAGTGATCTGGAAGACAGAATGGTAGAAATCTCTGTGGTGGAACAGAATAAAGAAAAAATAATGAAAAGAAATGCAGACAGTCTCAGAAACCTCTGGGATAACATCAAATGCACCAACATTCAAATTATAGGAGTCCCAGAAAAAAAAGAGAAAGGGCCTGAGAAAATATTTGAAGAGATTACAGTCAAAAACTTCCCTAACATGGGAAAGGAAACAGTCACCCAAGTCCAGGAAGTACAGAGAGTCCCATACAGGATAAACCCAAGGAGGAACATGCCCAGACACACAATAATCTAACTAACAAAAATTAAATACAAAGAAAAAATATTAAAAGCAACAAGGGAAAAGCAAGAAATAACATACAAGGGAATCCCCCATAAGGTAATCAGCTGATTTTTCAGCAGAAGCTCTGCAGGCCAGAAGGGAGTGGCATGATATATTTTAAGTGATGAAAGGAAAAAACCTACAACCAAGAATACTCTACCCAGCAAAGCTCTCATTCAGAGTTGATGGAGAAATCAAAAGCTTTACAGAGAAGTAAAAGCTTTACAGAGAAGCAAAAGCTAAGAGAATTCAGCATCACCAAACCAGCTTTACAACAAATGCTAAAGGAACTTCTCTAGGCGGGAAACACAAGAGAAAAGAACAAAAGAGGAAAGGAAGAAAAAAGGATCTACAAAAACAAACCCAAAACAATTAAGAAAATGCCAATAGGCACACACGTATCAATACTTACCTTAAATATAAATGGATTAAACGTTTCAACCAAAAGACACAGACTGGCCAAATGGATACAAAAATAAGATCCATATATATGCTGCCTACAAGAGACCCACTTCAGACCTAGGTACACATACAGACTGAAAGTGAGGGGATGGAGAAAGATATTCCATGCAAATGGAAATCAAAAGAAAGCTGGAGTAGCAATACTCATATCAGACAAAATAGACTTTAAAATAAAGACTGTTACAAGAGACAAGGAAGGACACTACATAATGATCAAGGGATCGGTGCAAGAAAAAGATACAACAATTGTAAATATATATGCACCCAACATAGGAGCACCTCAATATACAAGGCAAATGCTAACAATCATAAAAGGGGAAATTGACAGTTAACACAGTAATAGTGGGGGACTTTAACACCTCACTTACACCAATGGACAGATCATCCAGACAGAAAATTAATAAGAAAACATAAGCCTTAAATGACACATTAGACTTAGATAGACTTAACTGACACTTATAGCACATTCCATCCGAAAGCAGCAGAATACACTTTCTTCTCAAGTGCACATGGAACATTCTCCAGGATAGATCACATCTTGGGTCACAAATCAAGCCTTGGTAAATTTAAGAAAACTGAAATCATATCAAGCATTTTTTTGACCACAACATTATGAGATTAGAAATCAATTACAGGAAAAAAACCTGTAAAAAACACAAACACATGGAGGCTAAACAATATGTTACTAAATAACCAAGCGATCACTGAAGAAATCAAAGAGAAAATCAAAAAATACCTAGATACCATGAAAACACGATCATCTAAAACCTATGGGATGCAGCAAAAGCAGTTCGAAGAGGGAATTTTATAGCAATACAATCCTACCTCAGGAAACAAGAAAAGTCTCAAATAAACAATCTAATACACCTAAAGCAACTAGAGAAAGAAGAACAAACAAAACCCAAAGTTAGTAGAAGGAAAGAAATCATATAGATCAGAGCAGAAATAAATGAAATAGAGACAAAGAAAACAATAGCAAAGATCAATGAAACTAAAAGCTCGTTCTTTGAGAAGATAAACAAAATTGATAAACCTTTAGCCAGACTCCTCAAGAAAAAGAGGGAGAGTACTCAAATCAATAAAATTGAAATGAAAAAGAAGTTACAATGAACACCACAGAAATACAAAGGATCATAAGAGACTACTACAAGCAGCTGTATGCCAATAAAACGGACAACCTGGAAGAAGTGGACAAATTCTTAGAAAGGTACAATCTCCCAAGACTGAACCAGGAAGAAATAGAGAATATGAACAGACCAATCACAAGTACTGAAATCGAAACTGGGATTAAAATTCTTCCAACAAACGGAAGTCCAGGACCAGATGGCTTCACAGGCAAATTCTATCAAACATTTAGAGAAGAGTTAACACCTGCCCTTCTGAAACTCTTCCAAAAAATTGCAGAGGGTGGAACACTCCCAAGCACATTCTACGAGGCCACCAACCCCCTGATACCAAACACAGGCAAAGATATCACAAAAAAAGAAAATTACAGGCCAATATCACTGATGAACATAGATGTAAAAATCCTCAACAAAATACTAGCAAACCAAATTCAAAAACACATTAAAAGGCTCATACACCATGATCAAGTGGGATATATTCCAGGGATGCAAGGATTTTCCAGGATCCGCAAATCAATCAATGTGATACACCACATCAACAAATTGAAGAATAAGAACCATATGATCATCTCAATAGATACATAAAAAGCTTTCGACAAAATTCAACACCCATGTATGATAAGAACTCTCCAGAAAGTGGGCATACAGCGAACCCACCTCAACAAAATAAAAGCTATATATGACAAACCCACAGAAAACATCATTTCAATGGTGAAAAACTGAAAGCATTTCCTCTAAGATCAGGAACAAGAAAAGGATGTCAACTCTCACCACTATTATTCAACATGGTTTTGGAAGTCCTAGCCATGGCAATCAGAGAAGAAAAAGAAATTAAAGGAATCCAAATTGGAAAAGAAGAAGTAAAACTGTCACTGTTTGCAGATGACATGATACTATACAGAGAAAACACTAAAAACGCTACTGAAAACTACTAGAGCTCATCAATGGATTTGGTAAAGTTGCAGGACACAAAATTAATACACAGAAATCTCTTGCATTTCTATACACGAACAATGAAAGATCAGAAAGAGAAATCGAGGAAACAGTCTCATTTACCATCACATCGAAAAGAATAAAATACCTAGGAATAAACCTACCTAAGGAGGCAAAAGACCTGTACTCAGAAAACTATAAAGACACTGAGGAAAGAAATCAAAGATGACACAAACAGATGGAGAGGTGATACCATGTTCTTGGATTGGAAGAATCAATATTGTGAAAATGACTATACTACCCAAAACAATCTACAAATTCAATGAAATACTATCAAATTACCAATGGCATTTTTCACAGAATTAGAACAAAAAAGTTTACAATTTGTATGGAAACACAAGAGACCCTAAAAAGCCAAAGAAATCTTGAAAAAGAAAAACAGAGCTGGAGGAATCAGGCTCCCTGACTTCAGACTATACTACAAAGCTACAGTAATCAAGACAGTATGGTACTGGCACAAAAACAGAAATATAGATCAATGGAACAGGATAGAAAGCCCAGAGACACACCCACGCACCTATGGTCACCTAATCTATGACAAAGGAGGCAAGAATATACAACGGAGAAAAAGACAGTCTCTGCAATAAGTGGTACTGGGAAAACTGGACAGCTACATGTAAATGAGTGAAATCAGAACACTCTCTAATACCATACACAAAAATAAACTCTAAATGGGTTAAAGACCTAAGTGTAAGGCTGGATACTATAAAACTCTTAGAGGAAAACATGGGCAAAATGCTCTTTGACATAAATCACAGCAAGATCTTTTTCAATCAACGTCCTAGAGTAATGGAAATAAAAACAAAAATAAACAAATGGGACCTAATGAAACTTAAAAGCTTTTGCACAGCAAAAGAAACCATAAACAAGATAAAAAAACAACCCTCAGAATGGGAGAGAATATTTGCAAATGAAGCAACTGACAAGGGATTAACCTCCAAAATATACAAATAGCTCATGCAGCTCAATTAAAAGAAAACCAAAAACAATCCAATCAAAAAATGGGCTGAAGATCTAAATAGACATTTCTCCAAAGAAGACATACAGATGGCTAAAAAAGCACGTGAAAAGATGCTCAGCATCACTAATTATTAGAGAAATGCAAGTCAAAACTGCAATGAGATATCACCTCACACCCATCAGAAGGGCCATCATCAAAAACTCGACAAACAATAAATGCTAGAGGGGGTGTGGAGAAAAGGGAACACTCCTGCACTGCTGGTGGGAATGTGAATTGGTACAGCCACTATGGAGAACAGTATGGAGGTTCCTTAAAAAACTACAAATAGAACTACCATATGACCCAGCAATCCCACTCTGGGCATATATCTGAAGAAAATAAATACACTAATTCAAAAAGATACATGCACCTCAATGTTCAAAGCAGCCTTATTTATAATAGCCAAGATATGGAAGCAACCTAGGTATCCATCAATAGATGAATGGATAAAGAAGATGTGATATGTGATACACACACACACACACACACACACACACACACACACACACACAGAGGAATATTACTCAGCCATGAAAAAGAATTAAATTCTACCATTTGCAACAACATGGATGGATTTAGAAGATATTATGCTTAGTGAAATGAGTCAGACAGAGAAAGACAAATACTGTATGTTATCACTTATATGTGGAATCTAAAAAACAAGACAAACAAATGAATATAACAAAATCGAAACAGACTCACAGATATAGAGAACAAACTAATGGTTACTAGTGGGGAGAGGGAAGGGGAGTAGGGCAAGATAGGGGTAGGGGATTAAGAGATACATACTACTACGTATAAAATAGATAAGCTACATATATATAAGGTACAGCACAAGGAATATAGCCATTATTTTGCAGTAACTTTAAATGAAGTATAATCTTTAAATATACTGAATCACTACAGTGTACACCTGAAATGAATATAATGTAAATCAATTATACTTCAACAAAATAAAGTCAAATTACAACTAACTCAATTTAAAATTTTATCCTAAAATTTTGTATTCAGAAAGAAAACAATATTACCACAAATTTTCATCAATATCCCTAACAAGTTTTTAATGTGTCTGGTCAGAATAATGGCTCACAAGGAAAGGCAACGTTGCCTAGTTCCCTTCATGCTGGCCAAATTCAATGACACTTAGAACACTTAGTGACACTCAGCACTGAAATTTTAATCTGCATAGATTTCTAGTCTCATATAATTTCTCAAAATTCACAAGTAGTAAATTCTTTTAATAAGATCCTAATACGCAGAAAAACCAACAGCCAGCATTTAGTCAAATATTCTTATAGTATCTGAATAGCAAGAAGACAAATATTTTCAAGATGACCTGTGCACCTTAGTCATATTCAGGTAAGTCTCTAATGTGCCTGAACACAGTGACACCTGCTTATATCTCCCTACAGCCATCAATTCTCAGTCTTTATGGTTGTAAGTGAGATCATCTGCTCAGTACCAACAAATGTGATCAGCACTATCACTGTGAAATGGCATTATTTAGACTGTCTGTGGGCTTCCCCGGTGGCACAGTGGTTGAGAGTCCGCCTGCCGATGCAGGGGACACGGGTTCATGCCCCGGTCTGGGAAGATCCCACATGCCGCGGAGCGGCTGGGCCCATGAGCCATGGCCGCTGAGCCTGCGTGTCCGGAGCCTGTGCTCCACAACGGGAGAGGCCACAACACTGAGAGGCCTGCGTACCGCAAAAAAAAAAAAAAAAGACTGTCTGTCTGGGGATAGCTAGCGACCTCCGATAACTGATTTTATCAGTCAGGCTGGCTAAATGCACTCTCCCTGCATGAATGTTTCTTCTAAAGAGGTGGCAAAGTTAACAATGTAGTATCAAGTCTTTCAGGTAACAGAGGCAAGCTTCTGGCCACTCTGCCACTCCAAACAGCCTAGAGTCACTAGCAACAGCTATAATGAACAGCCTAAGGCTCCAGGGGAGTAAGAACTCAGCCATGCTCCTGCCTGCATGCTAGGCACTGGAGAAACATGCAAAGTCACTGTTCATGTTTCTGTTGTGTTCCCCACAGATGAAGAAAATGGCTGACGAAGAGGTAAACGAGCTACACAAATACAACCAATCACAAGATGGCAGTAATGAGGCAGGAGACTACAAAGAAACGTCCAGGCACACTCCTGTAATACCACCCGAGACAAAGAACACCTGATGTGCAACGAAGTCACACCCATGTCTTGCGTGTGTGTGATCGCCATCCCAGGGGTCGTACCTCTCTGAATAAGATGCAGTGGCAATGAACGTGAGGAGAAGAATGACAAGAGGACAAGCTTTGGATTCACAGAGACTTAGGGACAAACCCTAGATCTACCACTTACCTATGTGACCTTCAGCAAGCAACCTCTCTTTGCCTCAGCTTCCACATGTATAAAATGGTGATAGGAACGTCTAAATACTTTGTAGAATTATTGTGAGCACTAGATCAAATCATCCCTAGTATGTCAAGTGTCCGGCACATAGTAAATGACCAATAAGTGGTAGTTGTTGTGTTAGCAAAACTCAGACTAAGAGCACAGGCCAGAGAGACTCTGGGTCCGTTCAAATAATGACTAAACCATCAGCTATGTGTCAATTCCAGCCATATATAATTTTTAAAAATTTTCAAACCCTACAAAATAAAGGCAGCAAATGAGTCTCCCCACCACTTGCATCTCGAGAGGCCACCGTGCTTGCTCAGAGCTGAAGACCCAGTCAGTGAGGGCAGGAAGGGTGACGAGGGAGTGATTCCTCAGAGCGGCATCGATGCCCCACAGATCCCGCCTCTGAGACTCAGAGGTTTGGAATGACAAGGCAAGACCAAGCAACCCTTCTGGTCCTTGCACGTGCAGGACTCACCTGTGTATGGCAGCACACAGTGGCAGGTATAACCACTTATATCATCAAAGCAGGTTCCTTGGTTCAGACACGGATTCGAAGCACATTCATCAATATTCACCAGACAGTTATAGCCTGTAGACAGAAAAGGGGAAAAACCAAAGACAGTGAAACTCCGTTAGCCTCCTCATTACCTCATTTACTAAGCAAACCTCTCAGTGGTAAACATTAAACACCTCAGAAACTGCATTAACTTCTTCAGGCCACTGGAACACCTGTTCATTCATTTCAGTGTCAAGTCCCTGACACAGTCAGTCAAAAGTGCTTAATCCGTCAAAAAATGAATGGAAGAACAGTATATTCTAATAGCTTGAAAGTCTAATGCACCTCCAAACGTAAGTAATTTCTCCATTATGGACCACGAAGTTCATTAGGGTGAAGACCTACTGCTATATCTAAATAGAAGCTCTTTCTATACAGAGTATCTGGTCAGGGCTTAAAAACAGCCTGTAAGTTATCAAGGGATAAAATAGTCGAATACTTAATCAAAGCTTGTGATTTATGCCCACTCTTTCAAATGCACAGTCTCTACCATCGATGTGGTAGGGCTTCCGGAAGTCACAAAGCTGTTTCCCCTGATCCAAGACACGAAATCTACTCCCACTATGAAAAAGAGAAAAGTAAGGAAGCATCCATGGGGACAGGACTGTACTAAATGCCACACGCCTTTGCCCCTTCAGTAGGGCCTGACACAGAGCCTTAAGACTGAGGAACTACAGCACTGTACAAAAGAAAATGATGGTCTAGGAGTATAGAGGTCTGGGTTCAAACTGTACTCTGCTACTCAACAGCCGTACAACTCTGGACTTTACGTTCTGATTTTTATTTTGTTGATCCGCAAGTCTCAATGAGACAAAGAAATAAAAGTGTTTTTAAATCTATAAGTTTCTTTGCAGATGTAATATATCTGAATGTCAGAAAATTACTGACTAAAATGTGGTCTCAGAAAATTTTCAAGTAATCCAAGTGACACTGAAACATGCTGATGTATTACAGTAGCCTGGCACAATTCTGAGTGGTGAAATCAGTGACTATATGGATAGCGAAGTACAAATGTGAATGATTTACCCACAGGTTTCTCTCTCTTGCGTATCTAAGACAAAAGCAATGGGAGAAACACAACAGAGACAACTCAAAACGTGATTTTACACAATACCCGCTATTACGCGTTTTTCCAGAAGGCCATAGGTGACTAGGTATCAACTAAGAATATCTTAATGTGTAAGAGAATTTGCTGGAAAGGTTTTAAATACGTGGCTTCTTCCATGATATTATTGCTACAATTACAGTAAAACAAAATTTTCATTCTACTACCAATATCTCTTTCGAATTGACATAGAATCAAGCCTACACTGGAGCTTATAATTAGAACACCTGTCCAAAGTTGTATAAGTGGCGTTCTAGTTGCTCACCTTAAGTGGTACTGTTTCAATAACTCACCTCTCTGCTGGTCTGAAAACAGAATCCATGTATAAAGCTATTTATGTTTTTATTCCCCAACTGCCCTATAAATATTAAGTACTCAAATTATATTTGCTGCATGAATGAGAAGGAAAAAAGGGAAAGGAAGAAGTGAGCCAAGCCACATGCACCCACAGAAAGGCAGAGAGAGAAGGGAGATGAAAATAGGCACTTTTGCTTTCACCTTTAAAGCCCTTCTTGCAAGTGCACCTGTATCCATTCACCAGATTGTCACAGGTTCCTCCGTTCTGGCATGGATTAGAAAGACATTCATTTCTGTCCACTTCACAGTTGATGCCAACCCAGCCTGCATCACAGAGGCACTTGTATCTGAAAGAAGGCAGAGTTATTTACTGTTGGGGGATGAATGTACAATTGAGTCATAGTTGAAATACACCATTCTGAAACACTGAAGGACCAAGGAACTCTTGGGTAAGCTAATCTCATTTCTGATCCTCTATGGACCTATCCTTGGGTCACCGTGTGAATCATGTGGGCCCATCTGGAGCATTCAGTAAACACACCTTCCTGGCCCACAAAGATGCTAGAGAAACTAAGTAAGTATAGTGAGTTTTCATATGTAAACAGTGGTTGGTACAACAAATCAGGACAATCTGAAAGACACGTTAACACAGATAAATCTGCAGTTTCTTTTCTTCTATATAAACTAAAAGTAACGCGAGCCTTAGGATCACTTGTTTCTGGTGTAAAACAGACACCCAGGAAGTAGTGTAGTTATCAGAGACACTAAGCCACTCTGAAGAGCTCCTGGGATGTCTGACTTCTGAGACATGCTTTGCTCTGATCTGAATCCCTGCCCCCAGAAAGCACTGAGGGTACTGAGCAGGAAAAGGAACAAAAATGAAGGTATTTGAAATATATGCACATTGTTCACAATCTGAACATCATTAGCACTTAGAATGTGGTATCAGGAGATAATAGCCTCCTAGTCTGGAGATCCTTTAAAAAAAAGTAGGTGGGTTGGGATTCTTTGCAGGCTGCTATACTCTGAAACAGGAATACTGAGTTAATTCATCTTGGAAATAACTTGATTTCCTATTTACCTCTTAATACACTCTTCGTTCTTTCACCTGTTGTAAGCATGGCAAATGGTAATGCCCAGAGTCCTGTCCTCTGGCAAGCACAGCAAGAGTACACAACTATCTCATGGAACCTAACATCACACTCTGTGATTCTAGAAAATTACTTACCAACACATTACACAACTCTCAGGGGCTTGCAAACTGTGAGCATTTCATCAGGGCCATGTCTAAAGTTAGCTGAGACTAGATCTACTTCAGTGGCACCCACTGGTACCATGATAGAACAGAGTTGGGCTTTCTTTTTAAGCAGAGGGGAAAATCAAATAGAACATCCCTCAGAACTCAATCTTGCAATAACTACTAAAAGTGCAATTGCCAAAGACTCATAAAATTACCCTGGATTCCTCCCATGTGCTGACTACCCACATGAGGAAAGAGACGTTCCTCCTTATTTTCCACCTACTCAGTCACAGAAGGTAGAGAAGAAGTGGCGATTTGGTAGACTATGCCGCAGACTACCGAAATCTTCAGCGAGGTCTCAGCTCAAGTCCTGACTGACTTCTACAGGGTATGGCCAATACTAAAACTCAACTGACTTGACACAAGTCAATAAGAAACTATTAATACATGACAGCTACTCACCCACTGAGGCCCCCAGTACAGTTTCCGTGGACACAGGGATTGCTCAGGCACTCGTTCACCTGTGAGTAGCAGCTGGGATGATGGGGCCCCTCAGGGCATATACAGCGGAAACCGTTCACATCGTTGATACATGTCGCACCCTTGCGACAGGGATTGGAGGCACACTCATCAATGTCAATGTTACATCTCTGCCCTGTAGAGAAGGGAGACAGTTTTTGTCAAATACAAAATGCTTAGGGAATAGACACAGAACTATGAGATCTATTGTGTTGATACCTTCATCTTCATAGGCTATAAGATGCCTTGGGCACCGCATGTCAAGACTTAAGGAATAAGACATCCAACAGCCCTTAGTGCCATGCAAGGAAGGGGCAAAGGGCACTGTGCTTTGATAATAAAGTTAACAAAATGCTGGAACAGTGTTGTAGTGTTTTGACATGTATTTCTTCACTCCATCTTAGAAATGGGGAAACTTTACAAGGATTCAAAAAGAGAACATCAAATGTTACCAAAGCTGGCTGCTCTTCTTGTTGCTGTTTGGAGTATTCTCCAAGAAGCTTTCCTTATCACTGCTTTCCCCTGGTTTACTGCATTCATTTTCTCAGTTAGTCAATCTCTTACATTTCCATATATGGTAAATCTCAATTAACAGAAATGTTTCGTGAGTAGACTATTAATTTAATGATTAAACTGATTGAGAAGAAAAGCTATTTTACTTTCACTTTTAGAGTTGTATTAATCCATCTTCTGCCGCAGGAAGAAGAGTATTCTAAGCATAATTTTATTGTTCTCTGATCACTGAGAAAACCATCCAGGGTCTCTCAATCTAGACCAGTGGTTCTCAAACTTTAATGTGCAAAAAGAGTTGCTAAAAGTACTTGTTTTAAAAGGAGATCCTTAGAGCCCCAAAACCACATTTTAAATAATGTAGGTGAAACAGACAGACAAATACCGTATGCTAACACATATATATGGAATTTAAGAAAAAAAAAAATGTCATGAAGCACCTAGGGGTAAGATGGGAATAAAGACACAGACTTACTAGAGAACAGACTTGAGGATATGGGGAGGGGGAAGGGTGAGCTGTGACAAAGCGAGAGAGAGGCATGGACATATATACACTAGCAAACGTAAGGTAGATAGCTAGTGGGAAGCAGCCGCATGGCACAGGGATATCAGCTCGGTGCTTTGTGACCGCCTGGAGGGGTGGGATAGGGAGGGTGGGAGGGAGGGAGACGCAAGAGGGAAGAGGTATGGGAACATATGTATATGTACAACTGATTCACTTTGTTATAAAGCAGAAACTAACACACCATTGTAAAGCAATTATACCCCAATAAAGAAGTTAAAAAAAATAAATAAAGAATAAATAAATAATGTAGGTGATTCAAATACTACATTTTGAGAAACTCTGATGTAGACAATTATTAGTAGTTTATCATCAAATAATAATGTAAATGTTCAGAATATATGAAACTGAACTGAATATGTTCTTCCTCTAAAACATATCCAAGACTGCACTTTGAAAAGATGTCTGCTATAACCTTCACATTTATTTCTTTAAGTGGAATAAAGTATGCCAGTTACGTAAGAGTTTTGCTTTGTTAAGTTTTGAATAAATGATTTAACTGTATATTCCAAAATGATATAAAATTTTAAAATAACCCATAATTCTGTAAATGAGTGGCAACAAGCAACTGCTATGAAGGAATTTATAAATTTCTAAGAAGACAATTTTCTGATTTAGATAAAAACAGGCATTTTCATTTAAGAAAGAGCAACCCTGCATTTAGAACAGGAAATTCCAAATGAAATAGATACACACCCCTTTAAAGTATGGGTATTAACATTTTTTCACCCTCCACTGCTCTCTAAACCATTATTGGTGGTTCTTGAGGTAAAAACCCATAATCTGGTAGTAGTTGCTATTTTCCTCTTAAGTGTTTTATTAATAACTTATTTTAAAATACTACTTTCTTAGCTTCAACCTCTGATTTTTTTTGGTGTTTGCCACTGGCACCAAGATAAGAGCCAGAACTCTTCAACTGTAGCACTATCCTCAGCCTGCAATCCAGTGGAGAATGAGAGGAAAAAGCCTTTTCATTTTCTGTCCTTTTTTTGGGAAGAATCTTCTCAGAAGCCACTCCTCTCACATTTCCTTCATTTGCTTTTAAAAGCTCTTTGCAGAATCAATTTTCAAGTCATCTTTAGCTGAGAGGGTTGAGTGCCTCTTTGTGCAGTCTACTTGATGGACTGACAGCTGCTTCACTAGCAAGGTCTCATGCTTAAAGTAGCGTTAGAAACCCCAGCATCAGAAACACCCAGCACAAGCCTATGTGCCTTGTTGGGCTCAGTAACTACTGAATGAGAAATTCACCAATGTTTCTTATCTTGTAGGCAGGTGCCCAAAAAATTAGTATTTAATGAATGAAAGCATGGTATAGTCCTGACTCGAGAGTCTGGTGTTGGATGTCAGAAGTTCCATGTGTGATTCTGGTCATTCATTCAGCAACATTTTCTAAGTGTTCCCTCTGTGCTAGACACTGTTTTAGAAAATGCTGGCTAAAAAGATAATTAGGGAGGTCCCTGCCTTCTGGGAACTCACAGTCCTAGCAGTGTGACTCACTAGCTAAGACCATGGACAGATACATCAAGCTCTATCTTTCAGTTGCCTTATTTGTTAAATGAGAATAATAAAACTTCCCTATCTGCTTTTTTTGTTTTGTTAATTTTTAAATTAAGACATAACTGACATATAACATTGTGTAAGTTTAAGGTATACAATGTGCTAGTTTGATATATTTTATATATTGCAGTATGATTACCACCACAGAGTTAGCTAACGCCTCTATCACTTCACATAACTATCATTTCTTTTTGGGGTGAAAACAATTAATATCTACTCTCTTAGCAATTTTGAAGTTTATAATGCAGTACTGTTGACTATAATCACTATGCTATGCATTCTATCTCTATAACTTATTTATCTAGTTGCAAATTTGTACCCTTAAACAATATCTCCCCAATCCCCTACCCCCCAGTCCAGACCCCGGTAAACACCATTCTACTCTCTGGTTTTATGAGTTTGGCTTTTTTATATTCTGCACATAAGAGATATTATATAGTATTTGTCTTTCTCTGTCTCACTTATCTCACTTAACATAATGTCCTCAAATTCCATTCATGTCGCAAATGTCAGGATTTCCTTCTCTCTCACGGCTGAATGATATCGCATTGTATATACACAACATATCTTCTTTATCCGTTCATCCACTGATTTACACTTAAGTTGTTTCGCTATCTTGGCTACTGTGAATAATGTTGCTATGAACACGAGTGTGCAGATATCGCTTCGAAATAAGTTCCTTCAGATATATACTCAAGTGTGGGATTCCTGGATCATAGGATAATTCAATTTTTAATTTTTTGATAACTGCCATATTGTTTTTCCATAATAACTGTACCATTTTACATTTCCATCAACAGTGTATAAGAATTCCCTTCTTTCCACATCCTTGCCAACACTTGTTCTCTCTTATCTTTTTGAGAACAGCCATTCTTTCAGGTGTGACGTGATTATCTCACTATGGTTTTTTCATTTCCCTGATGATTAGTGATGTTGAGCATCTTTTCATGTACCTGTTGGCCATCTGTATGTCTTCTTTGGAAACAGAAGGTCCTTTCCCCTTTCTTCCCCCTGATTCTAAACATTTGTTTTCCTTCATCATTTATACATTTTTTGAATGTTTCTGATGAATGCAGTCTGGGTTCCGGATCACACTCTAAATCTTTTTAAAGGCATGATCTCATTTTCTACCACCTTTGCCACACTCAGTGCTCCTCACTCCCCTTGTGCTTAGCAGCGTGCCTGTTCAGGATATGCCATTATTCGCTTGACTACGGGCTGGAGAACCAAAAGCAACTGCATGTTCAACATTTATAAATTTATAAACATTTACACACCTTACTCCTGATTAGAAAATACTGTAAGAGATTTAGAGAGAGACAAGACTGTAAACCTCGTATCTACTTTTTAAATTGTATTTTGGTGATTTTATATAGTTGTATAATGACATTGTAATGAGGATTAGCTCTATTGGTAGCTACTCATGATTAGCCTTTCAAATGCTAGTTGAAAAACACTAGGGTTTGGTAGATTGTAAAGCTTTCAGAACCTCACCTGTTTCAGATGATACTGGATTTCAAAATACAAATCATGATTTACAAGTTAAAAATACAATCAGTCTGTGGCTAAATCATGTAACTCTGAGAATTAGAGTGAACATTGCCAATGTCCTCTATCTGGAAATTACTGGGTATTTTCCAATAGTATTTTCCAAAACTGGGTATAGCTACTCCTGACTAATGTGTTTTCATTTTTAATTGAGGTATAATTGACATAGAACATTATATTAGTTTCAGGTGTACAACATAATGATTTGATATTTGCATATATTGAAAAATGATCATCACAATTAGTCTAGTTAACATCTGTCACCATACATAGTTACAGAATTCTTTTTCTTGTTATTTGCCCAATTTTTAATTGGATTATTTGCTTCTTTACTATTGAGTTGTATGAGTTCTTTGTACATTTTGGATATTAACCCCTTATCAGATATATTGTTTGCATATATTTTCTCCCACTCTGTAAGTTGCCTTTTCAACTTATTGTTTCCTTTGCTGTGCAGAAGCTCATTAGCTTAATGTAGTCCCACTTGTTTATTTTAGTTTTTGTTACCTGTGCTTTTGGTTTCATATCCAACCTATGTACTTTCATGGACTGTTATAAGAAGTCAGCAAAATAATGGACATCAAGGTGAAACTGAAAAGTAGTTTATAAAACTGGGAAGTATTCTATAGAAGCACCACATGATTTCTTACTTTTCCTATTGAATCATTTAGTATAAAGAGGTCTGCAGAGAACAGAGAATTTAGTCTTAGAAAAAAAAACCTCCCTTAAATCTGCTCAAGCTGTTATTAAAATTGTAATTAAAAAATAGTAGTATTAAAATAAAACAAAGGCAAGACTAAAACACCTCATATTTACAGGTCATGAGTATATATCACAGTTGTCTCTGATATTTTCAGCAACTGACTTAAAAAAACAAATAGGAAAAACAGCTGTAGAAAACTGTTCCAAGAACAGGGTACCGCCCAGTAACCAAAACATTCCATTTCTTGGTTATGCAGTTTCATGCTACACCTTAAGTTTATTTTAGAATATTTTTAGCCCATGTCCTCCCTCTTTGACCTTCCTGATTTGCTAAATGTTAAAAAGAGAGAACATATGATTCACTGACATTTCCAAAAAATTTAAGACGAGTCTGAGGCTTACATATGTAAAAAGAAACCACAGCAGGGACCTACTTAGGCTGTCCAGTGAAGTGGGAATGAGTATGGACTCTAGAGTAGGACCCCCTGGGGTGGAATGCTGGCCGCAGTGCACTAGTACTGTTACTTAAGCTCTCTTGAGCTCTGGGTTTCTCATCAATACTGCAGAAATAATAATAGCAGTGACAATTCAATGAGGTTAGGCACTTAATTTAATGCCTAGCTCAAAATAAGGCCTTGAAAAATGCATATGTCATTCTACCTAGCAGGAATTTTTGTGTATTCAGTTGGCTGTCACTTAATGTTGGAGTAACACGTTTCAGAACACAGAAGTACGTCTGGCTATACCAGCAGTGCTGGGCACTAGATATAAGAGGTTTCATCACACCTGTCTTCTGAGTTATCTTCCACTGAGCAGATATTACGGTGACCCATGTGGGCCATAAGCATTCCTCTCTCATGTCCACAATCACACCAAGCAGTGCAAAGGCTTGTGAAGTACAGAGAGAGGTAAGTTTCCGGCAAGCAAGAGGTATCTCTTCACTTGGCTCTGATGGCCTTTTGACATCATAGTTTAAAGAACTCCATGGGAAGTTTCTCACATTGGTTGCAAATGAGCACATGGTATTTATTAAATGGTAACATCATTACGTAAGTGCCTGCTTCTATGTGGCACTGCCTAGAGAATGCGACAGGCACATTATATGCTCTCTGATGGTCCATTAACAAACGGATGTGTCAGTAAAAGCCTTCAGTAGAGGCTCAGTAACCTCTAGCACGTTTTCATCAGGAGCGTAATCTTATTAGCAACAAAAGAGGTCAAAGAGAAGATGCATGTGAGTTTGTGTGTGTGCACACATGGTGTGTGTATAAGTGTTCTAGCTGCTTATAATTTAGGAAGAATTATAACCAATTTTATCTTAGTCACTTACCTTCTTCCTCCTAGAGAGAAAAAAAACCTCTCTGTGCTAGCCAAAAATGGTTTGATCCTCCCAAGTTTTGGCCTTACCCAACCATCCCCCATAAGAGGAAGTACTCAGAAGAAAGCATTTAGTGTTTTCATAGAATTTTACCTTGGCCATGCCTTTACAGAAGGTATTCACTACTAAGTGCAGAAAAATAAGGGTGGCTTTGAAAGCTATATAATTCAAGTCTGAAAAGAAATTCTTTTCAGGGAGTTATAAACACATGGCCTAAAAACCCTAACTAATGAAAAGTTTCATGTTACAGTTTAGGGAAGCCCTGTAAGTAGAAAACTGGGCCAGAGAAGCACAGAATCAAACTTCTAACTTTCCAAGAGACAAAGAAATAGGAAATATTTGAAAAGTAATTTTTCTTTAGATGCCCTTTTCCCAAAGTGATGGGGCTGAAGGAGGAGTCACCCAACAAAAAGGAGCATTACCTGTGAATCCTGGCGAGCAGACGCAGCTGTAACGATTAACGCCATCCATACAGACCCCATGGACACAAGGGCTGCTTGCACAGTCATCAAAATTGATTTCACAGTTAACACCTGCAAAGATGAAAGCAAAGAGAAACCACGCAATATTAGCGCAGAAAATACCAATGATCTCTGCTTGTGATGCTAGGTGTTAAGAAATCTAAAGAGTATCCAGCCAACCCTGAATGCAGGAAAGGAGCAGTTCTCAAAGTGCAGTCCTCCAGGCCCCATCGGGGCATCATGAGGTCAAAAGGATTATATTAACCATGCTAAGCCACTATTTGTTGTTTTCATTGTGTTGGAATTTGCACTAATGATGCAAAAGCAATGGGGGCAGGACTGCCGGCATCTTAACAGGAATCAAGGCAGTGGCACCAAATTGTACTAGTGGTCTTTCTATTCTTCACCTCCATGTACTCGGTTAACACAAAACAAAAAGATAGCTTCACTTAAGAACGACTTTGGTCAAGCTGTCAAAATTCTTAACTTTATAATTTGATTATACCTTGACCCTTGAGTATACCTCTACTGTTCTGTGTGATGAAATGGAAAATATACATAAAGCAATTCTGTGGCATGCCAACCTTCAGAGCTGTCTCCAGGAAAAGCAGTTGTGTGATTGTTTGAGTACTGAACTGAAACAGTTGCTTTGTTCAAAGAATCCCATTTTAATTGAAAGAACAACTGACGGACAAACCAGGGCTATTCAGACTTAAGTATGTAGCAAACATGAAGTGAGAGAAATAAACCTGCCATTTCAAGGAAAACAACTGTGACAGTACTGTGCTCCAAAGATAAAATTTAAGCTTTCACATGAAAATTAGAATTTTGGAACTTGTATCTACTACTACAAGCTTGATACTGACTGTCCCTATGATGGGCTAACGTTCAGGATAAAGAGTCTGGTAACTTCGTTCTGGGGTATGCCGCCTTCCTCCTGGTCTGTTCCTCAGATGAATGGTAGAGTTTGGCTCTATTTAGGAAGGTTTAATTGTAGATATGGGTAACTAAATGGTAGAGATACACCAATCATTATTGTTACCATTATTCTCTAAAACTACTCATGACATTTCATTATTTATTTAACATGAATTTAGTGATGTGGTTGGGTATCATAGTAGAAGAATATCTTGGTAGTTTAAAAAGTCTAAAAATAAAGCCTGATAGTTAGGATATAAACTAATAAACGAAACTTCCACAACAAAATGCCATAGTTTTTATTCACTCACACTTTATATTAATATTTATTGATAATAATTACTATATTAACAATCTGTTGAGCCATTATCATGAGCCAAGTACTCTGCCTCCTACATTCCATAACTTTATTCTCCTCACTCCACTGGCAAATCAAGCTGTGTTACACCCATTTTATCATGAACCTGCACAATTGAGTCAGCACGGTTAGGACGTGAACCCAGCTCTCTGGATTCCATACACTTCACCACACCATACTGGTCATTCTGTGATTGATGAGGCTATACTGCCCTACTGGCCACAGATGAGGCAAGGCTTCAATATTCTTTGATTACAAATGGATACCTTTAGGAGATGTGTCTAGCCCTTGTTTGACAACCCCCGTTTACTCGCAATGGACCAAGGCAGGCCCCAAACAGCCATGGAGGTCCAATGTGACTCTGCCCCCAAATCCATGTTTCATTCTAGCAGGAAGAGACACCCAGCTCAAGCTGGGCCAATGAGATTATCTCACTGAGACGTTGGAACATGAACTGCGTGACCTATGGTCTGCATGTGGCCCTTACTTCCTGCTCATCCCCCCAAAGCCACGTTGTTCAATTCTCACTTGGCATCTGTAAGATACTTCTGTGTGCTTTCACAAAATTCTTTCTGCTTGTCTGTTTTGTAGTTGTTGTTTGCTTGTTTGTTGATGATTCTTTTAGCTAGTCAAGGTGGTTTCTGTGACTTGAAACCCAAAAACACTCACTGAAGATCACAGGTATCAAAAGCATCAAAAGTGATTCTGGGTAGTGTATTGCACTTTCAGTACTTAGTGAGTGAGAAACCACAATTATAACCAGCAAGTTGTAAAGCATCCCTCTATCCACACACTCATCCAAACTCCAACCTACCAACTCAGACTATATTATGAATGGGTTGTGGATTCTTATTCTAGATCTCGAGAGTCTATTCATAATGATGGATTGAATGAATCCTTTCACCCAGGCTCCTGGTACATGCCAGGTCTTTCTCTACCCATTACAGGCCAAGATCTCTTTATGTTGCCTGCATCTCTTTGGTTTAATACTCCAAACAGCCACAGGAATGGATCTGGCCGTTTTCTGAGAGAACCAGGGCCTTCCGTCTCTATGCTGCCTGCACACCACTGTTATTCACTGCTTGCCTTTCTCACTGACAGCTACTTTCACCTTGACTTCTCTCTCCTCCCCAGGGAACACACCTGACCCAACCTGGCATTATTATATAATCCCAGAGAAAACAAAGTGCTTGCCAGCCCACCACTCACCCAGGTGTCCAGTACATTTGTTGTAACGGGAACAACAGCAAAGCCTAAAACAGCCCCACCATTCTAAAGGCATCCATTCAATCGCTTGTAAATCTCTCAAATTTCTTTCCGTACTGCAATTTCTCATGTCGGGGGACCAGCCCGGAAGCAAATTGCTTTTGGAAGGTTTCACAAAGATCTATTCAGCTCTTTTACTGAGTTATCTAAACGTGGGGAGGGGGAAGGCATTTTCAACTGGGAAGGCATGGGATGTTTCTCGTATGCTTGAGCAACTCAAAAAGGACTTTGTTTTCAAACTTGGCATGTACGGGTTCCTGGATGAAGACCAGGCCTTTGACAAGTTTGAAGAAATGGATTTGGAAATAACAAGATGAAATGAGGGCAGCTAACCTCCTCCCCCACCTCTGCCCCCTACATAGGCCATTTTCCTTAAATGGAAAATGAGTTCTCAATAAATCACTCCTCGTATTGGCAGGTTCCCTTCTAACAAAGGCACACACTAGTTAATCTTCCACTAATACATTTTCCTTTGATCGGAGACACAGAACTTCTCTGTCCATTAACCACAGTTGTGACCATAATTATTCCTCAAATAAATAAAACAGGATCTACTGAAACCTGTGAAATGCTGCTGCCTGAGAAAACAATTCAACATTTCCCCAGCAAGGAGTAGCATGCCCTCACGACTAACGAACAGTCATTCAACTGGGGTCAGGAAACAGCAAGGAACTTGGGATGGGAAATGGCAGCTCTGCATTCTAACTGACAATGGAACATGTTGCAAAGTCTCTCCTCTCCTTTAGATTCCCCCCCCCAGATGGCCAAGGCCCACCAGCGAAAAATACCAGGAGAAAAGTGTCACATTAAAAATACTGGACTCTGGGCTTCCCTGGTGGCGCAGTGGTTGAGAGTCCGCCTGCCAATGCAGGGGACGCGGGTTTGTGCCCCGGCCCGGGAAGATCCCACATGGTGCAAAGTGGCTGGGCCCGTGAGCCCTGTCCGCTGGGCCTGCGCGTCTGGAGCCTGTGCTCCGCAACGGGAGAGGCCGCGGCAGTGAGAGGCCCGCGTACCGCAAAAATAAAATAAAATAAAATAAAATAAAATACTGGACTCTGAAACAGAGGAAAAACTATTGGAAGAACTGGAGGCAGGGAGGGAGGACCAACTTCATTAATCTGATTGAGGTGGAGGTTAAAGAAACAAAGACGATCAAATCAAGCCACAAAGGCAAGATGGCTTTCAATTTTAAATAATAATTTCAATTTTTTGAAGCGGTGTGCCTCCTTTTAATGAAAAACACATACATAAAGCCACCAGCTTTGCAAAGCTATTGTCTCTCATTCCTCTACTGGCTAGAGCCATCTGCCTCTGAGACACTTCTGGCCATGGCTTTGGCTGAGCCTCTCAGAATCAAGACTGTTTTTTAGTCTTGCCAAGAATGTCTGAGACATCTGCATAAATTGTTTCTGAAAAACAGTGAAAACTCCAAAGGAAATACGGCGTGGGCTTACCTGATGTGCCTGGCTGGCAGTTGCACTGGTAACCATTTACCAGGTCGATGCAGCGACCCTCATTCAAGCAAGGGCTGCTGTAACATTCATCTATCTGGTCGCTGCAGATGGCGCCCATGTACCCTGGATTGCAGACGCAGGTGTAGGAATCAATTCCATCCTGACACTGGCCATGGTGGCAAGGATCGGGGTCACAGTTGTCAATGTTCTCCTCACACAACACACCAGTGAATCCTTGGAAGAAATTGTACCAAAGATGCTTAAAAACCAAGGCAGACGTTGCATACCTGAACATAAATGTAGCCGGCATCCACTTATCCTACACATCCCAAGTCTTAAACAATTCATATTGCAGGCAATGAGCAGTTGGAACTGACTATCTGCATTGATTTATAAGGCAAGCCTAGAGAGTTTTGCTTAAAATAAAGTTTTTCAAGTCAAATTTGTAGAATTCAAATAGCTTTTTCTAAATAATAATTTCATTGCAGAGACGCTTTAACTGCATCTTCATTTAATATTGGACTTCAGTGGGGAATAGCTCTCAATATTTTTCCTTAATATATTTACCTCTATATTCCTTTCTTCCCAAACCCAACTGCATATACAGGTACTATATTAATGGTTTCATGTACCTTATCTTCCCAATTCTGACCTGAGAGGACAGAGAACTTTTCTCTGTTCCTCTCAACCTCCCAGGGATCTATGCATATACAGTAAGTTTTTAATAAATACTTGTTAAATAAAATGAATGAACAAGTTATGACAGTTAAAAGAAAAGGGACAAATAAAAGTTCCTTTATTCAACATTAAATCCTTTTAAAAGACTCTAGGAGGGCTCTCCTCCCGTTTAAACATGAGTTCAAGCTTTGTAAATTCTCTCCAGTGAAGGTTATTCTCCACAAGCATAATCTGGCCAGAGGAAGACAAAACCTGAAACCTCTCCAACCAGAGACAAACGTTTGTGAAAAGAGAAGAAAATTAAGCGGACCATCTGACAGGGCCCTCTCTAAGTAGGCCTAACAAGTGGTAATGTTCCAATACTACTGAAATAGTAATTCTCTGTGTTTATTGTTATGACTTAGTTTGCTTTTCTGTGATCACAAAAAAAATCATGCACATGATGCTTAAAATCCTTTAAGACTCCATCTTCTAAAATAAGAAAAAATATCTTGAATTACATTCATAACTCCTTTCTTAAACAGTCAGATGAAAAAAGAAACTGGGAATTCACGTTTGCTACTAATTTCTAGTCCTTTTCTACACAATGATGGTCTGTGCAGAAGCAAATGTGTAATAAGGGACATTTGGCTTATTCAAATCTACTCCCAAATTAGAAATGTCACCACAGATCAGAAATGTAGAATATTTGTAAACATTCTTTTTGACCCTGGTAGCAGAAGTCAGGAAAGAGGACCCAAACTTTCCCAGACAGGGCTCCCTCCCCCATACAAATACACATCCAACTCTCAAAGCATCAGTCATCTTTTATGCAGAAAACCTCTGCACTTGCACACCACTGCCCCCAGATTTCTGGGCCTTTGTTCGATCACTTGCCTCAAGAAACACAGAGACAAGTCTCCTGCTGAGAAGCCCCAGTGAAAAATAGCTTTCACCTGGAACTCTTCCCTTTTCCAAAGGAGTAGGTCAAGCCAGCTGGAAACTCACCGTTGCCAAAATCTGCCCAAGAAAGACAGGGGCACCAAATGGAAATGTCCAGGCCAGGCCACGATTGTGGTAAAGGAGGCAGGTGTTGCAGAGGAAACAGTGAGAGAGCAGCAAGAAAGAGGCTTGGAAGAAGCTCTTTCTAAACCCAGAGCAGCCCATGTTAGTGGACTGGCCTGGCAGGGCAGCTAGAAGAGGACGGTCTCCTGTTTTGTTCAGGCAGACCTACCAGGGGAATAAGAAGTGAAAACTTCTTACCTGTGGCGCACTGGCATTCATAACCATTTGGGTGATCTATACACTTTGCCCCATTCAGACATGGAGTACTGGAACAGTCGTCAATATCGATCTGGCAAACTGGCCCCGTGAAACCTGAAAAGGGTACAGCGATGACACAAGTCAAAGGGTTATCCTATGCCTTCCTTACTATGAGAATGATGCCCAAAGAGAACTGGGTTGTTATTGGCAGGGTTTATACCCATGGGTCAGCAAATGTAGAATTATTCTACCCAACAGGTAACTAGGATAACTGGGTGAGGCTCAGGGCATCAGAGGTACCTGTGTGTCTCTCTACCTTTTTCTTCCCAGCACAGAGTTCACTTCTAGTTAAAGTAGGGACTGAATGGTTATAGGCAGAGCCCCCTAACAAGTGAATGTAGCTTCAGAAGAACTGGGACCTCCTCTCTAAAGAAACAAGAGAGGCTATAGACTCTGGCAGAAAATTTAGCACGTCTTCAACAACAGCTTTGGGGAGCCAAAGGAGAGACACAGCATTCTCTGCAAAGAATTGCCTTGTGCTGTTTCTGTACCCATGGGTGAAGTGTCTAAAAATAATCATCTCACAGAAAGGTTTCAAGAATATGACCCACAGGAAAAAATAAAATCCTGAATAACCTAGAACTAAGGCTTCCGTGAGGTATGAACTTTCCCAAATGTACACACAGACAGAGAGGTCATGGGTCATTCAGAATAGACTTGGACTTCTGGCCACAAAGGATTTGGAAGATACACTAGCTGAAACAAATCCCCCATTTCTGTACACACACACTCCTATCCTGAAGCACTCACTTTAATGACTTCCTCATGTACAGCCCACACACGTTCTCCCCCTCCTCCCGTCCCTGTGGTCAGCCAGCTTTATGCTTTCAAAGAAAACGGGGGCAGGTGGTGGGCATTTACCAGGCGGACACAGACACTGGAAGCGATTGACTTTATCCACACACTGTCCATTGTTCACGCAAGGGTTGCTCTGACATTCATTTATCTCCAATTCACAATGCACACCTTTGAAACCTGGACAAAATGGACCACACAAGTGGCTTAGAAAAAGACAAAGGCGTGTTCTAGCCAAGAAAGCACAAAGTTGCAAAGATGACTATATCCTCTATGAGTATGCACATTTCTGCAGAGGGAAAAGAGGACTCTGCTATGATTGGAAACAGTCACTGTAAGCATCGGCCAGACAGGGGAATATTCTGGGATATCCATGCCTCTGTGGAGAGCGGGAAGAGGTCACCTCCAAAGACCTGGCTAAGACCTAGCATGCCAACAAAGACCGAACCACATTCTCTGATCAGTCCAGGCTTTGCTTTCAGGACAGTGCCAGGCCCACAGGGTCCCCAGTCCAAGTTCCTAAAGACCAGCTGAGTCAGAGACGCTGTTGCTCTCAGGGTGCAAGTAAAGGTCAGGAAGGCCTGCCAAGGCTAGAGAGGCCAGCACCCTCAATCAGGCAAAGCAGCCACTGGCAGCCGTCATTTTTAAGCTGGGTTTAGCTGTGCTGTCTGAGGATTCAAGCAATGGTCTCTGCAGAAGAGTTCCAGAGTATAACAAAGCATGTGTATCTCACTATGAGATAAATGGCAAGTTCCTATACAATTATGGGTAAAATTATTTTCTATAAATGGAATGGTATGCTATGTGTAACATATCAGGGGGTAAGGAAAGCTTGCTATTTAAAGAATTTTTATGATAAATCCTTTATTAAATCAAAGTATACTTGCATTTTAAAAATCTTCTGAATTTTTCTCTCACATGTATCTGGGTTTTGACATAAAGGGATTGCTTTTCATAGCTCTAAGAATTCTAAGATGGCCTTACTCCTTAAGGGTCCCCTTGGCGGGGGATTAAATGGTAACAGAGCTTATGGAATTGCCACGCTATACTGAGTGCTCTGCCTAAGAGAAGCACAGTGCAGTGCCTCCTGTCTAGATCCCACACACTGATGGCCCATGTACCTGGCATGCACAGACATGTGAAGCCTCCAATCTTATCCAGACAGGTGGCATCATTCTTGCAGGGGTCTGAATGGCACTCGTTGATGTCCATCTCGCAACGAGGCCCTGCATAGCCCTTCAGACACTCACAGTGGAAGGCACCATCTGTGTTCACACATTTTCCCGCATGCTCACAAGGATTGCTATTGGCTGGAAGACACAAGCACCAATCACCAGGATCAGAGCACCTGATGGGGTTTCCACAAACGTGGACTACAGAAGTGGGTCAGATTATTAGCATTAGGGCCAGCTCTTTAATAATCTGGTTCTCAATTTCCTATTTTCTTCTAATCAATCAATCAATAAGCAAGTAAGTAAATAAATAAACAAGATGAAGGAAGGAAGGAGGGAGGGAGGGAGGGAAGGAAGGAAGGGAGGAAGGGAGGAAATAAGGAAAGAAAGACAAACCAGGACAACCTCAACTCTTGTGAGTCTCTACTGTTCTTATGCCCAAACTGTCACTAAGGTAGGGCTTTATGTTAAGAGTCAAGTACAAACCTTCTATATATTTCAGTTCCCAGAATAGAATATATGGTTACACTGAAAGGTTAGCTGTGAACAGTGGGCATATAACAGGTGAGATCCGAGGTTTGGGTGAAACATGCTCGTAGAGTAAAATGCGCTTCAGCTTAAATGCTTGCTGAGCTCGACAGACACCATGAGGGATCGGAAAGGTTCTGTGTACTCACCCATGGCACACTCATCCACATCTTCTGTACAGTCACCCCCTTTGTAGCCTTGTGGACAGGTGCAAATATACTGCCCGTTCAGAGGGTTGGTGTCACACAGTGCCCCCTTGTGGCAGGGGTTGCTGATGCATGCATCGTCCAGATGACATAAGAGACCTATCACAGGGTGGGGTAAGGAGAAGACAGAGAAAATGTCCCTTACTTGGGGAACAGTTTTCTCTTTCATGGAGGAGGGAAAACCTTATGACTGGCACATCAAAATCCAATATGAAGATTCAGAGGCAATTTCCTGACCCAATCTTAGGGACATGCTGCAGCCAGCAGCAAAGCAAGGAGCTTCTGCAGACAACCCTGATACCCTGACCCTGAGCCCTTAGCTGGACCCCTCCCCAAGGGTAGATAAAGTGAGGCCATAAAGTGAGATGGTTAGATGATGGAGACAGGAAAAGGGAGACATACTTCCCATTGTGCTGTCATGTTTAGTTAACAAATAAAAATAGAGGACTCCCAGTTCAATTTGAATTTCAGAGAAACAACAAATAATTATTTACTATATGTCCCAAACAATACATACATCCTATATTTTATTAGGCAACCTACTTTCTTTCCCAAGATCATGCCACCTGATCATCTTGGGGCCACCTGCATTTCACGAGCCTCAGAAGAAAAAACCAGCTGAACGTCATCAGCCTATACTCGGGCAGCTTTTTAATAGTGTCAACATTCCTGGCTCAAGTGCCCTCAGGACTCTGAAGATATTACTAGGCCCCATGTTCTGCAGAGTTCACATGGGAACTGGATTTTCCAGTCTGAAATTAGCTTAAGAAGAGGTGACTAAGGCTTCTTCTACAAAGCTGGAGGTGGGGCTTTCGGAAAGGCATAGATATAAGAACATTTCAAAACTGCTAGGCACCAAGTTCTCTCACTAAGCAATCTCCGTCCATCACATTCCTCCCTTCACTGCTCTATTCCTAGAACCAGAAGCTGTTAAACTGAAAGGCTAGAGCAAGGTTAACTTTGCAGTCGGTAAAAACCTTCCCTTAGAGGACAATATGGAGAGCTGGAATGCACTTGTTTCCCTCTTGCCAGCTTTTTCTGAGTAAATGGATTATTTCTTCTTAAAATTAACTGCCTACATCCATTTGTGAATAATTTTGTCTTAATTTCTGAGAAATTCATCTTAATTTTGGAGTTGCCTTTCAGCTTAAAATCTTAAGGAGGGCTATAGATGTTCCCAAGGCAATAGTTGCTAACTCATTTTGGAGGGATGAAAAACTGAGGTACACAGAGTTGAGAGCCAAAAGTCCTAAGGAAGAAAACTAATTTCACAGCACTTTGGCTAATTACATTTCCAGAAGAACAGCTTTGAGAGGCATGTTCCTACAGATGGAAATTAAAAGGACATACCCCAAAAGGGATGAAAGAGAAGGAGGCAGAAATCCCGACTGCTCACCAGCCCTTTCCCTCATTTCCAGCTCTGTTCTTCCGCTGGCCTTACCTGCCTTTCCTTCTGGGCACATGCAAGAGAAGGAGGCCACACGATCAATGCAGGTGGAGCCTGGAGTGCAGGAGGCGAAGGCGCAGTCATCAATGTTCTCACTGCAGTCATCTCCACTCCAGCCATTAACACACACACAGCCATAGCCCCCATTGCGGTTGGTACAGGTGCCCCCGTTCTGACAGGCATTGGGTTGCAGCAGGCACTCATCCACATCCTCTGTGCAGAACTGTCCTTTGGGGGGAAAAGCGCCTTTGATTAGGGTTCTTAAGTCTCAGAGGATTAGTACCATACCAGCCCCCACACACTCTTCACCCTCACGTGACCTGCCTGAAATTGAGGCAAAATTAACTCACAGCAGACCAGGTCCTCACATGAATTTTAAGGCCACCTTGAGACATCCATATAGTTATTCCAGGCAAATAATTTACAGAATGCAAGTTGCCATCCCTAGAAACTCTGACACCATGAAATCTAGGCAACCTATCAAAGAGAAAATTGAGTCTTCTAAGATCCTTAAATCTGATTTGGTTAAATCCCTGGGACAATGAATACATAAGTGAGAAGAGCAAGGAGAGAAGGGTCTAAGAGATGAGTAAGGACAAGAATAATGAGAAGCAACCTAAAAATCAAAGCTTTAGGGCTACTGTTCTATATCTTGACCGTATCAGTGTCAACATCCTGTTTATGATGCTGGATAGTAGTTCTGCAGGGCGATGTTACTATTGGGGAAGACTTGGTTAAGGGTAAACAGTATCTCTCTGTTAATTCTTATAACTTTGTGTGGAACTATAATTATCTCAAAATAAAAGGTTTAATTAAAAATAATGGTAGGGCTTCCCTGGTGGCGCAATGGTTGGGAGTCCACCTGCCGATGCAGGGGACACGGGTTCGTGCCCCGGTCCGGGAGGATCCCACGTGCCGCAGAGCAGCTGGGCCTGTGAGCCATGGCCGCTGAGCCTGCGCGTCCAGAGCCTGTGCTCCACAACGGGAGAGGCCACGGCAGGGAGAGGCCCACGTACCGCCAAAAAAAAAAAAAAAAAAAGAAAGAAAGAAAGAATAATTAAAAAATAATAATAATAATAATGGTAAGGGTAGAGAGAAGAAATTAACGAACTAAGGACAATAAGAGCCATGGTAAAATATGAATGTGAAAGGCAAAGCCAAGATGATGAGACTGGAGCAAATACTGGATTAGTGGAATAAGATGTGGGAAGCCGACCTAATGTAGTAGAAGATGGAAAAGGATCAGTTTGTTCTGCCTAAAAAAGCAAACTGAAGGATGATAATAAGACCACTTCTGAATGGACTGCAGGTCACTACGAGAGCAAGGATGGGGGACTATTGCAAAGGCTCTTAGGCCCAGTGACAATCGACTTATAAGCAAGGAAGTTGTGATTAGCAAGCATTTAGTGCCAGGCCACCTGAGTTGTAAAACAAACTGATGAATCTTTCTTATCAGAGGTTTTTTAATACCAGTTTAGGGAGCTACCAAAGGGAATGAATATTCAGGTCATATGAATTCTCTAAAACAGAACATGACAAGTGGCTAAAACCCAAAAAACCTCAAGGTGTCCTTAATTCTTTCTCTGTCAAAAACTCACTGGATAACTCAAAAAGGCACTCTGATGAAGAGGCCTCTTCATGACAAAGCACAGGACTTTTATACTCAGGAAATGCCAAGGCTATACCTAGTCCCCAGATAACAATTCAACTTGGCTCAAGTATTTCCAGAGTCTGCAAAGTGCCCAACTGTGTAGCCATCACTGCTAACAGAAGCTAGCTGTGTCTGATCCAACCTAACTGACAACCTACTCTTTACTCCTATCTAACCTATACATCCATTATTACAGAACCAACATCATTCTACTGCACTTCTTTGATCGCACAGCAATCTCCCATCACTTGGCTGCAAGCAACCTCAGTTCAGGGATACTTTTTGTATTCCCAGCTAAGATCCCTCTACCTAAGATGGCAGAATGGGTGTGTGGGCATCTCTGGAACTCTGCGCTCAGGACCCTCTTCTGTGCTGCTCTCCTCACCCCACTTCATCCACATAATTCTTGAAGGAGCCGCCATGTCTTTACATGACCATGCATATGCCTTCCTGGTCACAGCTGACTGATCCAGGATGGGCATCTTATACAAACTGTCACTGTGTCTCTTTTCCAAACTTTTGGACTAGAGACCCTCTACCACATGGACCAAAAGAATAACACGACCAGTCTACACACAAAATGATAACAGTGAATCAGAAGTACACAAGAAAAGAAAAATAGAATCTGGGGGCATTCAAGTTACTGGTTCCAATTGTTCCCAAAGACCGACTCTTCATAAGTCCATTCAAGAGCACAGCCATTCTGAGAGACGTCCCTTCCAACAGGTTTCCCTAATTTCAGATGGGGATCTGTCAATTGCAACCTGCAGTATTAACTAATACAAAGTGAGTGAGCGAGTGAGTGAGTGCAGGAGCAATCACTTCCCCAGGGGAGACGATGTCATTTAGTATAGAAGGCTTTGCTCCCCTACTTTACTGGCAGAAATGCTACCTCAGATTAAAGACAGGTGTGTAATTAAGATGCAGGTGGGATTTAGAAATGAAAACATAACCAAGAAGCAGGTGAAGAGTTTCTGTAACCTGGAAATTACTGAGAGTCTTGTCTCTTACACCTATGACTCAAGTACCGTGCTATCGTCAAACCAAACTGACTTGCTGAATGTGAGAAATTTGGATGTTATTTTTCTTTCTTATTGGCTCTGTGATAATTCTGAGTATGAGACACTGTGATTTTAAAACATCTCATATGTATTTCGTATGCATTATAATACCCAGACGCTTAAATATTGTAGTAAGACAGACTAGGTTAATGAAACAATGCTTGGAATGAAAGTTTTGTTCTCTTGGGAAAGGAAACCAAGAGTCACTGATTGCGTACTATGAACCAGGCATTGTGCTTGAGTTGTCACAATCATTATCTCATTTATAGTTAAGGAAACGGGCTCAGAGAAGTAAAATAACTTGCCCGTTGTGAGGCAGGGAGAGCTGGGATTTAAACTAGAGCTGCTGACTCTTAAATTCGTAACAAAGACTTGAGGTGTGAATCTCACCATAACAAAACAATCTCTGTGCATCTCAGTCTTCCCAAGCACACAAAGGCATGGGGAAGGAGACAGGACAGGAAAGGTAAAGATTAAAACCATGACACGCACCATCAAATTACTGGGGAAAATTATGACTTCAAATTACTGTCCAAAAAATCAAATGTATTTTTTGAGTACAGTTGACTGTTTTTCTAATGAGGTTGATTTTTGAAGGTTAGATACCTTCATCAAATACCTTAGGTGTTTGGTGTTAGATACTGTTAGAGAAATCAAATCTACAGAGTCAGGAGAATACTGGCTTATAAATAATCTTTTCTAGAATGGATCATTTTTCTCTAAGGTTCAGGCACATTTCTCCAGAACAAAACTCTTCCCAGGCATATTTATGCCAGAATTTTTTCCTCATTCCAATTCTAGCAACCAGTCATTACATTCAGAATATAAAAACAGTAACCAGGGTGCCACTAAATTGCTTGTTCCAAAATTCCCAGTGGAAAGTCTGCCAACATACTGTACTTCCTTCATGTCACCACCCCTCTTGGCAAAGGAGGAAACCAATGCAGAAGCCTAAAAATAAGAAACGTGAGGCCCAGAAAGGTTAGGTAACCACCAACCCCACCATCCCCACCCAGAGTCACACACTGGTAAGTCAGAGCACTATCATTCAAACTCAGATCAATTTGACCCCAAAACTACTGTTCTTTCTACTGCAGCACAGTTAACTATCCAGCCCTGGGTTTGGTCCACAAGATCTACAGACTAAGTCCCTGATCCTAGGCTCTTAAAGCACACAGAGAAGGCATGGAAGCATGAGACAATAAAAGAAGACCCTTGGTAGAAATGAATAAAGACAAAAAGTCACTAAGTATTGAAATAGGAAAGTTTCTTGGAGATCTACTAGAAGGGCTGAGTCCATTGCCTGAGGTCATTCAGCTTTCCCCACTACTCCATGGCAAGGAAGCGTCAGCCTCGGCTGGAGGAAGAAGGCTTACTCAGGTTGGTAGGGTTAGGCCTTGAAGACGTCAAAATGACTGGAGTCTATTCTTAGTTGGAGTTTGAAATGAGAAAAGGCTGGAGACCATGTGAGGCTTTGAATTCTAATATGAATTCTGAACTTGATACAGCAAGCAAAGGGAAGTTATTGTAGGCTCTCAGGTGGGGGAAGGTATGATCAAAGTTGCATGTGAACATTAGTCTGCCAGTAGAATACAGGAGGGACTAAAAGCAGATGACTTTCTTTTAGTAGGGAGGGAAGGAGAAAGCACTAAGTGAGGAGCTACCTAGCACATAAAAGCCTCTGGTGAAAAGCGAGAGCTGCGTTCTCTCCACGCCCTGCCTAGCTACTACACCTCCAACCCAAACAAGTCTCAGCCTGTGTCGGCACACAAACTCTGCTGGTGGACTCCCAAAATATGTAGCACAAAGCTCGGTGAGGCAAGTTTTTGAGGGCATCAATTATCCCTCTTACTAATTTCACCTGCCAGGTATTGCAGGCTACTGGCATCTGACATTGGGACTAAAGCAGGGGGCTAGTAGGCTTTTCCCATCTCCTATTAGAAAGGAAACCACTTGTTTCTAGAAACTACTTTCTCTATTGCCACTATGAGTCTGTACTAACTTGGTATGAAATGCTACACTACCAAATCCCTGGCTGACACCTTAAACACTTAGAGCCACCTGTATGTACTGATAATTCTCTGGGTGACAGCTTTTGTTTCATAAATATATCTCAAATCTCCATCTTTCCTTCATATATTTTACTCTATAGCCACAATGGCTTCCTGTTGGCTCCTTAAGCATTAAATTCTTTCCTACCTCAGAGCCTCTGCATAACCTGTTCTCTTCACCTCAAATATCCTTCTTCCTCTTATTCGTATGGCTAAGTAATATTTCATACCTTGACCTTCCTTATAATGTAAGTAGACCTCCAAGCTCACACTCCTCATTTTTCTCCTTCATTACACCTACTCCATTCAGTCTGTCTTATCATTGATCAAATGGTGTCATTTTATATTCATTTGTGTTTTGCAGTCTCTGTCTCTGTTAGACTATAAGCTCCATGACAGCAAGGACTTTGTTGGCCATTCACCTCGGTTTACATGTCAGGCACTGTACCAGACACTTAGCGTCAGTGGTGAAACAGACCTTAGATTCAACCTAATGTGCTCATTTTACAGACAAAACTAGGACCAGAGAGGTACAGTGACTTGTCCACATTTACACAGCTAGTTGGAAGAAGAATTAGAAATAGACAAAATTAAAAACGGAAATCAAGTGCTGAAAAGGACATTGGGGTGTGAGATCACAACACTTCAAGTTAGTCTTCAAAATGACTGTTGAGGGAAAGGGCAGGGTTGAGAAACGTATGGGAAGAGCAAGATGCCTAAGCAGTGCTACAAATGAAGATAATACAACTAAGAACAAGTATGCTATTTTATATATAGTAGTGTATATGTTAATCCAGCCTCCTAGTTTATCCCTCCCCCCACCCCCCTTTCCCTTTGGTAACCTTAAGTTTGTTTTCTATGTCTGTTTTGTAAATAAGTTCATTTCTATGTTTTTTTAGATCCTACATATAATTGATATCATATGATATTTGTCTTTCTCTGTCTGACTTATTTCACTTAGTATGATAATCTCTAGTTCCATCCATGTTGCTGCAAATGGCATTATTTCATTCTTTCCTATGGTTGAGTAATATCCCATTGTATATATGTACCACATCTTCTTTATCCATTCATCTGTCGATGGACACTTAGGTTGCTTCCATGTCTCGGCTATTGTAAATAGTGCTGCAATGAACATTGGGGTGCATGTGTCTTTTCGAATTACGGTTTTCTCTGGATATATGGCTAGGAGTGGGATTACAGGATCATATGGTAGCTCTATTTTTAGTTTTTTAAGGAAACTTCATACTGTTCTCCACAGTGGCTGTACCAATTTACGTTCCCACCAACAGTGTAGGAGGGTTCCCTTTTCTCCATACCCTCCCCAGCATTTATTATATGTAGAGTTTTTGATGACAGCCATTCTGACTGGTGTGAGGTGGTAGCTCACTGTTGTTTTGACTTGCATTCCTCTAATAATTAGTGATGTCAAGGACCTACTGTATGGCACAAAAAACTGTACTCAATATTTTGTAATAACCGATAAGGGAAGAGAATCTGAAGAAGAATATATATATATATAAAACTGAATCTGTGCTGTACGCCTGAAACTAAAACAATATTGCAAATCAACTATACTTTGATTAAAAATAAATAAAATATGACACAAATGAACCTATCTACAAAACAGAAACACACTCACACACAGAGAACAGACTTGTGGTTGCCAAGGGGGATGAGGGTGGGGAAGGGAGTCTGCGGTTAGCAGATGCAAACTATTATATATAGGATGGATAAACAACAAGGTCCTACTGTATAGCACAGGGAACTATACTCAATTATCCTATGATAAACCATAATGGAAAAGAATTTTAAAAAGAATGTATACAGGGCTTCCCTGGTGGCGCAGTGGTTGGGGGTCCGCCTGCCGATGCAGGGGACGCGGGTTCGTGCCCCGGTCTAGGAAGATCCCGCGTGCCGCGGAGCGTCTGGGCCCGTGGGCCATGACTGCTGGGCCTGCACGTCCGGAGCCTGTGCTCTGTGGCGGGGGAAGCCACGGCGGTGAGAGGCCCGCGTGCCGCAGAGGAAAAAAAAAAAGTTAAAAAGAATGTATACATATGTATAACTGAATCACTTTGCTGTACAGCAGAAATTAACACAATACTAAATCTACTATACTTCAATAAAAAAATAAATTTATTAAAAAAAGAAAAATAAGTACGTGGTATTGATTTTGTAGGAGTGGGGTCACTTTCATAATGATCTTTTCTTATTGCACCGTCCTATGGTCTTAAAAGCAAAGGATGAATGAGTAAGACTACGGGCAGTGCCTGTGTCAGAAAATATAACAGAGTGAACCCAATAGGACTGTACTGAAATGGGAACTATGACCTGGGCCTCACGAGCATCAAGTTCTAGCCATGTGAGCTTAGGACCACTAAACAGACACCATTTTATGAGCTGCAAGACATCGGGATACAAACAGTTCATTATGGTTTTCTCAGCACACCACAAACAAATCACCAATCTGACTTGGAGTTACAAGTGACTGGGAAACAAGAGGAGGAAGGGGAAAAAAGGAAAGAAAAGAAATGGTCGCTGAGCCTTAGCACTTCTGGAAGAAGCCCTCCCCTCCTAGTCACCTCTCAACTTGGGCGGGGAGAACCTTTCACCACATCAACGGCCCTGCTAAGGGGCAGCTCTCATTAGCAACAACAATCACCACGTGAGGAACATGTAAAAATGAGCTTGGCTGACCCCTGCCCTGACCCTGCTACCTCCTCTTCTTGGTTAAGTCAAGAGAATTCGGTCTCCAATATACGCTTCCAGCCAGCAGTCACCCGGGCTCCTGAGTTGGGGAGTTTCATCTTTTCATATCATAGCAGGGCATTCTTGTAACCTGTGTCCTACAAACCTTCTCCTCTACACACAGGAGAGTTTCCATTCCGCTCCTGAAGTGAAAGGGCAGAGGACGAGCTTGACTATTCTACAACTTCCCAGGACGAAAGATGGTTGAAACATTTTGCACAAACACTGGCGTCTACAGGGTCTGCCTAATGAGGGGCTGTGTGCATGCACTAACGTACAAGCATACACATGTATATATGAGGCTAGGGTTACAAGTGGCTAAGGGGATCCTGTAGGTGTGCGGGATACACATGCAGATAAACGCAAGAATCTCAGTGAACGTTCCCATGAATCCCAGACACCATCATCTTTTTCAGGCCTCCTCAAAGGCCTGGTTTCCCTGCATCCTGATCAATTATTTTTTTCTAAAGAGTCACCAACTTAATCTCATCGTGTACAGTGGATTGTGCCATTTGCCTGTTCAAGCCCTTTGATGCCTTCCATTACACTTAGGATAAAATTCTAAGTCCTATCTACAATTTCTGCCTACCTCTCCAGTCTCTCCCCTTGAAATACCACTCGTGCCAGGCACTCTGGCTTTTTATCTTTATCCCTTCTCAACATGATCACAATCTTTCCCCCCTACAGGTCTCTGCACAAGCTGTTCCCTGTACCTGGAGCCCTCTTAGGCTCAACCATCCCCTAATAATTCATACCCACCGCCCACAGCTGAAAGAGACAGTACATACCTACCCCAAACTCAACTAGTTCTACCTGTTAATATGCTAATAACCTCTACTTTTCCCACTAGGTATTTATTATAGTTCAAAATCTTACAGATAATATGCTTTACGTCTGTGTTACTAGACTGTAAGTTCCATGGAGAAATGGGTGGTACCATTTACTTCATCAGTGAATCCCTAGCACTTAGCACATGCCCAGCTAATAATATTTCTTGAGAAGTAATCAAAAATATTTGTTAAACAAATTTGATCTGCTCTTGTCTTCTCTCACTTAAGTCATTCTAACCTCAAAATAATAATCATCTTTCAACTCATCTCCCTCACACCTTTAGGGTGTCTCTATCCTATTCATACTCCCAAACTTTCCATCACCCCCTTATTTACATCCCCCCATCAATACACATGCCTCTCATTCCACCCTCTTCCTTAGCTGCTGAACTCCATCTCATTTATTCCACACCAAATTCACCCTGCCTTTTGACCTGAATCCTTCAACTGTGTCTCAAGGGTGACTCTATATTGTGGGGTACCTTACTTCTTCAATTGAAACCCAAGATAGCCCTAAAGACTACATCCCATCCCTCCTCAGTAGAGGTCCTCCTCTTCCAGTTGCCTCCATCTGCATGAAGGTAAATAGGCAAAGAATCACTCTTTCCTTTATTTCCTAATGGTGCTACTGACTTCAAATAGTAAAAATAGACTTATTCAGCTATTTCTAGGTACTAGACACTGTGATGAGTGCTTACACTGATTGTCAAATGTAATACTATCATACAAAATTAGTCCAGATTTACAGACATAGTACAGACCCAGTCCACACTGAAGAAAGATACTAAAGTATCTCAGGGAAGTAAGGAGAAGAGACCCTGACAGCACCCAATAATAACCCTGAATTTGGAGGCATGAAATTGGGCCAGGAACAAACTGGAAAATTTAATGCTCCATTCATTCATTCATTCATTCATTCATTCATTCAACAAATACGTATATACTACATGCCAGGCTTGACCTGAGACTAAAATGGTAAACAAAAGAGTTGTGGATTGTACCCAGAACGTACAGACAAGTAAGGGTTTTACAACCAAATAAATAGTTATAATAGTGGGTAAGAAGTGCTCTAATAGATACATATTGCCTTAGGAACACAGAGCAGAACAGAGAAGAACTATGCTCTGCAGGTCCAGTGGGGGATGCTATGTTTCATTGGCAAGCCAAGATTATGGCCTAAAGGCAGCCTGTAGCAAGGCAGTGTGGGTTTTTTTGACAATTCACTTTCCTACAGACTACACCTTCAAACCACCTAAGGTTGCATTTACAACAAAAATTTATCATACAAATATTAACAGTAATGGCAGCATATGTCTTGATATTCTAAGATCACAATCGTCTCCTGCTTTAACTATTTCTGAGGTTCTTTTATCCATGTGTTCACTGCTGTGTGTTCCAAACCCAGAATGATGCCCTCATGCCAGAGAGTGCAAAAATCTATAAAACAGACGGCGATAAGTTCATGGAGATAAGTACAACAGTAATCTCATGAACGGACTCCAAAGTATGCCACGTGATGCTACTTTAAAGTCAGAATAAGTGCATTACAGCTGAATAAATTGTAAATTACTGTTAAGAAAGAGAGAGAGAGAGAGAGAGACTTTATATGTTAACCAGGTTGTGTAAGAATGTGTACGTATGTGTGAGGATGTGTACTAAGGGGGATGGTGGGGAGGGTACTTCAGGCAGAAGGAGGTGTATGTGTACAGGTTTGAACAGAAGGCAAAATGTGACTTATTTGAGGCAATGAAAAAAAACACTGTGGTTCAATTACAAGGCATGCATCCGTGGAGATAAGGCTGGAGAGGGAGTTATACTCAGAGCCTTGGAACTCTATCCAAAGACAAGGGGGACCTACTGAATCACTCTAGGCAAAGAAACAACACAACCCAATTTGTGTTTCAGAAAGCCCACCATGCTGCTACGGGGAGAATGGACTGAACTCCACCCCATCCTTCCAGGTCAACAGCAATTTAAAGCACTGAGGAGTCCCAGGGCTCCTGTGGCCGCTAGAGCAACAAGAAAGCCTGTGGTGCTTCTGGGGCAAATTCCGGATGCAACAGCACTAAAGAGCATCCAGCCTCAGCCACTATAGGGAAGTGATGCAGGTCGTGTCAATGCCGGGTATTCAGAAAGCTGATGCTGGCACAGAGGCTTCTCCACACAGAGAAGAAAATGGTACCACACTTCTGTCTCCCTGCCAGGAGGTCCACACTCTGGCTCTCGCACTTCCTTGGGCTGCCGGGCTGTTAAAACAGTTTACATAAAGAGCCCCTCACTTCCCTGGAAGAAGAAACTAACTGTAGCAGGGGTTCCAAAGAGAATCAATCTACTCTATTTATGGGCAAGCCATTACTAATGAGCAGAATGAGTAAAACAAAAAACAACCTGGAGTCCATTAGAACATTTTTCAATATAAAAGATGTAGAGGCACCACTTAAGATGTAGACGAAAAGCATACTTGTGAAAAATGTGCACTTCCGGAAACTAGTACATTATAGAAAGAACTGGTTCTGTATTCTAAAGAATTTTATACACATGTAGGTTTTCAGAAGCAATGAAAATATAGGGCATCATACTCTGAAGAAATGGGGTGGGCTGAGACAAAGGCAGAAATAGAGAGGACCTAGATGCAATGAGTAAATACTATAAGAATATAAGAATGTAAATCAACTATACTCCAATAAAAAATTTTTTTTCAAATATAAGAATGCCGTTCAAATACAAATCAGAATTGAAAATGATAAAGGACAGAACTGACAATGAAGAAAAATCATTTATGAAGGCAAAACTTAGGAAGCTCTTGTGAAATGCAAAGAAAAAAACAAGCAGATTAAAATATAGAGAGAAAAGATTTTAGCTATGAGGAAGAATGAAGACCTAGTGTAAAGGTAATAGGTGTTCCTGAAGACACAAAAACAAATGAGAAACATAATCTTTTCTGAGGTGAGAATAGAACTAAGTCTGAAGATCCAAAGGGCTCGAAAAGACTAGGAAAAAATAATAGGAAATATACCTATACCAATATTGGTTAAAGTTCTGATTTTAAAGAGGGAGGAGAGAGGTGAAAGGAGAGACAGAAAGACAGAGAGGGAGAGAGAGAATGACTGAGCAGACACTGGACTTCCCTATAATACTCATTACAAGAAGCAAAGGAACAATATCTAGGAACTTCATAACAATGTAATTTGTGACCCAAGAATTCAAATATCTATACAAAATGCCATTTGTGTATGAAGGCAACTAAATTAAAAAAATATTTTTCAAATATACAAGAGCTCTGAGGATATGCCAACATGTCACTTTTCTGTAAAAAAAATTCTCAAAGATATACTTATTTGACTGAAAAAGTAAATGAAAATAAACTCAGGAATGAGAAGGTTGTGATATAAATGTACTGGTAGTTAGCACAGAACAACTTATACAGAGAACTAAGCCTAAAGTGTTATAAATTGGATTTTAAAACAGTATACATAGCAATAATTTTTAAAGAACATGGGTAAGACTTTAAATTTCAGTAATAATAATACGATAATATAAATTTTAAAATCCCAGATCACATGAACAAAACCTGGAGAGTGAGGAGAAGATTAAGAGAAATATGTTCATTCCTTACCTTACAGAAAAGGATATACTTTCATTTTTGACAGAAAAAAGTAGAGAGGTGAATGCAAATCCAAATTATTCTAAACATGTATATCTTTTAAAATTAAAAAAACACTAAACACTAAATATAATTTAAATCATTTCACTTCTATTGTCCTCGTGGACCAACTTCCACTTCCTTGAATTACTTAAGCACATGGTTTATGTTCCTCTCATTCTTTGCTCTCCCATCTCCCATGAAATCAACATCTGGGTTGAGGACCAATAAGGTCATCTGAGCCAAGAGTTCTTACTTTTCTCAACTCAACAGACCTCCACATCCACTCATTATCACAAACAGACTCACATTCTGGATCTCATTATAAGACACTCATTGTTCCAACTCCAAGATCTCAAACTGGTACTTCCACTCTCTGAATATAACTTCCAATCTCCCTTCTCTCCCATTCCCAACAACCATTTCACTTAATTTTTCCCCACTACAACTTGAAAGAGTAAACCACTCCTAAATAATCCAGTTCACTAACCAACCCCTTTCCAGCTGCCTTAACTCTTTGTCTAGCCAAGGTTCTATGGTTAGTCACATGAATGAAGTTTCTGTCCCTAAAGCTACTGCCCTGCTGCCCCGTCTCTCTCTTTCTGTCCCCCCGTTTTTTACCCGTACAAAATCTTGAATAAGTGATTTATTCCCACTCCTCCTTTTACTCCTCCCTCAATATCCACTTTTCTCTTTAATCTCTTGCAATCTGGCTTTCTTCTCTCCTTTATAGAGAAACTCCATTTTAGAAGATTTCCAGTGACCTCAAAAATTCTGACTAACTCTCTGCAATTATCATTTGGATTTGAGTCTCCAGGTTGTCATTCATTCAATAACCATCATTTGTTAAAATTGGTCCTGGGAATGCCAAAATAAGTAAGGCCAGTTCCCAATTCCCCAGAGGCTGAGAGTGTATTAGGTGAGGTAATAAGCATATAAAACAGTAAGAGCAGTATAATATTGCAGGCGCTATAACAGAGGCATGTAGAGTTGAGTCAAAGGTACAATCTTAAAATGCACCCCGACTCAGTGATGCTATAATGGCAGAGCTTCTTCCGAACTCTTACACATCCCCTTCTCTCACCTTCATTCTTTGGATCCCTTTCCTTATCAATTTTCTTAAGTGTAGACTTAAGATCCAGACCCTCTGGCCTTCTCAATTCACACACTTTCCTTACAGACTTGAACATTTCCAAGGAAGCCAAAAATAAGACTCAAAATCTGAGTCTCTAGCCCCTACCTCCATTTTGACCTCCCAGGTCTTACTGCTGAATGTTTTCACTTGGAAAACTCACCTCAAACTCACCACCATCTCTAGCCTATTTCTTTATCTCTGTCAACAGTCCCCACATTCTCCCACTACTCAGATCTTAAAATAGAAGTTAACTCTTCTCAATCTCCCCCCTCACCCAAACGAGTGCTTAGATCAGTGGTCCCCAAACTTCTTGGCACCAGGGACCGGTTTCTTGAAATACAAATTTTCCAAGGACCAGAGGGTGGGGGAATGGTTTTGGGATGTTTCAAGCACATTACATTTATTGTGCACTTTATTTCTATTATTATTGCATTGCAACATATAATGAAATAATTATACAACTCACCATAATGCAGAATCAGTGGGAGTCCTGAACTTGTTTTCCTGCAACTAGATGGTCCCATCTGGGGATGATGGGAGACAGTGACACCCAAAGTGTGTTGCTTATGTCCAGTCTACTCCATAAGATGCAGCTTCACTGTCACTTGCCACTCACTGATAGGGTTTTGATATGAGTCTACAAGCGATTGATTTATTATGGGCTCTGTGCAGTCACACCTCTCTGCTAATGATAATCTGTATTTGCAGCCGCTCCCCAGCGTTAGTATCACCGCCTCGGCTCCCCCTCCGATCATCAGGCATTAGATTCTCATAAGGAGGGGCAACCTAGATCCCTCGCATGCGCAGTTCACAGTAGGGTTCGCGCTCCTATGAAAATCTAATGCCGCTGCTGATCTGACAGGAGGCGGAACTCAGGCGGTAACGAGAGTGATGGGGAGCAGCTGTAAATACAGATGAAGCTTCGCTCGCTCACCCGACACTCACCTCCTGCTGTGCGGCCCGGTTCCTAACGGGCCACGGACTGCTACCAGTCCATGGCCTGGGGGTTGGGTACCCCTGACTTAGATGGTCCCCAATTCCTATCCATGCTTCTTTCAAACTCATGATCATTCCTACTTTTTAACTCCTATTGTGGTTATGTGTTGACTTCCTTATTTCTTCCTAGTGAATCTGACCATTCTTCAAAGATTAGGAATTGATATATATCTTTTCTGTGTCTCTTATAGCATCTAGCATAGTATGTAACTGTAAGTTAATCAGTAAATATCTGTTATTGAAGCTACCTTACAACCATTCTCTGAGGGCTTGAAAAGTCATGAAATGAAACTGGATCTTTCCTGGGATGCAGCAAAAGCCAGACATTGAGTCATGGACCACGAGGGCAGAAAAGATCCCTCAGTCTCACCTCCTGCATTTATTGGGCCACACTAACCACTCACCCCTGTTCCCACCAACACAACCACTAATTAGCTCTGAGACCTCTGGGATGACAGTGCTTTAGGTTAGCACTCCGGCAGTCTGCTCAAATGATAGCAAACTGAGGTTGGGTTGGGGGGATGGAGCAGAATTCAAAAAAACAGGCTTATTTTCAAATCCCCACAATCAAGTTGACAGCAGAGAAATTGAAACGGGAGATGCATTTTTCCATTCCTCCATGCAGACGACAGATGAAAAAACTTTTGCAGTCCCAGATACACTTAGTTTCCACTCTCACCAAAACGCTCCATTTCTATAGTATTAAAAATACAGAAAAGTGATTTTGAGAAAAGCCTCATTCTAGAGAACAACTTGCACCAACTAGAGGCAAGTCTGAAATAGGAGCACTGAGTTCAAAATCAAAATACCACCATGAAAAGACTCCATTCCCAGAGAGCACCTCTGGCAGTATGTACTTGGTGATTTGTGCCAAAAATTTTTGCTGAAGTTGGAGCAATTGACAGCAAAGGAAATCTTAACTAACACGTTAGGTTCATTATGCTATAAAGGAGAGCTGAGAGAAAATGTGATTGGTTTCATTTGACTCATGTCCACCTAACTTCCATTGTTCACTTCTGCTTAGTGTCCCAAAGCACTATTCCAAGCCCAAGCTGAAATTACATTTCTGGGTTCTGCACAGGAAAATAAATCATGTCTGCCCTAGGAGTGAACCCAAAACCAAAAGCAGCCAGAGAGGAATTTGTGAGTTGAGTTTAGAGTCAACTTTAATTCTGAAGGAAATGAACCTTTAAAAGGAAAATTCAAATAACAACCTATGTAGACAAAACATTAATCTACACGGCTTCAATTAATTTGGGGACCTTTTGTAACTTTTTTTCTTAAGTGGATATCTGCCAGAGCAGACCTTCTCTCATAAGATGGCTTGGAGCCAAAGACAGTAATAGTCAAGACATTTGTGCTCAGGCTTCCTCAAATCCTTAGGTATACATACATATCCTAAAGGAACATCCAACTACCGACTTATCTCTATAACAAGATTCCTATTAAAAAAAAAAAAAAAGTAAACCATTTGCCCAACTCCCAACACCAATTTCTTTCTTCCCCCTGGGCTTTAGTTTGTCCAGAAGAGTGGTAGCCTTTGAAGGCACAAATTAGTACTATTCTAGACAACCATGTCAGGTAAAACCACTCTGCACTGGGCTAGGTAGTAGATCAACTACTTATAAAGCCTAGTAGGAAGGTTAAAAGACAAAAGTAGTAAAATCATCTAGAGCCACAAGAAGTAGTTAATGGAAACACAGAAAGATGTAAAATATGATGTCAAAAACAGTAATCAGGGCTTCCCTGGTGGCGCAGTGGTTGAGAGTCTGCCTGCCGATACAGGGGACACGGGTTCGTGCCCCGGTCCGGGAACATCCCACATGCCGCAGAGCGGCTGGGCCCATGAGCCATGGCCGCTGAGCCTGCGCGTCCGGAGCCTGTGCTCCGCAACGGGAGAGGCCACAACAGTGAGAGGCCCGCGTACCACAAAAAAAAAAAACTCTACGCCTCATACAGTTATTGGGAAGATTACATAAAATAAAACACTGTAATTAGCTCATTATTTGGGTGCTAATAAACATTGGTTAACTCTCAGCTCCCAGCCCCATTCATTTCCTTAATTTGTATAAGGCAGAAAATACTAATGTGACTTTATTTACAGCTCTAATGTCAATATCAACAGGAACACTACAACCCAAAATTTTCTTTCTATTCTTCTCAGAATGAGGTTGGGGCTGGGATCAGGAACAGCTCAGCTATATGCTACTGACAACAAAGGTCTGTAAAGCGCTCTGGTAACTGACGTCATCAACAGTTCAGTGACCCCATTCCCTCACCTCAAGCACATAATAATGCTAATATTAATGTGGTGAGCATTATCACAGAGGAATGTATGGGGTAGTAAGGGAGCCCAGAGGGTAACACTTAGCTCAGCCTAGAGAGAGGGCATGGCGGGGGGGCTTCCTGAAGGTGGTACCCACTTGATCTGAGCCAGGCAGGCAAAAATGGTGAGGACTATAGGGAGAGGAGAGGAGAAGGGAAATCCAGAGAAAAGAAATGGTGTGAACAAGGACATAGGGCGTGGCTGATATAGGACGCTGTTCTTATCGCCGAAGAAGCAGATGGGGCTGAGGCCAGGGAGGACTTCACATAATGAAGGAAGGACCTTGGACTTTACCCTGTTGGTCATCGGGACAGTTAAAAAAAAAAACAAGGCTGTCACTGGAAGTCAAAGATTGGCATCGGTGAAAAAGAAGAAGGAAACCTGTGGTGGGAAAACAAAGACTGAGGGTATTTTCATGACAGCAGATCAAAAGAAATAAATACTGACACATTGACACATTGAATTATCTATTCTGCCATCCCCTCTAGAAAAAATACAAAAGCACATGGAAAAAGAAACATCTTCAAAGGGCTTTCATAGGAAAAAGGTATTTACTAAACACCCTGGGGCAAGAAATTTTGGTAAAATATCATTTCACTGGGAAACTTTCCCCCATGATTGGACCTTCCTAATTAATATCAAAGCAGGAAACTGAGTGTGCTATGAAAGAAAAGTCAGCAGTGAAATCACAATTATCATTTAATCTTCATTGGCATCAGGAGTCTTGGTACCACACAGAGCCACTCTCTCCCACAGGGCAAGGGAGAGATTAGAATGGGGTCAAGTTCCTAACAAGCATCTCATCCTGCCCAATACCACTGTGAGGATCATTAAAAAGAGAAAAATTCAAATCTTTCCAGTTACTATTTGGCACATAATTAACTTTACAGTAATCTTTTTAAGTTGGAAAAAAAAATGGCCTATGAAAAAAATCACCAGAGAAATGGCAAAAGCTAAAGAGAAGCGAGACTATGACAGAAAGAGCAGAGGGTTGGGAGTAAAGTCCTAGGATCAAGAAATCAAGAAGAAATTCTAGGGGAAGTCCAATTTTAGGGAAACCCAGTGGGAAAGTATCTTAAAAAAAAAAAAAAAAAGACAGTTTGGGGATTAAAAGCAGAAATGTGTGCCCTTCCAGGAAATCGTATTATTGAAGTTTTAAACCCTTTTAATCTTTTTCTATTCCTAAGTCTACGGCTCTAAAGAGTACTCTAAATAATTAGCTGCTGCAGATGAGGGAGGGCAATTCGGAGACTCTAAGGAATACCAGGTAGTAACAACAGCAATCCAATTTCAAGACTCCTTTGCTGGGCACAATCCTTCACTGGTACTGGAGTTTCTTCCTTATAACGTTAACTTATTCTTGGGTTTCCACATTAAATCAATCAACTTCTCTCAAAAAGGCTCAGTTTTAATCACTTAATCAGTTCTTACTTGTCTCCACTTTCAGTTAGATAAATAGATATAAACAGAAATTGGAACCAAATGTCTGCATAAACTCAATTTCAAAAATAAGAGGAAAATCTGCTTAAGACAACATTAGAAGCTTCCAAGAGGTTGTAAATTTAAGCAAGACTACTCTTCTAATGTCAGAGGCAGAAAAATCTGTGTGCAAAAAGGGATACAAAAAAGGAAAAAATAGCAATGGAGATGGGTGTCGTAAAAATAATGTCAGCAAGAGGACCTGCCCAACCCTTTGCATAATTATAGGACATGACAATAAGATGAGATAGATTTCTGTCTGTGAACAAACAATAAGCTCTGAACTCTCGCAGCCTGCATAATTTATTTTCATTTTTTTTTTTTAGTTGGAAGAAGGAAGAGCATTTTAATAACCTTCTCATGTAATTATGAATATTCTTTGATACTACACCAAAACTTGACAAGTTGTAGCTGCTTCTTCTTTTCCAGCTTTATTGAGCTGTATTTAACATAACATTTGTGTAAGTTTAAGGAGTACAACATGATGATTTGATATACATATGTATTGTGAAATGATTACCACGATAAAATCAGTTAACACATCCATTACTTCACACAGTTACCATTTTTTGTGTGTATATGATAAGAACATTTATATTTTTGCATTTAAGTACGTTCCTTTCCTCTCAAATATTTAATAAGCATCTACTATGTTCCAGGCAATGTGCTGTTCTACCAGATAATAACGTCGGAGTCTTTCAATAACGTTCTTTCTCGTATCTCCCACAGCACCTGGCGTGGTGCTGAGTTCACATCAGCCGCCCAATAAATACCCATGAAAATATTTCTTCCTTTAAGTGAACATGGGGGAACATATGGGGTTAGCACTATACCCAATGATGTAGCACAGAGACCCTTGTAAAAGACGCCCACTTCAATAACAGACTGCCACTGGTTACCAACCTATGCCCCATTCTGACTGATCTGTCACACCGTACATACCTGTCCACTGAGGGGGGCAGCGGCAGTTGTAAGTGTTGACCCCATCCACACAAACCCCTCCATTCTGACACTTGTGATTAGGACAGTCATCAATATTCCGCTCACAGGTGACCCCTTCAAAACCTAGTAAGACAAGAACAGAGAAAATGATAAATTCTCACACAGATGGTGTGATCTGCTCTTCTCCACAGGGCATGGTCATCAGAAGAGACTGACTTCATTATTTCAATTCAATAGGCAGCAGCTGGTCAACCCAAGACTCACCATATAAAAATCCCCCAATCTTCTGTCTTCTCTTGCCTCAAGCATAGTTAGACACTTAAAATGACTCATTATGCCAATGACATGCCTTCATAGTTACCTCACAAGTATTTCAAAGTGTTTTCATGAAATAAAATCCCAGTGAAGATAAATGTCTACTCAGAACAGCTATTTACTCGTTCTAAAAAAAAAAGGTATTAGATTTTCCCCAGCTCCATGCTAGATTAATGGGAAGAACAGATAAAAGACTACCTAATTAAATTTAAATTCCTTTTTTTTCCCCCTTGGGAAAATCAGCGTGGTGGGGGGGACATAAGAAAAAATATTGAACTTAAAAGTCTGAAGATATGGGTCAAGTTCCAACCTCACTGCTTATAAGCTATTTAATACATGGTAAATTACAAACTCTGAAGTAGCTTCCTCATCTGTAAAATGAGGCTGACTGCACCTGCCCAGCCTGCCTTTCTAGGTTGTTATAAGTGCCACATCATGAGTAAGGCAGAAATAAATATAAAAAGCTATCTGAATATCGGGTGGCATTATTACTAACTAAACTTGCTAACTATTATTACTAACTAACCAACCCTTCAAATTCTTCATCCTCCTCTTCACATTAACAGCATTGCTTCCTTCCACTTGATTTTTCCCTTCCATGAAAAATGAAACTAGCACACCAAACTTCACCCTAACTGCCCATAGAATGTTCCTCTATAATTTATACATTGGGCTTCTTCTTTCTCTCTCCTTGCTACCAAATCTCTTAGCTATTAAAATAGAAGACTACCAGCTTTAAAACAAGAGAGAAAGTTCACTGATCATCCTCTTATTTGAAATACATGTGACTAAGTATTTGCCCTCTTCAAAATGTCCCTTAAGTTTCTCTCTCTTACTCAAAACACTTATTGGGTCTTATACGAGGCACTGGTATAGGTGAGTAAAAGAAAGAGTCCCTGCTTTGGGGGCATTACAGTCTGGTGAGTGGGACAGACATCAATCACACCTGGCTTTATTCATTCCTTACCACAAGCTACTGCAGTATTCTACATCTGCTCTGTTACACTGGAACAAGGCTGGTTTCTCTGAATACAGTAGCAGTCATGTAAATGAGTATGAACCAAGCAACCAAAAAAATTACCCAGAGAGCAAAGGAAATCATTTTGTAGAAGACGGAGATAATTGAGAGCCTGACTGAAGAGAATTCTCTTTCTCTAGGTGTTTGGTACTCAGTCCATTCAAGCAGATGAGTCATTAAGTAAGTTTGAGAAAGACTATGAACAATTTTATAGACTCAGATTTTTAAAAAAAATTAATCATATTACTCCTATATCTGTTTAATCACATGTAAGTCTTACAAATGGACTAATGAGTCAGTAAATGTTGAATTGTTTAAGCCCATCCATAATTATGCTAAGGTGAGGGCAAATCTACGGGTCCAGAAAGTACAGTCCCTGAACAATAACTGAGGTCTCATTTCTAGCCTAGTGCTCTTAAATAGAAACATTCTTCAGAAAAGTTAAAGATAGTTTTAGAGTGTAGGAGGGAAATACGGGGTCCTGGTCCACCGCTGTTAGAACCTGTGTGGTCTGGTGGTGTTCCAGAACTGCTATTGGTCATCCTCCCCCTAACTTGATCTCCCTGGTGACTAAATATGGTTGACTAGGGTGTCAAGGAGGTGATGAAGACTTTGTAGCCAAACTATAAGGACCTGAAACTGTGACCTTGAATTTATATTTGCCAGTGCTACAACTAACTGAATTCACCAACCACAGACAAATTAAGAAAGCAGAAGCATTTCAACATAACCACAATATATAAGAAATAAAATGCCTTCTTTTTATGACTGTTTTAGTTCTTACCGGTCACTATGTAGGTAGGTAAGAAGACAAGTAGGTGAAAGAGTTAATTCATGGTTGAAGCATGGCCTCTGGGGCCAAACTGCCTAGATTCAATTCTCACCCTTGCCATGCAGTAGCTGAGTGAACACGGGCAAGATACTTAAACTTTCTTTCCTCTCTGGGGTAATTAACAGGACCTACCTGAAGGGTTGTTTTAAGGATTAAATGAGTCAGATATAAAAAACACTTAATTCAGTAAGTTGTGTTGAAACAACTGAATATCTAGATGCAAAAGAATAAAATTGGACCCCTTCCTCATCCCATACACAAAAATGAACTCAAAATGTAAGAGTTAAAATTATAAGACCCTTAGAATAAAACATAGGAGTAAATCTCTGTGATGTGGGCTAAGCAGAGATTTCTTAAATATGACCAAAAGCACAAGCAACAAAAGAAAAAATTGATAGTTTGGAGTTCTTCAAAATTAAAAACATTTGGGCTTCAAAGGATACCATAAAGAAAGTAAAAAGACAGCCCACAGAATGGGAGAAAATACTTGCAAATCATGTATCTGTTAGGAGACTTATATCTAGGTTATAGAAAGAATTCTTACAACAAAAATTAAAATACAATATATATAATATAATAATACAAATAGCCCAGTTATAAAATGGATAAAAAATCTAAATAGACATTTCTCCAAAGAAGATATATAAATGGCCAATAAGCACATGAAACGATGCTCAACGCCAGCCATGAAGGAAATGCAAACCACAACCATGATAAGCTATCACTTCACACCCACTAGGATGGCTATAATTAAAAAGACAGATAACAACAAGTGTTGGCAAGGATATGGAGAAATTGGGAATCCTCATACACTGCTGGTTGTAATGTAAGATAGTGCAGCCACTATGGGATATAGTGTGGCAGTCACGAAGAGATTAGAGTTACCATATCACCCAGCAATTCCTCTCATAAGTATATACCCCCAAAAATGAAAACATATGTCCACTCAAAAACTTGTACAAGAATGTTCACAGCAGCATTATTCAAAATAGCCAAAAAAAGTGGAAGCAGCCCAAATGTCAATTCCCTGGTGAGTGGATAAATATTGATACAAAGTGGTAAATCCATACAATGGAATATGATTCAGCCATAAAAAGGAATGAAGTACTGATAGCTCCTGCAACACAGATGAATTTTGAAAACATTAAGTGAAAGAAGCCAATCACGAATGACCACATACTGTGTGTTCCCATTTATATGAAATGTCCAGAATAGGCAGCTCTATAAAGAAAGTAGATTAGGAGTTGCCTAGTGCTGGGAAGGAGTTAGGGGGAGGTTAGGGAATGACTGCTAATGAATACTAAGCTTCTTTTGAAGTGATAAAAATGAGCTAAAATTTATTGTGGTGATGGTTACATATATCTGTAAATATACTAAAAACCACTGAATTGTACACTTTAAAAGAGAAAATTACATGGTATGCAAATTATATCTCAATAAAGCTGTTATATTAGAAGGAAAAGCACGTAAAACAATGCCTGATGCACAGGAAGTGTTTTACACATATTAGCTAATACTATTGGCTTGGCCAGAAAGTTTGCTTGGGTTTTGCCATAAGATGTTACAGAAAAACCCAAACGAACTTTCTGGCCAACCCAATATTATATATCAATGGGATCAAAGCAACCCTGAGAGATTATCTACTCTGATCCTTCTAAGTTACAGATGAAGAAGATAAAGTCCACGTGGCTGACCTACCCAAGTTTAAATGCCTAGTAGTCAGTACTCAACCAGAAATTTTTGTTTTTTTTTTTTTTGCAGTACGTGGGCCTCTCACTGCTGTGGCCTCTCCCTTTGGGGAGCACAGGCTCCGGAAGTGCAGGCTCAGTGGCCATGGCTCACGGGCCCAGCCGCTCCGCGGCATGTGGGATCCTCCCGGACCAGGGCACAAACCCGTGTCCCCTGCATCGGCAGGCGGACTCTCAACCACTGCGCCACCAGGAAAGCTCTCAACCAGAAATTTTATTCAATTTCAATCAGTATGATCTCTGGGACCCCAGAGTTCCCTTTCATTAATCTGAAAAACTGATCTTGGGTCAAAAGTTCCCATGTCTGAGAAAACCCTAACCAAATCAGTTCTCCTCCAAAGTTAAGACAGGATTTATGCTTTAAAAATAGAGTTACAGTACTCTTTGTGGAAAGAGCTAGCAAATTCTTATAAGAAAGTCTACCTAAGGGCGAGGGGAGTAGGGAGGGAGGGTAAGGCTTAAATGAATAAGTTATAGTGGAATCACTTCTTAAAAATGTTTTAAGGGAAAGGGAAACAGACAAGTCTCCAGACCTGTGGGTGGGATGGGTGTAAAAGACTTACAGAAAGGCTCACATGACTGTACTAAAAGGAGTCCACTGCTTAAAGCCAATTCACATCCTTAAAAGGCCAAAAAGAAAGAAATTAAACTCAGAAGGAACATTTTAAGACTGTGCTGTTATAAAACCATGGGCCACGTAACTGATAAATGATGACAGTGAGGGTGGGGAGCAGAAAAGTGTCTTTCGAACTTGTCATCCCACACAGAGAACAGCATCTCTCAAGAGAGCGTCCACATCTTTCCATTTTCAGCCCCCAGGAGGTGTGAGGGTGGAAAGGCTTGGTACAGAGGCACAAAGAAGACAGCAGGAAGGGGAAGCTGAGATGACACAACCAGGATTCTCCCAGGCCAGGCTGAAGGTCCTCAGGAAGAGCTTCTGTGCACAGGGATGAAAGAGTGAGGAAAACCCAGGGATGCCTGGAACTGGACAAAGGCACAAAAGTAAACAGCTACGTGCTACCTTCTCCCCCGCCTCTGGGAAGAAACCTGTCACAAGGGCAAGCGGGCCCCACCTCTGCCCCACTGGTTTCCTCGGCACACTGCATCCGTCCTCTGAATGGGCCCCAATGAGCTCACCGACCCCATGACTGGCCCCTGGATGCCTGCCCCACCACCCACCCAGGTGGCTGCTCCTACCTGCCTCCCTCTGTAGCTCCCAAATCATCTCCACTTCCCTTTCTAACTTTACCTCCAAAGAAGTCAGAGAAATGAATAAAGGGGTTCAAAAGAAATAAATTCAGAGCATTTTTTAAAATTATAGAATATAGGAATTCTCTTCTCTATCACATTCAATTCATTCATTTGTCAAATATTCATTAAGTCTCAATTTTGTTCCAGGCAGTAAGCTGGATACTGGGGAATTTAAATGAGGGTGTCTACTGGCAAGGATGAACAGTCAGTTTGATAAGTGCTGTGCTAGATGTATACAGGTTGCGAAAGACCTCAGGTCTCTAGTCCCCGCGGGGTAGGGAATATGGAAGGCATTTCAGTGAAGTAGGTGCCTTTGACACATCATAAGGAATAAGTTCTATATAAAAAGGCAGGGTGGGTGGGGGAGGTAAGTGACAGAAGGCTGAGGAGGTAGCACGGGCAAAACTGCCAAGCATGACAGAACAGGAAAAACTTCCAGGAACATCAAGTACAACTAGACGCAGGGCCCAGGTTAGAGGAGCTAAAATAATGCGCCCTGCAAAATGGTACGACAATTTCTGCGTCTGCTCCAGTGAAACCTGCCAGAATATGATTAGTATAATACCCAAGAGAACATCACATGCCCGTGCATATGAGAATGCAAGAGGGAACTCTTTCTAACAGTTTTTAAGCTCAGCAACTGCAGAGCAGACACAAAAGCCACAAAATGTGGTTAAGCTTTATTTTAATGATATAGGGATATAACATATCATCAGCCTGTAGCGTACAGAGGTGACTTACAAAGGATAAACCTTCCTTGTTTGGACAGGATGGATCAGACAGCTTTTTATGAAGTTTAAAAATCATAAAGGAATGAGGAGGTACAGGAGAGAAAGAAAAAGGGAAAGTCCATCAGGGACTGCCCTATCCAACTGTGGACTCACAGGTACAGCCAGGAGATACAAACAACCCACTGCTTTCTGGTGACCTGTGCTACTTCTTAAAATATCACAAACATAAAACCAGCTTAACTCATGCTCCCCCCCACTAACCCCCCAAAATTGGGAACCAGTGATTCAAGAATTTATTTTCTATTTTGTTCTTTTGTTAAGATTACTCTGGTTGAGTGCTCCTCCTCGGGGCTTCTGCTAAAAACTTTACCTAATGGTAGTTCATAAGGATCTGGATTATTAACAGTTGCTGCTCCAAGAAGATGAAATACAGTTCCTTGGTTTGACTCTATCAGTTCCCTCTTGGATATATTCCTTTTTTTCTTCCCTCTATGGAGAAACACTTCTTTCTTTATTACACAGGATGAGTCATTCTTGCAGTTTTAATTCCCTCCCCATCAGTCTTAAAATAATTCTAAAATCAACTCAGTAACTACAGTGCCCTTTGCAGGAAAAGAACTATATTTTAACCATTCAAAAACAATCACTAACTTATGTGGGGTTCACTGACTTTCAGAGTTGAAAAGAACTCCAATTCTTTTTACGCAGTACTAGTATAAACAAGTACAGAAGGAGAAGCTAGACTAAGTCTAGGGTGCATGTTACCAGGAAGAAAATGAAAAGACCAAAGTTACGTTCTCAATACTACCATATTATACTAAACTCAATCTGTCAATCGATAGGTATGTGCCTATTATATACCTGGCATGGTTTCTAGGTGCTTGGGACGTATCACTAAATAAAAACAAAGATCCTAGCTTTCACTCTGGAGAGGCGAAGAGGCAGCAGAATTTAGAAAAGACAGACAATAAACAATAGACATAATGAGGTAAATTATATAGCACAAATTATATAGTAAGATGATGACAAGTGTTACAAAAAAAGAAAAGAAAAGAAAAGAAAAAAAGTAGACTAGGGTCAGTAATGAAGGGGGAAGGGAATGGTTACAACCTGGAATAGGGTGATCAGGGTAGGCCTCAGTTAAAACTGCAAAGACTTGAAATGTGGTGGGAAGCAGCCATCTGAGAATTGCAGAACCTGGACAAAAGCTACTTTGCCTCTTGCTGACTTGGTTTCCCCACCTTTAGAACTGAAATAATGATTCTCTTCAAATAATGGTGTTGTGGGCTTCCCTGGTGGTGCAGTGGTTGAGAGTCCGCCTGCCGATGCGGGGGACACGGGTTCATGCCCCGGTCCGGGAGGATCCCACATGCCGCAGAGCGGCTGGGCCCGTGAGCCGTGGCCGCTGAGCCTGCGCGTCCGGAGCCTGTGCTCCGCAACGGGAGAGGCCACAACAGTGAGCGGCCCACATACAGCAAAAAATAATAATAATAATAATGCACGAACCCGTGTCCCCCGCATCGGCAGGCGGACTCTCAACCACTGCGCCACCAGGGAAGCCCTAGAGAGGAATTATTATTTTAAGTAACATTTTAGTCTCTTGGACAGTGTGGAGGGCAATGGGGGAGGGACAAGGACAATGGTATTGCATCATGAAAAGGACTCTGTAAAAGAAAATCATCTCCAGGCATTATTTCCCCATGTGGAAATAAAGTTAATACTTTGCAAACTCCACCTGGTACATAAAAACCAATGAGCATAAAATCTTATACAATGTATAAATATATATATTTATTCACAGTGTTATTGCATTATCTATTGTTTTGAATTCTTTTTTAATTTCCTTCTATACATGGTCCAAGCTGACGTCATCTGTTTTAGATCATGCAACCCTGAAAGGCAAGAACCAGCCTACTTAACTGTTTTTAAATATCTGCATGATATGTATGTATGTAACAAATACTGACTGAACATAATTAGAAGTATCTCCTTTTTCTTTTAACATGAACCTACATTTTTTTAACCCAAACACCTCTAAGCATTTAACAAAAAGTCTTACACATTTCAAAGCACCTTCAGGGGAAGACAAGTAGTACAGTGTCACGGAACAAGGTGTACAAAGCACAGGCTTTGGAAATAACCTGCTTGGATTTCAGGACTCAGCCTAACCACATGTCAGCTGTGCAACTTTGAGTACATCACTTAACATCTCCAAACTTGAGTTGCTTCACCTGGGAAACCAGAAAAACAATACCTAACCCCAAGGTTTTTGTGTAATGGAGCTAATGGAAGCAGAAGTACCTGGCACAGTGCCTGACTCATAGAAGGCATTAAATACATGTTAGTAACCTCTTTGCCAAATCTTCTGCCCCCCAACGCTGCACCCCCCATCCTGATCCCAAACACACACATACATGCACACACTTCGTCAGTGTGTAAAAAAATGTCTTGCTTTAAACTATAAGGAGAGTGTAAGAGACAGCCAGGATCTCCTTACTCCATCCCACTAGCCCTGGCAACCTGTCAGCTGTGGAATCCTTGGTTATTTCCTTTCTCAAGGAGGAGATACTATTCTGGTTTGACAGATCCTTTCCTGGACACACTCTCAGAATTCCCTAAGGTTGTTATCGTGGCTAATGGATAACAATGCAGAGGCTATGGGAGTGAATAATCACTCTCTCCCTGCTAAAAACTTCCTTTATTGACTTCTCTAACTTCCCGTTAGTACTTTGCTGCCAAATCAACCTCTTGTTCTAGGCAACTATTAAAAGTAATTTTCTTGAAACTAAAAAACACATTTAGTCTTCAACAATAAATTGCACTAACCTCAATTACTAGCCACTTAGGCTATGAGAATATTAGACTATTAGAAAATTTGCAAAACTAAATTGTTTACATTTCTATTTCCTTCTTTTAACCCTTAAAATGCAAACAAAAACAGGAGTGAAGAAAGATATCTTTTAGTTATTCCTTCTACAAGAGAATGTGGATGACAGTAATATTAGGTAAATAAATGTTTAGTGTCTAAAATGACAGCATTATCTATTCTTCATTGAAAGAGAAACTGAAAGCAATGCAATTAAATAGCTTGTTCTTGCGGCTCAGAGTTAAATGGTATCCTTTTCTATTATGTGGCAGTCTTGCATTGCTGTATCTCAAGCATAGCACCGCGCCTAGACCATAGCTGGCAGCCAGTAAATTTTAACTGAATGAAATGAATAAATTACCATTTGCTTTTATCCCGAGGACCAACATATGACCTTTAATCCCCAAAAGATAAAACAAACGATGCCATTATATGTGAACCACATCCACAACACCAGAATCTAAGATTCCTACTCCAAAAGAGTGGCTAAAACAACTTCTTTTTGAGGCAATTCTGCTTACTTAGCACATTATTCCCCCCTACAGTTTTCCTTCTTTTGTTTTTGCACTAAGGTTATTTGTATAAAAAGCAGAATCTTTGTTGCCTAGTAATTCATCTGCTCCAGCTGCTTGTGTTCTGTTCCCAATCAAAATTCTCGGTTTTCAGCCTCCTCATCATTTTTATAAGGAGTTCCGTGAATCCGCCAGCCTGGCTCCTTTTTCCATCCTACAGAACACTGGGCCCCAAGCTCCCATACACTGCTCCTCTTTTTGCTTCTACCTTGGGGTTATGTAGGGCTGTGCCACACATAATCTATCAGCGCTCATCAAAAAGTGTCCACTGATTAGCAGAGCACCGCTGCCACCCCAGTTCCCAAATTCTCCAACTTCAAGTCTGGGCAGGGCTACCCCAAGGTCAGAGAGACTACATGGAGAGGGTTCTAAAGATCAGAAGCTCAGTGAAAGTCACAGAAGGGTAGGTGGGTACAATTAGGCAGCTATAGTAAAATAATCCATTATTCTATCAGAGGTAGAAACATAGAGGAAAGTTGATCATCTATTATTATTGTCAATTCAGTTTAAAGCATTTTATTAATCATACATACACATTTTTCAATGTGTAATTCTCATTGTGTTCCTTTCCATTCCATAGACTTGTCTATCGTTTTCCCAGAGCTCTGTGTCCCTTATTTCTCACTGTTCCTCCAAAAAGGACAATAAACAATTTCCAAGCCACTCATCATCATAAACCCTGACATGTTAAATTACCCCCTGCTCAGTTTACGGACCACATGGGCCCATAAAACTCCTCTCTCACCAGCAAACCACCCCACACAAAATTCTCACTTCCCCTTTTCCCTCCTGGGAGGAATACTTCTTAAAGGAACAATTGAACCACACCCATCCCCTTCCTTCCTGCTGGAGGTGCATCCCCCAACCCAGGACACTAGGGGGACTCCTTACCTGGAAGGCAGTTGCACTCAAAGGCGAAGTCACCAGTCTGCCGGCAGGTGCCTCCGTTGACACAGGGGGAGGGTGCACAGGGCACGTAGGGACTGTCACAGTGCTGGCCTGTGAAGCCCTGGGGGCACTGGCACTGATAGGAACCCGGGAGGTTGAGGCAGGTGCCACCGTGCTGGCATTGTCCTGGAACATCACACTCATTGACATCACTTGCACACTTCTGCCCTGTGAAGCCTGCGAGGCATGTGCAGGAGAACTGGTTGGCCACAGTGGTACAGGTACTTCCATTTGCACAGGGCTGAGACAGACAGGTATCAGTCCATTGGCACAGTTTACCTAGAGGAAAGATAACAGAACTCAGTACTGCCCACAGAAATGAGGGTCAGCCCCATCCCACCACCCCACATCTCCCACCCAAAGGGTGACATAGGGGAGCCACTGCATGGAGAATCCCTAAGCTCTTTGAATTTTACAGGAAGCCCATATCAGAGCTTCCTCAAGTTCACCTGACAGGGGCACTCTCCAGGACCCTCAGCTGACACACAAACACTCAGTGGGTCACATGGGAGGGGGAGGGACTGTAGGTTAGTCGCAGGAAGCCTACATCAATCCCTGCAGCACAGGATCCAGAAGGGTCTGGATCCACCTACTGTCTCACACCTCCTTGTCTTTGCATAAGCTGCTCCTCTGTTTGGAAGGCCATCTTCCTTTGTGGTTACCTAATGGGCTTCAACTTATCTTGACAGCTCTGTTCATAAGTCACCACTGCTGTAAAGTCATCCTTAATGCTCCCCTCAGCTCTCCAAATCTCCACACCCTCTCCCTCACACACACACACCCCTGCACATGCAAACATATACCCCAAGTTTGCTGTTTCCTTTTATATCACCTGTCACACTGGCAGGGGTCAGATCCCTGTAGTAGGCTCTCAAATCATGTCTTTTGAATGAATAAAATGTATCGATATTTTCCAAAATAAATGACTAAATAGACCTCTTAGATGATAGAAACAAGTCAATATGACTTCTATTTCCCTTAAACACAACACACATGCACACGTATTCTGGGAAACATTTTGTTGATTGCGGTCTTGACAAAAATATTGCTGGGTGTGTTTGAAGGAGATACAGACTCTCTGGCTTCTTATATATGGAAATAACTAGAAGCTGTCATGAGAATAAAGGTCTAGAAAGGTAAATCTTGTGGACTCTCTGGTAAATCTTGTGGACTCTCTGGAAAGTACTAGAAAGAAGCAGGAAGAAAGTACTGAATCTCAAGGCATAACTCAAAGGAATCAAAGCAGATTCTTTGAGGTAGAAAGAGAGAGAAAAAAAATACTCCCATGCTACTAGTAAATTTGGCATTCACGTGGTTTTTTGTTTTCATTAGTGTAAGCTTTTTTCAAAACTAAAGATATGAGAACCCCCTGAATTTGTTAGTACTCCAATTGGTTGTCTAGATAAACACCCAAATCTTTGACCCCAGAGAAAAGCAAATAACAGTCATGACAGCTTCTCTAAAAGGGAGAGAGAGGTGACATTTGAGCACACAGAAGCGCTCTCTGCCTATCAAGAATATCAAATCAAAGGGAAAGGGTGCAATAAAAATTTGGGTACAGCATGTATATCTCACAGTGCTAAGCCTAGAGAAAATGAAGGAACCTCAATCTTTCTTCCTATTTTTTCTTCTGAGAGGTACTTACCTACAATGGAGAACAGATAAAAATGGTTACTTTTGACAACTGTGTATATCAGAGTATTTGCCTACAACTGAAACAAGAAGGTCTCTGACCTTGGTTTCCCATATATGTTTTGTACAAGCACTAACTTCCTGCCTCTGTTTCTTTATCTATGAGTGAGGTGAGCTCATACGGTCTGACGAGGTGGTATAGTGAGCTATCCCAAAACCAAAAGGGTGAGCTTGACCTGTGGCAGTTCCTAAAGTGACAGACAAAAGTGGCAGATGTGTAAGGATGATCAGAACCCTGCAGACCACCAAGAAGAGTTTGTTTTAATGGCAAAGGAACACATTTTAATTTGAGGGTTATTTCAGAGTAACATTTTAGTTCTGAAGAAGGCACTACTGTCATTTCCACCAGTCAGGATTAAAATGTGTTAAATAGATATGCCTTCCCTTTGCTTTGTGGAGCCAAACAACTCGAAACTGACAATCAGGAAAAAATTATTCTCTTAACCACCAAATCTCTTCAGTGACTCACAGTATCAATGCTGTCATAGTCATGATGGAGATAACGGATCATCCTATATATCTTCTACCCGTAACACCACCTTTTAATGAAAAACCAGTAGAACAAGTATTCCAAACTAAATGGTCCAGTCTAGTTTTCTGAATATGTCTTTCATTTTTTATTAGATTTACGGAATTGTTGATATAGTGGGGGACAAAATGATGGCTAGTTCTCCTTTTCTCGTCTACCTTCATAAACACGTGTGGTTCATTCTGAATAAAGCTCAGACCCAGCTTTGAAGAACCCACAATACAGTCAGATGAGAGACATGTAAAAATTAATTACAATAAAATGTGACACATAAACTAACAGAACATAGAGACTAACTGTGTAAAGGAATCATGAAAGGGTCACTAAGAGTTTACAATAACATTGGGCAATCCCCAACTGTAGAAAAGGGCGTTCCAGGCAAAGGGGTGTGCAAAAGCATGGAGGCAACAGGAAGCATGACGTTTTCAGGAAATGATGAGAACGCTGGCGTCACTAGAGCTAGATGCGTATGAGGAACTGAGGCTATAAGAAGATGTAAGGCCTAGACTGTAAGGGCTACGCGAGCCATGTAAAAGAGTTTGTACTCTGCAGACGATGAAAAGTCACTAGGGTGGTAAGCAGGTGAGTTTGTGAGAAGATCTGCATTCATGTTAAAGATCCATGGTAATGTGACAGGTGGACAAGAGGGGGAGAAAGTAAAGGCAAGGAAACCAGGTAGGAAACAACTGCAGGAGTCCAGGTGAGAGATGACCTGGACCTCACCTACAGAGGTCTTTAGAGGTCACAGAGCAGAAGAGAAAATGGAGAGGAGTAGACAGGTGAGACGTATCTCAGAGATTAGATGGGGTGACTGAGTCTAAGTGGGGTACAGAGAAGTGAGAGGGAGTTTCTAGTTTGGAGTATTTGGAGTGTACATTGGTGCCACTATGATATCAACATGTTGAGTTTGAGGTACCTGTCGAATGTCTAACGATAATATGCAACGGATAGTTAGAAATATGAGCCTGAATGTCAGGGTTGGGGTGGAGCTAAAAGGATGACCACGAGAGGCATCAGCAAGGGATGAAGATGCTGAGAGTTGAAGCAACTGGAGATAGCGAGATTCCCTGGGGAAAGCTGTGCTATGACTCAAAACGGGGCTCAAAACAGAATTCCAAAGAACACAAAAATTAAATGCATGAGGACAAGGATAAGGCAATGTAGAAGCAAATGGAACAATCAGTTTAGAAAGCCCAAAAAGCCAATGCCCTGAATGTCTGGGGAGAGGAGATTTCAAGGAATAAGTTATCGGTAACACGAACAACTTTTCTTCTGGTGATAGTGAAGTAATTCTGATCCCCAATTCTGATATATATTCTTCAGGCAGTCAACTACTTCTGAGTATCTGACCCTTTTTCTTTCTCTTTCTCCCCTTTCAAAAGGAACTGAAGGATAGTTGATTGGAACATTCCAGTCCTTACCATAATGTTAAACATGTACCAGAGTTGGGGGGACCCTAAAGAACCAGATGACAGTTATCTAAAAGATGCTAAATAAGAATACCTGCTGAGAATGGGAAAGTATGGCCGTGAGTCCCATTTGTTACCTGTAAAACCGACTTGGCAGGTGCACTCATAGGTATCCCGGCTAAGCACGTGGCACTTGCCTCCATTCAGGCAAGGGTGAGACCCAAAGCAGGGGTGAGTGGTCGAGTACTGGCAGTCCTCGCCTATGAAGCCCGGGGCACACCGGCATGTGGCTTTCCCCAACATAGCCTGGGCCACACACGTCCCACCATTCTGGCAGCGGTTCTTCTCACAGGGGTCTCGATGTTGACAATATTCTCCCAAGAATCCCTCTGGGCATCTGTATGGAAAAGAGAGGAGTCCATGAAAACTCCTGACTTCTTATAAGTCCCCAAACTTACAAGATAACGCAGTCCATTCAAGAAAACACGAGACTGTAAATGGAGAAACCCAAAGGTACAACTGTAAAACTGACTCACTTTGGGAGAAGAAGTGTTTAGAGTACTTAACTGCATACTCTCATGTCTTTTTGAGTTTTGGCAGGTGACAGAATATCAGGTGGGTGACCCAGCATGGTCTGCCATGGCCAGTCAACATGACCCTTATTCAGAGGCAAAATACAGCCATAGCTTTGTTCATGTAGATGCAGGCTGGTATGCTGTAACAGCACCTTTTTGTGCAGCATTGTTGATACTTGTCTTTAAATTCATTAACTTTCTCGTTTTTGACTAAGTCAATTGATAGAATTAAGACATTTATATGATAATGTATGGACTGAGCCTCTTATCCTCTACAATTTAAAATATATAAAATCTCTCTCAAGCATTGAGAAATAATAAGTTCTACTTTTGTTGTTTCCACTGAGACATCAGTTGGCCTATACCTAGACTTCTGGGTTATGTTCAAGGGGTTGAGACTGTGATAAAGAAAAAGGAGGTACAGGAATGGGGAAGGGTTCGAAGGGGCTTTTCAGAAACTTAAATCTGTTAAGATATTCGTAGCAGGCAGCTTTCCTAACCAAAAAAAAAAAGCACAGAATATAATTAAAATAACATTTAAAATATCTAAGGTACCATACAAACACCAAAGTGAAGAAGGGAAAACAATTCAAGAATAACATTTTCCACACACTGTGTTGAGGAATCTTTTTATATGCTATCCATTGATTCCTAAGATACACAACCATCCCAAATTGTGTGTAATATTTATGACAGTTTTCTCTAAACACCATAAAAAGGCATGGAAAGTCTCCATTTTCATAATGAAGAGGTTGTTCAAATGGGACCTCTAAGAAGCATTTAAATGGAACACAAAGTCTTTGATTCTAACTATAAATCTTGCCATTTGGCTGTAACCCAGATATTCTGGTTCAACCTCTTTCTCCATTTAACTTTTTGGAGGATAGAAAACTAACTGCAAGGCTGTTCCACCATTACCTCCAAGATAACACATTTAAACCAATGTGTTTAAATCCTATCACATCTTCCGATGCTCAATCACTATGTTCTGACCCTCCCAATCACCCAGACTTGAAGCACTGGGGTCCCGTCTCACTCCTTCTTGTCTTTGCCAACCATATCCATGATGTTTTATTAGCCACTGGTTGACCAGGTGAGGTCTTCAGAGGTCACAGTTTTGAGAAAAGGAGAACCAGATATTTGGGAACTAAGACAGTACATGCCCAGATGAATTACACAGTAACTAAAATGGCTGGAGGAGGAAACAGAGCTAGTAAGTAGCTACAGTGGCAGTGATGTAACTGACCCCAGCCTCCTCACCTTTTCCCAGAGCTCTGAACAGTAAGAGTGGCAGAGCCAGGAGTAGCTGGAGCTCTGAGCATCCTCATGAACAGATGAAGCTAGAGAATAAGAGGCAGTGAGGAGAGGGCACAGCAGTGAAAGCAAAGACTGGCTGAAGTTTCCAGTGAGGAGTCTGCACCTCATACGGTGAGGAGGCCCATTTGGAGTCCTGGTGCTATGACCTTGCACAAGTTATTGGGTTGGCCAAAAGGTTCATTCAGTTTTTTTCCATAAGATGGCTCTAGTAGCACTTAGTTGTCTTTAACTTCATTCAAAACAATTTTGTTAGACTATATTGTGACAGCTGTCATATCAGTGTACATTTTTTAAAAAACTTATCAAAATTGGTGAATTTTTGTGTAGCCATTTGAATACTGAAGATGGAAGAAAAAGGCAACATTTTTGGCATATTATGCTATATTATTTCAAGAAAGGTAAAAACACAACAGAAACGCAAAAGAAAAAGATTTGTGCAGTGTATGGAGAAGGTGCTGTGACTGATTGAACATGTCTAAAGTGGTTTGCAAAGTTTCGTGCTGGAGATTTCTCGCTAGACGATGCCCCATGGTCAGGTAGACTAGTTGAAGTTGATAGTGATCAAATAGAGACATTAATTGAGAACAATCAACGTTCTACCACGCAGGAGACAGCCGACATACTCAAAGTATCCAAATCAAGCACTGAAAATCATTTGCACCAGCTTGGTTATGTGAATCGCTTTGATGTTTGGGTTCCACATAAGTTAAGTGAAAAAAAGCCTTCTTGACAGTATTTCCACATGTGATTCTCTACTTAAACGTAATGAAAACATTCCATTTTTAAAACAAATTGTGATGGGCGATGAAAAGTGGATACTGTACAATAACATGGAACGGGAGAGATCACGGGGCAAGTGAAAGGAACCACCACCAACCACACCAAAGGCCGGTCTTCATCCAAAGAAGGTGATGTTGTGTATATGGTGGGATTGGAAGGAAGTCCTCTATTATGAGCTCCTTCCAGAAAACCAAATGCATACTCTCATGTCTTTTTGACAAGTACTGCTCTCAATCAGACCAACTGAAAGCAGCACTCAACAAAAAGCATCCCGAGGGGCTTCCCTGGTGGCGCAGTGGTTGAGAGTCCGCCTGCCGATGCAGGGGACACGGGTTCGTGCCCCGGTCCGGGAAGATCCCACATGCCGCGGTGCGGCTGGGCCCGTGAGCCATGGCCGCTGAGCCTGCGCGTCCGGAGCCTGGGCTCCGCAACGAGAGAGGCCACAACAGTGAGAGGCCCGCGTACCGGGGGGGAAAAAAAAAGGAAAAAAAAGCATCCCGAATTAGTCAACAGAAAATGCATAATCTTCCATCAGGATAACACAACACTGCCTGCTTCTTTGATGACCAGGCAAAAACTGTTACAGCTTGGCTGGGAAGTTCTGATTCATCCGCTGTGTTCACCAGACTTTGCACCTTTGGATTTCCAATTATTTCCGTCTTTACAAAATTCTCTTAATTGAAAAAATTTCAATTCCCTGGAAGACTGTAAAAGGCACCTGGCACAGTTCTTTGCTCAAAAAGATAAAAAGTTTTGGGAAGATGTAATTATGAAGTTGCCTGAAAAATGACAGAAGGTAGTAGAACAAAAGGGTGAATATGCTGTTCAATAAAGTTCTTGGTGAAAATAAAAAATGTGTCTTTTATTTTTACTTAAAAAAACCGAAGGAACTTTCTGACCAATCCAATACTTAACTGCACTATCAGCTCTCTCACATTTTAAATAGTTAATAAAGCTACCTGCATCGTGAAGCTGTTTTAAGAACTGAACAAAATCAAGTATGTGAAAAACTTTATAAATATGTAAAAGTTTTGCAGATGAAAAACATTTTTTCTCTCTTTGTACTTATTGAGGAAAAATATAATGCTTTATTCAAATCACAGCTTGATTTTATAACAGAATAGGTTATTTGCTGATTATTTTTTAAGTAAAGGAGCAAAAATTGCCAACGTAGCATAGGTAAAATTAACCCTGAGCTATATTATTAAAAGCATTTGCAACTTATTCAAGGTATCTGTTATGGATGACGTTAGAAACTGCGACACAATTCTCATTCACAGTGACAGTCCTCTGGGCATTAAGCCTGGCTAACACCTCTCGATTCTCCCACACAGGAATTCTTTGCCTTGCAAATAATGGCAAACTTTTAAACCTGGGTGGGCTTTGCCCAGCTTTGCTTCCACCACCTCCCCAACACTATCATATGGCGTCTGCTTGGAGAATGCAAACTCATTCAAAAATGAGCTTCATAAACATGTAATGAAAACGTAAGGTTCCCAGGAAAACAAAGATGAAAACAATATGCAAGATTCTGAAGCCAAACAAACGTATTCCTGAATTATCTATTACTAAGGTTTAATCTACATTGTTGCTTCCTACCAGTATGAAAAAATAAGTTTCAACTAAGGTATGTTTAAGAAACCAGTAAAAATAGAGGTGGTAACTACAGCTTGTGGGTCTGCTCTGACCCACTGCTTATTTTTTATGGCTGGAGAGCTAAGAACGGTTCTTACATTTTTAAATGGTTGAGGGAAAAAAATTTTTAAAAAAACAATAATATTTTACGACATTTGAAAATTATGTAAAATTCAAATTTCAGGGTCCATACATAAAGTCTTATTGGAACGCAACCATACTCGTGCATGGAGGGATTGTCTATGGCTACGTTCGCACTACAATAACAGGGTTGAGTAGTTGTGATGAAACGATATGGCTCGAAAAAGTGTTTACTATCCGGTGCTTTATAGAAAAAGTTTGCCAACTCCTGACTGACAGAATATCTGAAGCCTAATTCTATGTATAGTATCCAACATGCTTATTAATAATGATGTTGATGATGAAGAACATTCTCATATCAGTTTCCACAAAGAATGTTACACTCATTCATTCATGCAACAAGCATTTACTAAGTGCCAGGCATTGTTCTAATGCTAGGAAAATCCTTGAACTCGTGGAGTTTAAATTCTAGTAGGAGAAGACAAAAAGCAAAATTAATAAGTAAAATATATAATTTGTTATGTGACATTAAGCGCTATGTAAAACAATAAAACAAGAAAGGGGCACAGGAAGGGAATGAACTGGGGATAATGGAGGTGGATAAGTGAGGTATTTCAGTTACAAATAGGAAAAGCAGAAAAGGCCTCACTGAAAGGCACATTTGAGTCAGAACGTGAATGAGGTGAGGGACTAGCCATGCAGGTATCTAGGGAAAGCATGTTCAAGGCAGAGAGAACAGCAAACGCAAAGGCCCTTAAATAGGAAACAGTCCTGGCATGTTTGAGGAATAGCCAGGAGACCTCTGTGGCTCCACCAAAGGGATTAAGAAAAAAAAGTAGCAGAAATAGATTACAGCTATAACTGGGAGGCAGATCATGAGGGGTCTTCAGGCCACTGCAAAGAAAGATTTAGGGTTTTACTCTAAATGAGATAATAAATACTTAGATATGATGTACAACTGATTTATTCTTCTGAAGTCCATGTACAGAAACACGTCTTATTTTTATGGGAAACTAGACCCATTGTTGGTATAATAATAAAGACTTTCTTATTTAAAATGTTCTAGAGGGCTAGACATCAGCCTATTCCTTTACCTGAAAACATGTACAAGTCTCTTTTTTTTTTGCGGTACGCGGGCCTCTCACTGTTGTGGCCTCTCCCGTTGCGGAGCACAGGCTCCGGATGCACAGGCTCAGCAGCCATGGCTCACGGGCCCAGCCACTCTGCGGCATGTGGGATCTTCCCGGACCGAGGCACAAACCCGTATCCCCTGCATCGGCAGGCGGACTCTCAACCACTGCGGCACCAGGGAAGCCCTACAAGTCTCTTTTAACCTACATTTTTCACTAAGCCTCATTTCCCTTTCCAAATTCTTCCTTCACAAATAAACTTCTATAACTGTAGCCTAATTTTACAGCTATTTTCCCTTTCTTTTCCATTTTTTTATTTGTTCCTTTGCAGTAAAACTTTCATTCTACTTATTGCCCAGAAACTCTGTCCTAAGAGCAATGACTTTCCCCTTGTCAAGTTCAATGGTCTCATGTGAGATTTCTTCATAAGGAAATTCTCCCTCTTATAGGAGGTACTGCTGACCATGCCTCCATCACTCCACTTGTTTTACATTTGGCTTTTACGACTCCCTCTGTATCTCAAAGCTTGGTAAATTCTTAGTCTAAATTGCTGAATCCTCTTCTCCTTCTTCCCCATCAATTTATGGCCACTTGAGGCTTAAGTCTGGGCTGGACTACTCTTTTCTCTCTTAGGCATTTGTTATTTTTGTTATTGTTCATTTTGTTTTAAGCAACTACCTTCATGTATACAGCTCCAGTTCCATATGTTCAGTTTACTAAAAGTCATCTACTTACCCTAATATATCCTGCCAATACTTGACACTAAACATTTCAAAAGTGGGATTATATTTCCATGAAACTTTAATTCCTCCATTTTCCTAAGGCTTCCATTTACAATCTCAAAAGTCATTTTCGGTTAATCCTTTTACATTATATACAACTTATGAACATGTTCTCATGTCTTGTTAACTGAACTCCTACAGTACTCATCATTCACACGCACTGTTCCCTTTCTGATAAAAAATTCTCATCATCTTAAAAGCCTCAGGCCAGACATCTTGTTGCTGTCTTTTTCCCCACTTCCATCCATCCCTGTAATAACAGAACCTTGGGATTAAAGATACCCTAAGGTAATTTCTACCCAAAGAGATAATTCTTTCTAAAATATCCCTAAAAGACGACCACAGCCTCTACTTGAATAAAAGTAGTTAAGCATGGTGTCTGAGAAATGGAATTTAATAAATACTTGAAGTTATTTTGTTCCTATCATTAAAAGCACAGATACTAGAACCAGATCACCTGGATTTCAATCCCATGTACTCTATGAGTGATCCTGAGCAAGTTACTAAGCCTCCTTGTTGTAAAATAAATTTAATAACAGTGCCTACCTTGTAGCGTTTTAAATAATTGTAAAGCACTTAGAACAGTAGGTAGCACACAGTAAATGCCATGTATTTGTTAAGTAAAATAAAATTACTGGCTCACTACTTTAACAATAGAACTCTCTTCAGTGTGGGTGGATCCCCATGTCAGGAAGCTCTTTCTTTCTGATGTCTTCAAATTCTACCTTCCTTCCTAGGTATGTATATACCAAGAGGGATAAAACAGAAGTCCACCAAAAATCTGTAAAGAATGTTCAGAGCAGTATTATTCATAATAACGAAAAGTAGAAACAACCCAAATGTCCGTAGCTGATGAATGGATAAATAACATGTGGCATATCCATACAATGAAATATCATTTGCCATAAAAAGGAATGAAGATTTGATACATGCTGTGACACAGATGAACCTTGAAAATACCATGCTAAGTGAAAGAGGCTAGACACAAAAGGCCACATATTGTGTGATTTCATTTTTGTGAAATGTCAAGAATAGGCAAATCTATACAGATAGAAAGTAGATTAGTGTTGCCAGGGGCTGGGAGGAGGGGGAACTGAAGAGGGACTACTAAGGAGTAGAGAGTTCCTTTGGAAGGTAATGAAAATGTTTTAAAATTAGATAATGTTGATGGTTACACTTAACTGTGAATATACTAAAAACCACTGAATTGTGCACTTCAAAAGGGTGAATTTAATAGTATGTGAATTACTGTTGGTGGGAATGTAAATGGGTGCAGCCACTATGGAAAACAGTATGGAAGTTCCCTAAAAAAACTAAAAATAGAGTTACCATACGATACAGCAATCCCACTCCTGGGCATATATCAATATCTAGACAAAACTCTTTAATTTGAAAAGATACATACACCCCAATGTTCACAGCAGCACCGTTTACAACAGCCAAGACATGGAAGCAACCTGTCCATGCCCATCAACAGATGAATGGATAAAGAAGATGTGATATATATGTATACACACACACACACACACACACACACACACACACACACACACACACACACTGGACTATTACTCAGCCATAAAAAAGAATGAAATAATGCCATTTTGCAGCAACATGGAAGGACCTAGAGATTATCCTACTAAGTGAAGTAAGTCAGAAAGAGAAAGACAAATACCATATGATATCACTTATATGTGGAATCTAAAATATGACACAAATGAACTTATTTACAAAACAGAAACAGACTCACAGACATAGAAAACAAACTTATGGTTATCAAAGGGGAAAGAGAATGGGCAAAGGACAAATTAGGAGTATAGGATTAACAGATACAAACTACTGTATATAAAATAGATAAACAGTAAGGTCCTACTGTGTAGCACAGGGAACTATATTCAATATCCTGTAATAAACCATAATGTAAAAGTATATATATATGTGTGTGTGTGTGTGTATAAAAAACTGAATCACTTTGCTGTACACCAGAAACTAACACAACATTGCAAGTCAACTATACTTCAATAAAAATTTTTTAATTAAAAAATTTTTAAATAGTATGTGAGTTATATCTTATTTAAAAAAAATAATTCTGCCTCCCTATAATTTCCACCTGCTGGCTATGCCTGTCTTCTAGAACAAAACGGAACAAGCCTTCCGCTTCTATTACATGTGGCCCTTCAAGAATTTAAAGATTGGACTTCCCTGGTGGCGCAGTGGTTAAGAATCCGCCTGCCAATGCAGGGGACACGGGTTCGAGCCCTGGTCTGGGAAGATTCCACATGCTACGGAGCAACTAAGCCCGTGAGCCACAACTACTGAGACTGTGCTCTAGAGGCCGTGAGCCACAACTACTGAGGCCACGTGCCACAACTACTGAATCCCGCGCACCTAGAGCCCATGCTCCGCAACAAGAGAAGCCACCACAATGAGAACCCCACGCACCACAACGAAGAGTAGCCCCCGCTCGCCGCAACTAGAGAAAGCCCGTGCAGAGCAACAAAGACCCAATGCAGCCAAAAATAAATAAATAAATTTTTATATATTAAAAAAAAAAAAGAATTTAAAGATAGCTATGTTGACTCTTTGGTTTCTTTCTTCCAGGATTCAATGCTTTGGACTATTCCAGACTTCCTCACCATTTTAGTAGCTTTCTGATGCTTAAGATAACAATAGTAATAATAATAACAGTGACCAACATTTTTGAAGCACTTACTATGTATTATGTATTTGCTAAACATTTTATTTTTATTTCTGCCTATAACAGTTATGTTATATTATGATCTCCATTCTGTATACGAGGACCTTGAAGCTTAGAAAGATTAAGATTTCAGAGCTACAATATATCAGAAGCAGGATTCAAATCCAGGTATGACTCCAGAGCCCACGTACTTCAAAACTGGGCTATCCTGCCTAGCCCCAACTAGATGATTCTAGTTCATCAAAAACCTCTTTAAAAGGTAGGGCCCAAAATGGAAGAAAAAACACCTGATAACATATGTTCTTACCACTACGGCACAGAGCTGGACCATCACCTCCTGTGATCTGGACACTGTTGTTTCTAATATTGCAGCCTAAAGTGGTGTTCACTTTTTTAGAGGTCACAAAATCCAGTCAGTTAAAAAGTCCATATTTTTTTTTCACATGAACTATTTTTATGCCATATTCCTCCCATCCTATGTTAGTACAACTTGTTTTTTGAACCCAATAATTGGACCTGTAATTTCTTTCTTTTAAATTCACCATGTTGAATCTTTACCCCAAGTTTCCTTGATTGCGATAACTTTTACACTTTATTCATATAATTACAGAATTTCAGCACTGCACCAAACCTCAGAAGTCAACTGGTCTGAACCCCTATTGCACTGATAAGGACACCAAAGCTAACTGACCTGCCCCAAGTTTGTCTGCAAATATAGAAATTTCCCCGAGTTTTGCATCATCTACAACTGTATTTCTATCTTTACCTAGATCCTTTATCAAAACATAGACTATCACTTAACTGAAAGTATTCTACGAAGTCTTGCCCCAAGACCGGTAGCCATTCAGTCAGCTCTATCATCTCAATTACCCCAGCATCCTGTCCACACCTCTCCATTAAGGGTAGCCAGAAAATTGCTCACTGAAAGAATGATCCTTCTCAAGTATAATTTTGATCATGTCACTCTTCTGCTCAGAAACTAGCTTTAGGGCCCAGCCCCTCAAATCCTTAGAATCTATGACCTACTTGTCTGCCCCACTCCTACCACCCGTCTTACTCCTCAGAGATCCATAACTTAAGCACTCCAGATTATTTCCACATTCGTGTCTACTCTTCCCTATATAAATATCTTCTTTCTAATCTCCATTTTCATCATCACATTTTCCCATCTGATAATGTCTCTAATTAATTTTCCTTTCGTCGATCCTTGCTTCAGAGACCTGCTCAAAACCTATGTCCAATTATTAAGCTTTCTCCACACCATCTCACCATCTCACTGATCAGATCATCTCTGATCTAACAGTAGTTGCATTCTATGTTACATGCTACATAATTTCTAACAGTGTGGCTCTTCTTCATTTATGCCATAATTAGGTCTTTCCTGTGCCTCTCTCAAACTCCTATTTGATATTTTTTTGTGAGAAAGGGCATATCTTCAGACCTTGGCACAGGTGCCTTGAATACCATGAACACCTGTGTTGCAAAAACCCCTCCCAACCTCACACTATGCTCTGCCTGGTAGAACACAGGCCAAGGCCACCTTAAGAATCATCCTGAGGTATAAGATTATCTCTCACACCCCAGGAGGCTAAGCAGAATTATGAACATGGGAAGAAAGGGGAGAAACGGGTGAGACAGCCAGAAATAAAGGGCCCCTGTTTCCTAAAGCAGGAGACCTTTCAACTTTGCAAATCCCTGTTCAACTGTAATACAAGTACACCATATACCCTGTTAGTCTGAGTGGGAATTAAGGCTCTCCACTGAAAACAGGAGCTTAAATAGCCCTTTTCTTGAGATGGCTCAAGTTGAGTTTATTATCCAAGTTCCCTTATAAATCTTTAGTTCTATTAGGTTATTAGAACTTCTATTAAGTTCTATTAAGTACAATTTTTGGAAAATAGCCTAAATCTTGAACTAAAGGTGTATATAAAAAATTTCTAAAAGATAACCAAAAACCTCTAACAGCTGCCTTTTGTTCCCAAAACAATATGAATGCCCGCCTCTCAGCAGGGAATTTATCACTTATTTAAGTAGTATTCTCAGTGACTTCCTCCTAATCTCTTCCTCTCTCTGGAACTATATTCTCTGAAAGAATACAGTTCGCAGAGGAGGCTGTGAGTACAGGAAAAGTTTTGGGGGGCTTTTTCCCTGTAAAATAATTTCACAAACTAATCTGAATACTTATCAGCTCCATACAGATATATTCATGCCTTTTTCGGAAAAAGTCTGCCATTTCTGACACAAAGAGGTCCACTCTTTCATTGTTACTGTTCAAACACACACATGGCGAATGAGGTGAAGGGGAGGGATGGAGGAAAGAAAAGAGAGAGGAAAACAAGGGATTCCTCCAAATGGAACTAGAAAACATTCCAACTGAATGGATGCCCATACAGTCCCCCCTCAATAAAACAGATGAAAACCAGACCCCAACTCTCACATGTCACCAGCAGCCTGGATTGGTTTACATGTAGCCACTTTACAGACTTCAACGAAGCTGGTATTTGAATAGCAATTCCAATCTATCTGGCAATGGCTGCAGTTCAGGATCAGTCTCCCTAGTAATACAGGACAGAAAAATTTGTTCTTTCAAGTTTCCTAAGTGAATAGCCACTCGTCTAGAGAAAAGCTTAAAACACTGCAGCAGCTTGTGTCAGCTCCAAGATGACTGTAGTTTGAGCAGGAAATAAGCCCCTTTTCCAAATAAAAGCCAGTGTTCTCTCTCCTTGTTTTCTCCACCGAATGTTCTGTATCAGCAGGGTGAGCCCAAATGGCATGCAGGGCTTCGCTGCAGCTCTGCCTTTAGCTTTTTTTAGCGAGGATTTGGTCATTAAAAAAATAAAACAACAACGCAAAACCCCACCACACACAAGAAGAAGGAAAAAAGAGGCGTGCTTTACGAAACAGCTATTTCAAAATCATGATTTTTAAAAAACTATACAGAATGTGGAATGGAGGGGGGGAAAAAAATGTCTCATGTGGGTTGTGTCGGCCCTGCAGCTGCTCCTCATTAAAGCTCCTCTTTACTCCCTCTGGGCTGGTTTCCAGCAGAAAATTCTTTAAACAGAACTCCGCTTTCAACCCACTTTCTTCTTGCTCTGGGCCTCTCGGCCCCCCAATCCACAGTGGCAGCCTGCCCTAGCTGAGCTCTAGAGGGGGAGCTGTCGTTAAGGGAAATGAGGTAAGGGCAGAGGGAAAAAATAAGAAACCAAATTAAGCATTGGTCAGTAACAAAGGTCTGCAGTTTGAAAAGGCCCCAAATCAGTCTGTTCTTTCCTGTGACCATAATGCCAGCTTAGTTTCCTGCCCCCTCCCCCAGGCCCCCGTTAAAGTAGATAAAAAATAATTGCTAACAGCCAAGGCTAACTGTAACCAGTTACAGTTCCTATATAACACTTAATTCCCAAGGCTCTGGCTTACAAACTCCTAGATGCCCCAGAGTCTACAGAGTCAAGTCTAAACTCTTGGTTGGCATTCAAGAGGCCCAACCTACTAATCCAACCTCACCGTCCCCCTCCTCTCAGTACCACCAGTTTGACATCTCATCAGACTGTCAACTTTTTAATTCTATAACTCTGCATAAAGGTAACCAACTGGGTTATGCTAATTACTGACTTTGTTTTAAAAAAAACAACAACAAAAGAACAAAACAAAACAAAATAGTACGTGAAGACTTCTTGTTAACTTCCTGGTAAAGAGGGGAAAAGGGAAGAACTCTGTGAGGCTAACTTCTTCCTGCCATTCCCACTCCCACTGTCACCTCCCCTCCCCACAAAAAAGAAAGGAAAAAAAAAAAAAGGAAATACTATAGCTTACTTAGCAAGAAGGAAAAAGAAAAAGAACTAAAAAAAGCAATCATGAAATGGTACAGATGAACCAGTTTGCAGGGCAGAAATAGAGACACAGATGTACAGAACAAACGTATGGACACCAAGGGGGAAAGCGGCAGGGGGGTGGGGGGGGGATGAATTGGGAGATTGGGATTGACATGTATACACTGATATGTATAACATAGATAACTAATAAGAACCTGCTGTATAAAAAATAAAATAAAATTCAAAAAATTTTTTTAAAAAAGTATTCATGTATAGAGTTAGGGCCCAGTGCTGGGCTGTTTGTGGTAAAACACATTTTCTAGGGCTTTGCTGGTTTGATGTAAAGGAAACAAAGACAAATATACAATCAATTTCTCTCTCTCTCTCTCTCTCACAAACACACACACACCTTTTTCTTTTACCACAACTAATAAACAAAGACTACCAAATACTGCAGGACAGCCCATTTTTCTACTATGTAAATTCAGCTTCCTGAACAGAACATTTCTGCTTTTCTTGTAGAAGTAGTTCAGAAAATGTTAATCTTGGTTCCCACATTAGGCTGAACGCTTCCAAATTAAAAGTTTCCCACAGGAAAAGGATTTCATGGGGAGTTGTGAGGCTGGGAATTGTCTTCTGAAACTCCACCTCGCTGGGTTTCCACGTGTTCAGCTTTTTCAACCACCCCCCACCCATCTGAATAAAGCAATAAACACACACGGATTTTAATAAATCCAAACCAACCAGAAGCTGCCGTGGTATATGCTTTAAAACTTAGTTCATAGCATTGTTCATCTTCATCAGAGACTATGAAATCATGGTTAACCACTGCAATGGGAAACCATGCTTTATTTACGTAAGAATTTGCAAACACCCTTATCTTCCAGTTTATAGTCTGGGCTCATTTATCAGAACTCAAAAGCTGAACTGAGAGCCTAGCCTCTTCAATCATCACTTGAAAGATTGGGCAAGGGCATACAAACAGCACTGAAAGAGCTCTGTTGCTGCTATAACAGAAGATGGTCTTTCCTCTGTCTTCTAGCACACAATCAGTACCTTACCATATTTCACTGCACTGGACCCTGAGAAAATATCTATTTGTGATTAAAACATGGCAAACATACTCTAAACACGTAAGTTTACAAAAAGCACCCTTCACAGTAATAGGCAAAAATGAATGAGTTAAGCCAGTTGTTCCCAAGCTATGCACTGTACAGTTGCTGCAAGGAGTCTGTAAACGCTTATAAAACACTCTCTAGACTACTAGATAATGTCCTATCCATATTAAATGGACTGTAAATGCTGTTACAATTATTAAAATTTTGAGGTATTATGAAGGGTTACTGAATTCTGAGTAGATTTTGACATTATGCATCGTATTCAAACAAGAGACCATGAAGTGGCTTCAACCCAAGATCATCTCTCCTTTATGCCTCACACTCTCGCAAGGCTCAGCTACTTTAGCTCCTAGAACATGTTACAGTGTGCCTCCAGACCTTTGTACATGCTGTTCACTCAGCCCAAACACTTTTCCCCTTCCTCTTCTTAAGCCCTAAAATTCCTTTAAGCTTCAGCTCAAATTTTATTTCTTTTGAGAAACAGGCTTGATGCCCCCTGCTGTATATTCCCATAACCCTAACATATATCACTCATTACCCTGTATTATGATTATTTGTCTGCCCAACAGACTAAGAATTATTCATCACCATACTCCCAGTGCATAATACAGTAACTGGTATATAGAAGGCATTCAACTATTCAGTGCTTATATTCTTAACAGAAGCCAAAAGGCAAAATGCAAGGGTCCATGGAGTCTTTACACCTTCAAAAAACTTTAATTATACTCAAAGTTTGGGAACCACTAGGTTGAGCTATTTACCCAAAGGATTATCAATACTAATTAAGATTCCTCATATACAGAGGACTTCTTAACCTTCACTTACCCCTAAATCATTTAAAGTGGGCAAGCCAAATCTATATGGAGTAGATTTTTTAAATCACATATTCCCCCAAAATATGAACACACACACACACACACACACAGAGTCTGCATTTTCTTTTATACTTTCATTAATCTTTGATAAAACACTGACTACATGAAGCACCAGGATCCTGAGTGAGAGAACATCCTGCAAAGTGGCCTCAGTAACATAAACTGCTACACTCTTTTTAGAAACTTAGCAGTAAAAATTAAACAAAATTTCAGAGAAAAAAATTGAGTGTGGGTGCTTGCTTTCTGTTCGCCAACATGAGTAGGTGACCACCTGTAAAATTCTGAAGTCTAAAAAATATATGAAAACAGAAAGTTCCAAAAGCTTATGGTTTGGTCTGAAAGGATTCCTAGTTCAAAAATAATTGTACTCAAATCATATCAAACCAAACCTGAATGTGAGAGTAGGCTTGGAGAAAAACCTGCATTTCTCCAAACGTTAAGAGGGTAAAAAATATTTCTTTGTAGATTCTGAATACATCATTCTTGAAAAAGTAATAATCACACATATAGGTATGCAAAACCATTCAATGAATAATTGGAAAATACAATTTCAAAATGCCCTGAAACACTACAATATCCCATTTAAATGGCCTTAATTAGAACCAGAGATAATAAAAATAGTGGGCATCATGGGAAAAATAAATAACAGTGCCTTGAACCCTATTTCAAGACAAAAACCACTACTTCCCATAAAAGATAGGACAATGGCCCAAAGGGTTAAAAAAATGGTTCTTGAGGGTAAAAAAAGATCTTAGATATTACAATGGTTTGTGAACTTCCAAAGGGCCACAGTAGATAAACTGATATACAATATATCTATGGTATTAAAATTTCATGGGGAGGGGTGGAGAGATTAGGAAAAAACTCTAAAAAGGCTCCTTTGGGGCAAGGGGTGATAATGATAAAAAGGTTGAGAAACAATGATATTGCATATCCAAGTAAGGTAATTTTTAGCTTAGTATCTGGCACTCATAACACTCATAAATGTTAGCTGAATTAAACACAAAAGTTTCCTACAAATGTTGCCTATATTCGTATATACTCAAACTCACATGTCTTCAAAAAAGTGTTCCTCAGCTTTGGAAATTCCTTTACCTATGCCTGATCTGCTGTATGAAATCAAATTCTATGCCTCCGTAGGGTCAAAGTGAAAATCTTGCAAAGCTAAACAGTGGTCTAACGAGAAAATTTATCTAACATACATGCAGATACCATACAGATTATTTCTTTTAAAAATACAATGCTATCATTATTTTATGTACTCTTGCATTCTTATAACAAAAACAGCAAAACCTTCAAACCCTCACTGCATGGACAATGCTTGCAGCGCACGTGAAAGTCTTAGCCTACTGGCATCTATACTTGGAAGCATGCTCTATCATCAACTACACGGCTGGGACTGGATTTGGTTTGTTTATCTGTCTCCCTCTAGATTATAAGCTTTTGAGAACAAACATAATTATTAAAATCATCACCATCACAATAATCACCCAAAAAACTTTTCCACACAAAGGATAACTTTGATGAAGTTAATGACATCTCACAACATTCATTACTTTTATGACAATAAGGGAAGTTACCATCAAAGAAAAAAATGTAATGTTTTTATTCATTTTATTGAAAACACTCATTAATTTAACAGGATCTCGGCTTTAGTGCAGACCTCCAGCATAGGTCATCTCAACTAGAAAAGTGGCATCAACCAAAAACTGATACAGGAAGATTCAGATATAATTCTTGGTTCTAATTTCAGCAACATCTGCTTTAAGAATTTCTTTTGTATATTTAAAAAAAAAAAAAAAAAAAGCTTAGCCCAAAAATGGCTCTTCCAGTCTATACCATGCCCTCCAAGGACATGAAGCATTTCAAGTGGTAATTATGCTCTAAGGTAAAGGTCAACAAATATTGCCCTGGGCAAAATCCATGGGCCACCTGTTTTTATACCTCCAGTCCAGGAGCTAAAGCTGGCTTTTACATTTTTTTAATGGTTATGCTTTAAAGAGGTATATTAAGTACCTACATTATATCCTCAATTTGCTTCTTAGCCAGCAAAGCTTAAAACCTTTACCATCTGGCACTTTAAGAAAAAAGTCTGCTGATCCCTGCTCTAAGGCCAGGACAGCATTAAAGGACACATAGGCTAAAAACACCTTCAAAACATGTGCTTACAATTTAGGTAACTTTTTTTGTTTACTAGAAGTCAGGGCACTTTAGGAGCACTTGTTATGAACTGCGTTTAATTTCAGAAAGGCAATCCAATGGTCAAAGAATCATCATTGTCAATTGTCGTACCTCTGCATAATTAGAACCAAAGATAATAAAAATAACGAACATCAAGGAAAAAAATTATGGTGTATAACCTTCATGTGGTGACTCAAGATAAAAACCACTACTTCCTTTAAAAGATGGGCCGCTACTTCCTTTAAAAGATGGGACCATGGCCCAAAAAAATCTAAGATATTACAATGATTTGTGGCCTTCCAAACCAAAGAAACTGAATATCAAGCAAGAATCCTGAAAGTATGCACTCAAGTTCATACAAAGTGAAGATAAATTCATCCTGAGAGGCACTTCACTTACTAAACTGAGTCAAGGCAAAGCCATGCCTGATGTGGCGACATTCTCCTGCACCATTCTGCTTAAAAAACCCATGTCTACTGGTAAGTGAGATGTACTTACGGCATACCTAAGGATGGATGGATGGATGGATAGATAGATAGATAGATAGATATGTAGTTATGAGTTTGTTTTTTATCTGAATAAGAATAAAAATATATTGGGCTTCTCTGGTGGTACAGTGGTTGGGAATCCGCCTGCCAAAGCAGGGGACACAGGTTTGAGCCCTGGTCTGGGAAGATCCCACGTGCCACGGAATAACTAAGCCCATGTGCCACAACTACTGAGCCTGCACTCTAGAGCCCACGAGCCACAACTACGGAGCCAAGCCTGCGCGCCTGAAGCCCGTGCTCCGCGACAAGAGAAGCCACTGCCATGAGAAGCCCGCGTGCAGCAACAAAGACCCAACGCAGCCATAAATAAATAAATAAGTAAATAAATAAATTTATTTTTAAAAAAAGAATAAAAATATAACTAGTATATTGTTTTACAAAAACTCTCACCCAAGACTTTAGCATGTTCTCAGAGCTTTTGATTGAGTGGTTCCCCACAGACCTTTCCTCCAGATCAGCCCTGGCTCTTCCACCAGATGTGAACCTTGAATTGGCCACTTTACTTCTCTGAGCCTCAGCCTCCTCATGTATTAAAACAAGATGCTAGGCCAAATAATCTCTAATATTCCCTTTAACTCTAAAATTGTATGATTCCATTAGGTATGTTCTACAGCCCCCTTGGATGCTAATATCCTTTAGGAGGATTAAAGACCTCCTTTAGAAGGAATGCAAAAGAATTTCCACATTGTTTTTGTTTCATGGAATGTTAAAAAATAAAATGTACAGCTAGAGTTAAAATTCTTGGTCTTTCAAACTGCCTCATAAAAGCCCTAAACTGTTTGTTTTTAATTCTGCTTTTCTCTCTCCTTCTCTCCTCCCCTTCTCCCTATATATTCACCCTGTTCCTTGAGGGTTGGTACCAAAAATGAAAAGAAATAGCACTGAATCTTTAGGTCACCTAATGGGGACTGAGAAACAGCTTTTAGTCCCACTCTACATTCTAATCACTTATGTAATACAGGATAAGTCACTTGGCTATATTAAGCCTTGGGTTCCTCACACATAAAACAAGTTCAGTGGGAAAGGTGCTCGACAAAATCCCTTCCACCTCCTAAGTATGATGACTCTACAATTTTGGCTGTTGAATTCCCTCAGCAATACTGCCCGAGAATGTAATGATGCTTGCTGACGGTAATGCTTGGGGTCAGTGGTTGAGTATGTCTCAACCATCAACCCACTCCAAGCAGGGGCTCCCTGGGGAAAGAATTGTGCCTGTGTTTCTTCTTTTATATCCTTCACACTGCCCAACTATCAACCTTCTAAGTACACAGAGAGTTCAATACATACTTGTGTAAATGAACTATTGTACAACTCACACTTTCAGCTAATCCCTCACAGGAAGCATAAGGAAGCAAAGAATAAGCAAAAGAGAAAGAGTGATGTATTTAAACAAGATATGGAGAATAACGAGGAACCCTGAGCCTAAAAGGGAAAGTCCTTACCATCTTCCCCAAGACATCTGGCCAACATGAGAGCCTGTTTTCTTCAGCACAGAATGGTGGTAGACATTGCAGTCCCTTTATGGAATCTGATCTACTGAAAAATTTCACAAGACTAAAAATGACTGATGTGTGTGTCTGGGAAGAGATGAACCAACTTGCAGGGAATCAATCACTTAATTAAATTCATGTAGGACCTTTTTCCAGATACAATTTTTATATATCCTCTCAACACAGCGTAAGTACCTGTCTTACTCATTTCCCCAGCTCAAGATGCTCTCATTAATTCTTATAAAATTTAGGAAAGAATGGGTAATATGCCATAATGAGAGAGTATGCTTCTCTGAAGACTAATTATAAACTCTGACTGTCAGTGTCAACCTTTGCCTGGAAGGAAATGAGTCAACTTTTCATTAGTAATCAAGCTCTGTCCACTTTTTTAAGAGTGACCCAGAAATTCAAGGCCATGAATTTTAACATGAGACAGAAAATCAGACACCACAAATATTATATACAAATGGGACTAAGACAGAAAAATTAAAGTCAAAGAGGCTCCTGAGGTACTTTTCAGGCTGAGTGAGGTTTCAGAAGGGGCAAGTTACCCAGTAAAATAACTACCCAAGGAGATGTCTCTGGCTTACACAATAAGAACCCCAGCATTTCAAAACTTTAAA